>NC_134017.1:6481586-7167159 GCF_040712315.1 Castanea sativa
CATGAAGTGTTAACTTTCTCACATCATCTGGTCCGAGGACCGAGGCATGATCGAGTTATAGTTTAAACACTTTGAAGAGAGAATGTCATGAAGTGTTAACGTTCTCACATCATCTGGTCCGAGGACCGAGGCATGATCGAGTTATAGTTTAAACACTTTGAAGAGAGAATGTCATGAAGTGTTAACTTTCTCCAAAGCAGGAGGTCCGAGGACCCAGCATAGCTAAGGTTTTGTTTAACCACTTCAAAAGATGCCAGTGTGTGTTAATTTCCCCAAAGCAGGAGGTCCGAGGACCCGGCATAGCTAAGGTTCTGTTTAACCACTTCAAAAGATGTTTGTGTGTGTTAATTTCCCCAAAGCAGGAGGTCCGAGGACCCGGCATAGCTAAGGTTCTGTTTAACCACTTCAAAAGATGCCAGTGTGTGTTAATTTCCCCAAAGTAGGAGGTCCGAGGACCCGGCATAGCTAAGGTTCTGTTTAACCACTTCAAAAGATGTTTGTGTGTGTTAATTTCCCCAAAGCAGGAGGTCCGAGGACCCGGCATAGCTAAGGTTCTGTTTAACCACTTCAAAAGATGCCAGTGTGTGTTAATTTCCCCAAAGCAGGAGGTCCGAGGACCCGGCATAGCTAAGGTTCTGTTTAACCACTTCAAAAGATGCCAGTGTGTGTTAATTTCCCCAAAGCAGGAGGTCCGAGGACCCGGCATAGCTAAGGTTCTGTTTAACCACTTCAAAAGATTTAGAGAAGATATCAATATATATACCTTCAAGGACTAGCCCCGTCGCAAAGCCCCATTGAATTGCTCATATGTTGCTGCCACTTCCTCTAATGGAGGTTCAGCGAACTCGGCCACCAAATTCGCGAGGACCTGGCCCCTGACAGAGGTACGAGGCATGTACTTGATGTCAAAAGCCCCCAAAACTGTGCCCCATTTAGCCATCCTCCCCATATAATCCACACTTTGTCGTATAGACCTGAGCGGAAGCTAAGTTAGGACAACAATTGTGTGTGCCCTACGTAGTGACTTGCTCACATAGTAAACTGGCCACCATAATGGCTTTCCCCAATGACTTTTGCTGATGGGGGCCTGAGCCCACCATATTTAACCGTTGCACTCACTATTACACAAGCTCTCCCCACAGACGGCGCCAATTGTGGGGACACAATTTTCAGACCAAGCCCAAAATGTAAGGGATCTTGGCCCAGTGAACCCAGTACAATAAATTTGTAGAGAGTGAGTCAAAGAGCTAGGCTTTAGTGCGTGGATAGCAATTAGTATGGTTTTGGATGATGAGCCAATATGAATTGTACCCGGTTTGTGCAAGAAAGTTTGTCCTCGGCACAATCCGAGAAGCTCTGTTCTAGCATATATTGGATGACCACGGTTACAGGAGTTGTTGAGGTTGCTACAGTGCTTTCTCTTCTCCTTTTTTCCGTCCGTCTCTCTGGGATCTCTACCCTTATTTATATTACATCTCCCCCTTCATCCTTACCCTACATGTGGACTACATGTGGACAGTTGATGGTTTATGCTGATATTTGTCCCATCATCCCCCTCTAAAAGTCTTCTGGGGTGGCTGTAAGGCTGCCATAATACTGTTCAGAGGTCACTTCCTCATTAATGCGGTGATAGCAGCTTTCCCTTAGATATTTTTGAGTCATTATCCCTCTTGTACGTTCATGATACTCGTTGCTATCATTAGAACTTCTTGGAAGGTCATCCTTGATCATTAGGATTTATACTAGATTTACATTTTTAGCTTTGTCCGAGGAGATAGTACTCCTCGGACAAGGACCACCCATGCTTCTCGGCCAAACCCACATGCTCTCGGCCAAAACCACATGCTCTCGGCCAAATCCCAAAATCCATGACCCCACACACCAGATTAAGCAATTCCACAAAAACCAATTCTAAACAAAATAGAAGAAGATTAAGAAAGAAAATCTCAAGCACATAGGTAAAGAGAAACTGCCTAAACTTTAATAAATATATATATATATATATATATATATATATATATATATTTAAAAGAGAGGAAAGAAACAATGGTAATTTATGAATAGCATACTTACTTGGATATGAACTCTTATCGCAAAAAAGAATCAATAAAACTGAAAGAACAAACAAAAAAAGTCAATTTTACAATATAGAAGAATACAGTAAGGAGATATATCTGGGTTTGATTGAATTGTAGGGTCTTACCTGTAGTGGTTCTACTGTTTAACGGTGGCTGTAGGCTGGTGGAGACAGCCCTCTATTCTGTCTCTCCACGCTTTACAAAACCCATACCCTAATAACAACTCAGGTGGTAGTATTTGAACTTCTAGGGTGCTTCCTTGACTTCAACCAAAAAAAGAATAGAGAGGAAAAAGGGTTAGGAATCAAAATCCCAAAATTAACAGCAAACCCAATTATAGACAATAGGAAAAGAAATTAGTCATAGATTAATTAAAAATTACCAATAGAGAATGGCCTGATACTGAGGTCAAGTTGGAGATGGCAAACATGGTCATGCCCTTGCAGGGTATTACTGTGTTGGGTCTATGTATGAGAGATTGACAATGGGAAGAACGACGGATGAGAGAGGGGACAGGTTATGCGTAGCATATGAATAAATGCAAATCATGAAAGGTTGGTTTTAAAATTAAATTGTAAGAAAACACTATATAATAAAAATGGAAAATACTACTGCACGATTGTGCGTATGAGATGAACTGATAACCATTGCTCTAATCAAAATACAACCAAAACTACAAATAAATAACTGAACATTCACACTGGAGTTTTGAAAATATTTGGCTACATATTTATTTGAATCTTTGAGAGAGATTAAGAACGTTATCTTTAAAGAAGTTTTTTTTTTTTTTTTTTTTGATAAGTGGTCCCTGAAGTTTGCCCTATGTGCGCAATTGGTCTCTTAAGTTTGAAGTGAGCATAATTGTTCCCTCAAGTTTTAAAACTCAATTGTATTAGTCCTTTTACCAACTGCCGTTAGTGGTGTTACATCTTTAAAGAAGTTTTTTATAAGCCAAACATTAAAAAGGATCAACTAAGCCACAAATATCAAATAAAAGGGAACAATGAGAGACATAGATGTCAAAAAGTCAGTGATCAGTAAACTGTGAATTTCTCAAAAACTCTTCTCATAAAATAAAGAGGAAAAAGTTACTTTCCCACCAACAATGAAAACCCAACAGGAACTCAATATGCCACCAAAAAAAAAAAAAGAAAGAAAGAAAGAAAGAAAGAATCTTTATAGCTATCAATGATGAAACAGAATAATAACAGAGCAAAACCACAACTACATTAAAACATTTTGTATTGCTTGCCTAATACATTAGGCATTCAGGATAGTCAGTTTCATTTGCATCCTTCCTCGTATGCAGAAATTCCCATTCTCACAAGTGGGCAAATATGGCCTTCGCTTCTTCAACAACCGGTGGTGTTGTTGATGAACTTTTTGAACCAATCTGCAGAGCATTAATAACCACACTTGAATCACCCTAAAAATATTCCTCCAAATTCCCGCTTCGAAGAAAAATTGGGTAAAATTTTAACTAAACCATCACCCCACCATAATTCACAAAAACAAAAACTCAATTAAAATTAGAAGGGAAAGTTTCTTGTACCTAGCATATATCTTCTTGGCTCCCTCTTGCTTTGCACATCCTTCTCAAAACACACTCTAATTTAAAAAACCTAAGCAATCCCAATCAAAACCAAAATATTACCCATTGAAAACTTGTAAAAGACAAACTTCGCATACACATATACAAAGAGAGAGAGAGAGAGAGAGAGAGAGAGAGAGAGAGAGAGAGAGAGAGAGGGAGAGAGAGAGAGACTTTGTAGTCAGAACTGAAAGGAGTGGTGCATAGGTCTGAAATAGGTGGACAACTTAGGTGCAAAATACCGCTAATTTTGTTGGGATTTTGTTTGCAGGAAGAGAAGTTACAGAGGAGGCAAACTACAATAGGTTTGAGGAAAAGAAGAAAGAGAACAGAGACTTTTTTTTTTTTTTTATAGGTAAACAGAAAAAATATATTAATGATAAAACAAAAAGAGAAAAGTACAAGATGTTCATGATGATGAACAACAGGAAAAAAAAAAAAAAAAAAAAGAGCACACAGCACAACACTAAGAGGGAAATCAAGAAACAAAGCTAAGGGAAGACATAAACTCAGAGATAGAAAAACAATCAGTAAAACCCCAACAACGCAACTACTCCAAAAGATTGCGATGACTTAACACCTTTAACTCATCCAACGTCTTCTCCTTGTCCTCAAAAGATCGGCGATTTCATTCCAACCACACAGTCCATAACAAGCACCCTGAACCAAATTCCAAATGTCTGACTTATGTTTTCCAAGCCACTGATGCCAACAAGATAACAAACCTGCCACCGAACCTGACATAACCCAATGAAAACCAAAAGCCTGAAGCATAAAAGACCATAGGGAATGAGTAACAGGACAATGAAGAAGAAGGTGGTCTACCAACTCCCCATTACAATGATACATACAACACCAATTAGCCAAGGGGCGACCCTTAAGCATTAGATTATCCAAAGTGAGGATCTGACCATGAGCAGCTGTCCACAAAAAGACCACCACGCACTTAGGAATCTTTGGTTTCCAAATCCCCTTCCAAGGAAACAAAGAATTTGAATCACCCCGAATCGCATTATAGTAAGACCGGGTGTCAAACTTACCATCACCTTTAGCCGCCAGCAAAGAGTATCTCTCCTCTCATCCCGAGGAATACAAGTTTGGATAACTTGAAGCAAAGAATAAGAAGCAGCCAACTCCCAATCTTCAAAAGTTCTATAAAACCTTAAATTCCATACTCTAACAATACCCCCTTCTGGAATCCACAAGACCTCAGATATGTAAGCATCCTTGATCACTGAACACACATAGAGCTCAGATAGAGATCTTTTAGAGTATTATCACCAATCCACCTATCCTGCCAAAAACGGATAGGAGTGCCTTCGCCCACTACAAAAGATAGATGCTTAGAAAAGCTCTCCCACCCTTCATTAATGCTTCTCCAAAGGCCACACCCATAAGTCCTCCTGCAGACTTTAGTACTCCACCCCCTTGACCTTCGCCATATTTAGTAGAGATAACTCTCCGCCAGAGATTGGTAACTTCATGACCATATCTCCACAGCCATTTCCCTAATAGAGCTTGATTGAAAGACACCACACTTCTTATCCCCAATCCACCCATCTCAACAGGTAAACACACATTTTCCCAAGCCACCAAAGGATACTTGAAACTCCCTTCCGAAGACCCCCATAGAAAATTCCTCTGAATACTTTCCAATCTAGCAGCCACAGCTTTAAGAATAGTAAAAAGAGATAAAAAGTACATAGGGAGGAAGAAAATTACAAAACCTGAACCTACAATTAATTACATTATTAATGTAGAGACCTAAATTAATTGAGAATAACCTAAAGAGATGTCGAGGCCAGGTCAGAGATCGAGAACAATGGCAACCATGCTTGTCTCTTTTCCTCTATATTTTTCTTAATTGATTCCCTGAAAATTTTGCAGACTACCAGCAAAATTGTTCCCTCAATATGAGCTGTTATCTAAGTAAGAGTCAATTGAAAAATTATCTTAAACATAATAAACAATTAGTGAGCATCAAACACACCAAATTTTAATCAACCCATCATAATTTTTCTTTTCTTTCTCAACTAAGGGTCATATCAACAACTAAGTTTGCTTTCATAGCATCCAATGCATTCTTAATTAATTTTATTTGTAGGTATTGATCAGAATATATTGGGTAGACTTCAGAAATAAGAATGACAGAGCAAACCTACTAAATGGTTGATTTGCAATAGTGTAAAAAAATCAAGTTTTTAAGAATTAGCCCACATAATAACAATTTTAATTAACCAAAAATCACAGCTTTAATTAACAAAACAAAAAAGGCACGTGAAGCCAAGTAAAAAATCACAAAATTTAGACCAAAAAATAAGAAAAAATCTAAAAACATAAACCAATGTCTCATAATGTTAACTCTAACTGTTACCAGAGCATAGTCGGGAATGGAGGAGTATACTCGTTGCCGTAGAGGACAAAGTCGCAATATTAGGAGAGGAAGGAAGTGAGAATTGGCAAGAGACATTTGTGGGTCTGCGTTTGATAGTAATATATCAAAAAGCACTCGAATCGTTTGGTTTGGCTTATGAGGGACAGAGAGGTTATCGGGTTTTGTTTGTAAATTAGAGAAAAGAAAGAGAGGGGAGAAGCAGATTCGGTGAGGGTAGCAAATTGATGACTGAAGGCAGTAACAGGGGAGGGTTGGTGGAAACGATGGAGACTGGATAAATATTGGGGGTCGAAGGTTGAGAAAAGGAGAAAAATTTGTTATTGAAAGAGAGTTAAATAAGAGTGGCTTTTTATCACAAATATATATAAATGAATGTTGCGACACCGATAGAGAGAGCGAAAGCAAGCCTGCCTCAAAGAACAGTAATAAAACCACCCTTTGGTAAACAAAAAGACCGGCAAAGGTAGAAGTTTTGGAGATAGTGACTGGATGGAGAGAGAAGAGAGCAATTGAGCAATAGGGTTTTTCAGTCGAGAGAACCTTTGGTCAGGAGCTGGCATAAAGAGCCTTCTTTATGCCACCAATGAATAAATACCACATCATATTTCTATTGAAAACCCAATACACTCCAGCACACATAATTATAACTCAATTAAACTCAAAATCCTCAAACACAATCAGGCCTGAAGAACTAAATAGCTCCAACGTCTAAACCCATTTCATCTCCTCCTCTCCTCTCCTTGTTAAGAACTAGAGGTTCCTAATGGGGATGAGTATGAATTGTAGGGGGATTGATGAAAATTGTAGGGAAATTGACTTAATTCGAGGTAGTCACCTTCTATAGAGAAATAGAGAGATTAAAAGAAAGAGAGAGATGCACTAATGCACCAAGAAGTTGGTTTGTTCTTCAATTGATATCTCATATTGGATTACAATCATGTATTTATAGGAGATTATCTCTAATCTCATTGGCCCACATGACCTCATTCTATTGGTTCTATTATTCCTCATGTGCATTAATAATTCCAACATATGCTAAATGTAATTAACATTGGTTCTATTATTCCCCATGTGTATTAATAATTCGAACATGTGTTACATGTGATTAACATGCTTGGAATTGTAACTAACTAACTAAATCTCCATACACTCCTCACAATCTTATATTTGCTTTGTGGGCTATATACCAAGCAACATAAAGCAAATAAAACACCCACACAGAAAACAGAAAAGCCACAAAATAGGAAAGAAAGACTCAAATTTTTCCCCTTCTATTCTAGATAACACACTCATATAATACATTCATGTCAAAACAAGAACAAGTAGTCAATATATGACCAAGAATCGCCCAAAATCAAGAACCATATTTCCAAACCAGCATCGTAGGTAGAGAAACAAGCCCTGAAGTAAACAAAAAGAACAATCACAAATTGATAACAAATATACACCCACATTAGAAATCAATGCTTAGAAGAGAAAAATCAATAACTAATCAATACCCAGATGAGAAAAAGGCAAACCCATAATGTTAACAACAAGTATAGAGCCAAAAGAATCAAAATAACGAAGACCCATTAAGTAAGAAACCTTGAACAACGAGGTGGAGCTCCGGTGCAGCGGCGCCAACTCCTAACTGACATGTGCGGCAGCTTCAACGGCGGGGTAGAGGTCTGGTGGTATAAGGAGAGGAGGTGGAATGGGTTTAGGCGTTGGAGCTGTTTAGTTCTTCAGGTCTTATACATGTTTGAGATTGGGTTATAATTGTTTTTTTTTTTTTTTGATAAGTAGCGAGACCCTATTTTTTATTGTGTCTAAGCTCATTATTTCCTCCTGTGTGGGACATCTCTCCTTTATAGTTATTGGTCACCTTTTGAGATGCCTCAGCTGACTCAAGTCGAGTACCTATTCCATTTACCCTTTCAAGTAAGACTTGGACGGTCTTTGCACTACAAAAAAAAGGTTCTATAGCCGCGTTTTTAAAACGTGGCTATAGGTCAGAAAAACGTGGCTATAAGACGATTTGGTCTATGGCCGCGTTTTTTTAGGCCGCGTTTTTACCCATGGCCTAAAATGCGTAACTATAACCTAGGGGAGTCTATGGCCACGTTTTTTTAGCCGTGGCTCTAGGCCGGGACCAATGGCCACGTTTTTTTAGCCGTGGCCATAGGTCAAATATTGATTGCCTGGAAAAGAGATTAGCCGCGTTTCGAACGCGGCCATAGTTGTGAGCTGAAGCCACGTTTTTAAAAACGCGGCTTCGGCCCATTACTATGGCCCCATTTTAAAAACGCGGCTATAGCCTTGTTTTTTCCTGCTCTCCCTTTGGCCATGAATCTTCAACCCCATTCTTTTCCAGAATAAAAGACACATAGCCAAAGGATGTTCTGATTTTTAACACATAGCACCACAACTTCTAAACAACTAGATTTCCAATTAAACCAAAATTTGATTGTAACAAACTCAATTGGAATCTACTTATTTATAGTGATAAGAAAAAGGGTATAGCAAATAAAAAAAGGCAAAAGGGTTCATGTTTTTAGTGTTGCAAAGACAATGAGAGACCCAAAAGGTACTAATAATAGCATTGGCTGTAGGAGAAACTATACTAGCACTGGCAATCACAATATTATCAGATTATCCAACATGCAAAAATACATTACCTCAATAATATCAAATTGCTTGTCAGCTTCAATGTAAATACAACCCTTTATATGATCAAGAGCAAATGCAGATATTATCTGAAGTTTGGTACCTAATGATTTCAAGTCTACATACTTCTGCATAAGACAAAAAGCTGAATTCCTCTCACGTCCAACCTACAGTCAACGAGTTTCAATCAAACACAACACAATGGAAAGCTGAACACAAGGGAAAGAGAAGTTTTAAAATAGGCATTGTGAATTATCAAAACAATACTCCGAGTACCACACCATGCATTTAACTTTCTAGATGGTTGGATCTCTGGCAGAAGGTATAATATTATTTCTATCAATTGCTCTTTTGTTCTCAAAATCATCCTCGCCATATCTGATGAAATTAGAACCATCCTTGTAGCGTTCTTCCATCATTTTATCAAATTCTTCCTCATTCATCTCCTCCTCTTTGGGAAAAAGGGGAAGGCTCTGGGCTTTTCCTGGTTCCTTGTCAATTTTTGACTCTATCAAAATCTTCTTCAGCAAAATCTGTTCCCAATGATTAAGAGAGATGCGGAAGATAAATTAAACATGCCCACATTGATCAAATTGCAACGTTTGAAAAAAAAAAATTTTATTATTATTTTTTGGGTGGGGGTGGGAGGGGTATTAATGAACAATAAACCCAAGTAAAATTGATCAAATTACATTGTGCCATCAGCACTACTGTTCTGGCCAGAAATCAAAATCCAGACTGAATAACCAGCAAGAAGACCATGCTCTTATTTATTTTTTTTGGTAAGTCACACATGCTCTTGGTGGGTCTTGAACCCAAGCCCTCCACCCCAACAACCCCCCCCCCAAAAAAAAAAAACCTTGCTCTAACAAGTGGAGGTAACATTTGAGCTAGACCTCGTTGGAAAATCATGCTCCTTTGTCAACAAGTGTTTTTAAGTTTTTAACATCAAGTGGAGCAAAGCATTTATCTTCGCATCAAAATCTTTTGGTGGCACCCTAAATTTATATAAAAAACAATATGACACAGTTGTAGACTAAATGCAATAAAATAGTGTGATAGAGTTGTACTCTTAACGCATGTAATGTGCAATCAATAAGCGAATTCACTCGTGATGGCACATGCCAGGCCAAAAGGATTGAGCACAAGAAACCTTATTTCAATTCAAGTTGTACACTAAAATCATAGATCATGACCCATCTTGGTATAAGTTACGTAGAACAAAAAAGCCTCCAAATTCAACTCCATTAACTATATGTTACATAATCATTTTGGTTTCAACCAAAGTACTAAAATGTACATCAATATGCAGAGACTAACCCACATGTTTCGTAAAACAAGATACAATTTAAGCAAGATGCCACTTTCTTGGATGAGATCACAGCCATAGATTCATAAGGCTGCCACATCATAACAAATTAAAAATTTTACGGTTATGATATTTATTTTTCAATTCACAAACTTGAAACTGTGTATAAACATGAATGAAGCATTTAGATTGGGAAATTTTGGAGATAAAAGTAGTTATTGTATGGGCGGCAAACCTTGAGGGTCTCTACCTCCTATCACCATTGAACTCACTGGAGGGGGGGCGGGTCTGGCGAAGTGGCAGCCCCAGCACCCGCAGAAGCTAGCATATTTGCACCAAAATGAGTAAAAGGAAAAATGTATGAAATTATAGCAAAATCTCATTGAATGAAATTACTAATAATCTCATTACTAAGTTAATTAGAACTAAAATTCCAAAAAATTATATTGAAGGAAGAAATAAAATTTAATCATTTAATAACTATTATTCTAACACATGAATCAAGCAACTCAGCTGAACTGGAAAAAATTCAGAACCAATTTAGTTTATGTTGATGTATTGTAATTGGACTATGATCACCTTATATAAATGCCCTCATCATACATATTACTCAAAAAAAATTTCATTATATTTTTCTGTGGTAAAGTCATTTCCACTTTATCTAATCTCTATTTATATATCATTGTTCAAATTTAAAAATGCTTAATTATAATTAGGGCCTACCATATTACCAAACAGTATCTTTGGAGTTCGGACTTGGAACGTAAGATACTAGGAGAACGAAAATTTGAACTGCAATCCCTAGGCTAGCCACAAAAACATTATCAACAAAATGGACACATGAGATGAAAAAGTTTGTAAGTGCATTAATTTTCAGGCTTCAACACATCCAAACTTGTCAAGAAATTTGGATCCAACTGGAAGTTTTGTCTATCATTTTCTATTGTACTTTATTTTTCCTTTTAACCTAATTTTCTTGTGTTCTCCATACATGCATAAGGCAGATAATATTATTGTGTTAAACCAGTTCACAATGGCACATGACATACCAATACAGAAGATTCTATACCATGTTCCTCTGCAAAGAATATAAGGAAGGAATAGCAAAAAAAAACCATGACGTCATGAATGATATATAATAAATATCATATGGTATAATACTACATTATTATTTTGGAAGAGTGACTAAAATAAGTAGAAGGGCCTAGTATTGCGTGTTGTAGGGTATGGAAGGTTGTGTGTCCTGCACAGCCTTTTGAGAGGGCTTGTGTTTTTTTGTTAGTTTATGAGCAGACAAATTAAAGCAGAAGCTTCTCATACTCCCTCTAGGTTTCACACAATACCTTACACATAGAATCTCACCTAAAGCTAGCCAAAGTAGTACTATTATATCTTATATGATATTCCCAATCGATCTCTTTTTTTTTTCTTTTTTTTTCCTCACAATTCTTTTACATAATATTTACTGAATCTACTGCACCTACTATGTGATCACTTAAAGCAAAGTTGTTAAGGACAAAAGAGTGTTAGAAAAGACAAGGATTGGTTTCAGAAGCTGACAAGTAACAGTGAATGGCAATGGTGTAATAAATTGCAAAGATCAGGCAATTAATTTCATGGCTTGGATCCTAACTGTGGCCTATATAGTTCAATAGTACAAGCCATTTTAGTTCATGTTCTGTGCTCTCTCTTTCCAAATTTGGTCTCTCTCTCTCTCTCTCTCTCCCTCACACACACACACACAATATAATAAGTGGTTATCTTTTATAATATTTAAACTATCTATAACAATGTTTTCATTGATTTGATATATTAACTCTTGTTTTTGTAGTGAGTTAACTGTTGCTATACTTTTGAGGCTATAATAAGCAATGAATTTATTAACATGGTCCCTTAGTTAATTTGGTAAAAGAATATATATGGTACCTTAAACAGTAGGTATGGGACATTATATTTATTAGATTTGTATTTATGGTATACGACATCATATGCATGCATTCTTGTCAATATCTTCTGGCTGTAAGAACTAAGGAAAAATGGTGCAGGTAACTATAGCTAGGGTGAGTAATCACTTTTATAAGGACCACAAAGATATCTACAACCCTAATTCAGAGACTTTATGTATGGTTTAATTAATGACCAAGGGTCATAGAAATTATTAATCTTATATTTAAGGTAACATGATTCTTATACACTATGATACTATTTCATACCCATAGTATAACACTCAAATCAGTGATAGCCATATAATCCATGGAAATGATCCTGTTAGAGATTATTATTCTTTTCTAGGCAACATGATTTTCATAACCAAATGATACTTTTTCATACCTATGTATTATATCACTCAAATAAGTGATAGTCATGTAATCCATGGGGTTGATCTTGTCCATTTAATATCTTCACTAATCTAAAAGGTGATGTTATGATTCTAAAATTATCTTTCATTACTTAATGGAATGAAATTTTTAAATTACATAGCACCGTACACCTTTAGATATATGAAAAAACTAAAGTTTCACAAGGAAATATACCCTTTTTATTTGGAATCAAATGTAGAGTATCCTGATCATGATTTAGGATTAAAGTCATCTGATTAGACACAAGCTATATATATATCGTAGAGTTAGATTGAATGTGGGAAAATAGTATTGATCACTGTATTATACTGAATTTCTTTCTTATTTCAAATTAGATGCTAACCTATCTTCAATTAAAAGTTATTAGTATTTAGACACTAATTTAAAAAAAAAAATCATTTACTGATTTACACACAAATGAAATAATTATGGACCCTTGTTTTCTAGATTTTCAGCTTTTCTTTTCTAGTACTTCAAATATTTTATATGTTATCTCTAAGAGGAAGCAACATAGTTAAAAAATATATATTATAAGTTTTAACAAACTAAAAAATAACTAAAACTTCAAAACTTTGATGAGAAGCAATGCTTTTGAAGGAAATAAGTTGGATTAGTCCAACTGGCACCAAGCAAGGTCCTTAAGTAATTGAAGCCTCTGGGGATTAGTACAATAATTTTTGTTGTGAGTATTACACTTTTTCAAAGATACAAATAGTAACTTTTACGTTTTACCAATTTCTAATAAACATTTTTAAGTTAAAAGATACTTTCTTAATTTTGGTGTAATTTCAAAAGTTAAACCCACTTGAAAAGATCTAGATTCACAAAACCAAATGTTCAAAAAAACCAAGTACCCCAAGAATTTTTTATCTTTTAACAAGAATTAGGTAATACTTAAGTTGGTAAGATGTTTTCTAAGTTAAATAGACAGTGCTGCCAAAAACTTACTTGAATGATCCAAGTCGTGCTGTGGTATATGTTGCTTGTCTGAGTAGTCCAGCAGATAGCCCCTGCTCAAAATAATGCAATTAGAATCATTAGACCAACTAATGTGCTTTTGTGTGTGCAATGTGTGTGTTGTCAGACGGGGGTGGGAGGGACCAAATATCAAGACACAACACATAGGTACAATTTGAATCAAACAAATCACAATAATTACGTCCAAATCAAATTACACCATTAAGCATGTAACCCTTCATTAGCCTCTTATTCTGACATTTAAACAAGCACCCTCTACATAAATTCATACACCAAACTAAACAACGGGCAAATACTTAACACAATCCAAACCTTATAGCTCATTTGAAAATAATGAGGATATCACCCTAATGTACACACTATATGATAAACTTAAATCCTCAACTAAATCATTGTAAAGATCCATTTTTTAATACAGATCTTGAATAACAAGCCAAGTTCGATACTTGAAAACACAAACATGTCTTTATAGCTGAGACAAACAAATCATATTGTATAAAAATCCAAACTTTTTATTATTTTGTAGAACCAAACCTTGTAAAAGGCACCAAAGCCCTCCTCCTTAAGCATGTTCCTCGCTACCGAGCCTGCTGATCCCTGACCCAATTGAATCCTCACCTATACCAATCCAAAAACAAGAAACAATAACAAATCCAACATAAATTAGTACCCATTAAACCATACTACACAAATTAGCAAATAAAAAAAAATCCCTTTAAATCACAGATCTAAAACCCGTCAGAGAAAACAAATATGCAGCACAAAAAGATCAAATTTTTTTTAAACGGTGTCAATGAAAACAGAGAAACAGAAACATGGGTATTGATCTAAACATGAAAAGGACTCACCTTGATCATATCGATGGGTTGGATGACACAGGTGGCCAGCATACCAGAAGTTCCACCATTAACAAAAGGCTTCACTGTTGGCCACACACCAATGGGCTTGGCTTTCTTCTCATCACCCATTCTTGGATTTGAAAGAATGAGTGGTTTGGGAGCTCAAAAGGCAGCGCCGGTGTGTACGATCGGTGGTGGAGATTCGGTGCCTTGGGGGTTTTTTTTATTTTTTTGAGGGTAAGGCTTTTTTCCGCCGCCTCGGACTTCGGTGCAGGTGAGGGTGGAGGCGGTGAAGCGGCGCTTGGTCTAGAGGTCAGTGATGATGGTTTTGGTTTGGGTTTCGTGGGAACTGGGTTTGAAGGGCTTAGACAGAAGAGAGGAAGGGTCTCGCGTTTTGGGAAGGGGATTTTTTTCTTTCTAATTTATAGTATATAGTGTTTAGCCCCGTTTTTTAAAACGCTGCTTCAGGGATTCTTGAAGCCGCGTTTTAAAAACGTGGCTTTAAGGTGACTATGGCCGCGTTTTTTAATAAACGCGGCTTTAGGATGGGTCTGAAGCCGCGTTTTAAAAACGCGGCTTCAAGACATTTATTAAAAAAAAAAAAAAAAAAATTCAGATGGGTCTGAAGCCGCGTTTTTAAAACGCGGCTTCAGCCCATTCCAGAAAAACGCGGCCATTGGTCCAAAAAACGCGGCCTAAGACTTGGGCTTGGGCTGCGTTCGTCACACGCGGCCTGAACTACAAGCTGTGGGTGCGTTTTTTAGAAACGGGGCCCAAGTAGGGTCTTAGGCCGCGTTTTTGCAAACGCGGCTGAAAAAAACGCGGCCTAAGACCCGCGTTTTTTGTAGTGTTGCTAGGTCCTCTATGGTTCGCTCTAAGGAAGACTTGAGCTCAGAATTAGACTAATGTTCAAGGTTCGACAAGCATATGCACTCACTATTTATGAATGCAGCTGAAATTCGCAGCAAAATTCATGCAATTATCTCAATATAAAATTAAGGTCAATCAAGAGTGCATGTAGGGAGTAAGTCAATGATCCAAAGGAATAGATTGCAATCAGGTAGTGTAAGTGTTCACAATATTGAAAGGAAACCCAATCAAATTCAACTTCCAACAAGTTCAACAAATAATATTTGAGGATCAGATACCTTAAAGAAATTGGTTCCTTTTTTTTTATTCAATATGCCAACTTGATAATGTATTGTGTGCAGCTACTATGTTCAATGTCGTCTTCTTCTTCTGCAGTCATTAAGGTGAATATTTTTTCAAAGTATCGAGAATGCATTATATATTGTTAGGCCTTATTACATTTTACTCTATCCAACTCTCGGGTAATTTTCTATTTGGCCCTTGATGTTCTTATCATATTGTAATGTTAACTGTTAACTTTGCATATTGTTACAATGTTAATCATCCTTTAATTTGAGTAGACAGAAAATGCACACAAGTCATCATTTGCGCCACTGAAACATACATGTGAGCCTTACATATTTCCTACCAACCCAACTTGCAATTCCTACAAACCCAGTGGATCTACCATAGAAGTAAATCCAAATGGATAGATTCAACTATCGGTTGCAGTAATTTCATTTTTTTTTAAAAATTTAAAAAACACTATTCGCTAGAGTAATTAGCTAATGGTTTTTCTTTAAATGCTTCTATTTGATTTCAGTTGTAATCCATATTATTTAATTTTCTAAATTTTGATGTCGCGGAAGCCTAAAGAAAGCACACACAATACTTTCTCGATAGAACAAAAACTAAACTATTAACTTCTAGTAATAAACATCAAATCCACGAAATGGTTTCCCTAAATCCACAAAGAGAAAAACTAAAATCCACTAAAGAAAGAATTTAACAAAAGTTTGTATTTATTGATAATAATTTGATTTGCCTCTAACGGTTACAAAACATATAAATACTGAGAAAAACGTTTAAAAACCCTAATTTGCACTAATTACGCGATCACGTGATAAAATACCGAAATTTACCAAAAATGACAAAATTGAGTTAAATGCAGAATTATAAATTACTGACCTTAAGGGTTGTCCTAAAATAGACGAGACCTTATTCTGACTTTTAAACTAAAAGTTATTATTAAGGAAAAACAAATATTACTATAAATAACAAAAACACTATTTACGGGGCCTTAATGAAGGAATTCGCCTAAATTTAGGTAATACTCAGGACATGAGTCTAGGTCCGAATGTCGTTTTCCTTCAACTTGCCAAATTTCATGCAATTCCAATACTACCGCCCCGATGGCCTCTACTGGTACCTCCTTTATCTTGCGTTGTGACTTCTTGCATCCCTGCTGCTCTAGGAATGCATGTGCTATCTGTTCTACGTCAATTTTCATTTAATATAGAAAATTTTCCTAATCCTTTTTACTCTATTGGGTTTGAAGATAGTTTCATGAAGAAATGCCTAAAGGGTCATGTTGGTGCAAATTCCTCGAAGGGTCATATTATCTGCTACTTGATTTTAAGTAAGTGATCCTTCTCTTTGAATTATCTTTGTATCTTAACTGTGTCTGTTATTGATGCTATTTTGAATTTGGATTTGCTTCTTCTTCTTTTCTTTCTTTTTATTTTATTTTTTTATTATTTTAATGATCATGATTTTCTTCAATTTGAACTTGATTTGTGTATTTGCATTGACATGATTTAAGGAAATCTACATGAATTTTATCTGGCATGGTTGAAATGTGAATTTGCATTTCTATGGTTGAAAGGAGATCTAAATGAATTTTATTTGGCAGAAGGAAAACAAATATTTCCATTGGCATGACACTCTATGCAGGCATTAGCTTTTGTTTATGGGTTCGAACAAAATTTTGGCGTGGTTGATGCTATATATATTAGTTCAAAGCTATTCGGTTTTGTTTTTAGTTTGCTTGCTAAAGAAAATGAGAGAAGAATTTTAAAAGGAAAGAAAATCTTTTAATTTTTTTTGTTAGTTTATTTGGTTTTTTAAAAAAATGTTAAGGAGTGGATTATCAACTTAGCTTTGTGTTAGGCTTAGTAGAGTTGTGTTTAAAGAGAATAGTTGGTTTCTAAGGAGGTTTGGCATGCAGAGAACTCATTGTGAGAAGGTATGCATTCAATGGATAATTTTGATTGAGGAATTAGACAGATTTTTTTGACAGGTACAATATTTTGTCTTATTTTACTGTTGGTAAAGGTTTGATATAACTCATAACGTGGTTATTCTAAGCATGTTTGGTGTACCTAATTGTGTCATAATTCATTGTTGCTGGTGATGCTTACTGCACAGCCAGTACCATTTTTATTGTTTTGATTGTTAATAGTGAAAAATATTAGTTTTCATACAATATGGTTTTAGATTTCCTATAAGTTAATATGTATGTTCAGTAAGTTTGTGCATTCTACTTGTTTTAATTTAAAAGTCTAAGAGACATAGGGTTTATTGTTGTTATGATTTTATTTTTTGGTAATATATATATATATAACCAAAGATGTTTGACTTTTGGTTGACCTTTCCATTTAGTGCCATAATGAATTGCATCTCTATATATTTGAATTCCGATTTAAAGTAAGTTATATGGCATGAGTAACTCCTCCTCTTTCTTTGTTAAATATGGTCAGGAAATAAGTAATGATTAATTAATGAACGATCATTGTGATTGGCCAAGAATTTAAATATGGACTTAACTGAAATGTTACGTGCTTAATAGTGCTAGGATTTCTAAGTAAACTACAAATGAAGTAAATGCTAAAAGAAATTTAGAGGTAATGGATGCCACCAAAGTATCTTGCATTTTCTATCTTCATGTTTAACACCTTAGTTTTGTTGGATGAATATTTTGTGCTAGAGAATTTTATCTTTGTATCACTCTATTTGCTTTTTTTTTTTGTTCTAAAAGCTTCAGTGGAACTTAGAAGTTTTTCTTTTGTCATTGTGTTGTTATATTTTTTTATTCCATGTTTAATAAAAGTTTGTTTGGCTACCAAAAAATAGAAAAAGAATTATGGAGATTCAAAGTAAAAGTAAATCTAGGATGGCTGTATAAAAATAAGAAATTGTGAAAAAAAGAGTTTGAAGAACTTTTGAATAAATCTAAACAAGAAAGTTCAATTTTTTTTTCTTTCATTAGTAATTCTTATAGTTGTTATGATTTGTTATTAAGTTCTCCCACATTTTGTGAATGTCTATGTACTTGGTTGGCGCTCTTCAGCTTTTTTTAATGAAACTTTTCATAAAAAATTAATTAGTAGCAGATAATTTCCTTTGAATTACATGATTTTGTTGTTTGTCGACTGTGGAAACGTTAATGGTTAATTTAGTTTAACTAGAAAGCAACATTTTCTCCAAATTCATCAAGGTTTCTTTGTCCAATGTTTCTCCATATTTCTAGCATCATAATTTTAACCGACATTGTTTTGTAATTATTGTCCTAAATTATGTGTAAAGTCATTAATTTGTCGTCATCTAGGTTTTATTTTTGTATTTGCTTTTCTCATTACTGAATTTGAGATCTTGAACCAAGTAGTTATTGAGTACTCTTAGAATACCATAAATATGTATTCTTCTTTCTCACATAACTGTGGGTCCCACTAATTAAATTTATGGTGGGACTCACAATTCATGTGAGAGGGGAGAGTACGCATTTATGATACTTCTGGAGTATTCAACAATTTTTCTCTTGAACATTTACCAATAATTGGCTTAGATTTAAAAAAAAAAAAAAAATTTAATATTTGAACTGGATTTTTAATCTTTTTATCTGGGTTTTAATTAATTTGTGGGTTTGGTTGCTGTAAGTGCTTGCCAAAGCTCTGTTTATCTTTATGGGAAAATACCCATAAAAGCTTCAATGAAAAACATTGTTTAATTAAGCTATTTAAGGAAGAAAATATCAAATTTTTAAGAAAATCTTAGCTATAGCATATGACCATGTGAATTGGGAGGCTATCCTGGATTTGTTAAAGAGACTGAGCTTTGGGGAGAAGTGGTGTAGGTGGATCCGAACTTGTATATCCATAGTTCAATTTGATGTTTTGATCAATGGGTCTCTAATTGTGTTAAGAACCCATGGGAAGAACTCACCCTTTAAAACCCGCTTGCAAAGGGAGGGTGTTCAAGAGCTTATAAACACATGGTTAAACTTATACTTAATCCATGTGGAACACTGGGATCGTAACATACCACCACGCTTCGCACTTGATGTCCACAATCACTTACTCTAGAGACACTAACCCGATGGTAGCCCTTTCTCTTTTGGTGTCTCCACTCACTTATCAAATATTTTGATCTAGCCTCTAGGTTACCCCCTTTAGGATCCAACCACAAAGCCGCAACTCTTTTGATCCTATACTCAATGAGTTACACTAAATTACTCGGGGTGGAGGTTGGCTCTGATACCAAATGTTAGGAACCCATGGGTAGAACTCGCTCTTGAAAACCGACTTGCAAGGGAAAAGTGTCCAAGAGCTTATAAACACATAGTTAAACTTATACTTAATCCATGTGGAACACTAGGATCATAACAAGTTAATTTCTTTGGTAGTTCAAGGGGTTTGAGATAAGAGTATCCGCTATCTCCTATCCTATTTTTGATTATGATGGAGGTTTTTAGTAGGATGTTAAACAAAGTGGAGGGTGCTGGCTTAATTTGTGGTTTCAAGGCTATTGGTAGGCGGGGTAGTGGAGAATGTGTTTCACATCTTCTATTTACAGATGATACAATTCTATTTTGTGATGTGGATGTGGAGCAAATCTTTCGTGTTTGGATGTTGCTACTTTGTTTTCAGGTTGTGATAGACTTGAAGGTCAATGTGCAGAAGAGTGAAATGATTCCAATTGAGGAGGTAAATAATGTACATGCTTTGGCTAAGATTTTGGGTTCCAAGATTGGTACTTTACTTATGTCCTATCTTGGCATGTTGTTAGAGGCTTCTCATAAATCTCTTTCAATTTAGAATTTTATTCTGGAAAAAATTGAGCGAAAGTTAACGAGGTGGAAGAAGCTGTTTTTATCAAAAGGTGGTAAATTGACACTGCTCAAAAGTACGTTATCCAGTCTTCCTACTTATTTCCTATCACTTTTGACTATTCCTACTCATGTGGTAAATATAATTGAAAAGTTTCAAAGGGACTTTTTGTGGGATGATAACAAGACTCACTTGGTAGGATGGGACAAAGTGTGCGCGCCTATGGCCAATGGTGGTTTATTTATAAGGAAGTTAACTACATTTAACAAAGCTTACTAGGAAAATATCTTTGGTGGTTTGGGAATGAGGAGACTCAACTTTGGAAGAGAATGTTAGCTTCGAAGTTTGGGGAAGAGTAGGGGGGATGGACTTTTAATTGGGTATGGGTGTTCATGAGTGTGGTTTATGGAAAGGTATTTGTATGGATTGGGAGGATTTTAGAAAAAAATACTTAGTTTGTTGTTTGGGGGGGGGGGAATAGAGTGAGATTTTAGCTAGATGGGTGGTGTGGGAATCAACCTCTCCTACTAACTGTGGGGAGTAAAAGGGACCTGAGCAGGTATTTGGGCCTTTGGGCTCTGTTAAGAAGGGCCAGTTCGTTCTTGACTAAAGGCTTTTAGGACTGCGAGTCGGCTCACAGGCCGAGGGTCTGAGGATTCATCCGAGGAAGAATATCTCCTCGGACAGACCCGTGATGACTTGGAGATTTGCTAGAAAGATCAAGGCAGAGTTCTGGAAAGACTGTAGGTTAAAGAGGGGATCCAAGTATCCTTTAGACGCACCGGTGTGAGAGAAATATCTCAGAAAAAAGCTGCTATCTCCACATTAAAAACTCTGCACCTACCTCCCTGGTCGCATTAATGGGGAAGTGACCCCTAAACAATAGAATTCAACCTTCTGACTATTATTTAAAGATTTCAAGAAGGGTGGAGGAGGGACGCGTGGACAAAGAAAAAAGAAGAAGTATTTAAGAAGAGAAAAAGAGCAAAGTGGGGGGGGGGGCGGGGGTGAGCGAAAGAGGAACTAAGAACTATAATCTTCAAGTAAGAGAGGGATATAATACAGAAATCGTCCTCGGCTTACGTCCGAGGAGGCTCCTTGGTCATATTTGTTTATCATTTGCAAATATTGTAACATTTAAGCCTGTTTGTCGAGTTCCCAACACCCCAAAGGCTAGATTTCAAATCCACCCTCTACAAATTTTATTGTTTAAAGCTCATTAGGCCTGAGCCCACTTTGTATTTGGGTCCAGGTGCAACTGTACTCTTACACTAACTTTCTCGGGGTTGTATGGCATTTCCATTGACTTTGTTAAGTCTTCTTTAACAAGGCTAGGGGTAGGGGAAAGGAGAAGTTGGGATGCTCGATTCATTTGGGATTTTAATGATTGGGAGATGGCTTCAGGGGACAACTTTCTCTGCATCTTAGAATCCAATATTCCTTCAACAAATATTGGGGAGTGGATGAGATGGAAGTTGAAACCTAATGGGTTTTGACATCTACTCGTTTTGCAATAAGCCGAGAGGTTCTTCTTCCAATATCTTTCCTTGGAAAGGTATTTGGAAAGTTAAGGCCCCCAGCGTATTTCCTTCTTCATTTGGATGGTAGCTTGGAATAAGATTCTTACAGGTGATAATTTGAGACTTGGGGGTTTTGATTTTGTTGACTGGTATATTATGTGTTGTCATTGTGGGAAGACTATGGATCACTTACTGCTTCATTATGAGAATGCTTATCAGTTATGGAGTTTTGTTTTTAAATCTTTTGGGATTTCGTGGGTTTTACCAAGAACGGCCACAGATTTGCTTTTTTCTTGGTGCAATTGGTTGGAAAAACACTCGTCTAACATTTGAAATTTTGTTCTATTGTGCTTATTGTGGTGTCTATGGAAGGAGCACAGTAGGTGAACTTTTGAGGACTTGAATTGCACTGGAGATCAGTTGCTTGCTATTTTTAGTGGTTCTTTATTTGACTGGGCTCGGACTTAAGGATTCACATCTAGTGACTCTCTCCCTTTCTTCCCTCCTCTTTTGTAATTAATTTTCTTCTTCGTTTTCTTTTTCCGTATTTTTTTCTTTTCTTTGTAATTTTTGGTTTGCCTTGTGCTTTTCCTGCACAAACTAGCCTTTTGAATATATATATCTTTCTTAGTTATTAAAAAAAAAAAGTTAGGAAAAACATGTCCCTGGAAAGAAAATTTAAGAGAAACAATACGCACCTGTGTAGAATCTAAGAGGACAAAACAATTATCTCAAAAAGAGATAAATAAATAATTTTAAAAAGGACAAAATAGTATCCTAGAAGCATAATCCTTGGGATGACCACTAGTCAAAGTTGGTTTCAGGGAATCTAGCGCTTAGTTGCAAGAGAACCGAATCAAAATTAATTAGTTCTCATTATTTTAGTAGTAGAAATTCTTATAACAAAAGACATGCAAGAGAGTAACCTTGCGTTTTGCTCCCTTTCTTTTTTATCCACTCGCAACAGCTTTTAGGAGACAGTACACTGTTCATGCACTATTCATAGGACCCACAAACACTTTATTTAGAAAAAAAATTAAAAATGAGTCTCACGGTACTATTTACACATTTAAAAATTATTTTGTGTTAGGTTCTAAGCCGTTAGAGACTAATGTATTAGAACTTCAATGTGTATGGTGTTGGCAAACCATGATCAAAACATTTAGTCTATATTTAGACTTGCTCAAAGTTTGGTTTAATGTAAATTTGGAATCGAATAGTTGCAAGAAATTACTATTCTATTTCTGCACTGCTCAATCGATCGAAGAATAGACTCGATCGATCGAGAATCGTGGATCATGAATTTTCTGCAGAATTTTAAGTTGGCCCAAACAGTAGTTCAAGCCCATTAAGGATTAGGGTTTCAAATCTACTTCTCCCACTATATAAAGGAAACCCTAAACACATTTTTAAAGGCTTCTAAGAGAGAGAAGAGTGTGCCTCTTTTTGTATCTAGGGTTTGTACCCAAAAACTCTCTAGAGTCTTTTTGTTGTTTATGTTATGTATGTGAATTTCTTGTGAGATCTAGAGGTGTTTGCCTTCACATATACTTAGGGTTATTAAGAATCAAGATTATGTCAAGAACTTGATGATCATTTAGTTGCTGCATTAAGAGCTTATAGATATACAAGTGGAAGTGCTTGTGCTTGCTGGGAATCTAATAAAGAAGGAGTCTATGGTCTCGAAGCTTGCACGTGGTCGTGTCAGTAAGTTTTCTACTGGTGGGTAGCAATAGGATGTTAGTGGTCTAAGTCACTATTGTTCAAACTTCAATTCTTTCATAATGAATTCAATTTTACCTTGAGGATAGCTAGGTTAAATCCTCTCTAGATTTTTTACCGGTTTGGTTTTCCTAGGTCATCATATCCTTGTGTTCTTTATATTTTTTCTACTTTGCATGATATGATTGTTATTATTTTAACCTAGATCTGAATAATAAACCTAAGTATTCACATGGTTAATTAATTAGGTTAAACAATCTAGTTTTACAGGGATCTAAAAACTTACAAGTGGTATCAAAGCAAGTTAGCTCTAGTGTCTAGACCTTTTGATCTAAGAGTTGATCCTTGATTCCTGTTATCATGGATAATTTTAAGTGTCTTACTATTTTTGACTGTGATGATTTGAATAAAAATGACACTGTTGTTTTTGTTGATTTTATTGATGCCTGTGAAACTCTCCGTAAAGAATTATTGAGATCTTTGAAAATTGCTAAGAAATTCAAGGAAGAGCTAAAATTGGCTAATATTGAAAAAGAGGAATTGATTGTGAGATTAGATGAATATAATAAGAAGAATGAATTTTTGAGAAATCAAATCTCCTCTCAAGATGAGAAGATGAAAAGCTTGGAACAAGAATTAGTTGAATCTAAGGCTAAAATTGAAAATTTGACTACTACCAAGCCTGCTGTTAATAACAGAAGTGTTTCTTTTTCTCTTAAGCCTAAAGCTGAAAAAATTTATATCCCTCATTTCAAGAGGAATAATAAAGAAAAGACTTATTTTGCTAGGTTAGATAAAGGTAAAAGTTCTGATGTAGACGCTGAAGTTTCTAAACCTATGTCTAAACCTACTGTTAGAAAGCATAATAAATCTGTTTTTGTGCCTACTTGTCACCTTTGTGGTGTTGGTCATATTAGACCAAATTGTTCTTTGTTGAGGCAAAAACCATAATCTGAGACTAGATTTGCTGTTAGGAAGTACTGATATTCCTAAATTTGTTCCCGTTTGTCACTTTTGTGGCATCTCCGGTCAAATTCGTCCTAATTGTCATAAATTAAAACTTAAACATTCTTTATTTCAATCTAAGATATGTAATAATATTTCTCCTGCCATAAGTCCATATAAATTGTTTCATATGCTTTTGAAAAATTTAAGCTTGTTGGCTTGTGAAAGGAAATTGCAGGATTTTAGTTTTTCTCAGAAGATTGGTGTAATCCCTTAAATACACTTTGCTTCTCATGGTTTTTTACCTACAAAGTCGAAGACTCGCGCTATATGGGTGAGAAAAGATTCTCTAAGGTGAGTGTTGTTTACTTGTCTTTGATTTAATTCTTTCAATAAATTGTAGACATGTTATCTTTTTGTTTTTGGTTGATTTATTTTCTTAGGTTGTTTTTTATTAAAAGAAAAAATCCAAAAACATTGAAAAATTGCAAAAAGACAAAAATATTTTATTTTGAGTCTTTTTTTTTTTTTTCTTGAGGATTACATGAATTATGATATCTCTCTCTTGATTTAGAACATGCTTGACATTGTGGAGAAACTTGAATAGTATGTGCTATATAAGTGCTAAACTATTTCTGATTTTGTGTGAGAGTGTACTAGTTTGTACATGTGCTCATGGGTTAATTAAAAAATTGATATTTCTTGTTTGTGTACCCTCTATAGCTTAGTTTTGCATTGTCATGCATTGTTTTTGCATTTTAATCATTTAGCATAATGTATGCTTTTAGTTTTGGTCATAAAGTTTTTTAACCATAAAGATTTTTGTGTTTTGTATTACACATCATGAATTTGTAATCAAGGTTGGCCATAGTATTTTTACATAACTTGTTTATGTACTTTGTTTAGCTTGAATGAGTTTATTCTATTGCACTTTACTAGTTTGAACTTTGTAGTGCATGTTGTGTGAAAAGATGTTTATAGTTTTTGATCACTTTGTCTTGATCTTGAAGTCACATGTCTTTGATTGTCGGACTTGATCTTAATGAGAAATGCATAATAACCATCTCACCACTGTTTACTAGCCAATCATGAACACTTTAGTGCATATCGTAAGATTTTGTGCTCGAGAAAGTGTAGAACATGCACAAAAAGAACAGAAGGTGTAGCCTCAGTTTAAATGCTTAAATTGGTGTGTACATTATTGGACTTAATGCCAAATCAAATAAATAAAATTGGTGTGTACATTATCCCGGCTATTTTTAATAAGTTTCTGAACAATTAAAATTTGTGTGTATATTATGAGGCAAATCAAGAAATTTATATGATTGCAAGCTTGTTTTCTAGGAGATATGAGAGTTATATGATGTAACTCTTTGAGGGTTAGTCTCTTTTAAATATATGTGGTGGATTTTGTAGAAATTGTGATTGATTTCTATCTACATATCACCTCACATGTATCTCAAGCTTTTGCTAGTTGCACACACTACACAAGTTACTCTTTGTTAAACTTGGTACATGATATTGTGTATGAATTTGGTTTAGTCATCCTAGATTATGTGTTCTATGGTATTTGATGCAAAATATGGTTAAGAGTTTGAAAATCTTTGTTTTTAAAGATCTGGGTTGAATTCATGTGTTTTTTGAAAAACTTTTAATCTCATACTCATGCATTTCATTCATGAAATATTGTGCTTTGAGAAGTTTCTACATTACAATGCTTTGTTTTTCAAAAATTTAAATTTTCCAGATTTTCGATCGATCGAAACTGTCTCTCGACTGATTGAAATTGCGATAAAAATTTTGGTTTGAATCTGCCTGGCTCGATTGATATTCGATCAATGCTCAATCGATCGAAACTAAAAAATTTTCAGTTTTTAAGTATTTGACCAATTTTTTTTTTCATGCATCATTTATGTTTAAGATTCACATGCATTGCATTGTTTTCTGTATCCATCTTGCAGTTTTGCAATCATATCTCTCATTGTTTTCACACATACTATGCATACATTTTGCTAAATTGGGTACTCAACTTGATTTAAAAATTGATTGATTAATTTTTGAGTCCTTTGTACTTTCTAGTATATGCTATTTTTATGTGTGAACTATAGAAAATATTTTTCTTAAAAGATATGATGGATAATCAATGTGCAAATATTTTCTTTACTCATGCAACTGTTTACGGGTCATATAGTGTCAAGTTTGCATTTATTGAAAGAGAGAATATTTTTCTTCATGTGTATCCTCAACTTAATTTTTTTTAAGTTAGGTTTGTGTGTTTTTTATTTTCCCCACCTCCTATATTTTCCCCAAGATTGTTTTTCCTAAACCTTGTTTTGTTTTTCCTATGTTTATAAGGGGAGAAACTTGTTTTTAACATTTGTTGTTCATAGAGGGAGTTGCCTCTATTTTCTATAGAGCTTGAATTTTGTATTCCCTTTATTCTCTATTTCCTCTTATCCTTTGTTGTGTATATTTTCTGTTTACTCTTTGATTGGGTTGTCTTTGTTAATACGTGGCAAAAATGGGGAGAAATAGATGAAATGCCTTTGCGAATCCTGTTTGTTTGTTTTGTTTAAGGAGAGTTGAAATTGTTTTTGAAAGGGAGAGACAATAAATTTTCTTTATTTTTTATGTATCTAACTTAGGGGGAGAGTTAGTTTGCATATTTGTTGTTTTACTGTTTTTCTATCTTTCTTTCCACACATGCGTTTATGTGTTTGTTAAGTGTTACAGGAATATTCAAGTTGATTCAGCTGTACTGCTGTCTACACTTGCAACTGATAGATAGTAGTTAGGTTGAATTGAGTTTAGTACTTTTTAAATTTGATTGGGCTTTTTGTAACTTTGAGCATTTCATGTTTGTGATGTGTTTTGTCAAGAATTGCCAAAGGAGAAGATTGTTAGGTTCTAAGCCCTTAGGGACTAATGTATTAGAATTTCAATGTGTATTGTGTAGGCAAACCATGATTAAAACATTTAGTTTAGATTTAGACTTGGTCAAAGTTTGGTTTAATGTAAGTTTGAAATCGAGTAGTTGCAGGAAATTACTGTTCTATTTCTGCACGGCTCGATCGATCGAAGAATAGACTCGATCGATCGAGAATCGTGGATCAGGAATTTTCTGCAAAATTTTAAGTTGGCCTAAACAGCAGTTCAAACCCATTAAGGATTAGGGTTTCAGATCTACTTCTCCCACTATATAAAGGAAACCCTAAGCACGTTTTTAAAGGCTTCTAAGAGAGAGAAGAGTGTGACTCTTTTTGTATCTAGGGTTTGTACCTAAAAACTCTCTAGAGTCTTTTTGTTGTTTATACTGTGTATGTGAATCTCTTGTGAGATCTAGAGGTGTTTGCCTTCACATATACTTAGAGTTATCAAGAATCAAGATTATGTCAAGGACTTGATGATCATTCAGTTGTTGCATTAAGAACTTAAAGATATACAAGCGAGAGTACTTGTGTTTGCTGGGAATCCAAGAAAGAAGGAGTCTGTGGTTTCGGAGTTTGCACGTGGTCGTGTCAGTAAGTTTTCTATTGGTGAGTAGCAATAGGATGTTAGTGGTTTAAGCCGCTATTGTTCAAACTTCGATTCTTTCATAGCTAAGTTAAATCCTCCCCAGGTTTTTTACCGGTTTGGTTTTCCTAGGTCATCATATCTTTGTGTTCTTTATATTTCCGCTGCTTTGCATGATATGATTGTTATTGTTTTAACCTAGATCTGAATAATAAACCTAAGTCTTCACTTGGTTAATTAATTAGGTTAAACAATCTAGTTTTACAGGAGTTTAAGAAATTACATTTTGTTATAGTGTTTTCAATTTTCAGTTTTTAGCAATAAGTTCTATCTAAGTTTTTAGCAATAAATTCTATCTAAACAAACCCTAATGAATAAATATTCTTTATTTTACTATTAGTATTTCATGTTCTATCAACGGCAGTATGTTATATATGTTTTTTTAATGCCATATTGTACTTACTTTATAAGGAACAGAACAAACAGACATGTATCATTCATGCTGCCATTAATAAAGTGTAATATTTAAACTGGGACAGAAAATTACTCTACTTCCCTAGGGTACCTGTCATTCAAGAAGGAACTATAATCTCTAGTATTAATATCAAAAGGAATATCATCACAGATTATAGTTGTATCATCAAAGTTGAAGATGAGAACACAATCTTTAGAAGAACTTGGAAGAGAAGTATAACTGGAGATCATGAAGCTGTTTTCTCCAGAATTACCCCAAAGAAGGGAATCAAAGTTAGCAATGCTGGAGAAGGCAGCACGTTGGGTCATTGCCTACCTTGACTGCCACATTCTCATCCAAGGCCTGGTCTTGAGCATTATTGGCGAGTAAATTCGTTGGTTTATCATTGGATATGTGGTAGACAAAAGGCCGACCTTTCGATAGCTCGTTGAATATTTGCTCACTTAACAGAGTTTGAGTCATGCTCTGGGTCATCAAAGTGTTACTCTAGCATCCATAAATAGCACTACCTTCAATGGCACATGAGCTGGCTACAACAGGCAATGGTAAATTTTGAAAGTCAGTTGTGGACTCAGGTTCCTTCTGCTGGAGCTCGTTGCAGTTATGTTGCCAAATCTGGCTGATTTTGATAAATGGTGAATTCATCAAGTAAATTCATTGGTTTATCGTTCTTGCTCATATATTCCTCCATTTCATAACTCAATTCAAACTGCCTTGAATTGAAACCACCATCTGGGTGATTTAAGTGTTGCTCTGGGTTCTTGCTCATATGTTCCTCCATTTCATATCTCAATTCAAACTGCCCTGAATTGAAACCGCCATCTGGGTCATTTAAGTGTTGCTCTGTTATCCATACATGACATTATAATCAATGGTATGTGAGCTGGCTGAAACAAGCAATGATAAATTTTGAAGTTTTGAGTTTCTATGTTAAGTTGCAAACTCATGTTCCTTAACACTGGAGCTTGTTAAAGTTATGTTGCTAAATTTGGCTCATTTGGATTTGTAGAGTTATGGACTTCATCAAGTAAATCTTCTGCTGCATTATTCTTTGCTCAGATGTTCCTTCATTTCATATCTAGATTCTACAAGCACTAAACTGTTAAAATCTTTGTCTATGTGCCCCCGTATATCTAACGGAATTTTTTTTTCTCCATTTTTTCATTGTATTTCTGTACCATGGAGATGCAGTTGTGAGTGTCCTTCATCGAAGAAGGAATTTGACAATTTAACTCGATTGGGAAATTAGTTATATAAATAATACCAGACGATGTCTGGAACATGTTTTCTTTTAATGCCTTGGACACCATTAGCTTCCATGCATTTCAAAATTTCATTGGTTTAAGCCTTGCATTAACAAAGAAGATATTGGATGTATTTATATAAGCTGCCGGAAAACGATATTTTGAGTTTAAAATGAATGTTTGTAAAAAAACTATAAAGAATTGTGGTTGAAGAATAGAATTTTGGGTTTTAAAAGTGCTCTTTTAAGCTTCCAAAATGTCCAATTAAACAGATTCGTTGTAATATAGACATGAAGAATGGGAAAGGGGGAAGGGGTAGTGCTCAAACAATCACAAGAGCTCTATACATTGTTTAGTTCTCTTCTTAAGCAATAAAATTCTCTTCTTGGAGACTCAGAAACACAAAGCGGTACTAAAAATTGTAATGCATTTGCTCAGAAATTTTTTGACACTAATATTTATGTTTCCTGGTTATGAAAAGATAAACACTAAATAAATGTTACCAAAAGTTTCCTTTGAAAACTATCTTCAATCATTTTTGAAGAGCATAACCAAGCAACTAAAACAATGATTGTTCAACATATGAAACTATGGAAAATATGAATTTAGATTGAAATTTAGAGGAGGGAAGGTCTGACCTGAGTGGGGGAGCAAGCAAAACCGAAAAAGGGAAGAATTTGCTACTGCAAAAGCTGATTGGAACTTTGGCCCAGCAGTGGTAAATTTCTATCTATTTTTACCAACTTATTTTACTATTCAGCTTATTTTTTTATATTATTTAAGGATCACATTGTATTATTTCAGTTAATTTTTACATTTATTTACAGTTTTTTAACCAAAAGTTTTTAGTTTCAGCAAATTAAGTTAATCCAAATGAATCCTAAGTAAATCAATTATTTTCAACCAAAGTTTTAGGATTTAATTAATGCTTTGTCCCTCGAATTAAATTAGATGCATGCAACTTCACAATAAATCATATTTTCAATCAATATTGTTACAACATGTCATTAATCACATGTGGTCGAAATTCAATTCATGCAAACACATATTAAGCCCATGACTTGTCATTTCGATCGTTGTGACTTCAAGATTTATTTTTTGAAATGCATTTGGAATAAATTAGTCAAAATTACATTTTTACCTCCGAGATGTGAAGCAACCATTATGAGGTTAAATGTAAGTTACAATGGGGTGTCTATACCCATAGATGACACATTGGTGATGTAAAAAGCTCATAGGCAAGGGGAAGTGAGTATGATTTGTTCGTGAACCACAAAGAGGCAAAGACTTACATGTGAGAGGGAGATTATTGAGTATACATCTGTGAGTAAAGTTTTACATTGAATAAGAATGAGAAAAGAGTGTTTAATAGAAAATAGTTGAGCCCAAACTTATAGGCTTGAACCTTTTGGGTCAAGTGATATTTTTAAATGTTATATTAACAACTCAATTGCAGGGTCCAAATATTAATCTTAAAGTGAACCAAATCAAAGGGTTAGTTTTCCATTTGACCAAACTCTTTATTTTCTATATTGCCTTTACTCCCCCACCCCCCACCAAACACTAAAAAACTAATAAAAGAAAATGATTTGACTCCAAATCAAACTTAGCATCAAATATATTCAACCAATCGTTGTATGGTAGTTAGGTTTAAATTTGTCAAATTTTTTGGAAAGATAAGGTTATTTTCATTTTCAATTTCTTTGAACAACAATAAGTCTAAAGACATAATGTATATCATATTTTTTTTCCTCATAATTATTAATGTGACATATTGTGATTAGTATTAAATAAAAAATTGTATTAATAATGTACCTATAATGTTCCCTTAATTATAATTGACATTGTTTTGATTGGTTAAGAGTATGGAAAAGTGAGACCTAGAGAGGATGAAAAGGGTTGGAATATGGAAAAGTAGAAGAATGAACAACAAATATAAATCTTATTTGTTTGGTTGAGAAAAAAAAAAGATAATAGAAACAAATAGTTTATATAAATTTTTTGCTATTATATCCTTATTACGTAGTTTTTTTTTTTAAATTATTATATAAGCAAATATTGCCTACTATCAATTAAATTAGTAAATATAACATTTTATAAGAGTTAAGACATCACACACACACACACACACACACATATATATATATATAATGGCAAAGACATTAACATTTTTTTTTATTGGTAAATTTAATTAACATACTTTGAAGTTTAAGCTAATACTAACTAGATTCAAGACTTTTTAAAATATATTAATTTGGTCCTTAAAGCCAACTTAATACCTAAAACAGTTGAGAAAAATGACAAACTGACCTAACATTTTTTACAAACTATTAGCTTGTTTGGATGGATAGGGAGTAGACAGGAGTAGAGTAGAGGGAAGGAAAATTAAATTACCTTATTTGGATATTTTTTAAAGGAGGAGAGGGAGGGATTTGGTTGGTTTTGAGGGGTTTTAACTACTTCTAACCCCTCATTTCTCATTCTCCAAATTGGAGAGATTTGAAGGAAGAGTAGATTATAGAAATACTTGAGCAAATGAATTACTAAATTTACACTTGTCATATTAACAAAATTACAAACTATGAAAAAAATAATTATTTTCCTTCCCTTACTTAATTTTAAGACATTCAAGTTGATAAATTTTGAAAAATCTTAGACCTAATTAGCATTAGGCCAACCTCAAATGTGTTAATAGAATTTGCCCAAAAAAAGAAGAAGAAGAAAAGAAACGTTAACGTCAATGGGTGGCTGATTGGCAGTGGACAAATGGCACCCATTAGTAATGATTAGTTGGCTACTTGGCTATATTAAATTAATTGAAATGAAGAAACAAACCAAAAAAATAAAGACGTTTAATTTTTCTGAAACTGAAAGTAATAAGGGTTGGTGGTAAAGAAATCGTTTAATTTTCATCAAAAGAAACAAACAAACAAAAAAGACGTTTAATTTTTCTGTACGGGGCCCTTTTCTTTTCCCACTTCATTTTCTACTCGTCCAAAGTAAAACAGCTGCGACCAACAATGTTATCCTTCATTCTTTTTAAACGGATCGAGAACATATCTTCTATATCTCTCTCCACTTTTCTTTTTCGTGTATTACATTTACAGATTGAAATCAGGTACATGCAATTACTTCATTTCCTTGTTAAATTTTTTACATTTTTACTTTTTTTACTTTAACTTTTTACTTCTTTTTAATATTTTTAATTTAATGGTTGAGATTAAAAGTTGTTTTTTACAACTTTCAATCTCAACCATTTATTGCTATTGTATCTAATATTTTTTTATGAGTGGTTGAGATTGAACAATCTCAACCATTCATTGTTATTGCATTAGGTGCAATGCCTACATGATCTCAAACCTCCATTTACGAAGATTCTTTCCTCACACAAATTAAAGGTCATATGATTCATCACGCGCAAGTCTCTATCATAATGACTAGGGGGTGGGCTTCACTCCTCGGTCCGACATAGGGGTTCCACTCCACCTATGCGTGAAAGGCGGGGAGGATTTTAGCGGGTAGACAAGGGCAGGAGCACATATACTTTAGGGTTGTCCCCTAACTAATTCCTAACTTATAAAATCACATGTGCATGTAAAATATAAATCCACATATTGAAAATATGAAAAATGTGTAAAGAAAAATATTGTGACAATTTGTTATGTTCCTAACTTATTATATATAAACAGGGTAATTAACAGTATGTCCATAAAAAATTATATTTAAAAAAAAGAAGTTCAACTGACGATGTTACCAAAAATAAAAATAAATAAAAAAGAGGCCAACAAACATCGTTAGTTGAATAAAGCAAACACCGTAGCTATAAGGATTGACTCTTTTTATATAAGTTATAACTGTGACATTAACTGTGACACATTCTTACAAGGCGAACAGTGTTAGTTTCACCCATTGCCATGCAAAGCAGGCCTAAGGTGATGATCAAACGCATTGTGAAAGCTCTCTCCGGTGCCACTTTTTCTTGAGGCAACACCCACTTGTGCCCAGTGACGGGGGGTTGATGGTCTCAATAGCTGTGTGGTGGGGGGATGCATGCATTCTTGGTATAGCTTGGGCACACTATTGCAATACGGACGGTGTTAGTTTCACCCATTGCAGTGCAAAGCAAGTCTCGATCAGCGTGCTCCCAATCAGCATTGTTTCGAGTGTTGCTCGACACCTTGGACACAATTCAAGTCCCTGTGCTGCACACCTGCCTTGAAGGCACTTATCCCACTAGTTGATCCGTTCCAAGTTGACGGTCCTCGTGGGGTGGCGGCAAGATGTTGAAGATGTCCTTGTATCCCACGCGTGCCTCGCGGCCTCTACGGACCACGTGGGCGTGCTCGTGGCCTCCGATGCAAAACATTATGTGGGTTTTGGGCCTTTGGCCCCCTTTACTAATGTACCAAGTAAGCATTATCGCTCTACCCCGATGATCACCGTGCTCGTCTGTGTGTGTGTGTATATATATGTATATATATAAAAGTAAAAATTTTCATTCGGTGCAAAAAGAGCTGTGATTTAAATTTTGAGAGAAATGATTTGAAGATATAACAAAGAAGTGATGTGACTTGAAAACTTAAAATATGAGGTAGAGGTGCCTCTCTTCTTTCATTCGTATTCTCTTTGATAACAGAAAGAATTGGACATTTTCGTCTTGATTGTTCTCGGTTCCCCAACTCAATTTAAATGTCCTACTAACATTAACCACGCACGCACGTAAGTCTAAACATGAACCATGCATGCACGTAAGTCTAAACCATGCATGCACGTTGAAATTTTTGTCTCTCTCTTTTCCTCTGTTCTTATTCTCTAGAGTTTATAGTTGGAAGCTGTGGTCTCATTTCACTAGAATATGATTATAACCGGGAGACTTATTGAAAGTGATATCCCTTTCCCCAAATTCGACTGCTGCTAGACACAGCTGAGTAAAATTATTTTGCTTAAAAAGAAAAATAAAGAAGTAGGCTCTCAAAAAATATATCCTCTTGAAAACTTTTGGAGACAAGAGTAAGTGCATCTTTCTTTCTAGATATGGATGGTATATATTTTGCTGTTTTTTTTTCTTGGTTCTTTAATCTTCTTTTTTGATGAATCGGGATAGTCAATAAATTTCAACGAAGAAGAAAAACTTTAAGGACCCACAGGGCCGACAAAAGCGCAAAGAAATGAAGGCCAGAGCAGACCTAGGCAATTTGGTCACATCTGAAATAATGATCATTAAATACTTAAATTCATTATTTCATACAAAATTTTCTTTTTTTATTTAAAAATAAATAAATTTTGTATTTGTTCTTAGAAAAATTATATTTCATCATTATTAGTAGTAAGAAATAATTATTTATAATGATAAGTAAATTATTAAGATATAAAGAATAAAATTTGAAATAAACCAATTATTTTCTGTGGACCACACACTAGAAAACTCATAAATATAGAATTATAAAAAAAATTAAAAAAAAATGAATTCTATTCAATCAAACACAACACCAATTGATTTTTTCATTTGTTTTAAATATTTTACCCGTATAAAATTAATTTTATTTCAATCATAATTTGTCACACTAACTACATAAATATTTTGTGTTCTACTATTACTTCTTCACACAAAGATCATATGATTTACAACATTTGTAGGGGCATCAAAATTTTCACATCCTCAATCGCATGGCATCTCATTTGGGTACTATAAAATAAACTAAATAATAATAAAAAGTTGACTTTTTAAGTTAATGTCCAACGCAATATAATTGTTAGTGATAACTGAAGGTATATGTGAAGGATTTAATCAAGCTTCTAAAGGGAAAACTAATTAGTATTGGTGTAAAAGAGGCTTTTCTGGTGGTAAAATGGAAGGGAAGTGCATTCAGAAAATGCTTAAAGAAAATTCACACATGCTTTTGTGTGTTGCTGAATAAAACTAATTTTGTTACAAAACATAAGCATACAACAAAGGAACTACAAAAGAGTAGATGGGCCTAGACCATCTCCACCGACTGGAGAAAGGATCAAAGTTACATTCCAAAGCTTTTTAGGACAGAGTCAGAGTTGGATTCAGGAAATCCAGCGTTTAGCTGCAAGAGAACAAAAAGGAAAATATGTGATTTAATTCTTAATATTTTAGACAGTAAAATTTTTTTATAACTTGTACCAAAAGACATGGAAAAAACAGTAAACTAACCTTCATGAATGCATTCCTCTTATATATTAGCATCATAATCAACAAGAATATCATCCAACTGATCCAAGTTGATACCAGCAGAATCTCCAGGATTGTCCCCAAGAAAATTATCATGGTTAGACAACTCTAACGCCTGAAAATAAGTTGGGCCTTTGCCTCCCATCGCAGCTACATTCTCGGTCATAAAAGTATCACATCGGTTTCCATAAATAGTGCTACCTTCAGTAATACTTGACCTGTCACGGAACGCTACATTCCGAACGGCTTGAGTTCCAATGTTGGATAATTCATGCTGCTTGGTGTTCAGGACTTCATCATTCGCGCTCAGCCGTTTTTTACGGTATTTCTGTATTTTGGACATGAAGTTGTAAGTTGTACGTGTCCTTCACCGAAGAAGGAATTAATATGACGGTTTAACTTGATAACATAGAGGTAAAAACCAGCTAAAGAAATTAAAAGCACCTGCAGATAGCTAGAAACATGTTCTCTAGTCAGATTTTGGACACCCTGTGCTTTCATTCTATTCAAAATTTTATTGGGAGTAGCCTCTGCTGCAACACAAATAGCCATATTAATTTATTTAGTAGATTTCAAACTAAACTTTGTCCTTTTTAAATTATTGATAATGTATATTGGGCTGGGTTAATTGGATTGAGAATTTTGTAAGAATAACAAATTATTGAAGCTTAAGATTAGGGCCAGGAACGGAATCACACCATGTCTCAGCCCAAGATAACATTGGTGAAATATCTCTCTCATTTCAGGTGTCCAGATCATCCGTTCTTTTTTCTCTTCATTCCGCTGCGGTGGCACTTCAAAACACTTACTTATCCTATGCTTTAACACATGAATCCAAATCTTTTTGAGTTCACCCATTTGGATAGGCTTTACCTGATAATAACAAGCACCATATTTTATGCTATACACCATAGTGCTATTATCTCCAACCTCGGACATGACTGTAAAATAACAAATATTGGGATGTTAGACATGGCCTGACAATAAGCTTGCCCCTCTTAAGCCATAATAATATAGCATATGCTGTTAAATAATGAGATTGCAATTTAAATATGAGTTATGCTAACGGATGTCTTTAGAATAATAGTTAACAATCCATTTTAAGAAAAAGTCAAAGTGAAAGAATATAGTAAATTGAATTGAGCAAGACAAGCTCCATATATGCTTACCTATGACTGGCAAATCAGTAATCTTACCCAAAGCTCCAAAAAACTTAAATTCATCAATGTCCGGCAGGCATCTTTCAGTCAAAATAATATCAAATCTGTTGCTTCCGCCATTTTTAAGCAACTTCAAAGCATCGTTCCCTTGTTTGCATTTGGCAACTGAAATTATTTATGCTCACTTAAAGGTAACACAATAGGGGTGAAGAAATATATTGGAAGAACACATTAAAAATTTGATTAAAGTTCAATATCAAACACAGCATCACAACACTCCATTGATTTAGAAACCTAAACAATGTAGGTGGTAAGGTAGCACACATTAGAGACAAGGACAAAGCTAGAAGTGACACGGGGTCACGAATATGATTATTTGTTATTCCATTATTTTCCTCACATCCAAAAAAAAAAAAAGGGGAAAAAGAAAAATGAGACCAAACTCCAGAGCATATATATACCTTCGTAATCACATTGCTTAAGCATCGTTTCCAACAGGTGGAGACTTTCCGGATTCCCATCGACAATTAAAACCCTCATTCCAGCTGGGAACTCACTGGAAGTATTATCACTCTTCTCCAATGCGCTTTTCATTTTCCTAATCTGTCGAAATTGAACTAATTAAAAGTGTTTTTTTTTCTCTCTTCCTTTCTCTCTCTAGAATACAGCGAGGTACAGGGCGTCGTGTACTGAAGCTTCTTCAGACTGTTGTTTGTGAGAGAAGAAGAACAACAAGAAGAAGAGATGAAACCCTAAACCAAAAAAGAAAAAAGAATTGAACTAATTAAATATAAAAGCAGACTGAAGAAGAAAATTATTACAGCATTAAGCTCTATACAATGTCAGTATATAAAGAATGTCAAAAAGATTTGACGTATCGTTTGTTTGATATGAATCACAGGTTTGATATTCGTATCAATTGTAGATTATCCTAATGATATGAACAATGCATGTTAGCACACACAAGTACAGGAACTAGTGCATAGGGAACTAGAGGGCTCCACATTTAACTACAGTTTTTAGTTTTCCTTTTTCTCCGAACTTCTCATAGAAAAAATCTACTACCATAATTTATTACACAATTTTTATGCCATAAGTGTAATTGGGCAGATTGTGAATAGTGGATAAAAAATTGTAGGTTTACGTACGTGATAAACAGCTACTCACAATCAGCTACGCTAAAGATGTAGCAAAAAATTGTGGAACAATCTGTAATCCTACAATTACTCTTTTCATATCCAACATTGTGCTGTTATGAGGCTATGTTGTTCCGTGTTTTACTTTTTAATATTAGAGGTTGCAAAATCAACTCAAACTCATTTATCCACCCACTTAAACAAGACCCAAACTCACTCAATTATTTTACTTTGAATGATGGAGGTATTAAATAAAATTTTAGGTAGTCAAAGGAAACCTTGTGTAATTCAATAAGACCTAAAGAGCAATTATATTTTTAATTATAGTGAAACAAATCATAATTAGTGATAATTTTGGGCTAGTTATGAGATAACATAAGCCCAAGATCCATTGGAGTTAGATTTTTCTTTTTTCTTTTTTCTTTTCCTTTGGTCTCATTTCAAGCTATAAATACAAAAGCTCTTAGGGCCCCGCAAACTTGTAAGAAATTTATCACCGTCCTCAACATACCCTTTAGAGAGAGTTCTTATTAATCTTTACTAGCTAGGGATAGCATACTAATTATTTGCGAGGTTCTTGAGTAACGTAAAGTTTTAAGAAAATTCCCATAATTTGTAGTTGATTTTTGTTATATTTGGTCATGATAATTGTTAATTGATTAATGTATTATATTTGTTTCTTTTGAAAGATTTTCTAGGTAAAATTCCAACATCAAATATGATAAGTAGTCGACCCACACACTTTGAGGGGAAATTAACACGACCTTACCAATTTATATGGGTCATATCTCATATCTCATTATAATTTTGTAACTTCAGTTTGTAAATTTTCTATAACAAAACACTACAAAAAAGGGGGTCTATAGCCGCGTTTTAAAAACGCGGCTAGAGACCAAACCTGAAGTCGCATTTTTGAACCACGGCTATAGGCTTCAGGTCTATAACCGCGTTTTTTAAAAACGCGGCTATAGGTTTTTTTAAAAACAAAAAAAAAAAAATTTCTGGGTGTTGCTGCGTCCCAAGAAATTCAAAATTCAAACAAAAAAAAAAATTCAAAATTAAACGCAAACCCAGAAAATTCAAAATCAAATACAAACCCAAAAATTTCAAAATCAAACACAACATACTCACAATACAAACACACCAAAAAAATTCAAAATCAAACACAACATACTAACAATACAACCACAACTTGCTCCAAAATATAAGAACACAAACCCATAAATCTCATTTCCTTCAACAAAGCCAACCCAAATCTAACACTAAATCCATTCAAGGAACACAAGCTCAGGAACACAAACCCATTTAAACATAAGCACAATATCAGGGACACAATAGCACAAATTTAAAATTTTCAGCATTTTCTCCATTTTCTTACTAACTAAACATAAAATAAAAAATAAAAATAAAACTAGATCTATAGAAAAATTAGTGCCTGAGATGAAGAAAAAAAGAAGTAGCTGCAAAGAAACAAAGAAAAAAAAAACAAAAAAGAGTTTTGCTGGAGTGAAGAAGAAAAAAAGATGCAGGAACTCCAAAGAAACAAAGAAAAAAAAAAAAGAGTTACATTGGAAAAATGAAGGAAGAAAGAAAAAGGAAAAAAAAAAAAAAAAAAAAAGAAGAAGAAGAACCTGAGGAGTTAGTGAAGAAGGAAGAAAGAAAAGGGGAAAAAAAAAAAAACTAAAGATTTAGTGAAGAAAGGAAAAAAAAAAAAAAAGGAAAGAAAGAAGAACTTGAAGTTGAGTGAAAAAAAAAAAAAAAAAAAAAAAAAGAGAGAGAAAGGAACTTATAGCCGAAAGTGGGGTAGGTAAGGATGCAGGTGGGAAAGGGAGGGGCACGTGGGAAGTTTTTTTTTTTTTTTTTGTGAGCCGCGTTTCTAAAAACACAGCCAGAGGGGGGCCTATAGCCGCGTTTTCCAAAAACACGGCTATAGATTATGTCTATAGCTGCGTTTCTTAAAAACGCGGCTATAGATCAGCTATAGCTGCGCTTTTTTATAAACGCGGCTAAAAACGAGGCTATAGCACGCGTTTTTTGTAATGAAACTAATAATAGTATTAGCGTTTTCTTAACAATGCAATACAAGTGAGATTAAATGAAAGTTTCAAAAGGGCGTGTCAACTAAAGCCTTCAATTGAGTGAAGTAATCTGTGATAGAAAGCTCAGATTGTGAATTGGTTCCAAGATCGTTCTACAATTGAAACACCCTAGGCCGATTCCCTTGAGAAAATCGATCCTTTAGATCATTCTAGATTTCCAATGTGGTGTTGTGATAAACCACACTAGTAGCAATCTTGGAAGCAATGCAATTCAAGATCCATGAAATAACTATGTTGTTACAACATGGCCAACCTTGCACCATTGATGCAATGAGAGAAACAGTGCCATCAAAAAACCCTAGTTTATTCTACACACTCAATGCTCATTGAATAGATTGTGCCAAGGTTGGATAATTCTCTCCCCCAAGAAGAGGTTGTGACACGAGTATAGCACCTGCAGTTTCTCCTTGGTGTAGAAAGAAAGGATGAGACTCATCAATGGCAATGGTTTGTGTAGAGGTTGTTGAGTTTGTTGATGCCATAGAAATGGTTTTACTATCAACCAACTCGTATGCTCTGATACCATAATAAAATCAAGAAAATGTAGAAATAAAATCTTATTTCACTAACTGATTAATTACAAGTATCATTAATTACAAGGGACCTTCTTCTTTATTTATAGCAACAAAGAACACTAATTGAAGAAACTAACTCGAACTAATTCCCTAAATACAATTATGAAGCTAACCAATAAAAACAAGATAGCTGTGTCAGTAAGACACTTGCACAGCACGTGTTACTAAATAGTGTTTACAAGACTCAATAGTAAAGAAAAATTACATTTTACCACCTTAAACTATACTCATATATTATACTTTGCACCCTAAAACTTTTCAAATGCATGTTTTTCATCCTAATTTATAACCATTGTTACACTTTACATCCTGATGTTAAGTTTGCTGTTAATTTGGACAAAATTTCAAAATTTGAGATTCTAAGTATAATTAGGTTTATTATTTAAGGTGGTAAAATGTAATTTTTCCTTTTATCTTTACCATGCTACGATGCTAGTACCAAAACAACAGTAGCTTTATTAAACTTAACACGACTACTTTCTTCTTTGCTTTGATCTTCATTCCTTGCCTTCTTTGTCTTCTTCTTCTTCTTCTTCTGAGAGTATTCAACAGAGAAGCATTTTCCTTGGAATTTGGGATGACCTCACCAGACTCAGACTTTGGCTTCAGATAATCCAGTGGCTGACTGCAAGAGAACATAAATAAATAAAGCTCTCCTATTTGTCTAAAAAATCTCAGTTATTTTAGATAGAAGAAATTCTTATAACTTGCACCAGAATGCAAATAAGTTATACAATTTTTTTACCAGCAAGTAGCAACCATGAATGGAATCATCTTACGAACCAGTATCATCATCAAAGAAGAGGTCTTCAGAATGATCATGAGCTATGTCTTCCCCAGTAAAATGTTCAAATATTCCAACCGGGCAGCTCTCATTCCAGTAGAAACTATAAGTTCCATATTCGAAAGGGATATAATTATAATCAATACCAAAATCTTCAGAAGAACTGGGAAGATGAGTATTATTGGAGAAGAGACCAGGAACTCCAGAAATTCCCCCCTGAAGAGTATCAAAGTTGGGCAATCCAACCTCTTTGACAAGTACATTCGCTGGTACATCATTGGGTAAGTGGTATATAAAAGGCTGATGTCCCGTGAGCTGATAGCATATCTGCTCACTTAACGGTGCTTGAGCCATCTGAGTCATCAATGTGTAGTTTTGGTTTGCACAAATAGTACTACCTTCAATGGCACAGAAGTTGGCTTCAACAGGCAATGGTAAATTTTGAAAGCCATGAGTGTTCTTTATTGCTGCTGGAGCTCGTTGCTGTTGTGAGGATATATCTAGCTGATTTGGATCCGGGGTGTTCAGAAATCCATTGAGCAGAGTCATTGGTGAATGCTTCATTTCATATCTAGATTCAACATGCCCTGAACTAGTACCATCTTTGTCTTTGTACCCTTCCATATGTAATGGACGACCTTGTTTTTGAAGTTTTAAACGGTGTTTCTGCATCATACACTGAAGTTGTGAGTGTCCTTCATCAACAAAGGAAAGTAATCCGACTTCATAAACTACCATTAAGGAATCAAACTCATTGACTTGATAAACCAGTATTACCGAAAAAGATATCTAACTTCGTACCATGATAAAATAACACTTGTCCTAAAAGCTTAATATATTAAAAAAATGATATTTATATGTTTAATGATTATTCTAATACAACTGTTTTAGTTAAATTAGATTTTTACTTGTGAGGGAAATTTTAATTTAAGAAATAAATAAAAGCTATTGCGCAAACTTTTTATGAACTAAAATCATGAGTTGAACTTGAAATCATGAATTGTAATTGTGTCTTCAACTCAAAATTTCAGTTCAAAAAAGTGTGTAACAAACAATACTCACAATAACAATGGCCTGTAGATGGCTGGAAACTTGATCTCTAAAAACATTTCGGACACCCTTAGTTTTCATGCATTCCAAAACTTTCTTGGGAGTTGCCTCTACATCAACATGGTATACTATAATATTACTAATATAGACAGATGAACAAACAAACAAAATATTTATATTTTCGGCTTCTTGCCCAAGCAAATACCAATAAAATGATTCATGTAACCACAAATTTATGATTCCAAATTAATATTATTCGCATGAAGTGAGATACAAGTACGAGAGATACATGATATCTATTTCCAAAATGAATTTTATAGGAAATTATCTTATTTTCTTATGTTTGATAGCGATCTTAAAATAAGTTAAAAAACTATCTCTTAACTTTCCTTATATATTTTTACATGCTATAAATTGATTTTCCTTATTTAGCTTTGTGTAAAGATATAACTGTTTTTTAGAAAATTTTAGTAGAAAAGAACTCTATGTCAAGCCAGGCTAAATAAGAAAAGTTAAGAGATAATTTTCTTTAATTTAATCCATTTTTTATATATGAAAAAACTATCTTCACATATTGTTTTCTATTGAAACAAATGGAGCCTAAGTTGCTTAGAAATACAAGAATGGGAAATCAACTTTTCAAGAGCACCACCCTCTTGGAAGCTAGCTAGTACTTAGGCTAAATATGTATTATCATCCAAAAACTGAGTTACAAGTACATCAATGGGCTATTTATAGCTAGGGAATCAAGTACTAACTACCCTAAGCCTTAACCAATTTTTTTTTTTTTTTTTGAGAAACAAACACACACACACACACACACAAGGGAGAGGAAAAAGCCTTAACCAATTAAATGTGTTTTTACCAAAGAAAAAAAAAGAGTAATTAAAATGTGTAGGCCGCTGCCATGTGGCATAAGCCTAACAAATTTCTAAAAAAGATTTATTTTATATCCTAAAAATCTACCTTATCTAATTTGCCATCTCATTTTACAGCCCTTCCAACATTCCAGTTTCTATTTTTACAATTAACTCATTAAAATAATATAAAATATATCAACAAATAATATTAAAAATTTGGTCAAACTACCACCACTGTTCACTACCACCATTGCCCATTGCAAACCCACATCCCAGAGCTGCCAGCCAACCCTAAACAACTCACCACAAACCCATCAGAAAAATATACACATACCCATATCGGGAAATATTCACAAATCTCAAACCCAAGACCCACAACCCCACGCCCACCAAAAACCCTTAACCTAAAACCCAATTTGAAACCCACGGCCATGACCCTCAATTTAAATCCAAGAGAGAAGCTGAACCTACACCGATCTCCGCAAACCCAAACCCACCACCACGCCAATCCACGCTGATCCAACCTCCACCATGTCGATCCACGCCAATCCAAACCCTCCACCATGCTGATCCCCACAAACCCCACACCCTTCACACCGATCTGAGTGAGATGGACCAAGATAGAAAAATCATAGAGAAAAAAACTAAGAGTGGAGAGGAGAGAGAGAGAGAGAGAGATATGAGAGAAGAGAGTAAGTGAGATGTGGGTCAAGGAGAAATTAAAAAATATTAAATTAAGTTTGCAACCAGCTATAGTGAGGTTGCAAATGTTCCAACTGATTGAAGTTAGGTTGCAAAATTTTTTAGGTATAGCAACCTAGCTGGAGGAGTATTTTAAGGGTTTGGTGGCTAAAATAGTAATTGGAGGGTTTTTACACCCCTTCCCCCCACCATGCCAGTGCTCTAACTACTAATTCTTGTAACTAACTAATCAACAGTTGTAGCTTTTTTAACAACTTGCCAACTACGACATTATACTCTACTTATCACATATTATAACGAGAAATGCTAATGGATGCCTTTAAGGTAATAGTTAAAAATCTATTTAAAGAAAGTTTTTATGGGAACAAAAGTAATTAATATTTTGACAGTTATTTTTTTTATTTTCCATAAAAGTAGTGTCAAAACTTTCCTAAAATGAGTTGTTAACATTGCTCTAAGAATACCTATTAAAATGATCCTATTATAATTACAATTATACAAGCATATTAGCTACTGCATCATTGCGATGCATATGTTTTCCTTCCCATATAGAGCAAACCCTTTCTCTTTTTCTTTTCATAAATGCAAGATTGAATTAGTTGGAGTAATTTGACTTCACCAACTTACACCATTGAACACACACCATTGAACACAATGGACAAAAGTGCTTAGCATGAGCAGATAAATGACCAGTGTGTGAGAACAAAAATTGATGTAGCTAAGATTAGGAAAAGAATTCATACTATCGATGCCCATTTCTTGCACACTTTCTGCAAACTTTTCTTGAATGTCCATTTTCCAAGACATTCGACATTTTTTCGCTCTGGACATATCATTTGCCAGCTTTTGCACTTGAGCCAACTTATTTTTTCTGCGGGAATACACGTGTCCACACCATGTTGAGATCACGCATTGGGATAGGCTTCTCCAGATAAGCACAAGCTCCATAGTCTAAACTCCTCTGAATAGTTTCAACTCTATCATCCTCCGATGTTACTAAATATCATTAAAAACAGTGAGATGTTAGATTCACAAAACATGTTAAATATTAATGAAACTACAAATGGCATATATATTTTGGTAAAAGGTATAAATATCATTAAAAATATATATAACATATTGAAGGAATTGAACAAGCTGTGTATACTTACCCACAACAGGCAAGCCCCTCTCTCTACCAATTCGAACAAGCTCAAATTCAAGCAGGCGTTGTTCAGTTATTATAATATCAAATATACTTATGTCCGTCCTAAGTAGAGTCAAAGCTTCCTCCACTTGATTGCATTCAGTAACTGAAAAGTATTTTTGCTTTCAGTGTGACATAGAAGGTCCATGGGGCGCAAATGGATACGTGCCATATTTGGAATAGGTAAATATTTTTGCATTCGGTTATTGCCCATTAAAAAAAAAAAGGAAGAATTTTATTAACACGAAAAAACACATTTTACAAGACACACAAATCCCACATGGACAAAACAATCGCAATCTATGCAAAGGCCTAAAAGTCCCTACCTTAAAACATGCCAATCACCATTACTGACTCAAACTTGGGACTCACAAAGTTTTAAAAGGTCTCATACCCATTGAAGACCCTCTATATAAAGATTAGGACCTCCCCTACCTAGGCAATATGGAACTTAGTCAAGATAATTAATTGCACTGGATTTAACTGAACAAGTAGCAGATGATCTCCTTTCCTGAAATAGTCCAGTGAGTCAAATAATTAAGTACACTTACTCGATCTGGTGAGTAACAACTATATAGGAGTCCAAAATTGAAAAAATTTAAGTCAAAACTCAAGATCGCTCAGTGTCTTAGGGTATGTTTGGTGAGTGAGTTTAACTCACATTTTCACATTTTAAACAACATTATGCACTTTTTCAGCTATACGTATTTCAAAAAATTACAAATAACAATTCTTAAACTACTTTACCAAACGCCGCCTTAATGTTCAGTTTTTTCTATTCCAAACGAAGCAGACACAACTCTCTGTTTTCATCCTTTCCTATGTTCCTCTAATAAGCAATGATAAAAATTAAAAATTAAAAAAATAAATAAATAAAAACAACAACAACAAACAAACAAAACAATTGTTATCCTCTTTTTCTCTTTCCTTCTTGTTGATGATTGTCATCTCCCTCCATTTATAAGGAATGTTGAGGACGGAAGAAGATTGAGCGTGAAAAGAGGAGAGAGAAAGATGACCAGAAGGAAAAACTTTAGGACATCCATCACCTTTCTCACTCCATCTCCCTTAACCCTAACATGATACACAGAAATTAAGGGTGAGTCATGTTCACGCGAGGTGATCTGCGCAATGCGTCTACAAAAGGTCGTCATCAGCATCGAGGAATGCCCTTCTCTCTCACTTAGACAGTGTTGAGAGAGAGAGAGAGAGATGAGACATCACTCATGCTGCAACATGCAAAAGGTGAAGAAAGGGCTGTGGTCACCAGTATAAGATGAGAAAGTCATCAAAAAACCCTTTCGAATTTTTTTTAAAGAGAAACACCTTTCACAAATATGACTGGTATCTATTAACGCCCCATCAAAAAGAAAAGAAAGTCAAAAAGGAGACCAAAACAGACCTTTGTATTGGTGCTTACATTTCCGAAGATTTGTTACAACTTCTTGGAGGCTTTTCTGATCATGATCCACGACCAAAATGCTCAGACCAACCGGAAAATAATCGAAATCGGTATCACTTTCTGTCAACACGGCCTTGCCTTTGCTTTTTCTGTCCATCTCTCAATGCGACTCTCCGGAGATGCTATTCAAAACATTACACAATGTAATTTCCTTTCCCCCTCAATCATTTTGATTCAATTTCCACAGACGTCTTCTTTTATAAAATAAAAAATATATTTCTATGGACTAAAATGTGGGCCCCAAAATTAAGACTCTTTTTCATTCCAAACGGAAATGCTAAAAAAATATATAATTTTTTATTCATTTTCTCTCAGTTTTTTATGGCTCACTTTCCTCTGCCCTTTCTTTTTTCCACTTTCTTCTCTTCCTGTCTATTTTATCTTCTGCCAATCTCTCTTTCTTTTTTCTTCTTCTTTCTTCTCCATGGCCGCTCCTCCATGGCACCACCAATAGCCACTATGAGCTTCATCTCTCTCTCTCTCTCTCTCTCTCTCGGCCAAGCCTCCATGACTCCATCACCATAGCCAAAGCTCACAAGCTCTTCCTCCACCGTTAAGCATAGCTGAACCTATCCAGACCATAGTCAAGCTCCCAAAGCTCTTTCTCTATTCTCAACCAATCTCTAATTCTTTTCTACTTTCCTTTTTTATTTCTCCTTTATTAATTTTTTTCTTTCTCCGGCCAAGAATCCCTCTCTTTGTTTGGTTGTTTATGTTTGATTTTGTGGGGATTGTATTTGGTTTGAGGTTTCAGAAGTGGGATTTTAATTTGGGGTTCAGTGAGTTTTTAATTTGGTATGGAGAGAGGGGTCAAGTGGCTTTCTGTTTTTATTTTTAATTCTTGAAAGGTGGTGAGGTTAGTATTATTTTAAACTAATATAATTTTAAAATATAAAATGCGATGTATGACATATTGCAAAAAAGTGTTTTAAAAAAGATAAAAATAAGTTTTAATATGTTAAAATAACATTTAGTTTCGCATAACAAGTACTAGTACTCTAATAATCCATCTGACTCTTGCTTATAGACTATAGAGAAAGAGAAAGAAAAAGAAAAAATATCTACCCAGTTTTTTGACACTGAGGAGAATTTCCTAAAAAATTTAGGGTAAAAGAAAACATACACCCTCATACACATTGCCCAAGAAAAGCGGGCTTTCCAATTAAAATGTGATGTATGACATATTGTAAAATAGTATGGTAAAATAAATAAAGTAGATTTTTATGTGTTAAAATAACATTTAGTTTGGCAAAGTTGATGCTAGTGCTCTAATAATCTATCCTACTTTTGCCTATAAACTATACAGAAAGAAAAAGAAAAAATATCTATCCAATTTTTAGACACGAAGGAGAATTTCCTAAAAAAATTTGAGGTAAAAGAAAACATTTCGAGTAAAAGCAAAAACATACACCCTTGTACACATTAGTCGAGAAAATTGTGTCTTCCAATTATAATATGGTATATTATTTTATTATCCCAAAATACAAGTGGAGTAAGACTAAAGTCCACCAAAGTGCACATTTAGCATGATAGTCACTTTCTAAGTATAAGTGTGTGTGAGGTGTGAAGTGCAAGGGTTGAGATTCAAGTCTTTAGGAGGGAGTTTCACATAAAATACACTTAAATTAGGGTAGACTAGAATTTCTATCTTGTAAAAAAAGAAAAATTAAGGTCCAAAACACGAAAAAAGTACATCATATCGCGACAATAAATCTATTCAAATAACACTATTGTGGGTCTCTATCAGATGGTTTTCATAAATGTAACCTGCTTGCTCATTTTCTTGCTAGAAGACGAGTTCTAACAGTAGATCTTGATGTATAGGTAAAAGATCTGTCTTCAAAGCTAAAGCTTGTATTCCAAGCTAATTTAGTGCATTTATAAAATCTTTCTTATCGGTTCCTTGGGGAAAAAAAAAAGGATCATGCACTAACTGTTAGAACGTTGCATCACACATGCAAAAAAAATTACATTAAAGATGTGCATAACAAGGTATGTGAAACAAGTATTTCTCAATCCAAAAAAGAGACTTTGGAAGGAGAAATTGAATTATTTATTAAAAAAATTACTATTTAGTTATTCACATAAAATTGACAATAACTATTTTAGGAGATGTATCTTTATCTACATGTTTCTTTGGAAAAAAAATACTAATTTGTTTTTATAAATATAATAGTATTTCGAATTTATGATGTTTGCTCCATGGCGATCGCACTTTAGGCCAAGACACCAATTTATTTTTAGTATAGATGAATTATATCTCAAATCTCTTATTTGAAACAAATTTTTTTGATAATTGAGCCAATTAAAAGCAATGACGATATGGGTTTTTATAAGAAGCATTGTTATCAAAGAATAATCAAGCACAATTACTTAATTGAACATCGACAATTCAAAAATGGAAAATAGGCAAACACTAGAGCACTTCACTAAAGGAACTAATGAGTAATGAGGGGACAAGGATTAAAATTTTCAAAAATACCTCTAATCTAATTAGATAATCCTTATTTTTTTTTAAATAAAAAAAAATACCGGAGAAATTTTTTTCCTAAAAATTAGCGCACTTTCTATCTAAACATATCTCACGTACATTTTATACATTTTTTCTCCTAAAACCTTGCACATACTAAACCTAGCAGTTTACTCCATTTCAAGTTCTAAATTTTAGTTTTATAAACATCCTTTTTTGTGTAACCTTACTAACAATAGATAAATTCAAATTGAAAAACTATATTAAATTTAAAATAATAAAAAAAAGCCTCATCGTACGTGCGTAGCGCGTGTGATGAGCCTAGTATTATTTTAATGTGATAAAATTTTAAAATAGAAAAATGTGGTGTATGACGTATTGTAAAATAGTGTTGTAAAATAGATAAAGTAAGGTTTGATGTGTTGAAATAACATTTAGTTTGGCACAGTTGATGCTTGTGCTCTAATAATCTATTCGACTTTTGCCTATAGACTATTGAGAAAGAAAAATATATATATATCTATCCAATTTTCAGACACAGAGGAGAATTTCCTAACATTTCGAGTAAAAGCAAAAACATACACCCTCATACACATTGGCCAAGAAAATTGTGCCTTCCAATTATAATATGGTATATTATTTTATTATCCCAAAATACAAGTGGAGTAAGATTAAAGTCCACCACCGCCCACCTTTGGCGCGATAATCACTCTATAATTATAAGTGCGTATGGGGTGTGGGGTGCAAGGGTCAGGATTTATGCCTTCAAGAAGAAGTTTCACACAATATAAACTTAGATTAGGCTAGAGTAAAGTTTCTTGAAAAAAAAAAAAGGAGATTGTGGGTCATATCGCAAAAATAAAGTACATCATATCGCAACAATAAATCCGGTCAAATAATTCTATTGTGGGTCTTTATCAGATGCTTTTCATATATGTAACCCGCTTGCTCATTTTCTTGCTAGAAGACGAGTTCTAACGGTAGATCTTGATGTATAGGTAAAATGATCCATCTTCTAAGCTAAAGCTTGTATTCCCAATTGATTTAGTATATTTATAAAATCTTTCTTATCGATTCCTCAAAAAAAAAAGGATCACACACTAATTGTTAGAATGTTGCATCACACATATGAGAAAATTACATTAAAGATGTGCATAACAAGGTATGTGAAGCAAGTATTTCTAAATCCAAAAAAGTGAATTTGGTCGAAGAAATTGAATTATTTATTAATAAATTACTATTTAGCTATTCACATAAAATTGGCAATCACTATTTTAGGAGATGTATCTTCATTTACATGTTTCTTTGGAATAAAATTAAATTTTTATTGTTAAAGATATGATTGTATTTCAGATTTATGATGTTTGCTTCATGGCGATTGCTCTTTAGGCCAAGACATGCACCAATTTATTTTTAGTATAGATATATTATATCTCAAATCTCTTATATAAAAACAAAAAATTTTAATAACTGAGCCAACTAAAAGCCGCGAAGATATGGGTTTTTATAAGAAGCTTTTGTTATCAAAGAATAATCAAGCACAATGACTTAATTGAACATCGACAATTCAAAAATGGCAAGCAGGCAAACACTAGAGCACTTCACTAAACGTACTAATGAGTAATGAGGGGACAAGGACTAAATAATAATAAAAATACCTCTAATTTAATTAGGTAATTCTTATTCTTAAACAAGAAAAAAAAATAGGGTTAAAATTGTAATTCAACAAAATTCAAAAGCCAAAAAAAAAAAATTACCAGAGAAACTTTTTTCCTAAGAATTAGCACACTTTCTATCTAAACATATCTCACATACGTTTGATACATTTTTTTTTTTCTAAAAACTTGCACACACTAAACCCAACAGATTACTCAATTTCAAATCCTAAATTTTAGTTTTATAAAAATCCTTTTCTGTGTAACCTCACTAACAATAGATAAATTCAAATTAAAAAAAATTATATTAAACATAAATAAATAAAAAAAGCCTCATCGCACGTATGGAACGCATGTGATGAGGCTGATATTATTTTAATGTGATAGAATTTTAAAATAGAAAATCTTATGTACGACGTATTGTAAAATAATGTGGTAATATAGATAAAGTAAGTTTTGATGTGTTAAAATAACATTTAGTTGGGCACAATTAATGCTAGTACTCTAATAATATATCGGACTATTGCCTAAAGACCATACAGAAAGAAAAAGAAAAATATCTATCCAATTTTTGGACATAGAGGAGAATTTCCTAAAAAATTTGGGGTAAAAGAAAACATTTGGGGTAAAAGCAAAAACATACATACTCGTACGCATTGGCCAAGAAAATTGTGCCTTCTAATTATAACATGGTATATTATTTTATTATCCCAAAATACAAAGTGGAGTAAGATTAAAGTCCACCACCGCACACCTTTAGCATGATAGTCACTCTATGAGTATAAGTGCATGTGGGGTGTGAGGTGTGGGGTGCAAGGATCAAGATTCAAGTTTTCAGGATGAAGTTTCACAAACATATACACTTAGATTAAGTCTGAATAGAATTTATATCTTGTAAAAAAAAAGAAAAAAAAAAGAGAAAGATTAAATTCCAAAACACGAAAAAGTACATCATATCGCGACAATAAATCCAGTCAAATAAAAATGTCGCCTATATCCACTATCATGGGTCTTTATTGGATGCTTTTCACAAATGTAACCTGCTTGCTCATTTTCTTGCTAGAAGATGAGTTCTAATGGAAGATCTTGATGTATAGGTAAATGATCTATCTTCTAAGTTAAAGCTTGTATTCCAAGTAGATTTAGTGTATTTATAAAATCTTTCTTATCAGTTCCGCAAAAAAAAAAAGAATCACACACTAACTGTCAAAATGTTGCATCACACATGCGAAAAAATTACATTAAAGATGTGTATAACAAGGTATGTGAAACAAGTATTTCTCAATCTAAAAAAGCGACCTTGGTCAAAAAAATTGAATTATTTAATAATCAAGCCTCCATGACCATAACCAAAGCTCACAAGCTCTTCCTCCATCGTTAACCATGGCCGAACCTATCCAAGCTGAGACCACCATGGTCTAGCTCCCAAATCTCTTTCTCTATTCGCAACCAATCTCTAATTCTTTTCTACTTTCCTTTTTTATTTCTCTTTTATTATTATTTTTCTTTCTCCGGCCAAGAATCCCTCTCTTTGTTTGGTTGTTTATGTTTGATTTTGTGGGGATTGTATTTGGTTTGAGGTTTCAAAAGTGGGATTTTAATTTGGATTTCAATGGATTTTTAATTGGGTAGAGAGAGAGAGAGAGAGAGAGGGGGGTCAACAGTGGCTTTTTGTTTTTATTTTTAATTCTTGAAAGGTGGCGGGGCTAGTATTATTTTACTGTGATAGAATTTTAAAATAGAAAATGTGATGTAAAGTTTACCAAAAAAAAGTGATGTATGATGTATTGTAAAACAGTGTGGTAAAATAAATAAAGTAAGTTTTGATGTGTTAAAATAACATTTAGTTTAGCACAACTAATACTAGTGCTCTAATAATCTATCCGACTTTTGCTTATAGACTATAGAGAAAGAAAAAGAAAAAATATCTACCCAATTTTTGGACACAGAGGAGAATTTCCTAAAACATTTGAGGTAAAAGAAAACATTCGTGGTAAAAGCAAAAGCATACACCCTCTTATAAATTGGGCCTTCCAATTATAACATGGTATATTATTTTATTATCCCAAAATACAAGTGGAGTAAGATTAGTGTCCACCACCACACACCTTTGGCACAATAGTTACTTTATAAATATAAGTACGTGTGGGGTGTAGGGTGTAAGGGTTGGGATTCAAGTTTTCAGGAGTGAGCTTCATATACATATACACTTAAATTAGGCTAGACTAGAATTTCTATCTTGTAAAAAAAAAGGAGATTAAGGTCCAAAACATGAAAAAATACATCATATCGCAACAATAAATCCGGTCAAATAACACTATTGTAGGTCTTTATCGGATGCTTTTCATAAATGTAACATCCTTGCTCATTTTCTTACTAGAAGACAAGTTCTAACAGTAGATGTTGATGTATAGGTAAGAGATCTATCTTCTAAGCTAAAGCTTGTATTCCAAGCTGATTTAGTGTATTTATAAAATCTTTCTTATGAGTTCCTCAAAAAAATAAAGGATCATGCACTAACTGTCAAAATGTTGCATCACACATGCGATAAAGATGTGTATAACAAGGTATGTGAAACAAGAATTTTTCAATCTAAAAAAGCGAATTTGGTCAGAAAAATTGAATTATTTGATAATCAAGCCTCCATGACCATAGCCGAAGCTCACAAGCTCTTCCTCCACCATTAACCATGGCCGAACCTATCTAGGCCAAGACCACCATGGTCAAGCTCCCAAATCTCTTTCTCTATTCACAACCAATCTCTAATTCTTTTCTACTTTCCTTTTTTATTTCTCTTTTATAATTTTTTTCTTTCTTCGGCAAAGAATCCCTCTCTTTGTTTGGTTGTTTATGTTTGATTTTGTGGGGATTGTTGTTAGGAAATATGTGATTCATGTTAGGAACATATGTCATTAAGAAGTGGCTAATCTTTTGACAAAATGTACTTTACTTGTAATTGGGTAGATCTAGGATATGCTTAATACTTCAAGGAACAAGGTTTCAATTTTAAGTGTTAAACCCATGCAAGTCTGTTCAAGAATCAAGTGAAGAGTGCTGGATTTTAAATCTCGACAGCTAGTATCTATCGAGGTTTAAAAAGATGTTTCAGCTCGATGCTCAACAACTGCTTGATAGTTACCCTATCTATCGAGATTTATGAAAATCAATTTTTAGATTTTCACTCCAATCCGTGTGTACGTGTTTAGGTTTTCTTTTCTCACAACCCTAAATATATATATGGATTATTTTTAAGGACCGTAAAAGGTTGCATAGTTGTACGAGTGTAGAGCAATGTGTTGTTCATGCAAATTGTAACTGGAGAAAGAATTTGTCCTAGTTCTTCTTTCTCTTGAAGAAGCTACTGCATTTGTACGTCGTTGGGTTTTGTGACCAAGGAGTTTCGTGATCTTCATCGTGTGATGAACTGAAGAACTTTGCAGCCAACATTTTTCTCAAGTTGGTGATTAAGCCACGTATTGGGATCCGCGCATCTATTGGTTAGTTACGTAGTAGGAGCCGTGCATTGAAAATGAGAGATTATCACTGCAGAATAAGTCCAATTAGGTATTGGGGTAAGGGTTCAACTGTAGATTGGTATAAGGTACTAGGATTCCTTTACTTGTAACAGCTTGTTGTGATAATAGTGAATTCTTGGGAGTGGTGGCCTTAAAATCACCCGGTGGGGTTTTTGTTTTGGAAGTTTTCCCCATTGGTAAACAAATCACTATGTCAAATTTAATTTTCGCTACATTTAGTTATTTGGTGATCTGTTTGGGCTACCACGCGTTTTGCATGTTAATTAGATTAATTAATTAACTTGACTAATTAATTTATTTATTTATCACAAGGGGTCAATACATTCTTGACCTATCAAGTGGTATCAGAGCAGGCACACTCTAATTAGGATTAACCTTTGTCGTGTGATCCATTGACCCATGTTGTCATGGATAGAGGATAGTCCCTTGTTGTACCTCTTTTATTTGATGGCACTAACTATGCATATTAAAAAGTACGCATGAGAGCTTTCTTGCAGTCTTTAGATGAGAAAGTGTGGCAAGCTGTGGAGGTAGGCTAGACCAAGCCAAATGAAGCGCCGGCCGATTGGGATGATGCTAAGATCAAGGCGGCAAACTTCAACAGTAGGGCATTGAATGCTTTATTCAGTGCAGTTACGAATGAGGAGTTCAAGAAGATATTGCAAAATTATGATTTACAACTATGTTTTATGTTAGCTTTATTCCATGACAAAAAGTGTTCTAATTGCTTTAATATGTTTCCTTGTATTTTATGGGATTTTATTGTAATGAGGATTAGTATTAAGTTGGTGAAGAATCGAGCATGAATTGAAGAACAAGTGGTATCTCGAGAAGATTGCGAGAAGCTAACCTGCGAAAGAGCTACATGAGAAGCACATGCTAGTAGCTAAAGAGTCGTGCCAGCCTGGAGGATTTCAGGAGTGTCTCGCGGGTAAGGCCTTCTCGCGAGATACCCGCAAAAAATCTCTGTCTGGAGGATTTTTAAGTGTGACTTTCTTACCCTTCACCCATACTATATATACTCTCATTACCCACAAAAGTAAGAGAGGTCATTCAGAGAAAAAAACCCTAGATAGGTTTTCAACAACACACACGCCCATCTTTTACAGAGAAAGCTACTCATCCTTAGTGAAAAACCATTCTAGTCTCTTCTCCTTCCCTCTCCCATTGTCATACCTTGAGATGATATTTGTACCCAAACACAAGCTACACATTTTTAGAGTGTAAAGATTGTTTTAGAACTTGGGAAGTTTTGGGAATTTGCCAAAAGAAGCCGATAAGGCTTGGTGGATGCAATCAGGCGTATTGCGGGATCTAGAAAACTAGAAAAGACACAGTTCTGAGAAGTTTTGTTAGAGTAGGAGCTTGAAGGGCTTAAGTACATTGGGTAGATTAGGCTTGGAGGGTCTCTTGCTATTCGTGTATCCCAACTTATTTTCTAGTGGATTGATTTTCCGCTTGGAGGGCGGCGGAGAGGTTTTTCGCCGAGTTCTTTGGTTTCCTCTTCGATAACACATCGGTGTATTATCTTGTGATTGCATCTCTCATCCCTTACTCTTGTACTTTACTTTTATTATTTATTTTTCATATTTATGCATTAGAGTAGTTATTGGTTTATTGAGCTTCATTAACTCTTGTTCCACACTTAGATAAGTTAGAGTAAAAGCAATCTAGCCATAACTTTTAATTGGGGGGTCTAAACAAGCTCTTGTATTTCCCACAAATCCAAACTTTCAGATATCCTCTACAAAAATTGAGAAGGAAGCATGAACCATCCTCTAGACAACCTATGAAGGAACTAAGGCTGTCAAGGATTCGAAACTTCAGAAGCTCATTACAAGCTTCAAAGAGATCAAAATGGAGGAGGATGAGTCATTCAATGAGTTCTATGTCCAGCTCAAGGACATAGCGAACTCAGCCTTTAATCTTGGGGAAACCATTCCCGAACCCAAGATTGTTAGAAAGGTGCTCAGATCTCTACCCGAGAGATTTCATGCCAAGATCACCGCAATTAAGAAATCAAAGGATATTGATAAAATTCATTTCACAGAGTTAGTTGGCAATCTGCAAACCTATGAGTTGAGGTTGTCTAGGATTGGGAAATCGAGTAAAAGCAAGAGCATGGCACTAAAGGCCAAAAACAGTGACACCGATGAGTCTTTTGATGATGAAAATTCTAAAATGAAATCCTACATTACAAGGCAATTCAAAAAGTTTATGAAGAATTCCAATGCCAAAGGATTTGACAAAGACTGCAAGTAGTCCAATTTGTCTCAATTCAAGAGCCAAGACAAAGGGAAGAAGGATACTAAGGATGGCGGTTAGTACACTATTCCCTCAGGACCCATATGTTTCGTGTGTCAAGGTTTTGGTTACATGAAATAAGAGTGCCCTACGTATCTCAAGACCATTGGGAAAAGTAAGGCGCTTGCTGCTACACTGAATGACACCAAACCTGAGGATGATTCTGAAAATGAGGATGATGGAATCCTAAATGCCTTCACTGCCACTGTCAATCCTACTGAGGGGATTGTAGAAGATGTGGATGAAGAAGAGGACTTAGTGGAGTCTAAGTTTGAGAAGATGGATGAACAAGATGACATTCACATAGCCTATGTAAATTATACAAAGTCTCCAAAAAGCATGAAAAGTTGTATAGGTTAGCCACTAAGAAGCTTAGTGATGTGGAGCTTGAACGAGAGGAAATCTCCACAAAGTTTGATGAAGCCAATTAGACTATTGGAGCACTGAAGTTTGAGAACAATTTCTTGGCTGAGAAGACCAAGAAGCTTAAGGAAAAACTGTTCTAAGTCAGAGCTCAGTTGGAGAGGACTTCAAGTGCAAAGCTTGATGAGATGCTCAACTTTCACAAATCTAGTTCTGATCGAACTGGTTTAGGGTATGATTTCTCTTCTCCTAATACTGCTTCCTCTAGTACTACTGTTTTTGTTTCTCCTGCTAATAATGTTGAATTTGAGAACACTGATGTCAAAACTATTTTAGCTAGTGAGAACAAAAATAAGGGTAAATCTATCTTAGGAGCACCCCCTAAGCTTGCTAAGAAAAAAACCAAAAACCCTAGAGCTAAGAAGGGAAAAACCCAAAAGCCAAAACAAAAGAAGCAGCATCTTTATCATCACTGTGGAGCAGCTGGACATACTTGACCTAATTGCTATAAATGGCTAACTACTCAATAAAGCAATAGTATGATCTCATTAGAAAACCAAAATTAGTTTCCATCCTCTCTTGCTCCTCTTGGAGATCTACTCAAAGCCCTCATATTCCTTTCGAAATTGATCGGTTGCAATTCTTCCCCCACTTCGCTGATTCAAGGGTTCGCCAAAAGGAAATGTTCTTCCAAGGTGTGGAAAGAAAAAGGCTCAAAGTGATTTTGTCACTTTTCTCTCTCTCTCCCTCTTTATTTTTTCTTGCATTACTTGTGTATTTTGATCTCTTGTTTTGAGTCAGCCTAGTTTTATGCATTGCTTTGTTTAACTAGTTTTTATTTGTTTGTTTTCAAGTTTTGCTTTAATTTTTTAAAAAAATTGAAAAATAAAAAAAATACAAAACAGGGTGTATTTGTGTACATTGGTACTTGTGTACCTTGAATGGCCATTGAAATAAAGTTTTCTAAACTTTGTATCTCTTGTAAGTTAGATGAGTATGAGTATTTCTATGCACAACTAAGCAAGTGAGCTTTGTGACTCGTGTTTGTGATAAATAAGATTAAGTAATCTTTTGTACTAAACACTCGTATCACTCTTTTTGACGGATAAGACTAGAAAATCCTAAGAAAAAAGCATAAATAACCATCTCACTACTGTTGCCCGCCAATCATGAAATGACATATATATGCTTTGACATAGCAAAAGTGCAATGTCAAAAGCTAAACATAATTGGGTATTTCTTTTCTCTCTCTTATATGCCCATGCATGATATTCTTAAAAGAAAAAATGCAAAGAAAATTAAAAGCAAAAAGAATAAAATTGTTCTATATATGATTGCAAGCATGTCTTCTAGGAGATGTGGGAGTTATAGGATATACCTTGAATGTCATAGTCTCCATCAAGCCGTTATGATCGTGTGTGAATCAAATGGATTTGCTCATATCTCAAATCGTCATAGCATGTAGACACTTATGCAATCTTACGATGTTTTTCACACACAACACGCAATATTCTTTTCTACTTTTGATACCTGTGCAGGTACAATATGATTTGGTCGACACAAGGAATACATGTATTAATGTATGCTCACTAAACTGTCTTAACTTGTTTTTTAAATATAAAATTGGTTAGACTTGTTTTGTGTGTGTGTGTATGTATGTGTGTTTTGGATCTAAATGCTTGACATTTTTCTTGTTGAAAGATGTTTTTGAGAGCTTAAAATGTTGTTTAGATCCTTGGTTGAGTTACATGTTTGATTGCATTCATTTTTGTGTTTTTATCTTATTTGAAAAACTGTTTTTAAGCAATCTCGATAGCTTCCCGATACCTCTCGACAGATAGGCTATCTATCAAGCCTCTTAAACTTCCTTTCTCGACAGCTGTTATAGCAATTTCAATCCATCGAAGTTTTTGAGAATTTGTCTCAATAGCTTTTCGATAGCTTCTCGATCCATCGAGCCTCTTTTGCTATGGACACCTCTGGATAGCTTCTCAATAGATGTATCTAGCAAACTTTAAATCTCAACACCTCTCGATACCTCTCGATCTGTCGAGAATTATGGATTTTTATATAAAGGGTTAGCGCAATTTCTCCTTCATTTTTCTTGCTCTCTCAATCCTTTGTCTTCTCCCCTTCCCAAACTCTTCTCTCTCACTCCAAACCTCTTCCCCAGTTGTTCTTCGATCTCTAGAGCATTTTCTTCCTCTGGTATGTCTCTTATTCATTCATTGATCATGTATTTCATCTTTTGTGACCTAACCTTTAGGGTTTGTTGAAAAAGTTGGGGTTTTTCAAAATTAAAGAAGTTTTTGCAATATTTTGGGATGGGTTTTGTGTAAATGATCTTAAATGATCATGTATTGTATCACATTTGCATTTTAACAATGATTCATGCATTTTAGATGTGTGTTGACTTTGTTGCAATCTTGTGTGCTAGTAGGTTTGGATTGGGATGAGTCCATGATGCTTTTATTTCTGCATGTCACATACTCATGCATTTTTCATGCATACGTACCTTGCATTTTCTATCTTATTGATATTAAATTGTTTGGTGCTTTTCTACTTGTCTCCCTCTCTCTCTCTTTCTCTCAATCTGCATCATGGCACCGAAGCGTAAATCCACTCTGTCCCTGGAATCCTCTTCATTCCGGGTTATCTTCCTCTGATCCTACTCCTTCTCATCTTTGGTTCCATGATGAGAAAGCCCGTAAGGACTTCTCGGGGAAATTTTCTCAACGAGGCATTCATTCGAAACGCCAAGTCATCTTATCTGATTTTTTCGATACTAACCCTCCCACTATCATCCACAGTAGGGATTGATATTAAATTGTTTGGTGCTTTTCTGCTTGTCTCCCTCCCTCCCTCTCTCTCTCTCTCTCTCTCTCTGCATCATGGCACCTAAGCGTAAATCTACTCCATCCTCGGAATCCTCTTCATTCCAGGTTATCTTCCTCTGATCCTACCCCTTCTCATCTTCAGTTCCGTGATGAGAAAGCCCGTAAGGACTTCTAGAAGAACTTTTCTCAACGAGGTATCCATTTGGAACGCCAAGTCATCTTATCGGATTTTTTCGATACTAACCTTCCCACTATCATCCACAGTAGGGATTGGGAGTCATTATGTGGCATCCCGGTCACTTGTCCCTCCGTGATCATATAGAAATTTTACTCCAATATGCACAAATTTAACTATTATGTACCTCATTTTATCACTCGCATTCGAGGTACGCGCATCGTAGTCACTCCAGATATTGTATCCAAGGTGCTACATGTTCCTAGGGTAGCGCATCCTGACTACCCTGGCTGTGATCATCTTAGGATTATGTCCAAAGACGAACTCATGTCTCTCTTCTGTGAGACACCTTCTTGGGGTAACCGGCAAAACACCTCTTGCTCGGCCTTTGCTAAAGGTTTGAGGTTCCTTAACATGGCGATGACATTCGTTCTCCATCCTTTATCTCACTATAACTTTATCACAGAGCCTCATGCTCGATTTTTGTTATTTCTCCTAGAGGATCATACTATAGACTTCTTTTCTCACTTTATCCTCTCCCTCATACATGTATATAGAGATACGGCGACCCGTGATAAGCTTATCTTTCCTTCAGCAATCACGAGGATCCTTCGCCATTTTTATGTCTCCTTTTCCATGTCAGATTATTTCCCTGTCATGTGTGCCATCGATGCAGCTACTGTTAGACAGAGTGAGGCCCAGCTTCAACTAAAGCAGCCACGGACCAAGACAGCGATCTCTCTAGCTTCTTCGGCTCCATCCACATCTGCTCCTCCTTTTTCTGTGGATGGTGTGACTCTAGAGGTGATTATGGCACAATTTCAGTGCATGGATGCTCACCATGACACTCTCAGTGATGAGTTATGTCAGGTGAACACTCGTGTCAGTCATATTGCATGATGACAGGCTTGCCTTGGTGGCTTCGTAGAGTCTTCCTCTCCTTCTCCAGAGGCTTCTGAGGATAAGGATGACGATGGTGGCTTTGATGGCGATGATGATGAGGACGATGGTGCTAACTTTTCCAGCGGCAATGAGATGACTGCTTGAATCACTTTCCCTTTATATTTCGTGACAAAAAGGAGTAGTTTTGAGTATGAGGGCAGTCATGTACATAGGGAGAGAGCTAGCATAGGAGATTTTTGTTAGGGGGAGTGCTTATACTTTGAGGGATGTAGTGAGAACTTATGTATTCTTTTCTTTTCTATCTTTTATAGATACATTGTTCTTACTTTGTGATTGCAAACCTTGTAGTCATTATTGATATATATACATATTGAGGTTGTTATTATTTTCTTTCACCTATCTCTTCATGTGTTGTTTCCTTTCTCTCTTTATGCACATGCTTCTTATTACTTGTATGCAATCTTTTATTTCTATTTCACACTAAGATGCCGTGATGAGTTTTGTTTAAAGTGTTTCAGAAATATAGGTTGTCAAAGTCTTTTTGCCATGAACTCTCTTCTTGCAAAATTTTTCAAGAGTTTGTGTTATGATAAATTTTATTGTATTCAACAAGTGAGTATGAGTTGAGTGATTTATGACTCCTCTCATATGTTCATTTATTTGTTGTGGTTTTGTTACGGATTGCCAAAGGGGGAAATTGTTAGGACATATATGATTCATGTTAGGAACATATGTCATTAAGAATTGGCTAATCCTTTGACAAAATGTACTTTACTTGTAATTGGGTAGATCTAGAATGTGTTTAATATTTCAAGGAACAAGGTTTCAAGTTCAAGTGTTAAAGCCTTGAAAGTCTGTCCAAGAATCAAGTGAAGAAGTGGTGGATTTTAAATCTCGACAGCTATCTCGACAACTAGTATCTAACGAGGTATAAAAAGCTGTTTCAGCCTGATGCTCGACAGCTGCTCGATAGATACCCTATCTATCGAGATTTATGAAAATCAATTTTTCAGATCTGATTTTGCTCCAATCCGTGTGTACATGCTTAGGTTTTCTTTTCTCACAACCCTAAACATATATATGGATTATTTTTAAGGTCCGTAAAAGGTTGCACAGTTACACGAGTATAGAGCAAAGTGTTGTTCATGCAAATTGTGACCGGAAACAGAATTTGCCTTAGTTCTTCTTTCTCTTGAAGAGGCTACTGCATTTACACGCCGTTGGGTTTTGTGACCTAGGAGCTTCGTGATCTTCATCGTGTGATGAACTGAAAAACCTTGCAGCCAACATCTTTCTCAAGGTTGTGATTAAGTCACGAATTAGGATCTGCACATCTATTGGTTAGTTACGTAGTGGGAGCCGTGCATTGAAAATGAGAAATTGTCACTACATAAAAAGTCCAATTAGGTATTAGGGTAAGGGTTTAATTATAGGTTTGTATAAGGTACTGGGATAACTTTACTTGTAACCGTTTGTTGTGCTAATAGTGAATTCTCGGGAGTGGTGGCCTTAAAATCACCCGGTGGAGTTTTTGCCTTGGAGGTTTTCTCCATTCGTAAACAAATCATTGTGTCAATTTTGATTTCTGCTACATTTAGTTATTTGGTGATTTATTTGTGCTACCACGCGTTTTGCATGTTAATTGGATTGATTAATTAACTTGGCTAATTAATTAATTAATTAATTAATCACAAGGGGTCAATACATTCTTAGCCTATCAATTGTATTTGGTTTGAGATTTCAGAAGTTAGATTTTAATTTGGGGTTCAATGGATTTTATATTTGGTAGAGAGAGAGAGAGGGGTCAACAGTGGCTTTTTGTTTTTATTTTTAATTCTTGAAAGGTGGTGGGGCTAGTATTATTTTAATGTGAGAATTTTATGATAGAAAATGTGATGTAAAGTTTACCCCAAAAAAAATTGATGTATGACATATTGTAAAACAGTGTGATAAAATAGATAAAGTAAGTTTTAATGTGTTAAAATAACATTTAGTTTGGCACAGCTGATACTAGTACTCTAATAATCTATCCAACTTTGCCTATAGACTATAGAGAAAGAACAAGAAAAAATATCTACTCAATTTTTGGACATGGAGGAGAATTTCCTAAAACATTTAGGGTAAAAGAAAACATTTGAGATAAAAGCAAAAACATACACCCTCATACACTGAGAAAATTGGGCCATCCAATTATAACATGGTATATTATTTTATTATCCCAAAACACAAGTGGAGTAAGATTAAAGTCCACCACCATGCACCTTTGGCATAATAGTCATTCTATAAGTATAAATGTGTGTGGGGTGTGGGGTGCAAGGGTCGGGATTCAAGTCTTCAAGAGGGACTTTCACACACACATACACTTAAATTATGATAGAATAGAATTTCTATCTTGTAAAAAAAAAAAAGGAAGATTAAAGTCCAAAACACGAAAAAGTACATCATATTGCAACAATAAATTCGTCAAATAACACTATTGTGGGTCTTTATCGGATGCTTTTCATAAATGTAACTTGCTTGCTCATTTTCTTGCTAGAAGACGAGTTCTAACGGTAGATCTTGATGTATAGGTAAAAGATCTTTCTTCTAAGCTAAAGCTTGTATTCCAAGCTAATTATGTGTGTTTATAAAATCTTTCTTATTGGTTCCTCAAGAAAAAACGATCACGCACTAACTATCAAAATGTTACATCACACATGCGAAAAAATTACATTAAAGATGTGCATAACAAGGTATATGAAACAAGTATTTCTCAATCCAAAAAGCGACTTTGGTTGGAGAAATTGAATTATTTATTTAAAAAATTACTATTTAGCTATTCACATATTATTGACAATTACTATTTTAGGTGATGTATCTTTACTTACATGTTTCTTTGGAATAAAATTAAATAATTTTTTTGTAGATATGATAGTATTATAAATTTGTGATGTTTAATTTGCTCCATGGTGATTGCTCTTTAAGCCAAGACACAAATTTATTTTTAGTATAAATAAATTAAATCTCAATTAATAGCCGCGAAGATATAGAATTTTATAAGAAGCTTTTGTTATCAAAGAATAATCAAGTACAATGACTTAATTCAACGTCGACGATTCAAAAATGGCAAACAGGCAAACACCATAGCATTTTACTAAAGGTACTAACGAGCAATGAGGGGACAAAGGATCTTTTATCATAATTTGAAAAGCAATATCGAAAAACTTTCCAAACTCCTGAGTGGGACATGTAAACGGACAGGTGTAATGCAGCAAAGGACTCTTCAGCAATATATGCCTAAAAATATTACACCGGTAGTCCTTTTGTCCTTTTCTATGCTCTTTTGATGGGTCGTTATAGAATTTGGAATAAATAAAATAAAATAAGCTTTTTTTCTGATTGTATCAATTTCTGTCCCTTCCTTTTCAAGGCCCCTTTGTATATTTGTTAAGATTTTATGATTTTTAGTTTATATACTTTATTAGCAATTTTTTATAAATATCTTCTGAAATTCTTTTTCTTTAATATTATTCTAAATCCGAGTTTGAAATTGAACTTGTTTACCTTAATAGATCAACCAAAGTTAAGTTCAACTTTTATTAACTATACAATGAAGTCAAGTGAAGCTTTCATAAAATCAATAAAAAATTTAAAAAAAAGTTTCTCTATCGCTAAGTGTAGAGAGGGAAAATTCCTGACCTATCACAAGCTGACATATTTTACTACCAAGTTCATAATGTATGGTCAATTACAAAGCGCCACGTATTTCTACTAGTTTCTACTATCACCATTCAAAAACTAACAAAGATTTGTCAAGTGTCACTAAAATAAAAACATAAAAAGCATGCAAAATTTCAATCACACATCGGCGCATGTAAACAATGACATAAGTAGTCCAATCGAGTGCTAACATGTGTCACCTTGGAAATTAAGACATTTTGGCCAATCATACTATGTCATGTGTCTTGGAGGAAGAGTCCTAAAGCTCCTCCAATCAAGCTGTGTCATGTGTCACGAATCAAACTCCGCCACATGTCACTCACCCACATCCAAACTCCTATAATTAGAAGCCATCTTAAGGCATTTCTACACACCAAGATATCTACACTTCAAGCAGCATCAAAGAAGATTCAGAAATATAGAAGCTCTGCTAGAATCAAGCCTAAAGCCTCCAGGAACTTCAAGAACTTCAATCTCGAATACAAAGAACATTCGAAATAGAATCATTCAAATCATCTTCCTAAATCTTAAAGTTCACTAGAATCAAGCTCAAAAGCCTCTAAAAACTTCAAGAAACCACAAATCAGTGAAGCTGTATAGATTCAAGCCTCCAAAGCCCCGAAGAATTTCCACCATAAACCTTCGAAGATGAAGAACACACAAAGAACATGAAGAATAAAGAATTTCTAACAAGCTCATAGCCAGAGATTTGTTGCAATTTCTTTTCAAGGGTCTTCAATACATCCTTCAGCCAAATTGAAGGATATTTGGTGTTCGAGTCAAAATCACATGACCACAATTCCAATAAGCAACCATCTCAAGAAGATCGAATCAAATGATCATTCTTTTGTAATTTTAGAAAATTGTACCACATAATCATCAATACAAATTCATAGTTGTGAAACTATTTTACTTGTTTGATTTATTTCAAACTAGAAATTTAGTCGTTAACAAATTCTTGCATGCCCTATGGGACCTCTCTGTCTTTTATCTCCTTCTCCTTCAAAGAAATAAATCTTCATCATCTTTCTACCAACTTCAATGGCCTCTAGCAAGAACATTCAAGCTTCAACAATAGCTAGTTTAGTTAAACTTGGTATGGCTACCACCAACAGCTGCATTGATGCAATCAATTGTAGCCAACCTAAAGCTCACAATCAACCAAGGAAGCCAAGGTCCAGACAATCATTTCCTCTGACCTTCTTGCAAGAAATAAGGTCATCAACAAGGACATCTCCACCATAAAACACCTCAAGTATTAAAATCAATTATTCTCTTTTCATAATTGTTTTTCTAGATTGATATTTAATTTCTAATTCTTTCATGAGTCTATTCTTGAATCTTCTTATTGTTAGAATAGGGCTTTTTAATCTCTCTAGTAAAACGTGGTAATCTTGTTAGATATTACTTTTTCCATAGTTTTGCCTCTAGGGTATGCGATGTACTTGAGTTTTTCTAGCAAAATTATTATTTTCTAGACTAAATTGTTGGAACAATTGATGAATATAATCAATCAAAGAGAGTTTTATTAATAAAGCTTATTCTAAATCTTTCAATCAAATAGTTTATGTGTTTACTTACCCAACTGTGTACTAAATTGGACTGGTAATAAATGCTTAACAATATTGGTGGACAAACCCTAACGCCCTAGTTATTTTAATTATTGAATTTTACCAAACTTTATTTTTCCTAAGTTTCAATTATATTTTTCTATATGTTATTAGTGTTTTGGACATGTTCTTGTTTTCCTTTTCTTGGTGGAACGACAACCTTAGCAACACTATGATTTCCATTACAAAATTGGACGGCACCCGACAACAAGGCAGTGATTGTGGTTCTGTGGGAGCTGTGTGATGACGTGGGGTCCGGATCTGAAGCCAAGCATAGGAATTGTTGTGGATCTGTGCTATGTGTGTGGCAATCTTCTTTATTGGGTAGAAATATTTTGCTTAATGCCAAGAACGAAGTTTAGCTCTAATATCATGTTAAATATTAGCATTGATGTGCATACCATGTTGTATATGCCAAAGTAGATGCAGAAGAGAAAGCATAGAATAGGAACACAAGAACACAAGGATTACGTAATTCAACCTTGACAGCCTATGTATACAGAGGAAACTCTTAAAGGCTATATCTTTATTATATAAGAGTGTAGTACAAAGTTTGCATTACAATGAACCATAACATGAGTATTTATAGAAGACTAAACCCTAGACTATTAGTACAGGTAGGAGACTTCTCTTGCACACATACTAGGTGGGCTTGGACTTATTATATTGGGCTAATATGTCTAATATATCTCTAACAACTAGCATAAGGGAACTTCAAATCTTGAAGAGAAACATCCTTGTCGTTTTGTTGTAGCACCAACAAATATTTATCAAAATTCTAGGGTTCAACACTTGGGAGTTGCTTTTTTAAAATGCAATTTTTTGCAATTTCTTAAACACAATCTAGTTAAAAACACAATGCTAAATGATTTTAAAATTCCAAACTGAGATTTAATCATGGTTTTTGTCCAAGAAAACGCTAATTTAAACAGGAGAAAAAAATTATCCAAACGGGTTCTAAGTCATGTAGTTGACTCCATATATATATATATATATATATATATATATATATATATATATATATATATATATATATATATTCAAGCTGAGAGATTCAAAGTAGAATTCCAAATTTGCGGCGCCATATATCCTAAATTATTTATTTTTAAAGAGTTTTATTTCTTAATTTTAGAATGAAATGTGTGACCACATCATAAATATTCATCAAAGTGAGTTACTAAGTATAAAAACCAAAGAGTCTAGAATAAATAAATTATAAAAAAAAATGTTTTACAACAATAAAAAAAATGAACAATTTACATTTTATACCTAATAATATCCTTACAAAAATTTTTAAAGAGTTAACAAAATATAAAAATGACTATCAATATTATTTAAATTTTATATATATAAATATAAATTATATTATGCATCTCATTGTATATTTTTAAGTGTATCCATGCATATGCATGGGGTTATAAGTTAATATTATTAAACAATGGATGCCAAGTTGGCAACAATTACAAAATTAAAATGTGGAGGAACACCCTTCATTCACATCTTTAAATCACTAACATATTTAGCAAAATTGTGAGGAACAGAATTTCCATATCTTTTAACATGAGATATAGTAAAACCAATAAAGAATTCTTCTATAACCTTTGCATCCTCAATCAAATGACCAAAAGAAGCAAAAGAAGTTAAAACTCTGAGAGTGTAAAATAATAATTAGAATAAAATTATATCAAATTGAGTTTAAAAGTTAAAACTCTGAGTACTGTACTTTGGACTTTGAATTGGACCGAGCTGAGAAAGGTCCAAAACCATCTAGTATTATTCTTATCCGACCCTTTTTTTGGCCTTTTTCAAATCATCTTATCAGTTGACACTTTCGTAATTTAAAGTTTTTTTTTTTTAATTTTTAAAATCCAGAGTTCCCCAATTCAAAACAAAGTACGACACTTCCGTGGCCGTCGTCGACAACTTTCCCACTTAGCCCATCGTCGTTTCGCCAAATATACCATCTTTTTTAAAAAAAATTAATTATTTTTCAGGTCAGTGAATGTGAATTACTCTTTAATCATGTCGTTCTTCTTCTTCCGCTTCTTTCTCCTATATCATATGTCGTCAAGGTTTTATTTTTGTGTTTGCTTTTTTTCGTTACTGAATTTGAAAGCTTGAACCTTTAGCACTAATTGGCTTAGTATTTTTAAATTAAATATTATATTTGATCTGGGTTTTTAATCTTATCATCTGGGTTTTAATTAATTTGTGCGTTTGGGTGCTGCGATTGCTTGCTAAGGCTCTGTTTGCCTCTATGGGAAAATACCCAGAAAAGTTTTCGATGAAAAACATGGTTTAATCAAGCTGCTTAAGGAAGAATATAGTAATTGATGATGTAGAGAAGCATTTTTGTTTGTAAAGAAGTAAGAAATAAAGGAAAGGAAAGTGCTTTTAGGATTTGCACAATAAAAACCCAGTCTTGAATTCTTTACTATTTTCCTTGTTATCTGGGAAATTAATCTTTATATTTTTGGACACAGAAGACAGAATTCAAAAGGGAGAGCTGAAATTTAGAGAAATTGGGTGTTTGCTACAAATTAAAATGGAAGTTAGGCTTTTTGTTTAATTATTGATCTTTGCATATGGAACTGCGGCTTTATGTACAGTGAAGAAAGTTGTATTAAATTAAAATGACTTTACTCTTGTGGAATTCATTCATTTTTTTAGTTGTAAATGTTCTTACTTTTTGCTTTGGATAGGGAAAGTGAATAATTTCAGGTAAATTAAATGGAAGTTAGGCTTTTCTTTACTTGTTAATCCTTTTTGCTTTTGTATATATTGGAAGGAGCCTCAGCTTTACACTCCAATTCAAACTATATTTCTTTTGAAGTAAGTTTAGTGTACAATGAAGAAGGCATTGATTTTAATGGCTGTAATCTCTATCTGCAACTATGTATTAAGGGTCATGCAAATGTGAGTCTTGTCAATTCAAGGTCTAAACTGGTCAAAATATTTGTTGTGTCTGAAAATCAACTTGAAACTAGTTTAATGCTACTGCAAGTTATTTTTTTTAACTCGAATTACTGCTCTTGAGCTACTACTATATGGAGCTAACTTTAGCATTCCCTTTTTTGGCTTGTAGTTTGTTACAAAGCTCAAATGCAGACCACTGGAGATCCCGGTCCAATTGATAATGTTGTACTTTATGATCAAGATAGCCATGTCTCTTCAGCAGTTTGGGATGGGCAGGTTTGACAATATCTATCATATCTCTCCTTTTGTTTTAGTTTGTTTTTTCCCAATATTTTAAAGGACTGCAATTGCTTATAATTTCATTGCAACATTTAAAGGAGCGAGGAGTGCTTAGATGTCATGAACACACTTCACTGCTTGACCAATGGAAGCTCACAGCTGAACAAATCGAGTTGGTTGGGAAGGCTGGATTTCATTACTTACGAATGATTCCCGCAATTAATTTTGACAGTGCCCTCATAGCAGCACTAGTTGAGAGGTGGAGGAGAGAAACAAATACCTTTCACTTGCCTGTTGGAGAAATGACAATAACCCTTGAAGATGTAGCACTCTTGCTTGGACTAGCAATTGATGGAGAGCCTGTTATAGGTGTAACAAGCAGCACACCCAGCTTGTTGTGTGAAAAATTACTAGGAAGAGTACCAGAGGACCTAACTGGTGGAATGGTGAAGCTTACCTGGTTGAAAGAGTTCTTTTCTCAATGTCCCAAAGATGCACCAGTGGAAGAGATTGAGTGCCGAACACGTGCCTACCTACTATACCTGGTAGGCAGTACAATATTTTCCACAACAACTGGTAACAAAGTCCCTGTCATGTACCTTTCATTGTTCGAGGATTTTGACAAAGCGGGAAAGTTTGCATGGGGTGCAGCTGCATTGGCATTCTTATATAGAGCACTTGGCAATGCTTCACTAAAGTCTCAAAGCACCATTAGCGGCTCTTTGACTTTACTCCAGGTTTCAGATAAATAACTGTTTTCTTTGCTTCTCTTTTTGTTTCTGAAAATAACTGTTGGGGGGCAGGGTTGTGATGTAAATTATTGATTGGTGAAGCAATTGGAATTTGGCTATGTTGATGACTTTCAGTTATAATGCTGACTTCAATTCTTTGTTATATATCTGTAGTGTTGGAGTTATTATCGCCTGAATGTTGGCCGACCAAGGTTCAATCAGGAGCCAAACCAAGGTTGCTTCCCATTGGTGCTCTGGTGGAAAGGAAAACAAAGTGGTTCCAGAATGAAATGTAATATAGTCTCCTATCGGAAAGCCTTGGATTCTCTTAAACCTTCTGATGTGAGTTTATATGCATGTTAGTTTCAAACTTTCAATTCTTATGTGTATTATCTAGAAGATATGATCCAGTTGGTGTGCTTTTGACGTACAGGTAGAGTGGCTTCCTTACAAAGATATCGACCATACAGTAATACCAGAAGATATTAAAAATACTTTGACCTTGCGGGCATCAAGGACTATGCTCATTTGCTTTGAAAAGGCAGAAAGACACCTCCCAGATCGTTGCCTTAGGCAATTTGGCATGCTTCAAGGAATTCCAAATGATGTTCATCGATGGGAGAGAAAGAGCCGTGCATATGATCATGGGGTTGACATCTTGGGTAAAATGCAATATGAGCTTGATGAGTGGGCAATGCGTAGATTTTATGTCGTGGAAGGTGATGATGATGTGGACGAAGAGGAGTACATGCAGTGGTACGAGAAAATTACTCGTAAATTTGTAGGGAGGCTTACATCTGTTGAGTCTGAATTTAAGGGAAAAGTAAGGCTATGCATAACTGGCTATTTGATGTTTACTAATCTCAACAAATATATATTATTTAATTTGTTGTTCTTCTTTTCTTTTTTCTTGATATTTGGTTTTTATTAATTATACAGGTAGAAGCTTTGAATGAAATCGCAGACATGCTAGGTAAGTTTTCAGAAGATGGGATGGATTTCCAGGATAAGAAGTTACTTGATGAGGTCAAGGATATTGTGCACAAATATTTGATGGATGAAGTTGGAGATTCACCAAAAAAAATTGGAATGAAGAGTATTAAGAAACGTAAGCGGAAGGATGAATCGATTTGCGAGGATGGCCAATGTTAAGAGTTTTAGATGCATTAATCATGTGGACACAGCTCTGTTTATTGAGATAAAAATACCCTAAAAAAATCTATTTGGCAAAGTGGCTAAGATGTGCTTTTCTTTTCGTTGGTCATTAGTAAAGCACTTCTAGGAAGTAGGTTATTATTACTTAATTTTAGGGGGATTTGTAGTGCATAGCCTATAGTCGCCTTGTATGATTATGAAATGTGTAAAAAAATTCTTCATTTAAGATGTCAAGTAGTTCTTCACTGAATTTCAATTTTCAATGCTGGGATGGATTTGGTGTTGGCTAGACTCTCTCTCTCTTGAATTTATGAAGTTCTTGATCTATAACAAGCTGTGCTGGAACGGTTGTAGTATCAAATGAGCTGTGGGCTGGATAGTTATTTTAATTGCCATGGAAAATGAAGCTTTTAGATAGTCCATGACACTTATCTTTAATTTAAACTTTATTTTTCGGTTTTATTGAAGCAAAGCAAGCCAGTTGATCCAAGGGGTTGGGGATGAAAGATACTGCAGATTAATCATAATCCATTTAATCACTTTTCTCTTTCTTCTTATTTTTTCTTCCTTGTCTACTCGAGTATTTTGAAATGAGTGCAACTTCTAGCTTTAGTAAGACCTTTTAGCTTCCATCAATATCCTCAAAAGAATTTCCTAGATAACAAATGTTGTCATTATGACAAATTTTGTCATTATGACTATCATTTACTACTAATATAGTGTTGAGTAATTTTTGAGATAAATCTTCTATGTGATTAGTGAGTAAGCCCAAACTCAACTGGCTCCCTTACCACCGGTGAACCATGTAGCTCATTCAGTTATGGAATGACAATCTGCCATCTTTCCATTAAGTCTGACTTCTGACCATGGACTGAATAAATAAATAAATAAAAAAGGTGTTGCGGTGACCATATACACAAAGTAAAATGCACATACAAGCGTTACAGTTTTAAATGGAAAGTTTTTTTAGACTTAGTCCATAGAGCAGAGGCTTGCCGACTTTGTACTTTTTTTTATAAATTGTATTGTATGGCCACCTCTTTATTCATCTTGTTAATATAGTGAAATCATTGCAATTTCGTGAACATAGGCACATCACCAAATCACTTATCTCTTGTGTTTGATTGTTTTTCTTTGCTCATTTTTCTCTCTATTTTTCATCTCACAGATTTAGACAAAGGTTAGATTCCTAAGAAAGTGTACTGAATAAAGATCCCAAATGCTAAATCAACTCATTTGTAAATTTGACACAAAATGCTCGAGTGTTTATCTACATAAACATAGAATCGATGAATCACATTACTTGGTATTATATACATTTCCATTTGGATACATCTCCAGAAAATCTTTTTCTAGTGATGCTTGACATATCAAGCCATTGTGGCAGAGCTGCCTAGTGCCTTGGCTCCAAGCTGACCTAATCATCTTGCTTCCTCTTTTGGCCTTTACTCTCAATTTCCTACTCAAAGAATACCACGTTAATTTCTCACGTAAGAGGAATAGAGAAGATAAATGTGAACATGGCTCACCCTTGTTTGAAGCATATGCTTTAGGCCAGCAACAAGCTTGAACAAGTACTCATAAGCAGATTTGTGAGGCTCCTGCACACTTTAGGTTTAGACCTCTGACGAAGATGATAATAATGGGTAATCCAAAAAGATGTTATTACCTCTAAGTTGGGAGGTAGTGGTAGTCCTTCCACCTCAGGAGCCTGTGGAACTTGAGCAAGTTGGGTGCCACCCAAATCATTCGGCAAAAGAACACTCCAAGAAGGAGGATTAGAAATGCCCAGAGCCTCAAAGTCAACTCCAGAAGCCATCACAACTGGAGAAGATTTTTGCAACGAAGAGATGGCAGCAGTTGAGGACTGCGCATGCTAATTTACAAAGAAAGTCCATTTCTGAGAATAATATTTTGGAAAATGGAGAATAGCTGCTAGGAGCTAAAGTGTGAGGGCCATGGGAATTTAAAAAATATATATATATATATTGAATAAGTAACATAAACCCTTCATATAGCAACTGAAATCCCACTTGAGCACGTGAGCAGAGAAAATGTAACAAAACATAATACTGCATACTCTAATGATTAGACATTCCAGATTATACCAAAGAGTAATAAGTGCACACATATAATACTATAATGTAATGCTACAAGAATTGATCTGCCTTAAATTACATGCATTTCACAGCTTTCAAATTTTCTTTTGGAAGTTCTTAGACATATTAAACTTCCAACTTTCTAGAAAAGATGGTTAATCTTTTCCAACTTAAAGATAATGTCACATTGATTCCATCTTCCATATAAGCAAAATATAAAGCAAAACAAATCCTACTTTGAAACCATTTTTAAAGAAAAAGTTACCTAACCTGAGATTGATTTTTTTTACCCCCCCCCCCCCCCCAAAAAAAATATATATATATATCATTTCAAAATTGGACAGAGGAATCACCTGTTTGTAAGATTGATTGTTTTTCATTTCTTTTCTTTTCTTTTGATAAGTAAGAAATGTATTACAAAAAGGCTACTCCATTAAAGAGATGAAGTAGCCAGAAAAAAGAAAGTACCTATTTGTAAGATTGATTAAAAAAAGAAATCCAACTTCATGCCTTGTTGACAAACCTACTTAAGAATTTTTTCCCAAAAGTAAAAATAAAGTGGAGTTGGGTCTTCAGGAATCAGACCCTAATTGCACCATAAAGAACAACATTATACCTTATTTGTTCAAGCTGCATTTCTCTTTACTAAACAAGGGCAGCAGGGAAAGGTTAATTTAAAAAAACCATTGTGAACAACACAAAGAATATAAGACCCAATACATTAGTCAGAGCATCATATATTTCACTTGAAACCAGAATTTAAAAAAAAAATTAAGGGCTACTTTTCCTCCAGAAAATGTTAACAACTTACTGTTGATGTGAGGTCTCGTTCACCTATATCTATCTCATCTTCTTCATCTGATGTTGCTATCTGATCTTCACGTTTAGATGATGCTATCTTATCATAGTCATCAACATCAACAAAAGGATCTGCCTGTGAAGCAAGTTGCATCAAGTTAATTGGATGCATTCATGCAGGCATGAGTTACATGAAACTGAAACCCTTCAAAAAGCTTTATGGTCCATTTGGATTGAGGAGGAGTAGAGTAGAGTAGAGTAGATTTAGCACAAAATTAGCTTATTTTTAGCCAACTCTACTCTACTCCCCTCCACTCCCCCTCCTTCCCCCCTCCATCCAAACAGGCTATTGAAGTCATTTCCCCAACCTGCAGCTAGATGCAGGTGTTCTAAGCATACAAGTGCAAACTTATCCATTGGCAAGGGGCCAAAATCAATGGTTGGAATCCATACCTTTGGTTTTTCTACAGCTTTGAATGAGTGGAAGGAAGGACTTTCAAAATTAGGAGACTGAAGTACAGCATATGCTCCTTCATTGGTAAATATCTTTCTACCGAACTGCATAATTCGAAAACTGTTATCTGAGATAGAATACAACTTTTGTACCAAAAAAGAATACTTCCGTAGCAGTTGACATTAACTTCCTTTCTTTGAACATCAAGAGCTACCATGTTTTTCTAATAATGCATACTGTAGAAAGTCCAATAGATTTAATTTTCTTTTCAAATGTAAGATCCAAATAAAATACTCACAAATTTCTGCTCATACAATGAAGAGAAGTAGAAAAACTACTATCCAGAAAATACACCAACTAGCACGCTAGCAACAAATTGCACATTCCATTATATAGAGGTCATTTATAGAAACCCTCATTTGGGATACACGGACACCTAAAGAGCAGACCACAAGTGTATTGGATTCCTCATTTTCTATCAATCTTAGTCATGGCCTCTCAATCTTGATGCACGCAACCATACTAATTGGTGGCACATTACTAATGGCCTGTTTGGATGGAGGGGGGAAAGAGTAGTATTGGCTAAAAATAAGCAAATTTTGTGCTAAATCTACTCTACTCTACTCTACTCCCCCTTCCTCCCCCTCAATCCAAACGAACCATAAGTTTTGCAAAACAATCTCTAGTGTAAGTCAAATCTTAGTACAGTAAGGGATACAAAGGCCTGCTTGTTGACAATATTTGTCATGTTGCAACATGTCTACACATTCATAATGTATAGAATAAACATCTATAATCCACCCTCCAGGTGTTGGATGCATACCAACTTAATAAAGAAATGAAGATACTTCATGTTAAAGCAACTAAAAGACAGAATTAGGACATAGAATAAATCTGAACCCTGCAACCTGTTAGCCAAAGCACACAAATTTCAATTTTATAATTAAAAGACATGTTTTATTTAAGAAGAAAAATTATTATTTTATAACACATAATGCAATCAAAGTCAGAAATTCTAGTCGTGGTTATATGTTGCTATTTGTACAGAAGAATTATGCTTACTTTCCCATATTAGAAATAAGGTGAAATGCTCATATTGGTCCATTCCAAAATCATGTCCCATCAACGATATTCACATATAAAGTTTATAGTTGTCATTATTATTTTTTCCAAGTATAAAGTTGATAGTTGTCATATAAACAGAATAGAAGCATTAAACTATTTAAATGCATGTCCACACACACAGAGACTGCCCTTCAGATGTAGAAAAACAAAACACAAAGCTGTAGCTAGTTGCAAAGATTATCACATAGGACTAAGAAATGTCACTTAAAATTAAACATACCAAAAAAATTAAAGGTCAAGTCTTAGAGATAAATCTTCAACCTGAGGGTAATCCGGAGCACTAAACAGCGTATACAGCTTCCCTAATTCTCCTTCATGATCCAAGCTGTACCCACATAGCATATCACCAAAAAGATGCTGACCAGTCCTCACATCAGGACCTTCATGTGATCTTATGATCAACTACAGTAGAAACGAAGAGGCAGCATTCGCAAGCATTAAAAAAAATTTAAAAAGGGGATCTGGAAAGTGAGTCTTTATGCACAAATAATTCACAAAATGGAGCTAACAAAAAATAATTGAGCCAAGAGCTAAAAGCATTGCCTTAGTTAATTTTTTCTCAATATTTGCTTAGAAACTAATTGGTGTACATGATTGTATGTATGTTAATAATCTTGAAAGTTTGAGCGAATACGAAGTAATAAGCTTTTACTAGCCTCTCTCTTCAAAATACAAGTGGGAACAAGGCATTGGATCCAGATGGCATGACCAAGGCTTTTTCATGGAAAAAGCTGGGTGGTGGGACAAGATGTGATGAGGTTCATCAAGTACCTGGTGTCAGAATGGACCATTATGGTTCCACTTATAGTATAAGTTTCATATAGACACTTTTATTGCCTGTAAAGAAGTGCTGAATCATCAGAATGTTACCAATTTATATATCTATAAGTAATTTGAGAAATGGTCAGGTTGCACAAGGGGCTGAAATATTTGAAGAGAATCTTCTTGGATCCAGTAGGAGCAGTAATGGTATGCTCTGCAAGAAATCTTTATGTGGGTCAGTTGGTGGAGGTGGAACGCTTCTTCTCTGCTAAAGGAGATTTTAGGTAGAAGCAGCACATCAAAGATGACATCCTTTGATTTCAACCTCCATCATATCATAGTCAACTTTAGTATATTTTAGGGTTCTTGTAGAGTCAATTGCATATCTTGTGAAGGATTGAAGCAAGGAGCTCAAATCCTTCCTAATTTAAGAAATGGGTCCTCTTTGCATCAGTGCAACATAATTTTAGAAACTTTTAAGGCTATTAACCTATAAACAGAAATTAAATATTTAATTCTAAAGCTATAATTATCAATATATATATATATATATATATATATATATATTAAAGCTTCCTATGGACTAATTGCTATGGTAGAGGTCAGAAAAGGCTGCTTATTTAACCTTTTAGGCTCTAGTGTATTAGGGATTAATCCTTTTTTTCTTATACAATTCACAAAACCATTTAATTATCCAATGAGTCACATCAAATGTTCACAAAACCAAACAAAAGAACATTTGAAACATTTCATTCCATAATGACTTTATTTTTTATTCCAGCATAGCGTTGAAAACGCAGTCCAAAAAAAGGGGGAAAAAATTAGCTCCAGCCTTAGCCAAAGTTAACAAAAAAGAACTTTTAAAATGAGACCATCTAAGAGACCATATGTGATATTAATTCCATAAATGACTGACATCTAATATGATTTCTATTGTGACAATAAGTTAGTGGTAGCTTCAATTGTGACAAGAAAACTTCAACATAATTTTTCAACAGTTATATAGAAAATTATTACCTTTAACTTGGACATTTTCAAGAAAGCTTCAGTGCAATCAGGACCCCACCATAAACCCCGTCCTCGAGCTCGATTTTTACATATACCCTGCCTCTGTGATGGATCTGACCATAGCACATCAGTTAATATCATATTTGGGCCTTCATATGGAGCATCTATTAGAGATCTTTTAACTGCAGATAACTCTTCTAAAGAACCAAGCTCTAGCCTCTGTGTCCTTTTTCTTCTAGATCTTCGTGAATATGCAATGCGTGTACTACGGAAAAGCCCTCCATGAGTGGTATAAACAGATCCAGCAATAACTGAGGCCAAAGGAAGCTCTTTAAAGCAATCCAGGAATTTATTATAGACATATTCACCTTGATCTCCAAATTTGGTCTTCACCTCCTTCTCGAAACCATATGCTAGTGTGCATTCTTTTGACTCATGATTCCCACGGAGTAGATATACTCTGTGAGGCATCAATACCTAAACATCACAGAGTTAAAAATGAAAAAAACAAACCAACAAAAACAAAAACAAACATAAAGGCAGTATAATCATCACAAGTTATATAATGAAAAAAATACACATAAAAATCAACAACAAACAAGTGGACTATATATTACTTATGCAAGGGGGGGGGGGGGGACCATTCAATGAAGAAAACACTAAATCATTTATGATAATTACTAAGATGAGAAAATAAGCATAATCAAAATAATGAATACAAAGTAATCATACAACTCGTACAACAGACAATAGAAAAATATAATAGATTAAGAAATATAATTGTTTACATATGCCTTTTTTCCCTCCATTCTTTTGCTTTTTCTAAAAAACAAAAATGAGCATTAAGCAAATGGACAATTACTATAAATATCATTCATATCACATACCTTCCAAGCCAATAGGAGCAAAAATACCTCCAAACCCCATGCTCCTCTATCTACATAGTTACCATTGAAAACATAGAACTGATTCTCAGAGGGAAAACCAGCATTTTCAAGGAGATGGAGCAAATCATGGAACTGGCCATGAATGTCACCCACTACAACAACTCTTGAGTCCACTCCATGGCAATCAATTTTCACACAGTTTGGTTCATTGGAAAGGATACTTGAAGCTTTATCAACTAGTTTATCCACCACAGAAATTGGCATTACCAATTGGAACTCGGAGGGGGGATGATTCTGTGAAAACTGCTTAATTGTGGATATCAATGACCAGATCCAATCTAAGGTAATGCAGTCATCTGGAGGCCATATAAGAGATTGCAGAAGTGGTGCTTGTGACAATATCTCCTGCAACTGATTTTTACCATTTTCGTTTATTAACTGAGCTTCCACCTCTGGTGGCTCATCTTCAGGCATCTTCCTTTGTACCTCTTCAATCTGCATATCCTTTTTGCCAGTGAGTTTTGCCCTAGTCACCGGCCTTTTCTGCACCACATTATGACCGTCTTCGTTTCTTAGCTCAGTTTCCACCACCAGCGATTCTTCAACCACCATAATTTCTGCACCTCCAACCAGGACATCCACGCTGCTTGGCTGCATTTCCTCACCTGCCAAGCTTTCTTTAATCCACGTATCACTCTCAACACTTGCAACTTTAGCATGTTTAGCCGCAATCTCTTTCACCCTTAATAATGATTGAATCCGTTGGTCATCTAAGCCTTTATATGACATCTTACTTAATTTATACACAATATCCCTGCATGTGCTGGCCTGCATTACCATCAATCATCACATAATGATAACATAATGTAAAACAACTTATCATGATATAAGTAGTTCTTACCATCTTCTCAATACTAGAGTGCAAAGCCCTGGTCACGTCACTCTTAGTTACCTATAAAGTAACAATGCAACAAATGAGAGTGATCAACATGATAATCAAAAGAATTTGCACATACTTCCCTCTCTCTCTTACCTTTCTATCCTTATTTTCAACAACCCCACGTGCTATTTCTCGCATCATCACTAGTGAATGCACCCGTTGGTCATCCAAGTTTACAAAAGACATGGCGTTTATGCACTCCACAATCTTCATGCATGCATTCTTAATTCTCTCTTCTCGGTCCATGACTACAGCCAACAATGCAGCACATATTAGGACAAATCTATCCCAAGCTACAACCAAACATTCACATTCAATTGCAAGTACTCACATAGCTTGGTGATTTCAAACTTCAAAGCATTGTGCATTGCAAGTTTAATGGCCCATATAAATAGAAAAATACCTTCTAGAAAGGAAATAAAACACTCAATAGTTACACTGAATCATTTAAACTGGCCTTTGAGACATTCATGACTAAGCAATGATCTTGTTAGCTATTTCTATAATTAGCAAACTCTTTACTCAGGGCACAAATCCCCTGTCAACTAAACCTTCATTTATCCCAAAAATCATGACTATAAATTACTTCTGTTCAACAAAAACACCAAAAGTTCTCGTGCAAGTCTCGTACTGCAACACTTCTTAAGACCCCTCCATCAACAAATCTGCCATTAGATATACACAAATTGCATTCGAGTCACTAAAGTTTTACATGTATAAGCAGGTATTAAACTGATAGAAAAATGAACAAATCACTAAATGAACATTTTCCTAGCAACTTAAAGCTTTTAGGATAAGTGATGATTTATCACAGTGATATTATCATTAGTCTTGAGTTTAACCCTTTAAAAATTTCACATGTTGGGTCCCACTTATTAAGAGTGTATGAACCCACACATGAGGGATAGTGTTCGAAAAAATGGTTCAATACTTCAATAAACCATTTCCTTTCAAGTTAAGCTTTTGGGATTAACGATAATTTATCGTAAACATTAGTATTTATTAAATAAATAGCACACATTAGCTAATTGTCAAATAAAACACATTACAATTTTTGTTCTTTAATTTCTTTTGAAAAATCAAAAGCATTACACAGAAGCTAATCAAAGTAAATTGTAACTGTGTCATGCTTTTTAGCTCAATCCAATTTTAAGCAATGCAGTTTCATAAACCCACAATAATTTTCTTTTTATTTTTGAAGAGCAACAAATTTTATTTAAAATGCACAAAAATTCACAACAATAAGGAACATTTATAAACTATTCAAAGATTCAATTTTTATGAAACTTTCCCAACATTTTCTTTGCAGCCAAACACAGCTTGCAACAAATTCTCGCGTGCTTTGTTTTCAAGCCCAGATCTTTACTCTTTTCCCTTTAATAATAATAGGCAAAAATTTGAAAAAAAAAATTGGGAAAAATCCTGGATCGTCTAATCACAATCTTGCACAATCGTAGCCGTCCAATTAGTTAGGAATTTTTCAATGAATAAATATGAAGAAGAAAGTTCTAGTGTACCTGGGCTTTTTTGGTTCTTCAATTGGCTCCAGAAATTGAAATTTGAAACCCTAGGGTTTCAAAAATTGGGAGGCCCTCAACGCGATAGAAACAGTAATACGACAGAGTGCTTTGGAGGGTAGTGTTTAGGGATCGATAACTACTAAAGATGCAGCGACTTGTAGCTTTGGAAACGGCGCCACTTTGAGTTTGTGAAGGTTTTTTTTTTTTTTTTTTTTTTCAATAGCCAGTCTATATGTGTACTCACTTTTCATATATTTTTTGATAATTATAGATAGTAGGTTGTTTTTATTGACAACTTATTGAGATAATAATAAGTTATGATTTTGATGGGTGAAAAAAAAAAGTGTGATAATTGTGGATTAATCACAATTTAATATCTCAACAAGTATTAAAATTGCCTATGAAATTATTGTGTGTTATTTTTTTCTTCAAGGATTTCTTACCTATAATTTTTTTTTAATTATAATCTCATGTTTATGTGTAACCTTGCTTATGGTTATGGATTGAATATCTTTCTTTCATTCTTTCTTTTTTCTTTTTCTTTTTTAAGGAGAAAAATATTATTATACCAGGAGATCACTTGTCAATGAACCATTGGTTTTCACCTAACAACTTTTGGCAGCTCCAAAGTTCAAGTTCAATCCCCCCACTTTCTACTAATATATAAGAGGAAAAAAAAAAAAAGTCAATTGATCATTTTGTGAACTAGTGAAAAGCTTACAAAGATAATGACACTCTAATGACAGAATCTTGCATGCAACAAAATTGTGATGTCTTGGATTCAATCCTTACCTCTAACTTATTATCGTAGGAAAAAAAAATAAAAATCAAAAACTCATTTTATGAACTAGTGAAAAAATTAGAAAGATAATGAGTGATGACATGCATTATAAAACAAGGCTAAGGAGAGACCATGCATGCAATGAAAATGTTTATAAATTTTCTGGTAATGTGGGTGAGTGAAAGTCCATGCAGGTGATGTCCCAATTATTGAGAAATTGTCGGCTTATGAAGTTGCTTTTGATAGGATAATTGTTAGAAATATTTTTTTTAGGTGTTGCCGTGTTGGCAAACCAGTTTCTAAACGTGTGAGTCTTAACTTGTTGAATATCTATGTTGAAGACACAAAAAAACCGCACATGGATTGTTGAATTTGTTGCCTCAATGCTAGGTTCGACTGCAAATCAACTGATCAAGCTTAATTAAATCTGGACACCAGCCAATCGATCAAGATTTGTAGATTCTAAGGAGGTGTTTGGTAGGGTAATTTGAGATGAGATTTTTATAGTTTTTGTAGTTTTTTGAAATACATGTGGGTGAAAAAGTATGTGGAAATGTGTGTAATATTGTTTAAAATGAAATAATGTGAGTTTGAGATGAGAAAACAAATGGGTCCTAAATTAGCTTGAAACATTTTTAGTTTAAAGGTCTGTTTGGGTAGTTTGCGTTTGTGTTTAGAAGTTGCGTTTGTTTTTTTTTTTTTTTTTTTTAAGTCCAACACCTGTTGCACTGTTCATGGGACATGAATAGTGCAATCAGGCCAATGAACAGTAAATTCATTAATGAATAGTAATCAAAATATATTTTTTTATTGTTTTCAATTTTCAGCAAAATAAACGGTATCCAAACGCACACTAAGTGGTTGTAATTATGAGTTCTTGTAAACTAGCTGAGAGTCTATTTAAAGGCTCATTAAACCCCACTATAAATAATGTTGTTGAGATAGAACCCTGGTTTTCAGAGGAAAATCCTAACCTCTATATAATGAACTTGTGAATTCAAAAAAGAAAAAAAAAAAAAAAAGGGATCTTGCTGTTTGTGCACCAATGGTTTTGTACCAAACAAAGTCTTCAACACCAACCATTGAAGATACTATTGGTGTTTTATGTGAACTATTGCAAAATTACACTATTGTAACCTTAATTTTTTATTAATGGATTTTTAGGGATTGAAGTTTTTGCTGCGAAAGTTTTCAATTTATTTTCCTCTGCACTATACTTTAGATTGGTTATATGATCGTGCCTATAATTCGAATTTGCATGTAATCGAATCAATTAATCTACTTAAGTTATTGGTAATTGAATTGGGGTCAATTTATAACCCAAAAATAATCTTTAAGATGCCCATCCCGACACCTTCATATCTTGTTTATTTTATTAGCTACAATAAAAATCATTCACTTAGCTAAAAGTGCGAAAGAAATTGTCCTCTTTGTTATAAATATGAGATAGATTTATGTCAACATGGATTTACGATTTGCACACTATCATCTCTCCTTGTTGCAGGTTCGATCGCACCTCTGTTTAAAATTAGCAAAAGATGTGGCTTTTGTTTAATCCTCTGTGAACTTCTGATTATATTTCTTTTCCATTTTACCCTAACTCTTTTTGTTTTTAATTTTTCTCTCTTTTCTTTCACCTTTCCTACTTTCCCCCACTCTTCACCACCATTGTCCTTGCTTCAAATTTTAAAAAGACTACGGCCTATCAACCACCCCAAATGCCATAATAACCAAATTGATTAGGCTTAATTTAGGCCAAAACCCTTCTACTTTATAGTCCCCACTAGCTAAATCACCAAACCTCCACGACAAAGTGTAATCACAGCAACCAATCCTCAAACCCATTTTCATGAGCTAACATCTTTCTGCCAATTGAAACTCACAAACACATCAAAAATTCCTCAAAACCTTGCATCCTAAAACAACCACTTCAATACCCAGCCAAAACTCAATTCAACCCAGCAAAGCTTTCCGAAAACTCACTAAACTAATGCATGTATCATCTAATTTTAGTCATCGTTAGATTGTTTTTCATTTTATACTTCAAGATCTAAATGTCTCTTTTAAGACTAGTTTTGGAAGAAACATTTCATTGTCACATGTTTTGGGTATGTAAAATTTCCAAGTAAACTATAGTTTGGGAGATTCTGTGATATGACAATTATTTTAAAAAATTTGTGAAGTTGTTCTTTTTGTGGGAGAGAGTGGGAGTGGAATGATGGACAAAACGTGGATCAAACCCATCAAAGTATTACAAAGCTACAAGTAGGGCACCCTGAAATTTAATTTACACAAGAAAAAGGAACAACTTTTGTTGCATACTTGAAATTTGTGGTTGTCCAAATGACCTATGAGGTGTATATACGTTGGATTGGATTGGGTTTGAGATGTATTTTGTTTTTAACTCAATGCAACATCCTTAGGTTGTGAAATCTCCAATCTAACCTAAATCAAAATTGTAGGTATTGGATTGGGTTAGATTTAGTCTTCAGGTTGAAGAGGCCATATTGATGGCCTAACTAAAAAATTTATATCTCTAATAACTATTTAAGAAATTCAATCATTCATTAAAAAGAATAAACTGAATACGTCTAAGAGTAATTGATTTTATTTAACTATTTAAGCTTATTATTCAATAAATCATTATAATTTACACAATTAATCTTAATATCTCAATGTCATAAAAAATAAGTCCTAGAATACCTTCCCTCAAAAGTCCTAGAATACCAAAATAAATCAAAAAAACAAATTTAAACAAAATCTCAATATCAAAAGTAAAGCAAAGTAACACATTAATATACATATATATATTTTTAATTAATAGTACAGATTGGGTCTTTTTACATGGGCTGACAATTTTGCTAGCTCAGACTCGACCCAGCATAGTTGAGCTTGGGGGGCGGAGGGTGTTAGGTAGAATACACACCCCTAATTATAGCACAATAGCTAAGTAGCTGTTTAAGGCACCATAAATCACTCTTTTAAAAGACAGTATTAAACTCCATGAGTCCATATATTTGTTTTGGTAACACCATTCCTAAGTCATTCGGAAAAACACTGTTAAGACATATTTCTTGATCTTTAGCATTGCTATTACAGTAACTCATTACAGCTCACTCCAATATCTCAAATTTTCGATTTTACAACTATAATTTAATAAATTCTTAAGTTAATGGACCATATCGAGCCAGAGTCTTTAGTCTGCTTGATTAAAACTCCCCTTCATCACAATGGAACAGACAAAATCTATTCTGTAAGGATCTATTTGGCTGGTTTTTCAAAAAATTGCTCTAAAATTTAATTAAAAGTTATTTTTGAGAATGAAAAAAAAAATTACATTCCTACCTTCTAAATAAATAACCCCATTAATACCAAAAATATATAAAGTTACTCAATCATATTCCACATAACCACATTTTCTTCAGACTTCCTTATTATCATGAACTTTGCATCAGTTATCAAAAGCAATGTGTCACCTAAGTACCCCTTTTTATCTTTTTCTTTTTGAGCTTAGTATCCCTTTTCAATATGTTAATATTTCCACAGTAAATTTGCTAGGAGACCCCTTTTTACGGGGTTTATATCCTCTTTAGACTTTGAAAAGATAGAGGATCTTAAAGGAAAACTTTAGTCTACATTCTGCTAGAATGTCAAAGACTCAAGCTTTAATTATGCCTCCATTTTCTCTCTTGTCCGAACTAGTTTCTTATTTTACTTGCGACCTCATTAATAAGACAGTTTACTATGAGATTACATACAAGAAATTACAAATGGCATGAATAGCCCAAGAGAATTGCGGGATTTGAGGACAATGTCATAATGAAACCAATTATTATTCAAGGATTAAGGATTCAAAATTTTTAATGTTAATCTTTGAATCCTTACAGTTTTCTTGAGAAATTATTGTGTATTCCCGAAGTACCATAAATGCGTACTTCTGAAGTACCGTGAATTTAATTAGTAGAACCTACCATTTATGTGAGAAGAGGAAATGCGCATTTATGATATTCCAAGAGTACCTAATAATTTTCCTAGTTTTCTTATATTTAAGTTACAACCAATAATTAGTATGTATTTCTTTGCCGTAAATCTATCTGCACAGGCACCAACACAGGTCACAATAAGTATTGAAGACCAAATGGAATCCGATAAACATTTGGGACATGAAAATTAAATGTTATGAAATTTGACTTTAAAACAATGATATAGTACTGTACCAAACAATGAAATTTGAGCTACCACGTTGCCGCCACTCCCAAAATCTGCATGACCATTTACCAATCCCACCAACATTGCTGCAATGGAAAATTGTTTTATATATGTGTGTGTAAAAATTAATAAAACTTACTTATATTTTCAATGTAGTCAACTCCGTCCATATTAAACCCCATAAAGTAGTGAATCTTAGCTAGCTCAACTGATAAATTTTTTGATGATTGAATAAAAGATTTGGGGTTCAATTTTTGCTTACACAAAAAACTAATTAATATTTTAGTTTGATAATAAAGAGTTATCATAAGTGGCAGATGCCACAAGTTGAAACTCTCTTTATAAATAATTAAAAAAAAAAACCCATAAAGTGACGTAGTTTTTTTTTAGCCACGTAGTTATCCTATTAGAAACTTATGGAAATTAATGACATAATTATAGAGATAATGATAACATTGATAACAAATATAAGTTAAAAGACTAAAATGAAAAAAAAAATGAAATTACAAAAACAAAAATAAAAACAATTCAAAGTTAGAGCACAAATCATATGTATACATTTATTTATTTTACATTTTAATTCTGTCAATCATTTAGGGGGAAAATAAATAATAGAGGAGTGCGTCCCAACTCCTTGTTGGTAGTTAATAGAAATTAATATTCTATGATAATATAATTTTTTTTTTAAAAATGTAAGATGTGCATAGGGAATCCTTGAATCAATAAACTCACTTGAACAAATCCTCAACGTCTTTAAAAGATTATTGTTGTGATGATATAAACCATATGGTAGTCCCACTTGCTTCTAGTTTTATTTCCCCTTTTTTTTTTGGCAAGTTCTTGAAGAAAATTGCACTGAAAAGTGAATTGACTCGATTTCCTATGGCTAAGTTTATGTTTCAAAATTAAGGTGAAGATTAATGAGACTGATTCAAAAGAATTTTGTTAAGCACAAAGGAAACTATGATTAATATATATTCAAATCTAGAGACAGAGATATGATTTTGAAACTAACTTCTACATTATTGCATCATTTGGTCTGAGATTTCCATTCAAATTTAAGAGACCCCACATTAAGGTCAAGTGGTACTTTGCCACGTTCAAAGGATATTGTCGAAATATTAAAAGACACAAACTGTAGAATGATTCTCTAAGTTACGCAACTTACGCTAATCACGTTCTTAATTATCGTAGATTTTGTCTGGATATAGTATCTCACAAGCACTATACGACATGCATTTCCTTTTCTTTACTCTGTTTTATTTATTCTTCCCCAAAGTCCTCTTAGTTTCTGTCTAGAATTTTATTTTTATTTTTATATATAAGTTTCCCCAAAATAAAATAAATCAATAATTTGTTATATATAATATGATAATTGGGGGATGAGGTTTTAAATTTTAAACATCTTCTTTAAAAACGCTAAGAAGTGCTAGTTTTTATCTAGATTTATGGATTACATATTAGTCACAAAAGATTTTACTAGTTGAGCTAATTAGAACTCACATATCCTCTTTTTTTTTTTTGTCACATACAAGTATGCAGCAAAACCTTTCCCTTTTATAAATAGATAGGGGTTTTCACTATATTTGTTTTTTAGAAATGGTTTTCAACTAATTTTTCATAAATGGGGACATCTTGAATTCTTAATTATATGCTCTCATTTAAGAGATAAAGAGTCTAAAGATATAGAAGGATATCTACAAAATACATATACTCCTTAAATGTGGCTTGTTTCAATGTTAGCTAACAAATGCCTTTCTTTTCCTAACATAATAAATGTAAGTTTTATTTGCAAAAACGATATATATGTGAACATAAATTTGGTGTTCAGATTTAATACATCTTTTTGATCATCCAGATTTAATACATCAACCGCATGGAAATGACTTGAATTTATAAGCTAACTTTCAATTTATAATTATTTAAACGTAAGACGTAGTCTTTAATCCTTGTATGTTCATTGCATACTTTAATTAATTATCAAACACTAACCCATTTTTTACCAAACGAAATTAATGTTACAATGTTACAGTAAAAATTGACTCAGATTTATAAGTTGTCAATATCCAAAAACATACATCATTACAACTAATCAAATTGATGTGTTATATTAACAGTCCTCATCCAAAATTCTACTTATGAATCAATGATTCAAGCTTGTCCTGTTGTGAATTGTTTGATTGTAGCTTTCGACATATGTCACCGTCCTTTGAAGAATACAAATTAGCTCTTCTTTTAAAATTTGACTTATGTTAATCTCACAAACTAATCTTACTTGCCCTCATTTTTTTATAGTTGATCATATCAACTCTAATAATCTAGCTTACAAGTTACAACAAAAGAATACGTGTTATTTGTCTTTTAAGAATAAGCACCAGTGAATTAAAAGCAAATTAATGTTGCCCACTCACTAAGATCTTGGTTACAAGCTTTCATGTGCTGATATGAATTACTTCACAATAAAAATTGTATTCCTGTAACTATTCACTATTAATAAACCATACAGATTCATCCTCTCAACCCTGAAAGAAACCCCCATTCTCATCGAATAAGCACCCAGATCTGATTGAACTATCCATAAGTTATAGCCAAAGAAGAAAAAACTACTCTGCTACTCATAGAGATACCCATTTACTATTAAGAAAACCACAAAACAGGGTTAAATTAATTCTCTCTAACACAAAACATAAATCTCTTTCCCTTCTTTGCCACTAACACCGCCACCTTTTGTTTTTGTTGTCACCATCACCTAAGAATTATCTTATGCAATTGACGGTGTGTACTGTGTAGCATGCCTCAACACAATATCTGAATTCCATAGATACATAGGTCTCACAGGTTATGAGAGATTCAATGCGTGATTAATATAGAAAATTTTTAGTGTGCGTTCGGGATGAGCTTAATTTTTCAGCTTATTTTCACTTTCAGCTTATTTTTTTTACTATTTATAAGTTCTATTACATTTTTTGAAACTATTCATAGATTCTATTATACTATTCAACTTATTTTTCAACATTTTTTTTACATTTTCAACAAAAAATTTTCAGTTTCAACTAAAAAAGCAATTCCAAACGGACACTAACGTGAGTTATATATATTTTCCACTTTTAGCTTAGTTTTATTACTATTTATGGGTTCCATTACACTTTTTGAAACTATTCTTAGATCCCACTGTACTATTCAACTTATTTTTTAACATTTTTTTCTACACTTTCAACAAAAAGTTTTCAGTTTCAACTAAAAAAACTATTCCAAATGGACACTAATGTGAGTTATATATATATATATATATTCGGAATTATTTTCATCATCACAATCAAACATCACCAGATATGAAAATTTTTTTTATTTGTTTTCTTCACCAATAAATATCCCAAAACAAACAAAGTGTAAATTGATAGATCTTAAGTAGCTTTTAAATTTCACTAGTGTGCTTGGCAAGCATAAAAAAAAAATTAAAAAAAAAAACTCTTTTTAGCTTTATTTTGATGGCTTAAAAAAAAAAAAAAAGGCTTTTTCCATAATTTTTTAATACTATTTTATGTAAATAAATAAATAAGCTCATCCAAACACACATTTTTAAAATTCACTTTTTGCTTATTCAATGAAAGAAACTGTTAAAAAATCTATAAATTTTACTACATAAAACTAACAAATTAATGTGTCAATAAATGTATTTGGTTGACTTTAACCACACCATCTAATCAATAGAGAAAAATGTTACGTCCACAATATTTTCACAACACTTTTCTAACAAATTATAGACAGTAAGTTATTATTGGTTTTAATTTAAACCTACTTCTAAAATTATTTTATTCTCACCAATAACAACCTGTAATAACTTACCACTTATGATTTGTGGTGAAAATATTATGAATACAAAATTTCTCATCAATAAATTCTTTAAATTGTTTTTTTAATTAGTAACACATTTATAAAGGATTTTTTAGAAGATATTTATAATGTTCTATAACATCACTTATTCAATAAAAATTTTGTAATATTCTATTGAGGATAAAAAAGAAAAAAAAGAAAAAGAAGTGACCATAGCAAAAAGCTAAGCTAAAAAAAAAAAAAAAAACAGTAGGAAATCCCCATTTTCAATTAGATCACTGTCTTCCTCACGTGCTTAATTATTTAAACGTAAGATGTAGTCTTTAATCCTTGTATGTTCATTGAATACCTTAATTAATTATCAAACACTAACCCATATTTACCAAACGAAATTAATGTTACACAATTACAGTAAAAATTGACTCAGATATATAATTTGTCAATATCCAAAAACATACATCATTACAACTAATCAAATTGATGTGTTATATTAACAGTCCTCATCTAAAATTCTACTTATGAATCAATGATTCAAACATGTCCTATTGTGAATTCTTTGACTGTAGCTTTCAACATATGTCACCGCCCTTTGAAGAATACAAATTAACTCCTTTTAAAATTGGACTTATATTAATCTCACAAACTAATCTTACTTGCCCTCATTTTTTTAAAGTTGATCATATCAACTCTATTAATCTAACTTACAAGTTACAACAAAAGAATACGTGTTATTTGTCTTTAAGAATAAGCACCAGTGAATTAAAAGCAAATTAATGTTGCCCACTAAGATCTTGGTTACAAGTTTTCATGTGCTGATATGATTTGCTTCTCAATAAAAATTGTATTCTTGTAATTGTTCACTGTCAATAAACCAAACAGGTTCATCCTCTCAACCCTGGAAAGAAACCCCCATTCGCATAAAATAAGCACCTAGATCTGATTGAACAAAGACCGTAAGTTATAACTTATAACCAAGAAGAAAAAACTAATCTACTACTCATAGAGATACCCGTTTACAATTAAGAAAACCACAAAATAGGGTTAAATTAATTCTCTCTAACACAAAACATAAATCTCTTTTCCTTCTTTGCCATTAACACCGCCACCTATTGTTGTTGTTGTCACCATGACTTAGAGTACTAGTATTTGGGGGATGTAAAATTGTAAACACCCCCAATTGCTATTTTACAACTCAAGACAACAAAAACTCACTCCATCCGGTTTGCATATATACAACCTTACTATTCATAGGTTTTAAAATTTTTTTCTAATATTGTGGTTATGTGTGAAGAGAAAAAGACAGTGAGAGAAAAAAGAAACGAGAATACTTTTATTATTTTATTAGGTAGTTTATATTATTTTATTGAGTTAATTGTATATAAAAATAAAAACTGGAATGTAGAGTGAGTTATAAAATGAGTTGGTAAAGTAGATAAAGTAGTATTTGAGGATGCAAAACAACTTTTTTTTAGCATTCCCGAATGCTAGTGCTCTAAGAATTATCATATGTAATTGATGGTGTGTATTGTGTTGCATGCCTTTCACAATATGTAAACTCCATAAATGTATAAATTTTAAATGTTATGAGAGATTCAATGCACGTTATTAATGCAAAAAATTTGTGCATATATGAAGTGTAAAAGATTTTTAGTGTGAGTTATATATATAATGGGAATTATTTTCATCATCACGATCAAACATCATCATATAAGAAAATTTTTATGATTTGTTTTCTTCACCAATAAATATCCCAAAACAAACAATGTGTAAATTAATAGATCTTAAGTAACTTTTTAAATTTTACTAGTGTGCTTCGCAAGCATAAAAAACCTCTTTTGAGCTTTATTTCGATGGCATAAAGAAAAAAAAAAGGCGGCTTTTTCCATAATTTTTTAATACTATTTTATGTAAATAAATTAGTGCAATTGTTAACAATTTATTTTAAGAAAATTTTGACACAATTTTTATAGGAAATAAAAAAAGTTGTCAAAATATTAATTTTTTTTCAATAAAAACTTTATTTAAATGAATTATTAATCATTATGGGTATCCATTAGCATTTCCCAATAAATAAATAAGCTCATCCAAACACACGTTTTTAAAATTCACTTTTTGTTTATTTAATGAAAGAAACGGTTAAAAAATCTATAAATTTTACTACATAAAACTAACAAATTGATGTGTCAATAAAAGTATTTGGTTGACTTTAACCACACCATTTAATCAATATTTTTTTTGTGAGAATACTAATATTTTAATACACACACAATGGGAGAGAGGAGAAAGTTTTAAAAAAATTAACAGTGGTATATATTCAAAATGGCCTTTATGTAATCAATATAAAGAAATGTTACGTCCCTAACATTTTCATAAAACTTTCCTAACAAATTATAGGCGGCAAGCTGTTATTGATTCTATTTTGAACCTACTTCTAAAATTATTTTATTCTCACCAATAACAACCCGTAACAATTTACCATTTATAATTTGTGGTGAAAATATTATAAACATAAAATTTATCGTCAATAAACCCTTTAAATTGTTTTTTTAATTGGTAACACATTTTATAAAGAATTTTATTTAGAAGATGTTTATAATATTCTCTAACACCACTTATTCAATAAAAAGTTTGTAAAGTGACCATAGCAAAAAGCTAAGCTAAAAAAAAAAAAAAAAAAAAACTGTAGGAAATCCCCATTTTCAATTAAATCACTGTTCCTTTCTTCCTCATGTGTTTAATGATGCAGCCACCAATAGTTACTCTTTCTTTTACCCCAAAACTTACTTTTCTCTCTCAAAAATCAAAATAACGCCGTTTGAACCGGTCCATCTAACTCAACTCTTCTTCTTCTCTCTCTCTCTCTCTCTCTCTCTCTCTCTATATCTATAATCTATCAATCCATCCTTTTCATTCTTTCCATCCTTTATTTCCATCCTTTTCTTCTTTCTCTCTCTCTAGGGTTCTGCTTTGATTCTTCAACACCCAAATCTCTCTCCCTCGCTCTGAGTTTATGCTATGACTTCCACTTCTGTGAAGAACAACAACTTGTTGCCACCGGGGTTGGTCTCCAATCTCCAACAAGTTCTAAGCAAAAAAAACGGCAACAACAACAACAACAACAACAACAAAATCAATGATGATGACAACGTTAATAACAGTGAAGTTGAACCAAAAGAAAGCGACAATGTTGAGCCCGCCGAGCCCTCTTCTTCCACTTCGGTTTCCGATGCTTCTGAGGCCGTAGACACTTCCAAGCCCATTGTTTTGGTCACCAATGGAGATGGGATTGACTCCCCTGGCCTTGTGTTCCTCGTTGAAGCGCTTGTTCGTGAAGGCTTGTACAATGTCCATGTCTGCGCTCCGCAATCGTGGGTTCAATCTCTATCCACTTTGCTCAGCTATTTTGTTGTGTTTTGTGTTTGATTGTTTGTTTCCAGTGGTTTTCTCATCTGGGTATGTGGGGTTTTTCATTGGTTTTTGATTAATTTTGATATTTGGCTATCTGGGCTTCTTTCATTTCCTGAATTCTATAGGGTGTATTTTGTGGTTTATTGCTTGTTCCCCCTTGATTTTCTCATCTGGGTGTGGGTTTTTTGATTGCTTAGGGGGTAGATTTTGTGTTTTTTCCTTGATTGATTTTGATATTTGGCTATGTGGGCTTCTTTCATTTCCTGTATTGTATAGGTTGTATTTTGTGGTTTATTGCTTGTTTCCTTTGATTTTCTCATCTGGGTTATGCGGGTTCTATTGTTTTTGATTGCTTAGCTGTAAAGTTTTGTGTTTTTTGATTGATTTTTGATATTTGGCTATGTGGGCTTCTTTCATATCTTGTATTGGTATGTGAGTTTCATTCCTTGCTTGTTGGTTTTCCAGGTTGTCTTTGATTATAGGTCGTAGTTTGCGTTTTATATCTTATCCCCTTGATTTTCTCATCTAGGTATGTGGGATTTCATTGTTTTTGATTGTTTAGGCGTGTATATTTGTGTTCCTGTTTTGGTATGTGAAATTCTTTCATTTCTTAATTCTTTTAATATGTTTTGTTGTTTTTTCTGTTAATTTCATCATGCTACTATTTGGGTTCTTTGTGATTATTGATATAACTTACCTTTTGTGCATGTTTCTCTTAATTGCTTATTATGGGTGTGGGATTTTGAAGTTTTTTATTTATTTGCCTATTACTATTTGTATATAGATATGTGGTTTTGTTTCATTTCAAGTATTGGTATTGAAGCTGGGAATATATTCTGATTTGTTAGCTTGTGATTTGGTGCTTTTAGGGACAAATCAGTGTCAGGTCATTCTGTGACTCTCCAAGAAACGGTTGCTGTGAGTTCCACTGAGATTAATGGTTCTACAGCTTTTGAAGTTTCAGGTATGGCCGATATCCATGTATAGGGATCTGTAATTATAAATATTATCTTGTATTTAATGAATTCATCATTCCTTGCATGTTGGCTTTTGTTTATTTTTATGAAATTTGGTAGATATGATGTGGATTTTATGATATTCAATTTTAACTACTAGCCAGATTCATTCATTCTATATATGGAAAACTTCAGTGATTTTTAGTTATTGATATATTTTCTTTGAAATTGGCATCAATGCATGCCTGAAAGATTTATGTAAAGTTGATCTGGATTTTGCGGTTTCATCATGGTTACTGATAGTAACAGGCTTGGATGTGATTCTTTTTACTCAGGGACTCCTGTGGATTGTGTCTCATTGGCATTATCTGGGGCATTGTTTTCTTGGTCAAAGCCTCTTCTGGTTAGCATTTATATGATGTCATCAGTATGATTAAGCATATACATTTTTGGGGTCCAGAAAAATCATAGATGGTCTCATTTTCAGGTGATTAGTGGAATTAATCGGGGATCAAGCTGTGGCCATCACACGTAAGTTGTTAGTTATTGCTTTTTATTATTCCTATATTATCCTGTTTAAGTTGATCAGGGTAAACTTTGGAATCATCCAATATTTGAAATTAGTATTTGATATGTTTACTCTAGTAATATCAGTTAAAGCCGTATGTTTCTATTTTTTTCTGGTGACTTCTAGTCCTTATTTGAATAGACAAGTTTTTTTAATGACTGAAATGTTGATCAGGTTTTACTCGGGTGTTGTTGCCGGAGCTAGAGAGGCCCTAATTTGTGGTGTTCCATCATTGTCAATATCATTGAACTGGTGACTTGAAGATTTTTTCTTATAAAAATTTGATATTATATATATATATATATATATATATATATATATATATGTTTTTTTTTCCTTAATGCTGAGAAGTAATTCTTTGGTGATATATTCTATTGCAGGAAGAAGGATGAAAGTCAGGAAAATGATTTTAAGGATGCAGTTTCTGTCTGTATACCTTTAATAAATGCAGCTATCAGAGATATTGAAAAAGGAGTTTTCCCCAAAAGCTGCTCCCTGAATATAGAGATACCCACTTCTCCTTTGACAAACAAGGTTTGCATCTCTAAAGTGTTAAGGAAATAGGTTGTTAACTTGTTTCTAATTGAAGGTTTGTTTTGAAAACTATGGTAATACACACTGAACTTTGACCAGGTGTTTTACAAAATATAATACTGGCCATAATAAAAGCACTAGAGCTGCTTTCTTAATGAATGACTAATTTTTTCATTGACCATTGTGGTTATTGTTGTTTTCATTCAATGGATATATGTGGGGTATAGATGCAGCCTTTATTATTCTCCCTGTCTGAATGACAAACTATTGGGAAGATCTAAAAATTTAGGGTGCATTTGGTTCTAGATTCTCAAATTTATTGATAACTGAATACCCCTACTTATCAGGAAAAGAAAGAGAATTGAAAACCCACCAGATTAAAAACTTTTCAGAATGATTCTGGTATGTTAGTGTATCACTGAAGTGTTTTTTGGTCATTTCAGATGACTTGGCGACTTAAGATGACATGGGCAGTATCATGTTGAGAGCCTTATATGTTAAGATGGCCAATATTGGTTCTTGGGAAAAATGAGGTTATGCTAGGTAATCAGGTAGTGAAAAATCTTAGTGCTATCAACACGTACTCTGGAAATTGGCATCCTCTGTCAAGCATTTAGAAGTAGCATGGATAGTTATCAATAGCAATGTCATCAGGGTAAGGCTTAGTTTTATTTATAGAATCATCACTACTTTTGGTGCATGTGAGGTATACGGATCTAAGATTGTATTCTATTGCTATTCTTGGGGCTTAGTTGCTAACAGTAAAATATTAGTTGGTGTCTCTGCTCGTCAGAATGTATGCTGACTTTATAGGATAGATCTACAAACTTAAGTGTGATAACTGTAATCACATTCTTGTCACCGTTGGACTGGAGTTTTACAGTTATTGCTCTTTAGTGTAGGGGCCTGTGTCCCATGGGTCAAAATTTTGAGGGAAAATTTTAACTCATTGGAGCCAAAGTATCTTATGCTTAATATATGGAAAATGTGCTACAATTAGGTCAGTGATAACCTAGGAAGTACGGACACTTCATTTAGCGTACCGTACCTATGTCATACTGGCCATTTTGGCTACGTTTGGTTGGACAGTAAATGAGTTCTAGAAAATATTTTACGCATTTGTGGGTATTTGGCAACAACTGAAAATTTGGTCAAACTGAAAATCACTTCCCATTGACCGTAAAATACCCCTTCCCAGACTAAAAATCACTTCTGTTTCTATTTTACCTTTAAATAGAATTTTTCGTTGGAAAACAGAGAAGGAGAGGGAGAGAGCAACGACCCACACCAGAAAAGAAAAAGAGAGAGCTAGAGGGAGATCGTCGAATCGGTCAGATCACGCCGGTGAAGCCAAGATCGTCGTCCTCAACCCAAAGCCCCGCCATCGAGCTGGCGCAGGGCGAGATCGAGGCGTGATCTCGCGCCGTCAAGATCGACGCGCGTGATCCCGCCGGCGAGATCGGTGACCCACCGATCTCTCTCTTCCTCCTCCCTGTCTCACCTCCCTCTCTCAGTTTGACCGAATGATTTGGCCATAGTGTTGTTTTGATTTTTGTTTGTTTAGAAGTTGATGGATTGTAATTTTCTATTATAAAATTTGTTTGGAATGTGAGAAAATGGCTGAGAAAATGTGAGAAATCAGTAAAAAATTTGCATTATCAGAATGTTACCAAACACCTGAAAATATTTTCCAAAGTATTTTTTAAAATGCCCCAAACACCTAAAAATATTTTCCTTTTCCGAAAATATTTTCACCTGAAATTATTTTACATTCGGAAAATATTTCATTAATTGCTCGTGTCAGTGTTGTATCCGTGTCCGCGCTTCCTAAGTGGTAATACATTTTTCTTTCTCCCAGTTCAAGCAAGTGCTTAATTGTTGGATGCTGTGTTAGATGATTAACTGTATCAGCTGAGATATATAGTGGGTATATTGGAAAATTCTACTTGATTTAGATCCTCTTCTGGGAAGCTGGTCTCACTTTGTTGGTCATGTACTGATCTACTGATTTTACTCATTCATGTGCTTTTGTTTGGAAAAAAAAAAAAACTGTTGAGATAAATCCTTGCCTTCACAATATTTAAATTCTCCTAGACATTCTTTTCCGTCTTACACATGCGTGAAAATGTTTTGCTTGACAGGGTTTTAAATTGACCAAGCAAAGTATGTGGAGATCAACTCCTAACTGGCTAGCTGTTTCAGCCAACCGGTATCCTGCTGGACATTTCATGTCCAATCAACAAAGCCTTGGCCTTCAGCTCGCACAGCTTGGCCGAGATGCCTCTGCTGCGGTCAGTCATTCTTGCTGTGAATTACTCTTAAAAAAAAAAGGCTCATGGAAGGATTATACTGCCCTTTTCCTGTTTTCATTATTTTGGTGGGTGTTTTCAGGGTGCGGCTCGACGTTTGAACACACAAAAGAAGCATGTGGAAATTGAATCAGTTGGCGTTGCTGGAAAATCTGATTCCCACCGAGTGAAGAAGTACTTCCGGCTAGAGGTATGAAAAAAAAAAAAAATCTAGCAATTAAGGTTGCTTTTAGAAGCAGCTTTTACTTGCCGTGAGAGTGCTTTCTGATTGATTAAAATGGTTAGAAAATGGCATAGGTGTTTAAACTTCTTCAAGAAAGCAGTTATACTTTCTCCTTTTAGGATAATCAATGAAATTGCTTGAAGATCTATGAAATTTTGTAGTTTTATAAGAAGGGTTGATATCAAATTATGAATCTTAAGTTGCTTGTAACAAATCTATGTAAGTTTTACCTATAGAAAAGTCTGAATTTTGTAGTACAAATTGCAAGTCTTCATTGGCTTGATTAACCAAAAAAATTGAAGATATTTGTAGTTGTTTCATGAAGTGATGAACTAAGGCTCAGGCATACATACATTTGCAGTTTCTGGATAAGGAGCAAGAAGAGACGGACAAGGATCTGGATTTCAGAGCACTTGAAAATGGATATGTAAGTTATTATAATTTGTATTTTTTTTCCTCATCATCGAAATTATTTTTTTTTTTTCTCGTCATTGTGTGTCATTCAATCGTATAGAAATGGAATGAATGAATCTAAATCTTCAGTAGTATCATTTTTGTGGGGTCAGCGCTTTCCCCCAGTAGGTTTTTCTTCCATGACTGTCAGTTCAAACAACTGTAATAATTGCAAATGGGGTCCTGTTTTAAAGAGTGGATTCCACTTGCCTGTTATTGGTGACTGTACTACAAAAGAACCGAAGAAAAAGTAACAGAAGAGGCCATATCATAAAAAGAATTTGGTATGTTTTACGTAGCATGTAAAGGTAAAAGTAATAAAGTGTGGTCATTGCAGGACTGCATGCTACATCCTTTGACTTAAATGTTACTGTGAGTGTTTTCATATATCATTATGGCTCATACCTAATGTTTTGGGTCCCAATGTCAGTGTTTAAATCTCTTTAAGACTTGCAATAAACACCAAGGATCAATATGATTTTTATTGGATATTAGGCTTGCCTGTAGCATCTGCATGTTAATTGAAATAATATCCTAACTGTTACGTATTTCTTGGGTGGTAGGGTTTGGTATCTCTTTTAAAATATTTGAAATAGGGTGTTTTATTATGGTTGGAGATGGTTACTTTTCTTGCATTGAAGTATTAGATACTTTGCGTCATGTCTTTTTCAATATTATTATTAGCTTCCTTGGTTTCTGATGTGTCTCATTTGGAGCAACAGGTTGCAATAACTCCTCTTTCTCTTTTACCACATATTGAGACGGACATTCAAACGGCTACCTCAGATTGGATCTCTGCTGCACTCCCTGCAGAGCAATAAAGCTCCCTCAGTCCAGCATTGTTTAGTGTACATTTGGAGTTCTGATATATATAATTTTCATGCGTCTGCAGTTATATGATAGTCTAGTCATTAAGTGAAACGATTAATTCTGATTCGTGCCGTTCTTTTCTATCAATATTTTTTCCCCACCTAATCCTTTTCTCCATTGTTTCAGTTCTTCATTTTCATATTTCTGTTCTGGAGCAAATGCTTCTTGTAATCTTTTTGGCATGTTTTAAAAATGCCAGTTTGTTGTCTTGCGTTGCCTCTTTTTTTTCTACTTGGTTGGATTTTTTCTTTTGGGGAACACAGTTGTTTTTTAACTACCAAAATTGTGGAGTTGCTTCTAGTTGTAATGGACGGGTTCTTTGGTCTAATTTCTAATTAATCACATATTCGTTGACTTGGGATTTTGTCACTGATTTATTAATAGAAAGTAGTTTTAGTGTGTTTGTGTTTTCCTATTCACCATCCTCTCTACTTTGTAGGCAAGGTTGTTAAAATCAAGGTTGTTAAAATTGGGATCTTACGTAGGGTCGTTGGAGGTAGGTGGGATCGTAGATCGTAGGATTGGATTGTAAGATCGGATCGTGAATCGTAAAATCTTACATTATTTGAGAAAAAAAAAAATAAAAAATACACATTGTTATGTTAAGTAATTATATAAATTATATATTTATTGATATAATTAACATACATTACTACATTCATTTGTAAGTATCATTTAAATAGGCCAAAAACTTTAAAATGTGACACTTTATTGAGATATTTTTTATTTAAGTCCAACTGACAATTTCTTTACGTTAAAGTGGAAAATTTTGGTTTATTAGGATTTTATATTTTTATTTAGGTACAACTGAGTCTTTTGTTAAATTAAAGAAGATTACAAGAAATCAAGGTCATTAGGGATCGTTAGAATCGTACTTGAATAATTGCAAAGATCCTTAAAAGATTTGGATCGTTTTGGGCATGTGAGATCGTAAAATCGTAGGATCGTAGGATCCAGATTGGGATTTTGACAACTATGTTAGTAGGTTTATTAAGACAAGCAATGACATTAAATGAAGGGAAGGATTTGGTGTTCTAATAGAATAAAAATCATATATCTAACTCTGAATGTGACACTTTATGCTTCATTAATGGTAATAAATTGTTACATATTTTTTTTTTCTTTAATTAAGTCTAATAAAAATGAACAAAAAAAAGTGTTACATTTAAGGGCTGTGTGATTTTTATTCGAATTTAGAGTTGAAGTGACCATGTGACTGGTGTTAAGTCTTGAGTTTGGACTGAAGAATAGAACTTGAACAAATGGGTGTAGAAGGTGATTGAATATGAACTTTGCTGAAACATGTAACAATTATGGTAATTTGCTGTTGTTGGCGGTGCAGCAGGACAATAATTCAAGCTTTACATGCATGGTAGACCCAATCAGCCAAGAGTATAGTACTTGGTTGGTGACATTTCATTTGTATTTGTGGTCACATTAGCCCAATGAAAATAAGGGGCCCAAAAGATGAAGTCTCTTAACTCGGCCTCCTAAGCCCTTGAAACCTATTTGCAAAATGTGGAGGAAGACATGCCATTTGAATCAAGAGCCCGTTATCACTTGCAACACAACACATGTAAAGGGCCTAATTGGCACTTCTTCACGATTTATAATTTTGTACATGAAACTGAAAGTGGATATCACAAGTGTGTAATCCACCCCATATATGCAGATATTATATACAACTGTTACACAAAATACCACCGCGTCTTTCAAATGGTACCATTCCTCAATTCTCCAACAAGTTTTTGTCTTTTGTTGAAGACGTGGAAGCATTGGCCTGTCGCAGGGCTATTAACTTTGCTGCAGAAATTGGAATACATGAAGTGATTATTGAGGGTGATGCTCAGATTGTCATTGATTAGTTACAGTGTGAAGCTGCTAGTTCTGCTCAGATTGGTGAGGTGATTAACGACTGCTAGTTCATATTGTCAAATTTCTGATTACCTCTAAAACACGTGTGTAATCTTTGAACTTTTAAACTATGCCTTTATTTATGAAATTGGTTAAGAGTGTGTATAAATGTACTTCGACTGGTTGCTTGGAAAATGAAGTGGGGGGGGGGGGGGGGGGATAAGAAATTAGAAATCTTTGGACTTCTAAATAATGGATTTTCTATGTATATATGTATGTATGTTTGCTTGCTTTGTTTGATGCATGAGAAAATGGATGGACGGACGGGCTAGATTTTTGTTACGGTCGGTTTGGTTTATGGGAAAATTGGCAAGAGATACTAAAAAATGATGAATTTTGGGCTTAACAATTATGCACTTTCTAATCTACAGTCACACTCTGTTTGGTTTCTGATCAGAAACCAAATAGAGTGTAGATTAGAAAGTGCATAATTGTTTTGTTAATGGTTTGTCTCTTTGCTGATAAAATGTAGAGAGAGAGAAAGAGAGAGGATATGAATTAAAGTTTCTTATTTTTAAATTATGCGTTTTTAGGTTGTGGTGAACATCAAAACTGTTTCTTGTTAACTTTGATAAACGAGATATTTGGTTCCTTATTGACAACTTGGATGTGATCTTAATATCTCATGCTTTTTAAAGTACTTTTGAAAGGTATTCTTTTATGCCTTTTCTTACTGATAACTAGTCATGATAGATACTTCAATTATAGTTTTTGACAACTACTTGCTATAAAAGCTAAGGTGTATATCCGTTGTGGATGAGCTCTAGCTTAACAACACCTCCTCTCCTTGTAAGAGTACACAGTAAGGTAGTAGGTTCAGACCCATCTGTTGTATGCGTAACATAGTAAGGTAATGTTTGGATAAAAATCATTGCGTCCACGTTTTGGTCAAGACGCGTTTCAGTCTTTTTTTTTTTCTCCTTCCTACGCACGCGTTTTAGCTTTAGGGGACAACGTTACTGTTCACCCACTGTTCACATTGTGCACTTACTGTTCATGCACTTTTCATTAAAAATGGATTTCAAGGTACTATTCACACATTTAAAAATTATTTTGCTATAACATTTTCAGTTTTTAGTTTTCAGTTGTATCCAAATGGACCCTAATAATAATAATAATAATAATAATAATAATAATAATAAAAACCGTTGTTTGACCATGAGAAAATTGGTAACTAATTAACTAATAACCAATTAACAAATTAACCTAATGTCTCCATACCCCTGGTGACCTTAAGGTTGTGAATATATAATAATAATAAATAAACAGAGGGATTTAATTAAGAAAATATGTTATTTCATATTCAAGATGGTGAACACAGAGCAACCTAAAAAATTATAAAGAATTAGACCAAAAAATCTAAGTGAATCATGGAGCTCAAAAATGGAATTGCTGTGTATAAAACCCCAGTTCGAATCAACAAAGATTCCAATTAATCAGTTGGTCTCTATCATTTCCCTTGTGAGTATATATGAATTTATGGATGGACAAAATTTAGTTACAAAATTGGTTATAGCCTAAGGTTACAACTTCCTTTAAAAAAAATAAACATTACTATAAATTTTGAAAATCTAATTGTTGAATTGCATATTCTTTATGCTCTTAATACACATGTCAAATTTTGTGTCAATTGGATATTATTTACTATATGATCTATAAGCTTCTATTTTATGCATAATTTTAAATTACAAAAACTTGCAATTTAAACAATTTATTGATGAAATAAGTATTGATTTTTAATTTTTTAAAAATTTTGCAAGCATGTATGGAGGATATAAGAAGAAAATATAATCCAATAAAAAGATAATGAGTAAGGTTGTAATCTCAAGCTACAATCAATTTTGTAGCTAAATTTTGTTGTTTATGGACATATGACTATGTTACACAAAATTAAATTTCTACAAAGCATTCCTTACTTTGGTGCCTCAAAGAAAAAGCAAGTCTTTTTCTAAACCTTCATTTTTTTCTTCTTCTTTAAGAACATTGAAACTATAGAAGCTTCAGCTTGCTCGATCATATGTCTAGTAACTAGATACATAGTCCAGTTAAGGCCTCATAACTGTAGTATCTATTACGGATTGCATCCTGGAAACTGTGCCCAACTTCTGCCAAATGTTCCATCAGGAACTTAACTAGCAAGTACAGAATTGTGGTTTGGAGTAAAAAATTGGTTGAGTGGGGGATGGATATATGCGCAGAATCTCTATAGGCAAGATAAATTATAAATGATGATAAGTGTTAGGTATGGTCTTAATTTACTGCTACTAGACATGAGTAAATTATAACCTGATAAATTAATTGAAATTTTGTGAACCACAATACTCATGTAGGGTATACCAAAAGGGGGGGAAAAAAAAACCCTATGGAGGGGCTCTCTTGCTTCAAACTTTAAAGGTTATGATATAGAAGTACTTACTATTAGTTATTACCTAGATTTAGGTGGCTAAGACATTGCTTCTGGTATTTCTACTCATGAATTTATCTGATTAACATGATAAACCCCATAAGATTTGCTTTGCGGTGAATGATATGTCGATGCTGATGTGGTTATCCTGATTGCCAATATGTTTACTTTTTGATGAGAGATGACTTAAGTAGCAGGCTTCAGACTTTAGGTGGTAGTGTCATCCAAGTTATGCTCTTGTTTCTCTGATGCTCATAGTGACCTATGTACTGTGCTGGAAATAATATCATCTAGAATGATATCCGTACTGCACTTGCTGGTGGAGGTTGTTTTTTTGTTTTGTTTTTGTTTTTTTCACTCCTATATATGGCTGTAAGATGTTAGTCCACATTAATTTTGCCATAACCAATTGTTTTCATTACTAGCCAATACAGATGCAGTTTTATTCTTTTCATAAGCCCTCAAATGGGTTGCTGCATTACTTGAACATTGTGGTAATTGTTGCAATATAAAAGCTGTTATTTAGAGGCATATTCGAGGACACTAAAGGCTAGAGTTTTCAGGGGTTGGGTCAACAAATAAGTCATCAGTATCATTTTGTTCGGTCTTTTTGGTTTCTGTATAGCTGTTAACTGTTCTGTTCTGCAGGAGATGTTTCTTCTTCAAACGAGCCAATGATTTTATTTCCTAAACGGACTTTCCAACCTAGCATTATCCGGCATAAGAGGAACCATGGATTCTTTGTTTGGTACATCTCTCTATCTCTCTCTCTCTCTCTCAAAATTAAAGTAAGGATTGAAATTCAAATCTTCTCTTTAAAGTTCAAATAATTTCATCCAAATGAAATCAATCAATCAATCAATATATATATAAAAGCAGAGACCTCATGCGAGAGAGCATGAGGTCCTGCCACGTGGCGTACTCTATGAAGAGAATTGAGATACCCTTAAGCCATATTAGAGATAAGAATAAATTTAAAAGTAGAGACTCTTTATTTCTTTTGGTTCAATGTTTCAAGACTAATATTTTTTTTTACATTTTTTATTCAATGTTTTAAAACTACTATTTATTTCATTTGGTTCAATGTTTCAAGACCTTCCATCTCTTACCTACACAAAAAACCCTTTACATTTCCATTCATCATTTTCACTTTTACTCCTTTATATACACATGTCCATAGTCTTTCATATCATCCTATCTCAAATATACTTAGACAAAAAATGATGTCATTTAGCTTTAACATTTCAATGGCACCTACATAACTCCAACGTTGCAGCATCATTTGATCGTAACCCGTATGAGTAGGCTATGACCAAGGAAGAGGGCTTGCATTTTTTATTCGGTGACGGTAGCTTACAATTTTGATGTTCCAGTCAGACATAGTAGATTTTGTGAAGGTGATGAGTCGCTTGGAGTCTTTGGGTGTTTGAGATTTTGGTTTGGGAAAGTTATAAATATATTTTATATTAGAACTAAAGAAAAAGAAAAGGGAACATTCTAATTAATTATTTATAAAGTTAGCTTCTTCTTTTTTTAATTTTTTTTTTAATTTTGTATTAGAATTCATAATTTGTAGGTTTCTTTGTATATAGCCATAGTGGTAAAAACAAAAATCAATGGTGACTTAAAAGTATTTTTCTCCTTTTTTTAAAGGATATAGAAGCCTAATTAAAGCCAATTAAATTTTGATAAATGAATGTGTTTTTAGCAAATTTCTCTTAGTTTAATCACGTTCTCTGTATGTTGATACTTACAAATGATTTCCTTAATTCCATTGAAATAATTAATTGGGTGTTTATGATCTAGGTCTTCATATTTGGTTGTGAGAATAGAGTGATTGAGAAAGCGTTTCGGTGGTTTCTTAAATTTTTGTAATTATAGGATATAAAAATATTTTACATTTTAAATTCTTATTTGTAGATTTCAAAATCATTTAATCAGTTTGAAAAATAAAATCTACTATTAACGGTAAATATTATAATATATTATAATCTTACAATGTTATACAATTTTTAAAATAACTTATGAATTAAAAAAAATCAAGTTTCAAAGTATTTAACAATATTATGGGAAAACATAAATATTATACAATAAAATAAGTATTAAGTATTATATGTAGATTTTAATATATATAAAAATAATTTCAAATGACATAGTAAAGTAGTCCGCACATCGTGCGGGATATCATCTAGTTACTAATAAATATAGGGAAAAGATATGGAATAAATTTTGTTCTTATAGCAACTCAATAACTACTTCTTTTTGTTTTGTTTTGTTTTGTTTTTTTGAGAAGAAACTTCTTTTTGTTTATTCTTATAGGGACAATAATTATTTCATGCATTAAATATATGCATATTCCTTTTCACAATGTGTAGATCCCACAATTAAATGAGCACCACACATTGTGAAAAAGAAGATGCAATATTCATTTATAAGATACATTGTCCACAGAGGGAGGGGGGCTGATAAAGATTGAGATTCATGCTTTATGCTTTATAACGAACATGGTTATAAGGATGAAATCAACAGTTGATGGCCCATCGAAGCCACAGCCAAATATGGCATGGTACTTTAATCATTGTGGCGACAGGGAGACTGTTGTGTACCTGTTTTTATTTTCCAACACATTACCCTCATGAAAAGTGGAAGCTTTATTTTGTATTCTTTTATAATAAAGAAGAAGAACAAGAATTATTAAAAAATAATGATTCATTTTTATCTTCTGTTTTTCTATTAGACTGATTAGTGCTCGTTTGGAAGAGCTTATGTTCATTGGTTTATTGAACTTAAAAATTAGTTGGCTAAAGTAAGTATAATTATACCTAAGAAAAATAGAAAAGTTATACATAAGCTAGATAGGAAGAATAATTAACCACTCGTCCAAAGGAACACTAAGGAGATTAGAAATTTTAAACAACTTTCTTACCGATTGGATGCATGAATTAAAGTGTGTAATTTAAATAAAGATTTAGTAGATTGGCAAAGAAATAAAGAGTACTCCACGAACTTGAGACCTACTATAATTTGTGAGAATTTGTTGACTTGAATCAATATGAGTGGTAGTTTTTACCTCTTCAGTTCTTGAAATTCTTTCCTGTTCATAATCCTTGCTATTCAAAATTCTCAACATTATAGTAAAAGATTGAAGAAGTTTTATTCATTTCATTAATTAAACATTTCTTAGTCAAGTTATTTTATTTTCTTATTTATTGATTTTCTCATCCACCAATTTCTCCTAATAGTTGCAATTAAAAAAGTTATATGATGAACCAAAAAATGTATCGTCCAAACAACAATAAATGAGCAGAACCTTCAACAGGTTCTGTAATCGCTGATTATTAAAGATGATAAGTCTAATAATTTGATATGTTACAAAAGCAATAAAGCCTAGTTAATGACGACCATTACTCATTGACCTTAAATTCCCATTAAGACAGGGATCGTTACACACAGGGAAATAATTACCTGCAATTATGTACATGAAGACATTTATGTGCGCAACAGCTATCTAAATCACCTATAAAAGAAACAATTCGTCTTACTTGCTAAGGTACGTCAAAAATTACTACAAAAACACTTTATATACAAAATATAGGAGCTAATTCTGATTTTATCATCGGAAGGTTTTATGAAAACACCCCATTGGTGTTTTCTCCACTAAATTCTCTCTTTTATTTTGCAGGCATCCAAAGAAGACGTTGGCTCCATTGGACGAGTAACATACTAATGATTTTAGGCATCATTAGTTTGACGCTGTCTGTGGGAAGGACATATCTGAAACCAGTGCTCTAATCTGTTGTAAAAGTTTTTTGTCCTTTCAATGGATCCTAATTCTTCAAACCAAATGAAGGAGTAAATCCGAACCCTTGTTGTGAGTGTAGAAGAGTTGACCAAGCAAAATGAGGAGTTGAGGCAGAGAAGCGACAATGCCCCACCTAGGATACAGAACAGGGAACAACAAAGCAATAACGAAGAGAACAACCGAAGGAAAGATCATTTTGATGGAATTGAGCGTCCAAGTAGGATGCAAGAGGAATTCCAAAACATGAAGAAACGGATGGACGAGTTGAATAACTTGGATGGGATGATCAAACAAACTGCGTCACCTTATATTGCTGCTGTGCTAGACTTGCCACTGCCGCAGGAGTTTAGGCTCCCATAAGTTGACTCATTTGACGGTTTAAAGGATCTGCTTGACCATATTGAATCCTTCAAAAGTCTAATGAACTTGCAGAAAACCTCGGATGAAATTATGTGTAGAGGTTTTCCAATTAATTTGAAGGGAGTAGCCAAGGTATGGTTCAACAAGATTCCCCCTTTGACAATTGGATGTTTCAACGAACTAGGTGAGGCTTTCGTCTATCACTTCATTGGCGGCCAAAGGTATAGACAACCCACTTTGCATTTGTTAAGTGTGAGATAGGAAGTTGGAGAATCCTTAAGAATGTATGTGACAAGATCTAACAAAGAAGTCCTGCAAGTGGACGAAGCAAAGGATTAGGTGTTGGTCACGGCCTTCTAGGTAGGACTAAGATCAGAGGATTTCTTGTTTTCAATAACAAGGAACCCGCTAGCAACCATTGCTGACCTATTGTTCAAAATACAAAAGTACATGAATGCAGAGGATGTCTTAGCCTCTAAAGGAATCATGAAAAGCTACACACGAGAAAGAAGTTATCACCTAACAAACATGGATGAGATAGATCTACCTCGTCCATGAAATGCTGAGAACGTAAGAAAATATGACTAGTAAGTGTTTTCCTGTTTTTCTTACTTTTTTTTTTATCATCCTTTTTTGTATTTCATTACTAAATAAAGGTCTCCCTCGGGTAATGACCTTGAATACAAGATCCAGAGACTTCTCTTTCAAAAAATGAAGTGATCCTAGGATTCCTCTCTCAAAAGATGTATTGATCATCCAGTGACACGCAATGGTCATGCCATCTAAAGACGATTGCCCAACGACACGCAGCAATTGTAAAACAGATGTATTGATCATCCAGCAACACGCAACGATCATGCCATCAAAAAATGATTTCCCTACGAAATGCAGCAATCATAAACAAAAAAGATGCATTGATTTTCCTGCGACATGCAACGATCATACCATCAAAAGATTAATTGCCCTGCGAAATGTAGCAATCGCAAATCAAAAGATGAATTGCCCAGCGAAACGCAGTAATCTCAAAATAGATGCATTGATCATCCAATAACATGCAATGATCATGCCATCAAAAGATGATTGCCCTACAAAACATAGCAATCGCAAAAAAGAAAAAAAAGAAAAAAAAAAGATGCATTGATTGTCCTGCAACATGCAACGATCATACCAATAAAAGATTAATTGCCCTGCGAAATGTAGCAATCACAAATCAAAAGATGAATTGCCTAGCGAAACGCATTAATCTCAAAATAGATGCATTGATTGTCCAATGACATGCAATGATCATGCCATCAAAAGATGATTGCCCTGCAAAACATAGCAATCGCAAAAAAAGAAGAAGAAGATGCATTGATTGTCTTGCAACACGCAACGATCATACCATCAAAAGACGAATTGCCCTAAAAAATGTAGCAATCGCAAATCAAAAGATGAATTGCCTTGCAAAACAGATGCATTTATCATCTAGCGATACACAATGATCATGCCATCAAAAGACAATTTCCCTGCAAAACGCAGCAATTGCAAAAAAAAAAAAGATTCATTGATTGTCCTGCGACACGCAATTATAATACCATCAAAAGACCAATTGCCCTGCGCAAATTGCCCTACGAAATGCAGCAATCGCAAATCAAAAGACGAATTGCCCTGCAAAATGTAGCAATCGCAAATCAAAAGACGAATTGCCCTACAAAATGTAGCAATTGCAAATCAAAAGATGAATTGTCCTGCGACATGCAGTAATTGTTAAAAAAAAAAATGCATTGATCGTCTAGCGACACGCAATGATCATGTCATCAAAAGACAATTAGCCAGAGACATGCAACAATTGCAAAAAAAAAAAAGAAAAAAAATGCATTGATCATCTAGTGACACGGCAACGATCATGCCATCTAAAGACAATTGCCCAACGACGCGCTGCAATCATAAAACAGATGCATTGATCGTCTAGTGACACATAATGATCATGCCATTAGAAGATGATTGCCCAGCGACATGCAGCAATTGCCAAACAATACATATGCATTGATCGTCCAGTGACACATGCAATGATCATGCCATCTAAAGACAATTGCCCAGTGACGATTGTAAACAAAATTGCCGAGAAAAGAATGGAATTCGAAGCGACATGGATGAATCTAGTTTATTCCTAGAAAATTGTCCTCCTCTAGATAAACAATTTCGAAATAAGAGGGCAATTGATGAACCAAAAAATGTATCGTCCAAACAACAATAAATGAGTACCACCTTCAATAGGTTCTGTAACTGCTGATCATTAAAGATGATGAGCTCAATCATTTAATATGTTACAAAAGCAATAAAGCCTATTTAATGATGACTATTATTCATCGACCTTAAACTCTCATTAAGACAGAGGCCGTTACACATAGGGAAATAATTACCTGAAGTTATGTACATGAAGACATTTATGTGCACAACAACTATCTAAATCACCTATAAAAGGGATGATCCATATCACTTGCTAAGGTATGTCAAAAATTATTACAAAAAACTATCAATATACAAAATATAGGAGTTGATTCTGACTTTATTATCGGAGGGTTTTAAGAAAACACCCCACTGGTGTTTTCTCAACCAAATTCTCTCTTTTATTTTGCAGGCATCCAAAAAAGATATTGGCTCCATTGGACGAATAACATACTGACGATTTTAGCCATCATTATCACTGATTATTAAGATTAATCTGTCGATTTAAGGAAAAATCAAAATGTTTAACCTAACAAGGCTTGGAATAGTCTCATATATAATTCATATAGAATGATTCCTAAAAAAAGTAAGGATGTGAATTTAACCCACCAATTTGACTGAATTCAATCCAACCCGATGGCCAAATTGGTTATTTAATGGTTGATGGGTTGGGTGGGTTTTATTTTTTATTTTTTGTGGATATTGAGTTTGGTTGAGTTCATGTTGGAAAGATTTTAAATTTAAATAACCTGACTAAACCCATGCTATTAATAATTTACAAATATATGTAATTTAAATATTTTTGTTGATTCATTTTTGTATCTTGAGACTATCATGTCCCTGTCAGCTTTAAAAAAAAAAAAAAATGTTAAGGTCAGATTTTAAGCCCCTCCCACATGGCCCCCACCTAACCCCATTACCCATCATTCTCCACCACTCATTTTTCTCTTATTTCTTCTCTCTTTTGGCCGGCTCTCGCCTTTCTTTCTCTCTTTCATTTTTTCTTTCTTTTCTCTTCACTTAAACACACTCACTTCTCAACTCACCCGCCGGCCTCCTCTCCAAAACACACCATCTCACCATCATTTTTCCGGCAAGATCACCGGAAAAATTCTTAGGAACCCATAAGCATCTTCATCATTTTATTTGAGGTAAAAATTTCTAATCTTTTGGTAGGTTTTACACTTTTGCTTGAGGATAATTTTTATCTAAGCTTTGATAATGATACTCATGTGATTTATGAGCATTGGAAGTGATATTTATGTGTTTTTATGTATGGGTTTTGTATTGGTGGAATTTTTGATGAGTGGGTATATATATTTTGTGCTAAAATGGCTATTCAAGGTTTATGTATGGTGGAAAAATTTAGGGGTTTTAAGATATAATGTATGATGGTTGGTAAATTTAATTTTGCCATTGTCATTGGGTTTATTTGGAGTTAGTGAAATTCTAAATTTCTTGTCTTGGAGGATATGTTGATTTTTGCTTTCATGGGTCTCTTAATGATGTAGTGTAAATCTTATGAAAACTAGTAATAATGTTGGAGATATTATAAAATGGCTTTACTTTATAAATTGGAGTTGATACCTTGTGAATAAATTTGTTGAGAAACCTTGGGAATGGTATATATTATCTTTGATGAGGTTAAATAGTAGGCTTGCCTAATTAAGTGTTTATTTGGCAAATCCTAAATTTTGGTTAGATACAATTTCAAGTTTTAGACTTATTGTGATAGGTTTACTTGATATTGTTTAGGTTCTAGCTAATCTCCTTGGAACTTGGAGAGTTAAGCTTTTGTGGTTGCGAGGTAAGTAGCTTCTTAATGGGATATTTTTGGAAAATTACCATATTTCACAAACGATGTTTTTGGGTCAAACACATTTTGAAAAATTATATATGGATATATGTTTTCTTAAAATTGTCGTGTTGTGACCCTATTACATATTATTATATATAAAAATGCATCATATTTGGTATTACATTTGGGGAAATGCATGAATTGTTGATATGGAAAAATGAACATCTTTTATTTAATCTTTGATAAGGAAATTATGGATTCTATGGTATAATAGAAAATTTAAAGATGCTTATCTTGTCTTAGTACTTGAGAAATTGATAGAAAATCTTCTTGGGAAGAATGAAGTTGAAAAACCTTACAAACTTTGTGGAAATAGATTTTTAAGGTTTTTTTTTTTTTTTTTTCCTGAAACTACTTGGATATAAACTATGTGTTTCAAAGTAATGTAACTTGTGAGCATCATGTAGTTTTAACACCATGCCATGTGTGATTTTCCGGTGATCACCCGATTTGATTTTCGTAGTCTTTGTGACAACGGAATCAAATCTAGGTCAGTGCCCTTTCATTTTGGATGACACGTTCTTCCCTGCTGTCCATTGGGGGAAGAGGTTCCTTGATTGTGTGTGGGTGAGGCTGCTGTCCATGGGGCCAAAAGACCACATGTAAAAGAGGTCCTATTTGACGCGCTCTCTCTGCTGCCCATGGGGGGAGAGAAAAACCTTGAGGGTATATGTGAGGCTGCTGTCCATGGGGCCAAGAGTCTGCATACCAGAGAGGACAATATCATGCCAATTGTGAATGAGTGGATCCCCTGACCGGTCTATGTGGTAGTGTGGTTTATTATTGTGATAATTTATCTTATGTTAGATATTATGGCTTTGGAATTTATATTGTTAGTGCTCACAGATTATAGTCTATTGCTTCAAGGTAGTTACTTAGAGAAATTTGGTATTTCATTATTTAACCATTCTTGTCATATTATTATTCTTGATGATGAAACTTGCATTTCCCCCACCCCCATTAATTGTGCTACTTACTGGGCCCTGTCTCATCCCATTATTTTTATAAACTTTTCAGAGTAGACAACAATATTTTGAGACAGCTTTTGGTGGCTAATAGTAGTTAGACTAACTACTGATGGAGGCTGAACTTTTGTAATGGAGTTATTTGATGATGTACATTTTAGAATAGGCTTGACTCATTCTTTTGTATATTATAGTGGTTGTGACTATATTCCCTCTGATGGGACAAGCTGTTGATATGTAATTATTATTCAGACCTCTATTCTTTTGTGGCCAATAGTTTTTGTAATTAATGCTTAGAGCTCTGACTTACTTTGAGAGTATATTCAATGGAATTATTAAGATAATTCTTGATGTTGATACTTGATAGGATTTATGTGGATTGAATTTTCAAAAAGTAAAAAATTTACAGGTAATTGAGATGTCTTTCTCACGCTTTGAACCCGTTGGGGTTTGGGGCGTGACAGTTATGGTATTAAAGCATAGGTTATGATTCTATAGACTTTTGAAAATAGGAATTGATTTTGATCTAAGTCAGAGCATTAGGGGTTGATGAATTCTTTATTTTATACCTTTGTTTCAGCTTCCACCTGCTATTCCTTTTCTTCTCTATCTTTTCTGTGTTAACCTTCTATGTTGCCTTATGATTTACTTGCTTGTTTCTTGGGTATAGGTATAAGTACTTTGGTACACTATGCCTCCTAAAAAGTAAGGCATGTGGATGAGGTTACAGCTCTTGAGCATGGTCATAGGCAACGCCAAGAGCGTGAGAGACCTGTCACTCCTGATGGTGGTGAGATTAATGAGGAGGCAGTGGCAAACAGGATTTATGCTAGGATTGCTAGAGCAATCTAGGGTGGTGAACGGAGGAGGGACGGTTGCCTTTTTCCGGAGTTCAATAAGCAAAATCCTCCAACTTTTGATGGGGGACCTGATCCTATAGCAGTAGAGAACTGGCTGCTAAAGATGGAAAAATTACTGAGAGCTCTTAGATGCACTGATGCTGAAAAGGTGGAGTATGCCACTTATACTCTTCAGGGTCCTGCTGAGAGATGGTGGAGAGGCGCTGAGTGTTTGTTGAGCACTCCCATTACTTGGGAGAAGTTTAAGGAAGTTTTTAATGGGACATACTTCCCAGATGTAGTGAGGGATCGTAAGGCAAGAGAATTTTCTGATTTGGTTCAGGGGGCTATGACAGTGGAGGAGTATGCTGCTAAGTTTGTTGAGCTCTCTCGCTTTGCTCCTTACTTAATTCCAGATGAGTCTAAGAAAGTGAAAAAGTTTTGGGAAGGCCTTGATGGTAGGATTCGCCCTCTCATTATAGCCTCCAGAGTGGATACTTATACTGAGGCTGTGAAGCGGGCAATGAGTCTTGAAGAAGATTATAAGCACAACCCTAATGCCAAGGAGAGTGAAAAGAAGCAAGGGCCCTTTCCTTCTCAACATGGTAAGGGTCAAGGGCATAAGAAAGGATTCTTTAAAAACTCGGGTAATAGAGGACAATCTTCTAGGCATAGCAAGAGTGCCTATCCTCAATCTGGTGATAAGAAGTCTTGCTCTCGTTGTGGTAAACTTCATGATGGAAAAAATTGTGATGGGGTCAAGATTTGTTTTGTTTGTAAGCAACCTGGACACTTTGCTAGAGATTGCCCAAGTTCTAAGGGCTCGGGTTCCTCTTCCTCATCTCAAGTTACAAAGGGTAATGACAATGGGAAGAAGGTGCAAGGTAGAGTGTATGCCTTAACTACTTAGGATGCTCAGGCCACGGATACGGTGGTGGTAGATATACTTCCTTTGTTCTCTGCACATGCTAAAGTTCTTTTTGATCCTGGTTCTACGCATTCTTTTGTTTCTTGTGCATTTGCTAAGAATCATGATAAGAGCCCCGAACTACTTGACTTTGAGTTATCGGTTTCTACCCCTGTTGGTGATACTTTATTAACTAATCTTGTGCTTAAGTCTTGTATTATTTGTATTGAGGGTAGAGAGCTTTTGGCTGATTTGGTGTTGTTGGATATGCATGATTTTGATGTTATTTTGGGCATGGATTGGTTGGCTTCTTACTATGCTAGTGTGCATTGTTTTGAGAAAGAAGTGGTGTTTAGGCTTCCAGGCGAATCAGAGTTTTTATTTAAGGCTTCGTGTTTGCCTTTTATGCCTCGTGTGATATCATGCATACAAGCAAACCGCTTGCTTAGAAAGGGATGCCAAGGATTCCTTGCTAGTGTAGTGGATTCACAAAGTAGAGAATTGGAGATAGGAGACATTCCCATTGTGAGGGAATTTTCAGATGTTTTTCCTGATGATTTGCCTGGGTTGCCCCCGGATCGTGAGATTGAGTTCTCTATTGATCTCCTTCCAAGTACTGCACCTATTTCTAAGGCACCTTATAGAATGGCACCTACAGAGTTGAAAGAGCTTAAGGAGCAATTGGTAGAATTGTTGGACAAGGGGTTTATTCGCCCTAATGCCTCGCCTTGGGGAGCTCCAGTTTTATTTGTCAAGAAAAAGGATGGGTCTATAAGGTTATGTATTGATTATCGTGAGCTTAATAGAGTCACCATTAAGAATAAATATCCTTTGCCTCGTATTGATGACCTATTTGATCAGTTGCAAGGAGCACAAGTCTTTTCTAAGATTGATCTTCGTTCTGGTTACCACCAGTTGAAGATTAAGGGTGAGGATATACCAAAGACGGCCTTTCAGACTAGATATGGTCATTATGAGTTTTTGGTGATGCCGTTTGGATTAACTAATGCCCTTGTTGCTTTTATGGATTTGATGAATAGGGTATTTCATGAGTACTTGGATCGATTTGTCATTGTGTTCATTGATGATATTTTGATTTATTAATTCTAAGAGTCAAGAAGAGCATGAAGAACACTTGAGGATTATTTTATAGATTTTAAGAGAAAGGAAGTTGTATGCTAAGCTGAAGAAGTGTGAATTTTGGTTGAATTAAGTGGTGTTCTTGGGTCATGTGATATCTAAGGATGGAATTACAGTGGATCCTAATAAGATAGAAGCTGTGGTTAATTGGGATAGGCCTACAAATGTGAGTGAGGTTAGAAGTTTCTTGGGCCTTGCTGGTTACTATAGAAGATTTGTAGAGGGGTTTTCCCGCATTGCAGCTCCTTTGACACAACTAACTCGGAAGAATGTTAAATTCGAGTGGAAGGGAGATTGTGAGAAAAGCTTCCAAGAGCTAAAGCGGAGGTTGGTCACAGCTCCAATGTTAACTATCCCTTCAGGTACAGGGGGTTTTGTTATTTATAGTGATGCTTCTCATAAGGGACTTGGTTGTGTGTTGATGCAAAATGGGAAGGTTGTGGCTTATGCCTCCCGTCAGTTGAAAAATTATGAGAAAAATTACCCCACTCATGACTTGGAGTTGGCTGCAGTTGTTTTTGCTTTGAAAATTTGGAGATATCATTTATATGGGGAAAGATGCGAGATTTTCACTGATCATAAAAGTTTGAAGTATTTCTTTACCCAAAAGGAGTTAAATATGAGGCAACGAAGATGGTTGGAGCTGGTTAAGGATTATGATTGTTCTATTAACTATCATCCTGGTAAGGCTAATGTTGTAGCTGATGCTCTTAGTAGAAAGCCTTCGAGTTTTTCAGCTGCTTTGCTAACCTCTCAAAAGGAAATTATTCAGGATCTTGAAAGGATGAAGATTGAGGTTGTTATGGGCTATTTTGAGGCCTACCTGGCTAGTTTGAGTGTTCAACCAACTTTGGTGGAAAGAATTAAATTGTCACAGGCCGATGACCCACATCTAAAGAAAATTTTGGATGAGGTGCGTAGTGGAAGGAAATCTGAATTTTCTATCTCTGAGGATGGTGCATTGAGATTTGGGAGTAGACTTTGTGTGCCAAATGATTCATTGATTAAAAAGGAGATTCTAGAGGAGGCTCACTATTCCCCATATACAATACATCCGGGTAGTACAAAGATGTACCATGATCTTCGTGAAAACTTTTGGTGGAATAATATGAAAAGGGAGATTGCTCACTTCGTAGAGCAATGTTTGACTTGTCAGTAGGTTAAGGTGTTGCACCAACGACCCTCGAGTTTGTTGCAACCACTTCCTATTCCCCAATGGAAGTGGGAGAAAATTTCTATGGATTTTGTTTTTGGATTGCCAAGATCTCCTAAGGGGCATGATGCTATTTGGGTGATTGTTGATAGAATGACAAAATCAGCTCATTTTCTCCCTATTTGGATGAACTACTCCCTTGATCAGTTAGCTAAGCTCTATGTTGATGAGATTGTGAGACTTCACGGAGTACCTACTTCTATTGTTTCAGATAGAGACCCAAGGTTTACTTCTCGTTTTTGGGGTGGTGTGCAAAAGGCCTTGGGTACTAGATTGGATTTTAGCACGGCTTTCCACCCTCAGACAGATGGACAATCTGAACAGACTATTCAAACTCTAGAAGATATGTTGAGAGCATGCGTTTTGGATTTTAAGGGGAATTGGGCTAGTCACTTACCTTTGGTGGAGTTTGCTTACAATAATAGTTATCATTCAAGTATTAAAGCAGCACCTTATGAAGCTTTGTATGGGAGAAAGTGTAGATTCCCGATTTGTTGGGATGAGGTGGGAGAATGAAAAATATTAGGGCCAAAGATTATTCAGAGGACTTGTGAAAAGGTAAATATGATTCGTGATCGACTACGAGCAGCCCAAAGTAGACAAAAGATCTATTATGACATTAAAAGGAAGGCTTTGGAACTTAAAATTGGAGATAAATTTTTCCTACGGGTTGCACCTATGAAAGGAGTAATGAGATTTGGTAAAAAGGGTAAGTTAAGCCCTAGGTATGTAGGGCCTTTTGAGGTCTTGGAGAGAGTGGGCGAAGTTGCATATAGAATTGCTCTACCACTGGCCTTGTCAGGAATTCATAATGTTTTCCATGAGTCTATGTTGAGGAAATACATTCCTGACTCTTCACATATTTTGAGCTATGAGCCCCTTTAGATTAGAGATGATTTATCATATGAAGAAGTTCCGATAGAGATTTTGGACCGTAAAGAGCAAGTGCTACGCAAAAGGACAATAACTTGGGTAAAGGTGCTTTGGAAGAATTACTCAGAGAAAGAGGCATCTTGGGAGCGTGAAGATGATATGTTGTCAAGATACCCAAACCTTTTTCAAAATCAAGGTACGTAGAATTTCGAGGACGAAATTTTTATAAAAGGAGAAGAATGTCACGTCCCTGTCAGCTTTTTAAAAAAAAAAAAAAATGTTAAGGTAAGTTTTTAAGCCCCTCCCACATGCCCCCCCACCTAACCCCACTACCCATCATTCTCCACCACTCATTTTTCTCTTATTTCTTCTCTCTTTTGGCTGGCTCTCACCTTTCTTTCTCTCTTTCATTTTTTCTTTCTTTTCTCTTCACTTAAACACACTCACTTCTCAACTCACTTGCCGGCCTCCTCTCCAAAATACACCATCTCACCATCATTTTTCCGGCAAGATCACCGGAAAAATTCTTAGGAACCCATAAGCATCTTCATCATTTTATTTGAGGTAAAAATTTATAATCTTTTGGTGGGTTTTACACTTTTGCTTGAGGATAATTTTTATATAAGTTTTGATAATGATACCCATGTGATTTATGAGCATTGGAAGTGATATTTATGTGTTTTTATGTATGGGTTTTGTATTGGTGGAATTTTTGATGAGTGGGTATATATATTTTGTGTTAAAATGGCTATTCAAGGTTTATGTATGGTGGAAAAATTTAGGGGTTTTAAGATATAATGTATGATGGTTGGTAAATTTAATTTTGCCATTGTCATTGGGTTTATTTGGAGTTAGTGAAATTCTAAATTTCTTGTCTTGGAAGATATGTTGATTTTTGCTTTCATGGGTCTCTTAATGATGTAGTGTAAATCTTATGAAAACTAGTCATAATGTTGGAGATATTATGAAACGGGTTAACTTTATAAATTGGAGTTGATACCTTGTGAATAAATTTGTTGAGAAACCTTGGGAATGATATATATTATCTTTGATGAGGTTAAATAGTAGGCTTGCCTAATTAAGTGTTTATTTGGCAAATCCTAAATTTTGGTTAGATACAATTTCAAGTTTTAGACTTATTGTGATAGGTTTACTTGATATTGTTTAGGTTCTAGCTAATCTCCTTGGAACTTGGAGAGTTAGGCTTTTGTGGTTGCGAGGTAAGTAGCTTCTTAATGAGATATTTTTGGAAAATTACCATATTTCACAAACGATATTTTTGGGTCAAACACATTTTGAAAAATTATATATGAATATATGTTTTCTTAAAATTGTCGTGTTGTGACCCTATTACATATTATTATATATAAAAATGCATCATATTTGGTATTACATTTGGGGAAATGCATGAATTGTTGATATGGAAAAATGAACATCTTTTATTTAATATTTGATAAGGAAATTATGGATTCTATGGTATAATAGAAAATTTAAAGATGCTTATCTTGTCTTAGTACTTGAGAAATTGATAGAAAATCTTCTTGGGAAGGTGGAAGTAGTTTTTTTTTTTTCCTGAAACTACTTGGATATAAACTATGTGTTTCAAAGTAATGTAACTTGTGAGTATCATGTAGTTTTAACACCATGCCATGTGTGATTTCCCGGTGATCATTCGATTTGGTTTTCGTAGTCTTTGTGACAACGGAATTAAATCTAGGTCAGTGCCCTTTCATTTTGGATGACGCGTTCTTCCCTGCTGTCCATGGGGGGAAGAGATTTCTTGATTGTGTGTGGGTGAGGCTGCTGTCCATAAGGCTAAAAGACCACATGCAAAAGAGGTTATATTTGACGCACTCTCTCTGCTGCCCATGGGTGGAGAGAAAAACCTTGAAGGTATGTGTGAGGTTGCTGTCCATAGGGCTAAGAGTCTGCATACCAGAGAGGACAATATCATGCCAATTGTGAATGAGTGGATCCTCTGACCGGTCTATGTGGTAGTGTGGTTTATTATTGTGATAATTTATCTTATGTTAGATATTATGACTTTGGAATTTAAATTGTTAGTGCTCACAGATTATAGTCTATTGCTTCAAGGTAGTTACTTAGAGAAATTTGGTATTTCATTATTTAACTATTCTTGTCATATTATTATTATTGATGATGAAACTTGCATTTCTCCCACCTCCATTAATTGTGCTACTTACTGGGCCCTGTCTCATCCCATTATTTTTATAAACTTTTCAGAGTAGGCAACAATATTTTGAGACAGCTTTTGGTGGCTAATAGTAGTTAGACTAACTACTGATGTATATTTTAGAATAGGCTTAACTCATTCTTTTGTATATTATAGTGGTTGTGACTATATTCCCTCTGATGGGACAAACTGTTGATATATAATTATTATTCAGACCTCTATTCTTTTGTGGCCAATGATCTTTGTAATTAATGCTTAGAGCTCTGACTAACTTTGAGAGTATATTCAATGAAATTATTAAGATAATTCTTGATGTTGATACTTGATAGGATTTATGTGGATTGAATTGTCAAAAAGTACAAAATTTACAGGTACTTGAGATGTCTTTCTCACGCTTTGAACCCGTTGGGGTTTGGGGTGTGACAGAGACTTCTTATGAAGTTGGAGTATCAGACTCCATTGTGTAAATTGTAATTTCTTTTGCTAGATAAATAGGGAAAGGAGGTTTCAAACTTCATACATAGGGCATCATAGGGTATTGATATCATTAAGTTACTAAGTCAAACCCCTTTCGTGTAAATTAAAATATTTTATTAAATAAGGAGACTGAATAATTGAATGCACACCAATCTTTATGAGTTAGGTTGGGTCTTTAATTTCTCAACTCAAGGAGCTTAGCTTGGGTAGATTGAGTTTAAGAAATACCTCAAATTAACCCAATCCATATACACCCCTTGCTAAACTAACCAATAACAATTTTCCACTTCCTCTTCCTCTTATTATTATCATTATTATTATTATTGTTATTGTTATTGTTATTGTTATTGTTATTGTTATTGTTATTGTTGTTGTTGTTGTTGTTACCATTTTATTATTTTAATTTTTCCTCTTGTATTACTTCTTCTCATGTTTACAATTTTATTATTATGTTCCTCATGAATACAAATGTATTAACGCGCGTTGATACATGTTGATCCGTCAAAATTAACAACAGTACTATATATAGGAAACCGTATGATTGACAAATCTCTGAGAATTGACGATTAAAGAATTAATTACTGTCTCTAACTTTCCTCCATAATCAGATGATTTATTTGTCTATATGCTTTCAATAATGATGACAAAGAGAGAAAGGGAGTGAGCCCTCTCACTTGGTATTGGAAAATAACGACGAAACCAGGTACTAAGGTACATCAAGTAGTATGTGTCCACAGAAAAACTGGTACAAATATAGAGCAGATACTTTCAACTTTGCTAAGCACCAGGAAGTAGGAATTCATAAAATTTATTAATTAAGCTGACAAACTTGAATAATCTACACATATTTTTTGAACTTCAGCCAGCGTTACTCACTTTAACGGGAAACATTTAGGTTTCCCAAAGAGGGTTCTCTTATGTCTTGTGCACATAACAAGCAATAAATGCATTGTATCAATTAGCTAGGTCCATCAATTAATAGACAGAACCTAACTCCAACAGAGTACCATGTCTAAGTCTCCCAAATTGAAGGAAGATTAGGGTTTGTGACAAATTGTATCAAGTACGATGATGACATGATGGCACATCCATGTACTCCATATGATTGTTGGGCACGTGTGGATCATGTGGATAATTAAAACTAGCTGGAAAATATGGGAGACTAGCAAGTGGGCCAAGGTCTTGTGAAGCACATAAGTAAGGCATGCCACAACAATTACCACTAATATTCTCACAAGGTTTTGGAATCATGGATGTTAATGGATCCTCATCATATTGCGCTGCTGTGATACTTGGACCAATAAGTTTATCGCCAATATAATGCTGTGTTGCTCCACTAGTGCTGAAATTCTGAAGTTCTTGATTAGGATCAAATTGTTCATGAGGTTGATAGCCTAATGACCATAGTGGATCATAAAAAGAAGAATTTGATGGTGGTGCCATTGGGGGTGGGGGTGGAAATTGAACCAAACTGGCACCATAATTGGTTTGCTCTAATTTGAGATCACCATGATCAAAGCCATGCAACGTTGGGGTTGGAGTGGGAAGGTATAGCTGGTTTTGTTGAGAGCTTAGGATCCAATTAGGGTTTGCATTTAGAGAGAAAAAGCGTTCCTCAGAGTTACCATTATAGTGCATATCAGGAGAGTTGGTTATGGCATGAACATCATGAGAAATCAATTTCTTCTTAATGCTTGAATTCCAAAAGTTCTTAACCTCATTATCTGTTCTTCCTGGTAGTTGTTTGGCTATCTGAGCCCACCTGTCCAAAAAAGAAAAAGTTCCCTTTTGCATGAAAAAAAAATGATATACATAATAAGGATAATATCAATAATAAGAAGACTAAAAAGAGTAATGATAGAGATATTATAAATTTTACTTGATAAGATTTACTGAGTATCAAGTGTTAAATAAAAAAATAAAAAAGTAAATAAAAAAAATTCATTTATTATGTTATTAATATGTGACTTATGATATTTAATTTTTACTGTTTTTATTATTATCTATAATTAGTAATAATATAAGCACTTTTGGAAAAGAAGAAGGTACTTGTTTCCTAGAATGCTCTGGAGTTCAATGATGAGGGCAGCTTCTTGGGGAGAGAAGCTCCCGCGTTTTAAGTCAGGTTTGAGATAATTTACCCATCTAAGTCTACAGCTCTTTCCACATCTCTGCAGACCTGCTTCATAGAACCGTACAAGAAAAGGGACAAAAAGAAGAACAAAGCAAATTTGAGAAACGATAGTAGGAATGTATGAAAGCTAAAGCAAATTTGAGAAACGATAGTAGGAATATATGAAAGCTAGTGCAATTGAGAGAGAGAGAGAGAGAGAGAGAGAGATAACGTTACCAGCAAGTTTTGGGAGAGAGCTCCAGCAACCATGGCCATAGGTTGTAACGTAGTTGATGAGTTTCTCATCTTCCTCTGGTGACCACAGTCCTCTCTTAACCTTTTGCTTGTTGCAGCATGAGTGATTTCTCATCTTTCTCTCTTAAAGCAGTACAATTGGGGAATAGGTTTAAAAAGAGGAAAAAGATCAGAGAGAGAGAGAGAGAGAGAGAGAAAAGAAGAAGAAGAAAAAAAAAAAAAAAAAAAAGAATAAAGAAGGGGCATCCCTAGGTCTATATCGCTAGCTAGAAAAAGTCACATTACACCTAAAAAAACAAAAGTGAAAGAGCAACTATCAGAAGAATAGAACAGAGAAATGGGTGATTTGGAAGTATGAGTACTGACTACACTGAGGTTATGAATTTGATGTAAGAGCTGTACCATGGTGGCCCAGTTAGGGTTTGTAGCAAAGAGCTGTATTGCTTATTTGCTTCTTTCGTTATTTCAGAGTTGGACTTGCTTTACTTGTCACACGTGCAATGTATGATTCTTGATCAAGTAAACATTTTTTTTTGGGATGAAAATATGTGATTGTAGACCATTTACCCTCTAGCTTAGAATTATTGAGAATGAGCATTGGGAAATAATGAGATTTTGAGCTGAAAGCTAATCGGTTCTGATTGAATGGGAATGATGGTATAGTCTAAATCATAAATTTATGAATCATGCACTGCCGGCTGAACAGTAGAAGCGATAGATGCGGTCGCTTAAGGCTCTAAGTAAAAAAAATGCCTCACAAATTTTAACCAATAGGGTTATTTAAAATCAATAAATAAAATAATATTTTTTTACTAGATGAAAAACAAACAAAAAAGAAAGAAAAATGCTATGTTTACAATATTTTTCATAACACTTTTACAAATAATGCTAAGTAGCAAGTTCTTATAGACTGTTATTGATGACAAAAAAATAATTATAATAGTGTTTTCAAATAGAAAACAAGAAACAACTTAAAACCTAGGATTTGTTGTGAAAAATATTGTGAATGTTACATTTCTAAAAAAAATAAGAATAATAATAAGAGTTCAGTTAGGAAACTTTTACTAGTTCTCATCTAGGTCTACCACTAATACCACTTTTTTACTTACCACTATCAATCTGCCAAATCAACAAGTGCGAAAAATTTTGTCAAATTTTTTTGTATTTATAAAATTTCAAAAAAAAAAAAAAAACTACGTAGTTCATGTTAATTAGTAATAATTTTGTATTTAAAATAAGATAATTAATTTTTACCTTAGGCCCCAAACGCATCAAGCTGCCCCTGGAGTCATGATTGCATATTGAACCGAAAAATTCTCGATACTTTGTCTTTAGTGAATAAGGGTTCTCAAGCGCAGTCCTTAATTTGGCTCAATGCTAACCAGGTACTAGGGAATGAAGTAGATTTCACTGCATAGAGAAGAACAATAATTTTATGTCACATCATGTTATATATTATTCTATATATATAATCATTTTTTTGCCTTATCTTACGCGTTTATAGAAGAATATGTTTTTCTAATTTCACATTTCTATATAATTATTATAAGGTAATTACATTTTTAAACCTTCAGATTGTCAGGTATCGCATTTTTAGAAATTTAGATGCCCATCTTAATGTGGACTCCTAAACAAAATGCAACCTAAGTGAATTCTGTGGGGAGTAAAATGACCCAAGTAGGCATATGGGCCTTTGGACTGTAGCATGGAGGACCGACCTGCTCCAGAATTAAACTCTACGAATTGGCCCATACGCCAAGGATCCGAGGATACAGCCGAGGACGAGCTTCTCCTCGGACAGGTCCAAGAGAACTCAAAGCTTCATCATGAAGGTCAATGCACAACTCTGGAAAGACTAATGGTTAAAGGGGGAAACCCTGAATCTTCAAGGTACACCGGTGTTAGAAAAATACCAAAAGAAAAGGCTGCCACTACCACATTAAAGACTCTGCACCTACCTCCCTGGCCGCATTAATGGGGAAGTGACTCCTGAACAGTAGAACTGAAACTTCTGGTCACTATTCAAAGGTACTAAGAAAAAGAAATATATAGGGGGAAGGGGGTTAGAGCAACACGTGGAAAAAGCATCAGAAAAAGAAGTATTTAAAGGGGATGAACGCTAGAGAAAAGGGGGGATCGGGAACTAAGAAAGAAATTAAGAATTGTAATCTTTAAGGAAGAAAGAGAAATAGTAAAGAAATAGTCCTCGGCTCAAGTCCGAGGAGACCCATTTGCAATTATCATTCATTATTTACAAGTGTTTGCTTATAAAAACCCGTTATCAAGTTCTCAGTACCTTTAATCTAGGTTTCGAACCCACACTCTACAGATTTCATTGTTTAAGGTTCATTGGGCCTGAGCCCATAACCTTCTTTGGGTCCAGGTGCAATTGTGCACTTACAAATTCTTTAAATAAAAAAAATTATATAAGAATCAACATACTTCAATCAAATTTTTTTTATTAAAAATTTTAAGAATTAATTTTTTTTCATTATTTAATTTAAATTATTTTTTGCAGTACTATATTTTCTATTAAATATTTTCAAAATGTTTGAAATACTCTTTCCTCGTAAATTTAAAATACTTCAACTGAAATTCAATTATTAAAATTTTTAAATATATTTAAATGAAATATAATTATTTATTTTAACTTAATTAATCATTTACTATAATTTTTATTGTAATAGTTTCAAAAAGTTTAAAACTACTTTAATTAAAAGTTATTATCAAAATGTTTAAAATTTTTAAAAGCTTTTATTATTAATTTAAGATTATTCTAATAATTTACTATCATATTTTGTTTTAATAAACTCGGTCTTAATGAATGCTTTGGTCAACAAAGGTATAAACTCTAAAAAATTGATAAGGCATATATATGTGGATAATTCCAAATGTTCCCAAAATTCTTTTTAATTGGGCAAAAAAAAAAGCATTCAAACCATATAGACTTTTAGAAAAAAAAAATTTATTGTCTTACATCACTAGTATTAAGATCATCATAATTTGAATTAATGTTACATATTAAAATTTACAAGTTTAAAGGTGTACCGCTATCACGTTCTTTAATTTATTATTGCTACCTCCATAGTTAGAGTATTGCTTTTGATGATTGATTCCTTATAATTACATTAAAGAATTCTATTTGTAGGTTTCAGTTACCTCAGCTGGTAAAGTCTCTGATAATTAAACACTATAGATTGAAGCTCTCTAAAAAGAAAAAAGAAAAAAAACTAATTCTACTCTCTCTAATAATGAAGGCAATGACATTATTATAGATATAATCTTGTAATTCGACTCAATAGCGAGGTCCAGAATACGTTGGCTTAATATTCTATTGATTTGACAATTCTACTACTACTCGTCTATTCCTACACATTATTTTAGTTTGTCTTTTTGAAAATATCAGAATATTCTCAATACAATAATTTCTGAGAGAAACGCTATCAAATGCAGTCAAAAGAAGATATATTAACCATTTAATGTATCTTTGGCACGTTTATTTCAAGGTTTAGTGCAAATGGGTTTTCAACTTTCAACGATGCTGGCAAGGAATTCGAATCTAGTACATGTATTGTAGGGCCATGCTAAAAAGATGTGAAGTCTCAGTCAAAAATAGTTCTGTTGGAGGAGGTTATTCTCTTTCCATTAAGTACTTTCTTTTTAACTTTAAGTAATTAATACGTTGGTAATTCTCATCCACTGCTGCTTGATTTTGTGCTTCGATTGATGGATGGGATTGGAAAAACTTAGCAGCAGTGGGTGAGAATGTTGATAGATGGGATCAGGTGGATTGATATTCTTTAAAGTTTTTAGGGTAATTTCATACTGTAGAGTTTTTTTAGAATCTTATGAATTCATTGTGGAATAAATGGATTATTTTATCATGTGGTTAATAATTTAAATAGGTATACATATAGTAATAGTTAATGTTTATTTAAATGTTAATGATGTGACAAAATCCAATCTATCTATTTTATAATAGATGATTATGGTTTTAAGAACTATAAAATAGAAATATTACTCTTAAAAATTTAAAGGATCATTATCTTGGATTAGATGATGATCAATGATGATTTTCATAACTAAGATTTAAAAAGATAATGTACCAAAGAAGGAAATTTAAGATCGGTGTTCTTGCTAAATTCATAGGCAGACTTAGATTTACATGCATGGATGAAGAACAACAAAGGTGAAATTAATGAAGAACTCTCTTCTTAGTCATGTTAACTTATGCTTGATGTTAAGGATAATAAATGCATGTATGCTTTCTAAGTTTCCCCAGTACCAAGAATCGGCGATAATGATGATTATAATGAAAGATTTTATATATAGATATCTCTTAGGTTTTTTAACTTTAGGTTGGTAAGCAAAAAGTGTATTGTTTTAGTAATTTTAAAGTCTTTTAAGTGTTGTCAAGATTGCTGCCCAAGTGCTGGAGTTTACCGTGCAAAAGTGTTCTGTTTGACACCAACTCGACCAATCAAGAAGCTTAGATCTCACCAAATTGAGCTGTATTTTCACAGATCAAAACTCACGATTTTAGAAACGTTCATTTGGTTGATTCAGCCCATTCAGTGATTAGGGTCTCATGTAAACAAGAAAAATGTATTTAAGCAAGTCCTGGTACACATCCGAAAGAATCTTGGAGTTGCGATCTTACAAATCTAAGGTTTTGTGCTTTTCGCTCTCAAAAGCTTCTACGGAGATCATTCAAAGCACAATCTAAAATTGGTGGTGTAGTCCAATTATCATAAAAAATAGATCTAAATCTTCAAGTGAATTATTCAAGTTGTGGACTAGAGATTCACATTGCAATATCTCCATACCTAAGTAAGTCTATGGACTCGGAATTGCATTTGGTAAGGTGGTTAAATTTAATTTTACTAACAATAGGGTTATTTGGTTATTTTAAAAATTATAATTAATTGGTGGATTTTTTTTTTCACCTTAGGACTGTACAGGTTAAACCCCTCCAGAATTTTTACTGTGGAATTTTTATTTCATTGGTTTTTTATGGGTTGCCATATTGTTGGGTACTGCTTTATTTCTGCTTTATATGCTTGACTTTATTAATATTGGTGATTATTTCATTAACAAAAAATAATATATAATTAATCTAACTATAAACTTGACCTCAAAATTGGTTAATAATAGTTTTAACAGGGTCTAAATCCCAACAATATATATATATATATATATATATATATATATCTATATATGTATATATATATATCAATAATCACATAAATGCATGATAGAATAAATGGAATAACGTAGCACATCTACCAAACATTTTAAGGTCTATTATTTTGCTACTCTAGAACTGGTTGACTTGGAAGTATTACAAGTGCAATAGGTGTAATCTTGATATGAAGAATGGTAATTAATTGAAGATGAAAATGATATTGATGATGATGGCAATATATATATGGTTAATGAACTTATTCTAATTAAGAACGGTCATGGAAATGGTTCCTATAAAAGTTAAATTAAGAACGTCCCAATTTTTTCTCAAAAGAAAAAGAAAGTCCCAATTTTATTCTTTTTGGGAGTAAAAGATAACCAAACTATTTATTAATTATTCGAGCTTGACTCAGAAAAAAAACATTTTATGTTCCTTCATTTAGAAAAAAAAAAACCAAATTCAAGCCTTAAGTTTAGGCTTGATTATTAAACAAGTCAAGCTCAAATATAATAATGGATTCAGGAACATACTCGTGAACATGAGAGTTTGAATTAGGTCTCTCTCTCTCTCTCTCTCTCTCTCTCTCTCTATATATATATATATATATGTATGTATGTATGTATGCATATATATATATATATATATGTATATGTGTGTGTGTATATATATATAATATTTTTATATGTATATTTGTCAAATTGGATTATATAAATTTATCAATAGGGTCATATGATGTTAATTTATCATTTGTATCTTATTGATGATATAAAAAGTATATTCATAGTAAAAGTTCATAAAATTGTGAAGAGGTAAGACATTTTAGTCATGGTTTCACAATATATATATATATATATATATATAAAATAATAAGTTAATCAAGTAGTTAGTTAATAAGTTCAAGCTTACTTGATAAGAAAATGAGTTAAACTTGAATATAAAATATTGTTTGGTGATAAGTTCAAGCTTGACTCGTTTAAAAAAAAAAAGGGTAAATGAACAAACTTGAAAATTTAATATTTAGCTCATTTATAGGGTATAGCACTAAAAAAAGGCCCTAATCAATTGATATCACTTACAATTACAAATAGATTTATTCAAATCTGGCAATTTCTGTGTGCATTTGTTTATGTGATTATGTCTAATTTTGTTAAGAAGTCATATATACAATCCAAGTGAGGAAAAAAAAATCATATACAATATCCAGTGATATGAATCTAGATTATTTCCTAGAGTGTCGCTTAAGTTACATAATTCAACTGAAGTATTATTTTGCATTGCAATTGACATATGACTATACAAGGACTAATGATAGACTGAGACGTTGGTATTAGAAGTGTTGCACTAATTTTCTCGGTTCCCTTTTTAGTTTTTTGGTTCTTTGGATCTGAAAAATGACTTTTTATAACAGGCTTTGGTGTCAAAGAATAATTATGCCTAAGGACTTAATTGAATAATGACAATTCCAACGTGGCAAACAGCCAAACTTTAGAGCATTCACATTTGTAAAATAGTATAATGATCAAATTTTGTCTAATCAACTCTGAAAAATATAGTGGGTTCCAGTTAGCTTAACTGGTAAAGTCTCTGATGGTTGTATAAGAGACCTGTGGTTCAATCCCCGTCTATACGAAAAATTGATTAGTGTCTTGGTCTGATGATAAAGAGCTATTATCAGGAGCGGACGCTATAAGTTGAAAACTCTAAAAAAAAAAACCTCTGAAAAACACATACATCAACTTATGTATTCATTGTACAAAAAGATTTTTCTTATAATACATTAATACTTGTGCAAAACTATAGAGTTTTGCAAGCATTGTGTCTGTGTATTTCAGTTTTTTCTTTTTTCTTTGTGTTCTTGAGGATGAAAAGAAAATAGTGGATGTTAATTATGGTGTGTGAAGAGAGAAACAAATTAATTAATTTTTTTATATTTTAATTAATTTGATTTTAAAATAGATATTAGATATCTGATATTGGTGTTTTTAAAAATAATTAGGTAAAATAGAAAAAATAGATTTTTATATTAAAATAGAAAAAATAGATTTTGCATAAGTTGACATAAATGGTCAAAGTTTATTGAAAATGTGTTTCACAAAGTGTTCCGGGCAAAGCACTTCACTAAAGGTACTAATGGGGGACAATGTTACAGGGTAGAGAATCTTATGAAGTGCAAATTATAAATTTCTGTGAATAGGGGGGTGGCTGCATATAATTTAAAAAGCAATATCCTTAGAAAGTGCCTTAAACATTTTCTTGAACTTTCAGCTATCATATAGTACTGAAATAAAATAACTGTTTTTGGACTCATCTTGCTTGGCTGGTATTGAAGTGAATATATACTCCTAATTAAAATCTTGACTTATTTTCAAGGATGTAAGGTGCTAAAGTGGAAATCTATTTTTTTGCATTGTCTAACGTTAGAAAAAATGTGGCTATAGACCCGCGTGTTTTGTAGTTAACTATAGTTGACGCTGATTTAAATTTACATTAGCCACATCACTTTATAAGCAATTATTATATGGATTTGTGCTAGGGTTTTGTGAAAGTTCCAAGGAAATATGAAACAAAGTGTTTGCCATTTGCCAACATGATCAAGGTGGTTTCTGATTTAAAATATGACCATATCGAACATAGCCTACTTGGAAACAGTTAAGGGATGCTGCAAAACTCCAGCAAAGTACTACAAATTACAAAATACATTCATATGCCTCGAAACTTTTGTTGGGATGGCCTCAAAAGCCCTCTTAGGTACTATAAAGTTAATCAGGTTTTTTAATTTTATTTATTTTTTAATGACTGAGATTTTGATCAGGTTTTACTTGGGTGTTGTTGCTGGAGCTAGTGAAGCACTAATATGTGGTGTTCCATCATTGTCAATATCACTGAAATTGTGACTTGATAAGTAATTCTTTGGTGATATAATCTATTGCAGGAAGAAGGATAAAAGTCACGAAAATGATTTTAAGGATGCAGTTTCTGTCTGTATAGAGATTCCATCTTCCCTATGACAAACAAGCTTCGCATCTAAAAAGAACAAAGTGTTAAGAAAGTAGGTTGTTAACTTGTATCTAATTGAAAGTTTGTTTTGAAAAACGATAGTAATGCTCACTGAACTTTGACCAGGCGTTTTTTAAAATATAATACTGGCCATAGTAAAGCACTATAATTTCTCTCTTCAATGAATGACTAGTCTTTTATTTACCATCGTGGTTATTGTTGTTTTCACTCAATAGATATATGTGGGGTATATTTTCATTGGGCAAATCCAGTTGTAGTTAAGGTGAAGTTGAAGCTATCTAGCATATCTTTTGGGATTGCTGTCGAAGGTTATGAGGAGGGAGAACCATGTAGGGTATAAGGATTGAGGAAGCTCCAAAGTTATTAATAATAGATGCAGCCTTTATTATTCTCCCTGTCTGAACAACAAACAATTATTAGGAAGAGTAAAAAATAAGGGTGCATTTGGTTCTAGATTCTCACATTTATTGATAATTGAAAAAACACCCTACTAATCCAAAAAAAGAAAAAGAAAAGAAAAGAAAAAGAATTGAAAACCCACCAAATTAAAATCTCTTCAAAATGCTTCTGGTATGTTATGTGTTTCAAGGAAGTGTTTTTTGGTCATATACGTATCAGACGACTTGGTGACTTAAGATGACATGAACAGTATCATGTTGAAAGCCTTATATGTTAAGATGGCCACTATTGGTTCTTGGAGAAAAAAGAGGTTGTACTGCGTAAGCAGCCAATGGGAAATCTTGAGCAATGTCTATTTCACACATTTACACACATACAGTACACACACTCACCACTTCTGCACAAAATCATGACTTGAAGTCGCGAACTCTAAGTAAAAAGTCGTGACTCACAATTGAACAATGCTAGGATTACAAAAAATAATACAATTTTTGCCACAACTTGTCACATGATGAGTTGTGAGTGGTGGGGGTGTGAACATACATGGATTTACAACTTTTTCTCCACCACTCGCAACTCGCCTCGTGACGAGTTATGTAAAAAATTGTCTTATTTTTGTGATCTTAGCATTTTTCCTCACAATTTCAGTTCAAATAAATGAGTGTGTGCCATAGAAATTTCCCAAAAATCTCTCTGGATATTGGCATCATCTGTCAAGCATTTAGAAGTAGCCTACATAGTTTGTAGTAGCAATGTCATCAGGGTAAGGCCTAGTTTTATTTATGAAATTTTCACTACCCTTGGTGCATGTGAGGTATATATGCGAACCTAAAATTATATTCTATCGCTATTCTTTGCACTTAAAGAGTATTCACAATGATGGTGGTATAATAGTTAAATTGCCATTACACCAACCAAAACACTAAAAAGAAGGCCACATTAATGTTGGTATAAAAATTTGCAAATGAGCTAAAAGATGGCAGCTCACTGTAGCTACCAAGTTATAATTTTTTTTTTCCATTTCTCTCTCTTCTTCTCTTAAAATATTTTTTTCTCTCTTTCTTCTCTCTCCCTGCCTCTCCTATTCCCTTTCTTCTTCTTTTTTTTTTTAAAAAAATTTCTTTTGCTATGGCTGAAAATCTCTCTTTCCTATTTTATGTTTGATTATTGGTTGATTTTGGTTTGGGTTTGAAAGGTGGGTGGGTTTCAGTTTGTGGCGGTGGTGGCTGATGGTGGGTTTCGATTTATGGTGGTGGATGGGGGTGGGTTTCAGTTTGTGGTGGTGGGTAATTTGTTTGATGGGTTTTTCTAGGTTGTGTAGTGCGTGGTGGCTGTATCTAGATTGAATAGGTGGTTGTGGCTTGTGGGTTTGTGATTTGGTTTTGATTGTGGGTGGCAGTGAGTTTTGGGTTTGCTAGTGTTGGTGGTGGCTGATGGTGACCATGAGTTTGGTGGGTTTGTTTATTGTTCTTGCTTGGGAGGAGAGAGAGACGGGGAGGAAGAGAGAGAGAGAGAGGAAGAGGCATGGGGAAGAATAAAAAAAATTTAAATGAAACGATAAAAAAAAAAAACTATTAATAGTTGGTGCATTGTAAAATGAGGTGTTAAAATAAATAAAATAATATTTTCAGTTGCTAAAAATTAAAATTTTTAAAACCATCACTGTGACAAATCTTAACTGCTTACCATAAAATATTTCTTGGTGTCCCTGCTTGTCAGAATGGTGCTTTGTTGGATAGATCAACAAAATAACTGTGATCACATTCTTGTCACTAGAATTCTACAGTTATTGTGCTATAGTGTAGGGGCCTGTGTTGGTGTTTGCTCCCATGAATGGGTCAAAATTTTGAGGGAAAATTTTGATTCATTGGAGTCCCAAGTATCACATTGTCCCCCCTGCCCCAAATGTCTCCCCCGGCCCCCAGCTCCCCAACGCCCGCGGGTAGCTTTATTTCCAACAAGCAAGCTTTTGTTTCATTAATTCCCGATTTTCACGCTTGGAGTGTAATGAAAAGTTAGTTTAGTTGTGATATAATGGCATTTGGAGGCATTCTTCTCCAAACAGTCCAATTTCTTTTTCTCTTACTTACTCCCAGCCAAGATCACCCTTCAAAGACATGGCTGTCACTCACTCCACCATCATTCTCGTACATATTCACTAACATGTAATACTCCCACATGTATTAATTTTTGTTCACTGGTACCATGAGTGCAAAATTTGAAGTTAGCATAATCTCTATTAAATAGTAAAAAAAAAAAAAAAAAATCTTTTATCATAAAACATTTTTAAAAAATTAGGGTAAAATACTATTTTGGTTCCTAAATTTTGCCAAAAGTTTGTTTTCCGTCCCTAAAATTTGAGAAGTTTATTTTTCGTACCTAAACTATATATTAAAAAGTTCATCTTTCGTCCTTAAATTATTGAAAATATTTTATTTATGTCCTTCAACTTTACCAAAAATTTGTTATTCATCCCTAAACTATTGGAAAAAGTTTTTTTTTTTCCATCCCAATTTTTGTCTCTAAAGTTTAAACTATTGTAAAAATTCTTTACAAAATTTAGGGATGAAAAAAGAACTTTTTAAAATTTAAGGACCAAAAACAAACCTTTAGCAAAGTTTAGAGACCAAAATAGTATTTTATCTCAAAAATCATTTCTTATGCTCTTCTTGTTTTATACAACTTTAGTAGAAAAAAAATTCTTAATGTAAAAACTTTAGGATAAACCAAGAAATAAGAGACCATGAATCTTCAAACAAGATTACTCTTTTATTTAGATGTTCTGTTAGAGTTGCCTATAAGTAACCCTAGCCCCTAGCACAAACTCCCTGATTTACTATATGAGCTGCGCCATATAGTTGTTATAAACCTTGCACAATTGATTCTATCTAGAACTGATTATCTAACTTTGTGGATTAGCATCTAAGGTTTCTATTATTTGAAATAAACCTTACACAATTAATTCTATCTTGAAGCGATTATCTGACTTTGTGGATTAGGGTGTAAGGTTTGGAAACACCTAACTTAACCACACTATTGAAATATGCACAATTAACAACTGAGAATGAAAAATTCTCAATAACTAAATTGGCCTTCTTCACTAAGCTGGAGTGCTTACTTGAGAATCACTAACTTGACATAAAGCATCTCGATGTAAACTATCGCAATATCAGCCATCTCGATATAAGGCACATTTGAACAATTTATCTCGATTAAAGCTAATTCACAGAAAATTAAAGTATCCAAGCCTATTGGAATGCATTAACACCAAATTACTTAGAATTAAACAGTAAATCAGATCAAACTACAATTAACAACAACAGATTACATCAAACTTATATACATGATTGAAATCACCAGTACATATACACAAGGAAATATAAACTTACAAGCATAAGACAATGAAGATCTTCATACAAGTCTAAAGAATTAATTGATTGCAGGTTACAAACTTAAAAATCTTACTAATGATCTCTAAAAGTGCTCTGTTTGTACTATGAATAAATTCTCAGGTGTGTTTGATTGATTGTTGTTGAAGGGGTTTTTTTTTTTTTTTTTTTCTGTAGCATCAGGTCATCTATTTATACTTGATGTGCCAACAGTTACAATGCCAAGTGTCTTTTTCTAATGAGTTTGCCAGGCTGTGTCCCACGTTTGCAAAAATTGAGGTTGCTTGCAAAGCTTGAATTATTGTTCATATTCTCAATCACATTTGTTAGGTTATAAATGTTTAGAAAAATTAGCAAACCGAGAACACAAATTTATTTAGGTATAGATCGTAGAGTTTATAAATTATATTAGATAATGCTCAATGTGCTACACATTAGAATACAAAAGCATAGAAATTGTAAGTTTAGTAATTGTGGATCTGCAGAATGTAAATTAAAGCCAATCAGTTATTAGAGTTTCAGATTTACTTCACTAAATATATAAAGAAAACCCTAAGGCATGTTTTGAAAAGACTTTTGAGTTGTTCTTTTGAGATCTAAAAGGTTATGTGCCTTCACATTTCAAAGTTGAAAGTTCACTTGGTGTATAAAACACTAGTGAATGTTTAAACCCCCAATTTCAAAATAAACAATATAAACTTATACTCAAACAATAGATGTGTGGAATAATAAGTACAAGCAATACCTAAATAAATAAACAACTCTAAACCATAATTAATCATAACACAATAGCAATTAAAAGGCAAGAGTAAGGGTTAGAGAGATGCAAACACAAAAATAACATCGGCACGTGTTATCGAAGAAGAAACCGAAGAACTCGGTAAAAAACCTTTCCGTCGCCCTCCAAACGGTAAAATGATCTACTAAAGAATTAAGTTGAAATACACGAATAGCAATAAACCCTCCAAGCCTAATCTATCCAATGCATCTAAGCCTTCCAAGTTTCTTGCTCCAACAAGGTTAAGCCTAACTATATCTTCTTTAGCTTCTGGGATCTTGCAATAAGCTCATTGCATCAACCAAATGAATTAATCATCTCTGAACCAGTGTGGCCGATACCGTACCGGTACCGGCCGTACCGGCCGGTACATACCGTACCGGCCAGTGCACCGGTACCGGTACACTTCTATATTGTACCGGAAAAAATACCGGCCGTACCGGCCGCGTACCGGTCATACCGGCCAATTTCGGGCAATACCGACCGGTACCGGGCGTACCGGCCGGTACAAAAAAAAGCTTTTTTTTTTTTTTTTTTTTTTTAGTTTTGTAATTTTTGAATTTTTGTAAAGGCATAATGGTAACTTATTTACATTAACTTCTTAGTATTATTTGTTTTCTTAGTATGCAATGAACAACTAAGCTTTCTATTTTTTATATTGTGTTTTTTTTTCTTTTATTTGATACTAAAGTCTAAAATTATGAATAATTTGTTCTGAATTGAGGTAATATTTTATAATAAACTTTTATATTTACTATAATATAAGTGAAATATTATATGTTTATAAACATGGTTCTAAAGATTTTGGTGTGTGTGTGTGTGTGTATATATATATATATATATATATAAAATAGCGGTAAACCCGAAACGGTACACCGGTATTGACCGGTATCCGAAATATATCGTACCGGTGGCTAAACCGGTACAGCCTCCGGTACGGTATTGACTTCCTTGCTCTGAACTGCTTTTCAAGTATCAAATAACCTTTTCATAGATGTGGGTATGGTGAGATAAGGATTTGGCTAAAACTCCTCTCAAGGGTATGTCAATGGAGAGGGTGAGAGTAGAAAAATTTGAGAATCAAAGGTATAAGATTGTGGATGAGTCAATCTTGTTTTTCTCTTAAAATTCTCTTTAGCATCTCTCTACATTTCGTGGGTATAAGGGTATTTATAGTAGGGTATGAGAAAAAATGTAAAAAGTCATTTTTCAGCAAAACAGGGTATTCTAGCGACTGACTCGCGACTGGGACTAGTCGTGAGTTTCAGTCACGAAATAACTGACTGGCTAGACTGTACTTTTTGTCTTGTAGTGCTCTAACTGTCATGACCCTTCAATTTTCTGCATGCTTCACACATGTAGCCTTTTGGCGAGTCACCACTCGCGAGTCATTCGCGAGATCTAGTCACGAGAATCCTCTTGATTGCACACACACTTGAATTCTTCACTTTCTCACACACAACCCTTACATGATTCCCACCTATATACAGGGCATCTAATTGCTCAAATACAAGCAAATTTGGTACGAAGTAAAGCCAAAAAATGATTGAATAAATTCAACCTTGCAAAAGTTACTATCGAAAATCAATCTACATATAATCTGAATCAGTAAATTTGAAGTTACCGCTAACTAGTCATCAAAGGTGCTGAATCTAAACCTTCAAGATTAGTCTTGTAATTGTAGAATAAAGGTCTACATTGGAGATCTAATATATGAATTGAAGGTTCATGTTGGAGAAAATCCATATAAAAGAAGTTTTGAGGGTTTCAGAGCTAAGTTTGATAATTATAGTTAAGTTTACTATGATCTAAATATTCTTGACTCAATACTTCTATTTGATACTGTATACTTCTATTTGATAGTGAATTGTTCTTCTTGTGATTGGTTCTCCCAAGTTTTTTACTGTTTCATTGATTTTCTTGTATCATTGTATCTTGTGTTATTTAGTTTTCCATTACATGATATGTTTGATCTAGCTATGTTAAGGCATACTTAATTGACCTAATTAACAACTTGACCTTAAAACTTGTTAAACATTGTTCATTCAAGGGTCTAAAAATTAACAACATTCTACTCCCATCTGTTCAAGTTCTATATTCAGTCCAAACTCAAGACTTATCACCAGTCACATGGTCACTCCAATTCTAAATTCGAATAAAAATCCCATCACACCCTTAAGTGTAACACTTTCTACTCCATCTACAATATCTCATGCGTCTTTTTTATTCTCATTACTCAACTACAAGCTGCTCCCCACAATTTTGGTAGTTAAAAAAATTTTTTTGATAGAAAAGAAAGGCACAAATCAGAATTAATCGTTTCACGTACTGACTAGACACATGGTTTTAAAAACCGGACCGACCGGTTTAACTCAGAATCAGCCATTAATTCGATCCGGTTATGACAAATAACTGAAAAAGAGCTAAAACCGGAAATAATTGAAAGCCGGCCAGTTTAACCGTAAATCCGGAAACTGGTATGGTTGAACCAGTTTTGGAATGTTTGATGAGAGATCAAAACATTGTCGTTTTGAACAACAACAGCTACAACAAAAAGAGGGGGAAAAAAAAAGAATATGAAATATAGGTAAAAAGAATTTAGAACCGTGATATGTGTTTTACAAAGAGAGTGTGATCCTTCACCATTTCTTCTTCTTAAGGTAGATATCCTTTAGCTTCTTTTAACTTCTTTAGCTCACTGATTTTTTATCTTGAGTTTTGCTGCAAATAGAGAGACTGCAAATACTGAAAACTGAAAATACTGTACAAAAATAATTTTTTAATGTGTAAAAATTACTGTTCATCCCAAAAAGTACTGTTTATTGGCCTAAAATTACTGTTCATGGCCAATGAAGAGTGACACATGCACGTGGAAAAAAAAAAAAAAAAAAAAAAACTGGCCAGACGTGGACGCAGCCCTCCTATCCAAACGCACTCTAAGAGTGGCTGTGGAGCTGGAGCATAGAAGAAGCAGTTTTGGCGCTTTGGAGACTTCAGACTCTCAGAGATTGGATCGGACTTAAGAATAAAGGGGAAAATTGAAGTGTAAATGAGTGGAGTTAGGTGAGATAGGTGTGATATTTAATGGGGGAGTGTATTTATTAATTAATACTTTTGTCTACTTCCTACCTAGATACCCACGTTACTTTACAGGTTACAGCTCATATGGTGGGGTGTTTTGCATGCTAATCCTAGATAACCACAACACTGACACCGGATTAAAAAAAAAAAAAAAAAAACAGTGGGACTTATTATATCAGTACCAAATATATAAATATAATAATAAACCAACCACACTACAACTTTGTTAGAGAACCTTTAGTAAATTTTTTAAATTTTTGTACTGGTTGGAGGATGAACAGTAATATTTAATTATTATTTACTTACTTTTTTAAATATATTTTTTAATAGATTATCTATCACATTCTTTATCTCATTTAAATATTATTTCTTCATTCATTCTTTATTATTTTTTTAACTACACATCTTCAAACATTTTTTTATTCAATATCTGATTATTATAATAAAAAAAACATTTGAAGAATGAATAGTAGCCCATCAGATTTGATGAGCTACTGTTCATGAGCAAAAAAAAAAAAAAATCCAAGTATAGAGAAGCTGTTAGAGGCTAGTTTTATGGTCTCATTTTCTATTATAGGCAAGATTTTGCCTTTAGATATACTATTGGAGATGCTCTTATCATCTATTGTTAATTTAATACTTTTTTTATTAGATTTAATTTGATATTTAATAGATATAACTTCTTATATATAAGTTGTAGATTAATTTTTTAAATGCAGTACAAGAAAACTAAATTCATATATATATATATATATATTAAAACTAAATATTATTAGTCATAAATTTATTATTTTTATAATTGTAAAATTATAAAATAAATATTTATGACGTTACCAGTCAGACCATCGGTTCAACCCCAATCGAATCAAAAAATTGATAATCAATCTCTTTTTCGGTTCTTTGACTGTACTGACTTTTAAAACTATTAGTAGACTATCATATAGCTGTAGACACATGAAAATTATACAGTATATATCATAAGAAACTAAATTCAGAAATATTAAAGATGGGCTTAGACTTAAGTAAAGCCCAAATTACTGGATCATAAGAAAAGCCCAAACCATGGACACGTACGTACGACTAACGGTTACTTTAAGTTCACCTGAAAGCACGTGAGCAGCACGCTAGAGTTAGCATTTGTAGCAAAGAAACACGTAGGAATTGGAACGTGGAGACCCAATCAGCCCAAAAGTTTTACTACTTTGCCGGTGACATTTCATTTGTATTTGTGGCCACATTAGCCCAACGACATTAGATATGTGGGCCAAAAGATACGAGTCTCTTAACCCGGCTTCCTAAAACTTATTTGCAAAATGAAGTAGAAGGCATACTATTTGAATCAAGAGCCTGTTATCATTTGCACCGCTTGACGTATTTGACTGTTTTTTCAAGGATTAAAGAACGGTTGAGCAGTCAATAAGAATTTGTATAATAGAAAAAGTATCACATTCTAGCCAATTAAGAACAAAATTTACTCACATCAGATCGTGTAAAGTTGTGTAAAATATATGATTAATACAAAAATAGTGTAAAATTACATGATTATACTAGCTAGCACTATTCATTTTGCAATACATGCTTACACTAGCACTATTCATTTCGCATTTAATTTTTATTCTCTTTTTACGTATCTCGAGGATGAAGAAAATGAGTGGATGATAGTTGTTGTGTGTGAAGAAAAAGAAACAACTAAAAAAATCAAGAAAAATTGATGTTTAAGTAAAATGAAGTGTAAAATAAATAATTTAATGTGTGGTACTTTGAAAAGTATGTATAATAGAAAAAGTATGTTCTTATGTTGAAATAAATATGAATTTTTGCTAGTATCCATCTTTGTTAGGTTCTAAAAGTTTAGAACAATTGGCAAATCGTGAACACAAACTTGTCTAGATATAGATCCTAGAGTCTATAGGTATTATTAGACAATGCTCAAGGTGATACAAGTCAAGATTCAAGAACATAAAAGTTGCAAAAAGAAGAATTTGAAATCTGCCTGGTTCAATTGATTGAAAGACAGGCTCGATCGATCGAAACATATATCTGCAGAATTTTAAGTCGGCCCAAACAGCAGTTCAAGCCCATTAAGGATTAGGGTTTCAGATCTACTTCTTCTAGTATATAAAGGAAATCCTAAACACGTTTAAAAGGTTTTTCAAAGAGAGAATAGTGTGCCTATTTTGTAGATCTATGGTTTTGTACTCAAAAGCTCTCTAGAGTCTTTGTTGAGTTGTGTGATAAATTTTTTGTGAGATCTAAGAGGTGTTTACCTTCATATACACACATAGAGTTACCAAGATCAAGATTCACATCAAGAACTTGATGGTTGCTTTAGTTACTACATAAAGAATTTTCAAAAAGATCTTAAACCTTTGAGTGAAGTCTAAAAGTCACAAGTAGTAGAACTTGTGGTTGCAGTGGATCAAAAAAAGAAGTAGTCCGTAGACTCAAAGCTGTCACGTGGTCGTGGTAGTAAGTTTTACACTCAAGGTAGCAATAGGATGTTAGTTGTCTAAGTCTTATTGTACAAACTTCAATTCTTTCTTAATTAGTGGATATGTTTTTTTATCTTGAGAATAACTAGGTTAAATCCTCCCTAAGTTTTTTACCCGTTAGGTTTTCCTGGGTCATCAGATCTTTGTGTTCTTTATTTTCCGTTGCTTTACATGATATGATTTTATTGTGTTAAACTAGATCTAAATAATAAACTTAATAATCAACTTGGTTAATTAATCAGGTTAAGCAATCTAGTTTACAGGGATCTAAAACTTAACAATCTTACATAAAAGTAGATCTTATAAGAGCATTCTCATTAAAGATTGTAAAAATTTTAGCATTTAGCATTTGAAACACCGACTTTGTAACATATAACACATCACTTTACAATATCTCTTACATCAAAACTTCTATTTTTTTCAACACTTGTTGAGGTCTGAAATATATATATAAGAAAACATGATAAATGGCCTAAGAAGGTGGTACATTGGGCCAATCCGTGGGAAATAAAAAATTGGAAAAGAAGAGAAAGAGTGGGGCTACAAAAGAAAGAGGGATGATGGACTTGAGGCCCAAAAGGAAGTGAGGAGTCCTTAAGAAAACAGAGAGAGGAAAGAAAAGAATTCAGCCCGCCAGGACCAGAGAAAGAAAAGGAGCTGGGGAAGGACGTCGGGGGGGGGGGGGTTGCCTGGGACCTTTGGATGTACAACACGGCTAAAGGAGGATTAAGATAGTTCAAAAGGTACCAGGAACAAGAAACAGACGGGCCTTTTCTCGAAGCAACTAGTAATACAACGCAAGGCCTGAGGATTTGGAAAGCAACGGCTCAGGGGTAGGAAGCCGGTTTCTCGGAAACCAGAATACGAAATCCATGAAAGGAAATGGCTGGGGAAATCTTTGGTTTCCTAGAAGAAGACTTCACTTACTGGAAAAAATGACAAAAGGAAAGGGCGGCTAAAAGGGGGTAAGCTTGAAAAGAGAAGACAGACAAAAAAGGAGACTTGGAAGGCAAAAGCGTCTCAGGGTAGGAAGTCAGTAAGACACTTTCAAGGAAAAAAATATCAAAAGAAGGGAGCTATGGAAAATAAGGAAAGGAACAGTTGTTAGAGGAGCTGAGATAAATAGGGGGCTCTAGTACCCAGGGGGCTAAGGGAGAAGAATCAATGGTACCCCAAAACCCTAATGTGACACTATAAAAGGGGGAGAGCAGCCAACATTGAGGGACATTCGGCAGGAAAAAGAACAGATAGAATCGTTAAGAAAAAGCTTTGTAAAATTCAAAGAAAACAGGGAAATACCTCCTGGTATCCCAGAAACAACCACTAGAGCACATGCTTGGATTCAAAAGGATTCAAATTTTGCAAGTCTTGGAGACCTAAAAGAGTCATCTAAGTCTGTAATTTTTGAGCTTGTTTGAACCTTGCATTAATTCTTGGTGAGCTCATTGTAATCCATAACTAAGAAAATTAATGAAATATTTCCCCACTGATTTCAGGATCCCGAGCAATTATTTCGTTTTTTCTTCCTTTATTACATTTATCTGCCCTGCTGTTTTCTTGCTGATCAATACGTATATTCTTGATTGCTAGTGTATGTGTATTGCAAGAGTCTCACCCTGTGCACCATTTGGTCTTTAAACAGCCCATTTAGCTGCGATAGACCAAGCCCAATCCCATCAAACTACAATTAGGGAGTCCGGGGTCCTTGTTTAAACTTGGGCCTGGATACTGTTCGAAAAGGGACTCCCACATTTTGGCGACTTCACTGGAGATTGGGAAAAGGAGAGGGAAGAAACAAGCCCTTTGCAGAGCATGGCTCCAAGAGCAAGGATCAGCAAAGGTACCGATGTACCACCCGCAGCATCTAAACTCGTAGGAGAAAACGAAGTGGCCTCCAGACAAAGGAACGAGGTGCTCCTGGTAGAACAGGAGGTTGTATCAGGACAAAGGCACGCAGGGCAGGAGCCACACCCCATAGCTCAAATGATAGAAATGCTGAAGGATTTGTAGCAAGAGATCCACCTCCTTAGAGAGGGCAGGACATAGGAAATCAGGGATAATGTTCCCCCTGTGGTCAACCAGGACAAAGCCCAACCGAAGGGTCAGCAGTAGGAGGGGGAACCAACCCCTAGTACTTGACGTTGGCAGATGTCATGCCCTGCTAGAGCTAGAAAGGGAAAAGCTCTCAAGGATTCCCAAGCAATTTTCTCGGGCGTCCTCATTCCCGCCAAAGCTCCTCGGCAAGCCATATCCCAAAGGATATGAACCCCCGAAGTTCCATCCTTTTGATGGAAGGAGTGGAAGCGCTGTGGAACATGTGAGTAGGTTTATACACACTATGGGCCCTTACACAGGAGATCGAGAGCTGTGTCTAAGGGAATTTGTTAAATCCCGAGTGGACAGAGCATACACGTGGTACACCACGCTGAAGCTTAGGTCCATCAGAACCTGGGACGAAATGATGGAAAGGTTCTGTACAAAGTATTACCCAGAAGAGGACAAGGTCACCTTCCAAAGCCTCCAAATGGTGCGGCAAAGGCCAGGGGAAGACCCTGTCCAGTTCATCAAGAGATTTGAAGATGTGTCTCTAGACTGCTATAGAGACTATGAAGAAAAAGAGCTCGTGGAGACCTGCATATCCAACATGCTCTTTGATTACAGGCTTAATCTCAAAAATCTATGCATAACTCAGTTTGCTGACCTACTACAGAAAACCAGAAGAACGGCACAGACTATGAGAACAAAGATGGTGCTAGTACCGCAGGCCATGACAGCATTAGTAGGAGAAAAAAGGAAGAAACCTGACGGGAAAATATTCGAGGAACCACCGGTGATCCCATGTACCGTGGAAGAACTGAACCAAGTCTTGGACAAGTGGATTGGAGATGGAGTGGTTAGGCCATTTACTGTGTCCAGGCCACCAACTGAAAAAGAGAGGAAAAACCCCTTGTTTTGTAGAATTCACAACTATGTCAAGCACTCCACCAAATATTGCTAGACTCTCCGTAGACTTTTTCATAAGAAGTTAAGGGAGGGAACCCTGGAACTCACTCAAAAGGAACCAAAGGTACAAAGGAGCCTTTTACCCAACCACAAAGGAAAAGGGGTGGTGGCCGTAGTAATTCATGGGAACCTAGCAGAAGCGGAAGAACCTGAGGGATCCTTCCACCTAAGCACGTTTAGGACTCTCCAAAAGAACCCCAAGTTCAGATCACTATTCAAGAAGGGTAGCCATAGAGTCCCTCATGAGCATAGCAGCAGATTTAGGAATGGAATGCTTCACAGCAGAGTCCCATGCCAGTCGGGCTTACTTGGAGACAATCAACGCAATAACCTTCACTGATGAGGACATAGAAGTTGAGCATCCTGACCATCGTAGACCCCTTTACTTGATGGCCACTATAAATGGTGTCCAAGTCAGAAGAGCATTGGTAAACACGGGGGCGTCACTCAACCTTATCGTTCTGAGCACCTCGGAGGCCGTTGGCCTAACAGGTAGAAGGATCCTAGGAGCCCCCATGGAGATCACAGGATTTGGAGGATTGGCGGAATCAACTGAAGGATATGTGCAGCTGGCTCTAAGGGTAGGACCCATAGTGGCCCTGACAAGATTCCATGTGATTAATTCGGAGGTGTCCTACCATGTACTGTTGGGACGCCTCTGGCTCTACAAGCACCACCTCATTCCCTCCACCTACCATCAATGCGTTAAGGGGAGATTAAATGGGAAGCCCGTAAGGATCCCTGCCAACCATAATCCTTTCAGCCAAGGAGAGGTGAACTTTATGGAAACCATGTTCTATGATGAGTTGGAGCCAGATGACAAGAGCCCCACGCCAGGGACCCCAGGAGCGCCTGTCCTAAAAAAAAAGGAAGGAGGAAGTACCCATGATCTGAGAAACCTTTTGGAGAGAAAGAGACAAAAGAGGGAGCCCAGCTCCTCGGGATCCCAGAAATGTGTTGTAGTATGAGAACCCAAAGGAAGGGTGATTTATCATTTGTGAAGATACGTGGGACTTGAATGCTTTACGCAGGAGGGTCCCGGACCACCAAGTTGTATGGTTACCCAAGAAAAAATCCCCAAGGAACCAGTTTAGAAGGCCCAAATTCAGCATAAAGAGGAGTTAACAGAAATAAACTTAGGAACTAAGCTGGGATCCCAGAAGCCTGTTTTCATCAGTAGCTAGCTAACAAAGCATGAAAAGGAGCAGTTAATAGCCCTACTCCAAAGGTACATGGACGTGTTTGCATGGACCTATGACGAAATGCCCGGTCTAGATCTAGAATTGGTGGTCCATGCTCTCAATGTGGATCTAGGGTTAAGCCAGTGGTCTAGCCAGCAAGGGTCTTTCACACTGATGTGGAAGCTCAGATAACCCAAGAAGTCAAGAAACTGCTGGTAGTTGGGTTCATCAAGCCCATTCAACATCCCAAGTGGCTTCCAACATAGTACCCGTGAAGAAAAGGAATGGCCAAATCCGTTGCTGTGTGGACTTCCGCAACCTAAATAAAGCATGCACAAAAGATGAGTTCCCTCTGCCCAATATTGATCTCCTTGTGGACTCAATCGTGGGGAGCTCTATGTTCTCGTTTATGGATGGGTATAGTGGACACAATCAAATTCGCATGGCCACCAAGGATGCAGAAAAGACAGCTTTTAGAACCCCAATTGGGAATTTTTATTATACTGTGATACCCTTTGGCCTCAAAAATGCGAGGGCCACATACCAGCGAACCATGATAGCCATCTTCATTGACATGATGCACAAGGAGATGGAAGATTATGTGGATGATGTTGTAGTGAAATCAAAAACAAAGGCAGGACACCTCCAGGTACTCGAACAAGTTTTTGAGAGATGTAGGACATACAAATTACGCATGAATCCCATGAAGTGTGCCTTCGGGATGTTTGCTAGGAAATTCCTTGGGTTCCTGGTACACCATAAAGGCATAAGTGTGGATCCAGCAAAGGCTATGGCAATTGCCACGATGAAGAGGCCTACGCAAGGGAGCTCAAAAGCTTCTTTGGGAGGGTCTCCTACATCAGAAGGTTTGTGCCAGGATTAGCTTTGGTCACGAGTGGCTTATCCAAACTGTTGAAAAAAAGGACTGAGTTTACTTGGGGAGTTGAGCAACAGGAAGCCTTCCGGAGGATCCAACAGATTATGAATTTCCTCCCCACCCTTCAAGCACCAGTACGTGGGCAGCCCCTATTGCTGTACTTAGCATCAAACTCCCAAGCTATAGGAGCCCTACTAGCGCAAGAAGATGATGACGAAAATGAGCAACCCATTTATTACGTGAGTAGGACACTTAAGGATGTTGAGACCAGGTACCCCAAGATAGAGAAGGCCTGCCTAGTGGTTATCTACGCGTCCCAAAGGCTGAAACGATATTTCGCGGCCCAACAGATCCTTTTGGTGACTAAGTCTCACCCTATAAGGGCACTACTCCATCAGCCTCTGTTGACAAAAAGGATAGCGCAATGGTTGGTTTTACTCTCTCAGTATGACATAAGTATTAGGACCCTCAGGGCTGTCAAAAGCCAAGCCATAGCAGACCTGTTAGCTCAGTTCCCTGGGAGTGAGGAATGTTCGCTAAGTGAAGAAATCCCTAGGGAGGTGGCAGTGATAGAACTCCCAGGAAAAAGGTGGACGATGAGGTTTGATGGGTCAGCAACAACAACCTTAAATGGACTGGGAATTGTATTAAGTTGTGAAGATGGGGATACCTTACCCTTATCTTTCAAACTAGGGTTTTATTACTCAAACAACGCCATTGAATATGAGGCGTATTTGACTGGGCTGACCATAGCAATTGCTATAGAAGTAAAGCACATGAGGGTTTTAGGAGACTCCAATCTTGTAGTCTCTCAAGTAAAAGGCGATTTTACATTAAGGAAACAAATTTTGGCAGCCTACAAGACTTGGGCGTAAAGGCTAGAGCAGGAATTCCAAACCTTCAGCATCGAGTACACCCTGAGGAGTGAAAACAGGTTTGCCGATGCACTGGCCACCTTGGGGTCCCAAATGTTTGTTAAAGGGAAAAACACCTTGATAAGGGTAAGTAGGCAAGAACACTCCATCATAGAAGTCCTCTGAAGGATGTTCTTTGAGGAACTAGAGCAGAAAGACTGGAGAAACGAGGTCAAAGAAAAAATAAAAGGGTCGGGACATGAAGAGAGTATGAATGAGTTAAAAGACTACACTATGACAGAAGGGGAACTATACAAAAGACTACCTGGAGGGATCCTATCTAGGTGTGTCAATGAAAAGGAAGGGAGGCTGAGATTAGAAGAGCTGCATAGCCAAGCCTGTGGGGTTGCAGAAAAGATCAGTCTATACAGAAGAATACAACACATGGGGTACTATTAGCCCAGTATGAGCAAAGAGGCAGCGACTATATAGAAGTGCCGAAACTGTCAACTTTCGGTAGACAAAGAGGAAAGCTATGCCGTTTTTGTCATGGAAGATTGGAGGACTCCACTTATGGAGTACTTGGCTCAAGGGATCCTACCAACTGACAGGACTTTAGCCCATTGGCTCAAGAAACTTGTGGTCAGGTACTTCATACAAAATGGGATCTTATTCAAGAAATGGTACAATGGGGACCCCCTGAGATACCTGGGGCTAAAGGAAGCCAGAGAGGTAGTCAGAGAAGTCCATTCTAGTGATTGTGGAAGTCACCCAGGAAAAAGAAGACTTCACAAGCAGCTGCTACTATTGGGGTATTATTGGCCAACAATGAAAAGGGACTCTGAGGAACTAGTCAAAACTTTCCATGCCTGCTAAATACTCGGAGATGCAATTCATACTCACCCAAATGTACTGCAGTACATGACAACGCCATGACCTTTCCACACTTGGGGGCTTGACCTCATAGGGCCTATAAACCCTCCTTCCAATGGTTACATATGGATCCTAATAGCCACTGAGTACTTTACAAAGTGGGTAGAAGCTATCCCTTTGAAAAAGGCCACAGGAGCAGCTGTAGCAAACTTCATTCAAGAACATATCATTACAAGGTTCGGGATCTCCAGAAGACTGATCAGCGACAATGGAATCCCGTTCATAAACAAGGACATGAAGAGCCTGACTGAGGCAAATTGCATCAAGCATGGAAGGTCTACACCATACTACCCACAGGGAAATGGCCAGGCCGAGGCCACTAATAGGGTGATACTGAAAATCCTCAAAAAGATGAAGCATGAGTATGGTGGAAAATGGAGTGACCACTTGACAGACGTACTCTGGGCATGTAGGAGCTCCGTAAAAACAGCCACAGGATTCTCACCATTCTCCCTAGTCTATGGGACAGAAGCCATCAGTCTTAAGGAGTTAGTCATCCCTACACCAAGAGTAGTACTTGAAGAAAACCAGGAGGACACTGAGGACACAAGCAATGAAAAGAGGCTGGCAGATCTGGAAGGGGTAGAGGAAGAAAGAGAACTGGCTAGAAAGAGGAGCCAAGGTACTAGCAATGAATGGCTAGGGCATACGCACAAGCGGTATGCCTAAGGGCCTTCACTGAAAGGCAGTTGGTACTGAGGACAACAGAGCATGTAAGAAGAAACCTCCCGAGACCCTCCAAATTCACCCCGAAATGGGAAGGACCTTACATCATTAGAGAAACCCATGATAGTGGGTATTACTACCTCATGAAGGAAGATGAAACAGTCCTAACAGAGTCCATAAATGGGAAGTGGCTGAAACAGTACTATGCATAGGAAAACAAGCTCGCAGCGCATCGGGACCTCTTTTCCTTTTTTTTTTTTTTTTTTTTTTTTTTTTTCAGTCCACCAAGTATTTTTTCGTCTTTCCTTTTTACTTTATCATGAATTTTGTTTAAGAAGCATTAACCAGGAATCCTTGAAAAAAAACAAACACTCTGGGTTTCTTACTATGTTAACAACTATTCTGTGTTCTTCAAAATGAACAACCATGTTTTAATTCAATGAAGCGTTTTGTTTATTTCCTTTAAATTATGGTCAGACTAAATATTGTAAAAATCCAAACATGGATAAACTTAAGGAGGATACTTGGACCGATGCAAAAACTTTGGCATACGTTCCAGGACCCACATCACAATTGGTCCAAAATACATGGCCTAGGACCACGGGTAAAAAAAAATAGATAATAAGTACCCGGGGTACCTAGCCCAGTATTTGGCAAAAGAAGACCTACGTGGTCCATGATTTGGGACTTCCTCAAAAGAAAAGAAGGGGGGGGGGGGGAACCCAATGTACCCAATTCGGCACCTGAGCAGTAAAGTAACCATCAAGGTACCTGGTCCAGCCCCTACGGTAAGACCCGCAGGAACCGTGGTCTAGGACTCGATATATATATACACACACAAAAGAGGAGAAGAGAAAATAGCAAAACGATATGCATTAAAAAAAGAGAGGAAAGAAACAAGCCTATATGCTATTAAGGAACGAAAGCAGTCCAAAATAGGCAATACAGATGCAGAATCCATGTCACAAAAAAAAGGAAGAAAAGCCAGAAACAGTGTCTAAGAAAGGAAAATCTTATACAGCAAAAAAAAAAAAAAAGATGTATTTAAACTAGCTAAAAGGGGTAAAGAGCTAAGGAAGGAGGCTAGTCAGCAAAGAAACGTCTGGAGAAATGGCGGGGACAGCTACTGGAGGCGTAACCCTTTGCCTTTTAGCCTTCAAATCCTGTAGAACCTTGTGAGCACGAGCTAGAGCCTCCTCGGCAGGAACAATCTCAGCATCTATACTCCTGAAAACCCGCCTCTGGAATAGCATATGGGCCAGTGAACGCAAGTGAATCAGTAGGAATGATAGGTTGAACTTGGCCTCTAAAAGATCCTGCACCACTCCTCTCCATTCCAAGAGCTTCTCTTCAGATAAAGAGCCAAGGGAGGAATTCCTTAGGGAGATCAGTATAGCACACAACAGCTCCATTAGAATGTTACCCATAAACACGCCTCCCCTAAAGCCACTGGTGAAGTCTCCATGGACTTTGAGTAGCCCCTCCAGCAACGGTAGACCCTCCACAGGCATGGAGAAATGCAAGAAGTTGCCATAGGAAGCCCCAAAACAATGAAAGTGGCTCACCGGAAGGTTGTTGAATTCTAGGAGATCAAAATGGGCCAGGAAGGCAGGAAGCCCCTAGGCAGGATCTAAAACGACAGCTTCTGAAGCTTCCCCCATCGATACATCTCCACTCACAGGCGCTGGAGAACTCTTAATCTTCTGGACAGTTTGAGGGGTCCTGGCCTAAGAGTCAGCAATTTGAGCAGTTCCTGCGGCTGCCTTATGAGCCATGGATTGAGAACCCCCAGCACCTGTGCCAACGCCTGCAAGAATAGGCATAATTTAATAGGAAGAACGGAGCCAAGAAAGAAAGAGGCATAAAAAGAAAAAGAGAGATGTGCAAGAAAGGAAGAGAAGGGAGAGTACCTGTGTCAGTTTCCTGTGGTGGAACTCCCTCCTCTTGCTCTTCTGATTCCCTAGAGGACTCTGTAAAGGAACACGCAGCACGTTGAAGAAAGGGTGAGGAAACCTTAGCAGAATGGCTAAAAGAAGGAGGGGATGTTAGGAGCTTTGCCATAGGAGAAAGAGGCAAAGGATGAGCACGGAAGAAGAAAAGAGAAGGTGGTACAGTAAAGGGGATCAACACGCACCTTCAAAACCTTCTGATTCCAAAGTAGGAGCAGCCTCAGCGGCAGATCTAGCACTAGTTTGACCTAACAAAGAGAAGAGAAGAAGGGAAGTCTAAAAAAGAAAACATATGTAAATAGGGTCAAGTGTTTCATAAAAGAAGAGTGGTGGTTTACCTGCTTGAATGGATGGAGACGCACCCCCCGAGGGTTCTTTGCTTAACGAAGGATCAGGCAACACAGTTTTGGCAAGACTAGAAGTCTGCCTAGGCTGGGGGTCTTGGGAAGTAAAAGGCTAAGGGGCTTCAGGATTCTAGGTAGCCAGAGGAACATCAGATGGAATAGATAGGACGTCCTGCGTAGGTTGCCCGGTTTCCTCAGCTGCACCACCACCAGGAGCTCCCTCTTCCACGCCTGGAAAACCAACAGAAGAAGCAGTAACCACTACTTCTTCCAGAGTCCTGTCCGCCACGGGAGGGGACACTTCCACCTACAAATATGGGTATAAGTACACAATATAAAATAAAAAAAGGGGAAGAAGAAGAAGAAAGAGAGAAAGGCACGAAGAGGGACGCACCACGTCGTCACCAGATGATTGATGCCTGCCTTTCTTGGGGTCTGACTTATGCCTGGACTGTAGGGAAGAAAATGGTCAAACATCAGTTAAAGGAGAAACAAAGGCGCTGCAACAACAATGACAAACCACCAAAATAAAAGAATAGAAAAAGGAAAGAGGCCTTGCCCTTCTCTCTCTCTCTCTCTCTACAGAACCTCCAGTGGTATTTTATTTACTACAGGTACGCCCAAAGGGTTCTAGAGGAGATTGGGGTACAAGATCAAAGGATCCTAAAGAACCTTGGACTGGAGAACTCACAGGAACCTGAGAGAGAGAGGACTCTACCTTAGTCTTTACTCGAGACTTGGGGGCTAAAGAACACCCAACTTCTTTTTCCACTGCAAGGGAACTCACTCTCTCGGGTTCCTTAAAAATTACTAGCTGTTTCTGGGACTTCGCAGTTTTTCTTTTCTTGGTTTCATGGCCCGTTTCAACACCTTCTTCAAGTTCAGCCTGCTTAACATTCTCCTGCCTAATCTTTTTCTCTTTGCCCTTACTTATAGGAGTAGCAGCCCCAATCGCCTCTATTGCCCCTCTTTTAATTGGCATTCCAGAGGAAGCACCAACCACAGGATCACATCCTGGTCACTCTTCCGGAAAATCCTAAGCATAGCACACATAACCACCCCTAGAAGCATGCCACTTTGCGAAACCTGTCTTACTACTTACAGCAGCAGAAACAATACCAGCAGTCTGGAGAGACAAACGCTTATTAGAAGTCGGAGCAGAAAGGATAGTGGGGCTAAGCACTCTCCCAACTTTTCCAGAACCCACATAGTCAACAAAGGATTCCTGTACTTTTCTCCAATATCCAGCAAAACCACCAGAGGCAAAGACTCCCCTCTGAGAGTTGGGCACCACAAATTGGGAACTTCTGCGCGACTAATAAAAGAAGGCCTGAGGTCTCAGGTACGGATCCAGGGAAGGGAGAGAAGGTACTACATCCTTAAACACAGGAGGGATATCCTGATCAAAGCCAAATTGCCGGAGCACCCGGTGTGCCGAATAGTGGGTATACTTGGGGCCATTTGAAGAGGGCATCGGAAGCCATGAAGGACTAATACAGGCCAAGTAGGCCAGGCTACTCTCATCACCAGGACACAAATCAAAAGTGTTCCCTAGAGAATTAAGAAAAGAAGCTAACACAGAGTCATAAGCAAACCCGTGGTCATACTCCCGGGGAGATCGCCACTTCAAGTGCCTTGCCTGATCAAATAGTTCGACCAGATTAAGACCACCACCTATCAAACTAGCCCAGCGAAAGATGATGGGGTGACTATCGGTGGAACTACCACATAGACCTTTCACTACATCAGAGGATCCCTCGAATTTATCCTTTACAAATTTCAAATTCCTACATTTGGCTAAAGTAACTGAAGAACGGTCCCACATAAATACCTGGAGGATGGCACAGTGGAGGGACGAGGTGATCACATAGCAAGAGTCACCTTAAACTTCGTCTTCATGGAGTATATCCAGTTGAGTATAAACATAACCCAAAAACATGGGAGCTAAAGGATATCGAACACCCTAGGCCATCTTGATCGCCAAAGGGAAGAAAGCGGATTTAACCCCGTATCCAGGGAACTCACTAAACAGGAACTTACTGAGCCAGAGCGCTAGGAACCCAGCTTGCCTAATTTCTTTGTCTTTCTCCGGCGAAAGATTCATCACCCATTTAACCATTTTAGCCCGCTTCCCACCGGGAGAAGCACCACGCCCACCAAAATGAGCATATAACCCATCTTCCATCTCGAGATCCTCGTCAGAAAGATTGATGGTAAAAGGATTCTCATCCCCAAACATTGGAAGGAGGAAGTTGTTGACCACATCCTCCAAAGTAATCATAAGATCACCAACAGAAAAGAAGAAGGTATGAAGGGAAGGACACCAACGGCGTACCAAATGCCTGAGACCCTTAGTATCTCTGAAACCTTCAAGGTTCCTAGAAATTGCCACTGCCTTCAAGATCCTGGCGCGCTCTAGGCAATCCACAAACTCACCATCAGAAAGTTCTTTGTCTACCCAGATGGGCTAACCAGAGATCCTCCCAGGGACAAAATTGAAGAAGATAGGGACCGCCTCGCGAGATCCCTGCCTAATCTGAAGATCTAAAATCTCTCTTGGGTCTAGTACCTGAGTAGAACTAGCAAAACCGGCCTCACCAGAGAACACCCAGGCATGAGAAGATGGAGGGGCCTCACCATGAGACGCCCTAAGGAAGAACAGGCTAGGAGTGTACCATGGGTCTCAAAAAAGGGAAGGCCGAATGCTTTGTGACTCCCTGAGATTCGCCCTGTGCAGAGCTAAAGGAGCCCTCGCCTTTAAAGGAACTGGGAGTGTGCTCTCTCCTTTTTCGTGATGAAGAGGAAGCCATCGTAACAGAGGGCGTGCTGGGAATAGAGAGGTTAAAGAATGGAGAGCACAGAGATAAAAAAAGAAAAAGAAAAAAAGAGGAAGGTGAGGAAGGCAACAGTTAGCTAAGAAGAAAGAGATAAGTTTAAGAGTGAAAAAGTCAAAAAAAAAAAAAAATATATATATATATATGTATATATATATATATATATTTGTGTGTGTGTGTGTGTATATATATAGATATATGTGTGTGTGTATGAAGCAATCGCAATAATGGCACCAAAGGTAGTTAGGGAAGACAATGTGTGGAAAGACGCGCCAGTTGCCAAATTTAATTTCAAGGAAGAAAGTTATTGGTAGTTATTAATAAGAGTTACAAGAAACGAGGAAAATGGGGGGGGGGGGAGTTTTTCTTTCCCAACCTTTTGAATAAGAAAAAAAAAAAAAAAAGAGAAGAAGGAGAGGTTAACTGCCACGTCCCATATGAAGAGGAAGAGAGTTACAACGTGCGAAGAAGACCAGGGTACTCCAAAGTCAAGGAAGTCGGGGCCCTGAATGAACAAAGAGGGAAACTCTACGAGAACTCAAACTCAAACTCCACATTACTCACGTGTGGGCCGTAGGCAACCCACGAGCTCGGGGGGCTAAATGTTGAGGTCTAAAATATATATAAAGAAAGCATGATAAATGGCCTAAAGAGGTGGTACATTTGGCCAATCCGTGGGAAATAAAAAATTAGAAAAGAAGAGAAAGATTGGGGCTACAAAAGAAAGAGGGATGATGAACCTGAGGCCCAAAAGGAAGTGAGGAGTCCATAGGAAAACAGAGAGAGGAAAGAAAAGAATTCAGCCCGCTAGGACCAGAGAAAGAAAAGGAGCTGGGGAAGGACACCGGGGGGGGGGGGGGGTTGCCCGGGACCTTTGGATGTACAGTACGGCTAAAGGAGGATTAAGACAGTTCAAAAGGTACCAGGAACAAGAAACAGATGGGCCTTTTCTCGAAGCAACCAGTAATACAATGCAAGGCCTAAGGATTTGGAAAGCAACGGCTCAGGGGTAGGAAGTCGGTTTCTCGGGAACCCAGAATACGAAATTCACGAAAGGAAATGGCTGGGGAAACCTTTGGTTTCCTAGAAGAAGACTTCACTTACTGGGAAAAATGACAAAAGGAAGGGGCGGCTAAAAAGGGGTAAGCTTGAAAAGAGAAGACAAAAAAAAAAAAGGGACTTGGAAGGGAAAAGCATCTCAGAGTAGGAAGTCAGCAAGACACTTTCAAGGAAAAAAATATCAAAAGATGGGAGCTATGGAAAATAAGGAAAGGAGTAGTTGTCAGAGGAGCTGAGATAAACAGGGGGCTCTAGTACCCAGGGGGCTAAGGGGGAAGAATCAATGGTACCCTGAAACCCTAATGTGACACTATAAAAGGGGGAGAGCAGCCAACGTTAAGGGGCATTATGCAGGAAAAAGAACAGATAGAATCGTTAAGAAAAAGCTCTGTAAAATTCAAAGAAAATAGGGAAATACCTCCTGGTATCCCAGAAACAGCCACCAGAGCACATGCTTGGATTCAAAAGGATTCAAATTTTGCAAGTCTTGGAGACCTAAAAGAGTCATCTAAGTCTGCAATTTTTGAGCTTGTTTGAACCTTGCATTAAGTATTGGTGAGCTCATTGTAATCCATAACTAAGAAAATTAATGAAATATTTCCCTACTAATTTCAGGATCCCGAGCAATTATTTCGTTTTTTCTTCCTTTATTACATTTGTCTGCCTTGCTGTTTTCTTGCTGATCAATACGTATATTCTCGATTGTTAGTGTATGTGTATTGCAGGAGTCTCGCCTTGTGTACCACTTGGTCTTTAAACAGCTCATTTAGCTACGGTAGACCAAGCCCAATCCCTTCAAACTACAATTAGGGAGTCTGGGGCCCTTGTTTAAACTTGGGCCTGGATACTGTTCGAAAAGGGACTCCCACAACACTTTATTTAAATATTCTTTCTTTATCATTATTTATTTATTTATTATTCATTTTTTATTCTTCCTCTCTCTCTGTCTCTCTCTCCTTTGTCTTTCTCTTTCTCAACCCAGCATTGCCGACCACCACATCCACCCACCCATACCACAACCACCACATCCACCCACCATCACTGCCACCAGCCACTAATCAAATTCACTGTAACCACAAACAACAGCAGAGAAAAAAAAACCTCCACATCCAATCACCACATCCACCCATACCACAACCACCACATCCACCACATCCACCACATCCACCTACCATCACTGCCACCAGCTAGATCCACCCCAATCACAAACAACAGCAGAGAGAAAAAAAAAAAAAAAAACTTCCACATCCACATCCACCCATACCACAACCACCATATCTACCCACCATCGCCACCACCAGCCACCAACCAGATCCACCGCAACCATAAACAACAGTAGAGAAAAAAAACCCTCCACATCCAAAGCCACTAAATCAACCCAGAACCACAAATCAACTCAGCACCTAAACTTCTCAACCTTCAACCACTACCTCTCCCTCATGCTACCTCGCTGGCAAGATCAATAGCTGCACCACTATACCCATCTACGCCATCGACAAACCGATTTTGAAACTGAACCCCAAACTGTCCATGCCGTTTTGGTCTCGGAACGATGTCGTCCTCGTCTACGTTTCATTGTGGATTTTTGAAACGCGAAGGTGGAGCTTGTGGCGTCTGTCATCAAAGAACTTCGATTTGCGATGTTGCTTCTCCGACATCATCTCGTAGAGAGTTTGAGACTGAGATTGAGAGCGTATGGTGTTTTGAGAAGGAGAAAGAGAAAGAGAGAGGAAAGCAATGGAGAAGAAATGCACAGTAAAAGAGAGAGAAAAAGAAAAAAAATATTAAAAAACTCTAGCATCTTGCTACAGTAGGGTGTTAAAGATGAGATTCCATTGTAACTCAATCCTAAAATTTTTAAGATTTAGTATATTTGATGTAGGTGTGTTTTTATCATTTGAAGTACTAAAAATGCTAAAAAAATAGCATTTAGCATTTTTAGCACTTTTGATAAGAATGCTCTAAGTGTGTGATTCACTCCATAGAGATGTTGTATGCAACTATAACACAAATTCCCATAATGTCTTTCAAATGGCACTATTGTTCACCAATGTATGCTTGTTTTTCTGTTCAAATAGTTTTCTTGTTCTTATAACTGCAAAATATTAACTACATTATAGAATTTTTAAAATCTTATTTATCAATTATAAAATAAGTGCATTAGCTAAAAGCCTTGAAATTTAACTAATTGATACCTTTTTATGTTTTCAATGGCAATATCTATAATTCCAATCCTCCACATAAATATCAAATTATGAATAAATAAATAAATATGCGTTCATGATTTTTCCCACCTTTTGAATATTTTAAAATATTGAATGTACTATTTTGGTACCCATTTAAATTTAAAGTATTGATGATGCAAAAGCCTAGTCCACTACATGCGGCCCAACATCGATCCAAATCAGGAAATTTCAATTTTTAAATATACCCCCATGGCCCCATCCCTCTCTCACTCACACTTACTGTGCATAGGGTTTTAGCAGAACCAACCCAATTGACCATTTTTTTCAAACACAACAATGGCGTCATAGTTGTGGACCACATTTACTTCACGTTGGTCATAGTTGGACTGCTTGGTACAGCATTGAGTTTCTATATCAGGACTAGGGGCAGAGATTGTTAGGAGTTTTCCTCCCACTTGATTGTTATAGCTGAGAAAGTTGTGAACAAAACTATGTTGGATTTGCACGTTGCTAATGCACTTTTTCATGTGAACAGCAAGGCAACCAAGGGTGGCAGGAGAGTTATTGTTGACTCTGGTTTGAATCAAGCGAAGTCTCTGAAGCTTGCCAGACTTCATGGTTAGACTGTGAATTGGAACGAATCTTTGCCTTTTGTGGTGGATTAGTGTATCCTGAAGGTCTAGAAGACCTTTGAATACAAATCGTATAATCTCTTTTCTTCTGTTGAACTTGAAATGTAAAACATTCAGATTCTGTTATTCTCCGTATTTGCCTCCAAGAATTTTTTTGGTTTGTTACTCAAGGCTTGGTTATGCTAAAGTTTATAGTTACAATGCCTGTAAATTTCAGTTTTATTATATGTGATTTTGGTTTAACGTCTATCCATTGTAAGAAAAAGAAACAAAGGAAAAAGATAAGGGTGCATGGAAGGTTTAAGGAAGAAAAAAAAAAGAAAAAAAGAAAAAGAAAAAGAAAGAAACAATTGCTTGAGTTTTTTAAATTGTTTTCTGTCTAGCTCATATTGTTTGTAAAGCAAGTTTTGCATGTATAAGGTGGCTTGTGCTGTGCAAATAAAAAGAGGGAATTTCATGTAAGCTTAGCAGGATATTGTCCAAGGTTGTCTTTAGAAATTTTTTCAAGATTAACGGTATTTAAAATAACGACACAGATGTCATTCAGTTATTGTATATAGCAGTGTATGTATTGAACTCAAAAGCAAGGAAGTCAATACCGTACCGGAGACTGTATCAATTTGGCCACCGGTACGATATATTTCGGATACTGGTCAATACCGGTGTACCGTTTCGGATTTACCGCTATTTTATATATATATATATATATATAGACACACACACACCAAAATCTCTAGAACCATGTTTATAAGCATATAATATTTCACTTATATTATAGTAAATATAAAAGTTTATCATAAAACATTACTTCAATTCAGAACAAATTATTTATAGTTTTAGACTTTAGTATCAATTAAAAGAAAAAAAAACATAATATAAAAAATAGAAAGCTTAGTTGTTCATTGCATACTAAGAAAACAAATAATACTAATAAGTTAATGTAAATAAGTTACCATTATACCTTTACGAAAATTGAAAAATTACCAAACTAAAAAAAAAAAAAGGTTTTTTTTTTGTACTGGCCGATACACCCAATACCGGCCGGTATTGCTCGAAATTGGCCGGTATGGCCGGTACGGCCGATATTTTTTTTGGTACAGAATAGAAGTGTACCGGTATCGGTGCACTAGCCGGTACGGTATCGACCACCCTGCTCAAAAGTCTTTTATTTTTGGACAATTATTTTGATTTATATTTTACTATTGATGTAAGATTTATATTGTAGATTAAACAAATGAAAATTGTACAATATTGTACACATTTGCATAAAATTAATAAACATTGTACTAATATTCCATATATATATTTTTTTGTGTTGGTATGCATTTTTGGGGAGCAAGGTGAGGAACGAGCTAAAATAAACATCAATTCTTAGCTTTGACTAAAGAGAAGAATGTAAGATTTATATTGTAGATTAAACAAATGAAAATTGTACACATTTGCATAAAATTAATAAACATTGTACTAATATTCCATATATATATATATATATTGTTTTGGTATGCATTTTTGGGGAGCAAGGTGAGGAATGAGCTAAAACAAAGATCAATTCTTAGCTTTGGCTAAAGAGAAGAATGACAATATTTAATTTTAAGTTAATATTTTGAGTAACAATATTTTCATAATAATTTTCAACAAATCTTAAGTAACAGATTGTTAATAGTTCTAATTTTGATTTACAATTGATATTACTTTTTTAGTCATCGATAACAACTTGACACATATGATTTAGTATGAAAATATTGTGAATATAATATTATTAAAAATTTTTAGAAGGTTTTGAGTTACCAATATTGGTTACAAGGAGAAAGAAGAACGTCCCCACTTTGATCAAGGACAAATAGTTTTAGCTATATAGTGAATTATTCTATGCAATAAAAGAGGTAAGATTCAAGTTAGCTCAAACAGTAAAGTCTTTTGCTATCGAATAAGAGATCTGTATTTGAATACTGCCTATACTAAAAACTAAATAGTGTCTTAGTCTGTTTATAAAGAGTAATTATTATGTTGCAAACGCTATAGGTATAAATTCTATATAAAATATCTAAATTTTTTTTTATTTTTTTTAAAAAAGGGTACAAGTAGGGGTGGTAATTCGTGTTCGCATGTCGGGTTCGTGTCGTGTTGACTAATGAGTATTCAATTATATAGGTCAACCCTAACCCAACAAATTTGTTAAACGAGTCAGAATTTCTCAACCCTAACACAACCCATTTATTAAATGGGTTAGTCGTGTCAACCTATTTATCAAATTTATCAGAACGAAACAAAAAAAAAATTCAATATTAACCAAGTTCATATGAATTATGAAATACCAAAAAAATAAATATTTTTAATATAAAATTCAAAACTAAAAAGTAACTGTATTACAAATAATAATTCAAAACTAAAACACATCTTAATATCACAAATAATCAATCATAATATGTCAAAAAAATAAACCACAACAACTAATAAGTTTATTTACTTAGGTTTTAAAAGGTATATTGATAAAATGTCATTTAATTAAATGAGTCAAATAGGTCAAACAAGTTCCATGTGATGGACACTAACCCAACTCATTTATTAAACAGATCAGTCGTATCAACCCGAATATGACACAAACTCATTAAGCCTCAACTTATAATTTACTAATTTCATGTCATGTCGTATCAAGTTTAGGGGTCGTGTCCAACTTTTCCATCCTTAGGTACAAGCATGTGATTGGTGAAGGAGATGCTCTAACTCCATTATAAAAACTATCTTCCCTTCCTCGATGGGTGAATAATCATATTACAAATTGAACTTCACTAATTTTGAACTCTTTGGTTGAGTGTTTTGCTAACCACATCTTTTGTGAGGCTAATTTTGTTGCCCATAATATATTGTTAAATTGGCACTTTTGTCTGAAATTGAGGGAATGATTCCCATTGATGTCTTTATTATTACCAGATTTTTGCCTTAGGCCACAGGGTAGAGAAGGGTCTGATTCCCTCTTATAATAATTAATTTTTTTTGAGATAGTTTCAATTTATGGCGTTCGCTCCTGATGATAGCTTTTTATCATCAGATCAAACTATCAATCAGTTTTTTGTGTAAGCGGAGATTGAAACTTAGATGTTTTGTTCAACCATCAGAGACTTTATCAGTTGAGCTATCTAGAACCCACTATATATTATTATTATTTTTTGATTTCCTTCTTTGTTTCAATGAATGATGTTTGTTTAGAAAATAAATAAATAAATAAAAATTGTGTTATCTCATCAAAAGCAGTTTATTGATACAATCAAATTTCCTTATGAGTAGATTCAAGATTCAAATCCTATATATATAAAACAAAATCCCATATCTTTGACTTATTGTAAAAATTGACATATATATACATACAGTGGCGGAGCTAGGATTCGACTTTAGGGGGGGCAAAATTTATAACTTATATACATTTGTCTCTATAAACAGATACATATTGTGTATGTAGCATGCAACATATGCATCATATATAAAAAATATTAACCAAACTTGACAATTAAATGCCAGTAATATGAATAGTAAGTGATCATTCATTATTGAAAGATCCCCTAAAATCATTGCATATCATTATATTGTGTATATTTTATTAGTTTTTTTTTTAATATATAGCCAATAAAATAATCCCCTAATATATTTTATGGAATTTGTCATGTAATTGTTTCCAAATTTTATATCTTAATACTTTTGAAAGGAACTTCTTTTTTGGGTGGTATTTTTGTCTCTTCAATTAAGACTTTTTCTTCTTTATTTAAGTTTATTTTTTATCATTGTTTATGTTTTATAAATTTTGAACTTTAAAAAATATTGATAAAGTAAAAAAAAGATATGAAAATATATGATATATCAATTGAGTTTGACTTTTCAAAAAGATAGGGAGATATATATACACACAAAGAAAAAAAAAAAAAGGATGTACGTGGTTTACTGTGGCTCTACACTTTACAATTTCATTTTAAAATGTGTAGCTGAAGGGGTTTTTAATACAACTCAATTACTCACACGCTATTTATCACAGTTTCAATAAAATCTCCGCATCTTACTGCTAGTACACACATAACAAAGGAAAATTTTGGGCAGGTCAGGAGGGGCAAGTGCCTCCTCTCGACCCCCCCTGACTCCGCCCCTGTATACATATAAAATAAAATTGTGCTATCTCAATCAAAAAACATGTTCAAGTTCATTTCAAATTCTTTAAAGTTATATTTGGAATAATTGAGGCCATAAAATGAGGGATAGAAGAATAAATGTAAATATAAAGTACTTGATATATGCATGGATTTGATAATATAAAGCTTTGTTGTAATACAAGAGTAATGCTATAGACACAAACTATTTTACAATATTTTTATAAACTGCTGATGTGACTTTAGTATTTTATAAATAGTTATTGCAAGTAAAAATGTTATATTAGTGATGGGCTCATACTAGAACTAGTAAAAATTTGCCACATCAGTAGTTTGTAAAAATATTGTAAAATAATTTGTGTTTGTAGCATTACTCGTAATACAAATACTTCTAATATTATGAATTTGAAATAAATTTACATCCTATATTTTTAAATAGAAATATTAATAAAAATTTAAATTCATCTATAATCCATATAATACAAATTTAAATCCTATAATTTTAAATCGACATATTAATAAAACTCTTTTTTGAGAGAAATATATTAATAAAAGTTTAAAACTATAATCCACATAAGAAAATTTAAAATATATTTATAATTTTCTTTTAATTGTCATTCAATTCTTTATTCACAAAATAAACTAAAAATTGAAATTGAAATTTTCTCTTCAAAGTTCAAATACTTCCATATAATCGAAAAGACTAAGAAGTATAGGGAAAAGGTATGGAATAAATTTTGTATTTGTAGCAACCCAAGAACGTTAATATTTTTAATTAATTTTTTTTTATCACGATAATAATTATTTCATGCATCAAATATATGCATATTCTCTTTTATAGTGCGTGAACTCTATAATCAGATGGGATTTATCTGTGAAAGAGATGACACATATGTCCAATATATAAGATATACATTCTCATGCCAAGGAGGATAAAGATTGAGGTTCATACTTGAAACTTTTAATGATGAACATAGGGATAAGAATGGAATCAATGGTTGATGGCCTGCCACCAAAATAAGGTACTTTAATAATTGAGGTTATAACAATGAGACTACTTTGTACCTGCTACCAACACATTAACCCTATGAAATGTAGAAGAGTTTTATTTTGTGTTAAAAAAAAAAAACAAAGAAAAAATACATACTACAAAATAATGATTTATTTTCATGTTCCATTTTCCTATTAAACTGCTGAGTGCATTTGGGAGGGCTCATTTTCATTGGTTTATTGAATTTAAAAATTAGTTGGCTAAAGTATAAGGGAAATTTTAACCAATGCCCTAAAGGCACTGGTTTATGAACCATTTTTAGAAACATTTTATTAAGAGAATAATAAAACAATAAATGTTGATAACAATTTTTTATATTTCTCATGAAAATTGTGTCAAAACTTTCCTATTATGGTTTATTCACAATTATCCTAAAAGAATTCGTTAACATAACCATTTTTATAATTATACATATATGATGAAAAGGTAAAGATTAAAAAAGTTATACATAAGCTAAATAAGATGAATAAATAGCATAATTTCATCCCACCCCTCATCCAAAGGATTGCTAAGGAGATTGGAAATTGAACTACGACTACAATAAAGTTGGCTTTATTCAAGGGTCAAAATCCTTGAAAAATGTATTAACGAACCTCGAAAAAAATTATTTTAAGAGTCCAACTAACCATTAATAACCTTCAAATTAAACTTATACCGTCGAAAAGGAAATTTTGACGGCCTTCATGGCCCTTAAAATAAGTGCTTTATCTTTTATTGAGGATTGTGAACCCTTGAAAAAAATTATAACTAACCAAGGGTCAAAAAATTTATATATACAACTGTTGATAAATAAGGTTATTTAAGGGTCTCCTGATTCTCAGAATAAGATTTAAAAAAAAAACAACAAGCATGCACAGAAGCCATATGATCATTTATTTTTACTTTGTATATTAAGTATTTTAAACAGTGAGTCACATGATCATTTATATTTGATCATTCCTAAATTTTTGTAGCAACCAACAAAGAAAGTAGACAAGAACTTAAATTCTAAAAAAAAAAAAACTTGCAAAGATGACTCGCTTGTAATGAAAGAAGTCAAGTAGTAGTCGAATTAGTCTTTTTTTTTTTTTTAAAATAATTAAATCTATTAACTATATAAAAAGAGGCAATGCCTCTACAGTGCCATTTTGGTTTAGTGAGCAACTTTGTCGGTTTTTTTTTTTTTAACCCTAGTTTTGAACAGTAGCTACAGTACCAAGCAGCACTGTAGCTACATTTTTTTGTTCCAGTCTTTTGTTTGTACTTTTTTCCCTTTTATATATATTAATTGTTATACTGACACAACAAATTTCACAATATTTTCATAATTATTGAGGTGTCAATTTCTTATAAGTCAAAATAAAATAATAAATATGAAACTATAATTAACCACAATTGAAAATAAATGTTTTGTGAAAATGTTGTGACACTTGTTGGGTGAATATGTAAAAGTTACAGTACTTTTGGTTTGTTCAATATGTATTTTTCATTGATTTTTTTTTTCCAGTCATCGATTTGTGCTCTTTTTTTCTATATATAAAAAGAGCGAATAGGCTCATAAATAGTGTTATGAACAGTATTTTTGGTTTTGTGACTTGCCTTTTCCCCCCTTTTTTCCCCTTCAATTGTTCATTAACTTGGTTTGAGCTTTTTTTTTTTTTAAAGGATCTTTATATGTTTACTTTCTACTTGTAATGTAAGCTTACATTGTATACGCACAAAAAATACCAAATATTATATACATTTGCAAAAAAAAATTGTACAAATTTTGCAAATGTGTACAACATTTACCAATTTATATGCGTTTACAATATAAATTTATATTGTAAGTGCAATGTATATTTCTATATATATATATATATATATATATATATATATATATATATATATATATATATATATTATAAAAAGAGTGAATGAGAAAAGTTACAGTAATTTTGGTTTGTTTAACTTTCACTGTTTTGCTGGCCTTTTTTTTTTTTGTGTGAATGCATAAAGTTGTAGTGTATTTGCTATATTATTTTTGGTTTGTCCACAATAATTTTCACAACACTTTCATAACAAATCAAACATGGTAAATTGTTATTGGTTCTAACTTAAACTTACCAATAAAATTACTTTTTTGCTCACCAATAACAACTTGTAGTAATTTACTACTTATGATTTGTTGTGAAAATATCATGGACATAATACTTTTTGTGTGAAAAATGTTAAAGGTATGATAAAAGTGTTGCGTCATTCTGTTGTGTTTTTAGAAATTTTTTGTTGGTTTAATCAACTTTGTTGAGCCAAAATTCACTATTCCACTACAGTTTTCTTGAGCTGACTTTTTGTATATTTTTTTTCTTTACACACTATTTTAAGTAAAAACACATAGTTTTGCACACAAAAACAAAAACAAAAACAAAAATTTAGGAAAAAAACATTTTTCATCCTTTATGTTTGGGGTAGTTTATAATTTTTCCTTAAAATTTAAAATCAAGCAATTTTCCCTTAATATTTTGGAAAAGAGAAAATATGTCATATTGTTATTCTCTCAGTTAAACCCTAATGAAAGCTTATGATTAATAAAATATTTTATTGTGTAATGTCTAAATTACTCTTGCTAAATTTTAACATCTTCAAAATTTTCTTTACGTATTTTGAGTTTTAAATGATAAAAGTTTTTAAAAAGTTAGAATGATGATATTCGATGACACATTCCTTTTGTTATCTTTTTTATTTTTTATTTTTATTTTTATAAATTTCTTAGCAAAACTCAATTGTTTATTGTTGGAAAATGATGATATTCGTTATCATTCTTAGAAGCTTTTAGAGAATAGATATATTGTCTTTAGCAAGTAGATACTAAAAAACTATTATAGTTAAATAAATATTTATATGTTAAATAGCTATCCTAACTTTGTGGTTGATTAAAATTTTTAAACGGATGAAATTAACTTTTAACGACATAATTATCAAAACTCTTAAAATTAATGTCTCTTTTGATTAATGTAAATCTTTATATACTTTAAAAATCAAATGATTCATATTTTTTTTTTTTGTAATACAAATAAAATCTAGAACTGACCTTAATTACTACAGTACTTTTTTTCCACGGCAAGCATGTGACTTGCACGTGCTGCTGTAACTAGTGAATATATAAATTAGAAACAACATCAATCTAGGGATGGTACAGCAACATAGATTTCTTACAAATATGGCATTATCATCTAAAAGAAATGTAACGTATCAAGGGCCTTAGATTTCTCTTTCCAAACCACATGACTATCAGAAAAACTGTAGGACATTTCTCTTCCAAGATAGAAAAAACATAATATTGGATTCACTGAGTCAGTCTTGGTTGGTTTCACTATTCTCCAACTTCATATATATTGTTATAGTCTAAGATGTGTCAATTTCAAAAGAAAAAAGAAAAAAAATTCCAGAGCCACTTAACACAAATAAACCAAAAACCAACGGCAACAAAATTCAGACAAAAACCTGAATGTCCATAAATCCAATTAAATAAACACATACACCTGAACTAAAATTTCAAAAGAAACATCATTTTCCATTGCCAAAAAAAATCAAGGAAAATGAAATCACATTTACAATACTCATTTCCTTTGCTCCTAAAATGAGTATTCAAGGTTAAAATAGATGTAACACCAGTTCCTTCTCTAGCAAATCACATAGCCTCAATATCAAAATCAACCAAACTCAGTGGACCCAAAATTCAAGTTTGGCAGTCTAAAATACCAGTTCTTCCAACTTCATCACACAATTTGCCATTCCACATAAAGCCAAACACATGGGAAAGTTTCATTTTTTTCAAAACACACATTCGCAGATTAATCCAATTCAAACACACCCCACAAGTGACTAGCTTGAGTTGATCTTCATACCTTTGTGATCAGTGATCACTACTAGATTGAGCTGATTGTGGGGTAATATAACTCAACATGAAGTGCATTTGAAGTAAGCTTGAGTCAACTTACCAGTAGAAAATCTAAAACTTCAAAGCAAAAACAATACCTATAACTCCACGACCATCACTTCCTGCAGCATTCCAAAGCCACCGGAATGGCTGACATTTAAACAAACCTTATTTAAAAATGATTTCAAGAAGAACCTCATTTTGAATTTCAGACAATGAAACGACTATCATGCCTCAAACAGACTCATGTAAGATACAGAAACTCCAAGAATACAGAAGCCAAAAGAAAAACCAAAAAGTAGAAAACTTGATGAAACGTAAAATAATCGAATAAGCAGTAACGCAAACTCGCAAAGGAGAAGGTCAATAATACTGTTTCAAGAAATTACCACAAGGTTAATATATCAAACATTTCAAAAAGTTCCTATTTGTGTTCCACACCCCTTCCTCAATTTTCTAATATTTCAGTCATTAACACATCTCAAATGGTTTTCTCATACATAACAGAACCGATAGTACATATTTAAAAACCAAAAAAAAAAAAAAAAACAACTTAAGAACAGCAACAAGGTTTTGTTTGTTAAAAACAGACTTGGTTTGGAAGACATTATACCAAATGCAAGGAACAAGTTTGTGTGAGAATCTCAAAACTTAAAGAACATAAAGAAAGAGAAGGAAAAAAGAAGGGGTGGGGGGGAGGGGTGGAGAGTGGGAGCCAAAGAACAATATAATTAAATATTGTAATTATAGCAAATCATACCTTAATAAGCAGATTCTTGTGATAAACATTGAATCCTTGAACATCAATATGATATTTCGCATCCTTAACAAATCCGATAGTTACAACAGCAATCATCTAATGAAAATAATTGCATACAATCAAAATTAATGTACTACAGCAGACAGAATATCAAATCAAAATTATTATTTTTTGTGTATTACATTTGTATCCTTTGGGACCCCATCACCACTAGGATGTGGTCAGTATGTAACCTCCTGAGACATCATCATGTCATTCTCTATATTGTGGTGCTCCACATCTTTCCCATGGAGAATCATTCGAAAGCTAGGAGGAAGCCTTAGATAGAGAATTGAGGTGTAACTCTGGAAAGTAAAATGGAATACTATAATTAAAAACAGAAAATTCAACAAGAAAGAATAAATGATTGGGAGAAGGAAAAACTCAATCAAGCTAAACAAGATATTTTTCCAGTTTTTTTTTTTTTTTTTCCAAATTGTCATCCAAGGATAAGTATGACATTCATGGCACCAATTGACCTTATCCTAATTTAGAGAAGTTCTAATTTTTGAAGTTAAGCTTCCTCTATTGATCTACTTTTTTATTGCTTTCTCCTGCATGTCAGCATGTATCTGATTAGGAGGTATTACATTTTTTAACAAATCCATTGAATAATTTTTTGGGGTGTTGTTTACTCGGTGCTTGCCTATTGAATTACTTATAAAAATTTTTCCCACTTTTTCCCACATGAATGTGTAAATTTGTAATTTACAACTATTTTATGTTGGCTTTAATTTCTTGCCAAATTTGATTGTAATTTCTTCAATCATATTTTTATGTATTTATGTGAGTTTTTAATTGTAAAGGATAAGTGTGAGAGAGTATGAAGACTCAAGCCTAAAAAGATGAACAAGTAGATTTCGTGAGTACCTCGCTAGAAGCTTATCCGCGAAAGAGTCACGTGTAAAGCACATGATTGGAAGATGAAGAGTCATACCAGCTTGGAGGTTTTCTCGAGTGTCTCGCGGGAAAAGCCATCCTACGAAATACTCACGAAACTCTCTGTTTGGCAAAAAGTTGTGTTTTGCTTTACCAAGTCTTTATCTACACTATATATACCCTTATTACTCACAAATTGTAGATAGTGCTTTTTAGAGAAAAAACCCTAGAAAATACACTTGAGAGTTAGAGATTGTTATACTTACAATCATCTGCACATTTCCTTGTGGTTTTCCTCAACTCCTATCTCTCCATATCCTTGAGAGGTTGATAACCTAAACATTTACCACACCCATTCTGAGTGTCAAGTGAGATTTTGGAGCTGTTGGGAAGCATTGAAATGAGTCATTCATTGGCGGATGCAATCGGGCTGAATTGCGGGATCTGGAAAATTAGAGAAGACAAAGTTCTGAGAAGCCAGTTGGTAGCAGGAGTTTGGAGCGCTCAAGTACATGGGGTAGATTAGACTTGGAGGGACTTTTGTTATTCATGTACTCCAACTTTATTCTCTAGTGGATCAATTTCGACTTGGAGGGTCGTGGAAAGGTTTTTCGCCGAGTTCTTCGATTTTCTCTTTGATAACATGGCTCGATATTATCTTGTGTTTGCATCTCTCTTCCCTACTCTTTAAGCTTTTCTTTTATTGTTGATAATTGATGAATATGGCTTAGCTTAAGTTAGAATAAAAACAATCTAATCATATTTTTAATTGGAGGTCTGAACAAGCTCTTGTGTTTTCACGCAAATCTAAGCTTTCAGAATGATCCAATAATAAGTCAGATTTAGATAATTAGGGGGGGGGGGGGGGATCTCCAGTAAGTATCCTTACTGATTGGATGCATGAACTGAAGTGTAAATTTTAAATAAGGAAAAAGACTCCATGTACTTGGGACCTAATTTGTGAGAGGATTTGTTGACATGAATCAATATCAGTAGTCGTTTTTAGCTCTTCAAATCTTGAAATTCTTTACTGTTCGTGTTCCTTGCACATTACATTTGAAAATTCTCAACACTTCGGTAAAAAATTGAAGAGGTTTTATTCATTTCATACATTTCTCAGTCAGGTTAATTTGTTTTCTTAAAGTCACAATTAATTACAAAAGCTATGGATTATTAAGATTAATATGCCCTATAAAGCTATATAGAAAATCAAGACATATAAGCAAACAAGGCTCATAATAGTGTCATATATAGTCTATATAGAAAAATTCTTAAAAGGTAGGGATGTGCATTCAATCCACCAAATTCGACCCAAATTTTTTAAGAGTCGATGGATTCCTCCTCCACCGAGATTGAGTTGGGTAGAGTGTGTGTTGGCAAGATTTTCAACCCAAAAACCCGACCCAACCCAAGCTATAAAATTTTTAAAAAATACATGTAATTTGAATTTGTTAGTTTGATTTATTTTTGTATATTGAGACTTAAATTTTTATGAAGTTGGGGTATTAGACTCCTTTGTGAAAATTGTAATTTTTTTTTTGCTAGGTAAATTGGGAAGGAGGTTTCGAATTCTAGACATATGGCATCATAGAGAGTGTTGATATCATTATGCTATCAGGTCACTTCCATTGGGTAAATTATAATCATTTATTGAATAAGGAGCTTGAATAATTGAATGAACTCCATTTTTTTTATTAGGCCTCACAAAATTTCCCCAACTTGATGATTCAACCCAATCCGATCTATGAGTTAGAGCATTCTCAATTGAGTAGTTAAAACCACATGTAGTCAAAAAGTAGCTAAACTCCCCCAAAAATTTCATGTATCAGCCTCAATATTTTGTCCCAAAAAGTTATAAATGAATAATGTTTCAATACAGTAATTGAGAAATTGTTGATCAATCAATTTCAGCCAATTTTAAATTCGTACCCCTCTCTCTCTCTCTCTCTCTCTCTCTCTCTCTCTCTCTCTCTCTCTCTCTCTCTCTCTCTCTCTCTCTCTCTCTCTCTCTCTCTCTCTCTCTCTCTGAATCAAACCTCCATAGCCATTCCAGCTCCTACGTGAAAAAATCTCCACCTTTCACCACCACCATCACCAATGGCTATGCAAAGGCTCTATGCAATGGGGCACCGGCGCCACCTCACTCCTTAATTTGCTCAGTGGCTGTTCGATGCAATGCTGGTTTCATTTTCAAATTTGCTTGTTTTACATCTTGCTTGTGTGTTGTTCTCACCTACCAATTTTAGGAAAAAGAAAGAAAGAGGGGGAGGCCTCACTTGAAATTGGAAAATAATGATGAAACTAGGTACTAATTAACGCTTTATTTATTTTGAAGTAAAATAGTATTTGTAAAATGTTTTCTTAGTTTTAGGTGTTTATTTGCATGTAAAATGTGGTTAGACTTGTAAGATATTTTTCATTGATCATAAATTTTTTTATAAAAAGATGTAAGATGTTTAATCTTTAAAAATCGATAAAGTATTTTACTAAAACATACAATGGCTTCCTCTCCCCCATTTAAATTTTCTTAAGTTCAAACCCATTTATTGAAACATGAATCATCTACAAAAAACAAAATATTACATTTTTTATTTTATTAAAGTATGTATCACTTACAATCATTACAGACTCTCAATTATTTTGAGATGAAACGATACAAATATAGAGTAGTACTTTGCTAGGCACTAAGAACTAGGAACTCATACAATATATTAATTAAGTTAACAAAATCTTTTATTTATTTATTTACAAACATTAAGTTGACACATTTGAACAAGCTACATATATTATTAGAAATTTTTTTTTTGTTTTTGAGAAGAATATTATTAGAACTTCAGCAGACTTGCTCACTTTAACAAGAAACATTTAGGATTCCCAAAGAAGTTTCACTTATTTATTGTGCCCATAAAAATAAATAAATCTTATCAATTATAGGCCCATTAATCGATAGACAGAGCCTAACTCCAATAGAGTACCATCTCTAAGTCCCCCAGCTTGAAGGATCATTAGGGTTTGTGACAAATTGCCCGATTGATAATGATGATGGCATGGAATCCATGTTCTGCATACGATTGTTAGGCACGTGTGGATCATAAGGATAATTAAAAGCAGCTGGAAAATATGGGATTCTAGCAAGTGGGTCAAGTTCTTGCGAAACACACGAATAAGGCATGCCACAATAATTACCACTAATAGTCTCACAAGGTTTTGGAATCTTGGGCACTGTTAATGGATCCTTATCATAATGTGGTGCTGTCATACCTGGACCAATAAGTTTATCACCAATATAATGTGTTATTCCACTAGTGCTGAAATTTTGATCTTCTTGATTGGGATCAAATTGTTCATGTGGTTGATAGCCTAATGACCATAGTGGGTCATAAGATGAAGAATACGATGGTGGTGCTATTACGGGTGGAAAGTGAACTAAATTGGCAACATAATTGGTTTGCTCTAATTTAAGATCAACATGAGCAAAGCCTTGCAACATTGGGGTTGGAGTAGGAAGGTATAGCTGGTCTTGTTGAGAGCTTCGGATCCACTTAGGGTTTGCAATTAGAGAGGAAAAACCTTCCTCAGAGTTGCCATTACAGTGCATATCAGGAAAGGTGGCTATGGCAGGAACATCGTGAGAAATCAGCTTTTTCTTCATGCTTGAATGCCAAAAGTTCTTAATCTCATTATCTGTTCTTCCTGGTAGTTGCTTGGCTATCTGAGACCACCTGTTAGAAAAAAGAAAAAGTTCCCTCTTGCATGAAAAAGGAATGATATTCATGATGAAGGTTACGATAAAGTTAACAATATATAAGAAGAAGATGGGACATAAAAATCATATTAGATTAGATTTACAAGTTGAGGTATTATATGTTAAATATAATATAAAAAAGTAAATAAATATTTATTTATTATGTTGTCCATGTGTTACTAATGATATTTATTGTTACATCTTTGTAAAGATTTTTATAATAAAATTGGTAATAATTTAAGCATTTTTGGAAAAGAAAAAGGAGGTACTTGTTTCCTAGAATGCCATGGAGTTCAATGATGAGGGCTGCTTCTTGGGTAGAGAAGCTCCCACGTTTTAGGCCAGGTCTGAGATAATTTGTCCATCTTAATCTGCAGCTCTTTCCGCATCTCTGCAGGCCTGCTTCATAGAAACCGTACAAGAAGATCGAAAAAAAAATGAACAAGAACAAAGAAAATTTGACAAACAGTACTAGGAATCTATGAAAGCTATATAGCCAATGCATTGAGAGAGAGAGGGGGGGAGCAGTGATCGATAATGTTACCAGCAAATTTTGGGACAGATGTCCAGCAACCATGGCCATAGGTTGAAATGTAGTTTAAGAGCTTCTCATCTTCCTCCGGTGACCATAGTCCTCTCTTCACCTTCTGCTTGTTACAGCATGAGTGATGTCTCATCTTTCTCTCTAAAAGCAGTAATCGCCAAAGACAGATCAATAATAAGTATTGGGGAATAAGTATAAAAAGATGAAATAGTTCAGAGAGAGAAAGAGAAAAGAAAGGCAGAACTAGGTCTAGCCCTAGCTGTCAGAAGTCAATACCGTCAAAAGAAGAGAACAGAGAAATGGGAAATCTAGAAGTGTGATTTCTGAGTACACTGAGGTTATGAATTTAACGTAAGAGCTGGTACAGTTAGGGTTTTACAATGGATCCTTCTTTTGTTCATTCACGTGATATGCAAGCTGGTGGGTCCATTCATGTGTGTGAGATATCCCACACCTTGATTCTTTGTCAAGAAAGCATATTTTTTTGGATGAAAATATGTGACCGTTTACCCTCTAGCTTGGACTTATTGAGAATGAGCATATTGAGCAATAATGAGATTTGGAGACAAGGTCATTAGCGGATATGTACATTCTAAATCATGAATTTTTGAACCATAATTGAATATTGAACTTTGGCTTTGTTGAAAAAGGGTTCTCAAGCGCGGCGCGTAATTTGGAATAAAGTAGACATCCCTTCACAGAGAAGAACAATAATTTTTTGTTGTTGTATATCGTACTATCAAGTCATATGTTATTTTATATATAATTAAAATTATTGTGTTCTTTTTAATTATTATGATTATTGATTACACTAAAGGGATGCTTTTTCCTTCTATTAGTCGCTAACCCCGTACGATGCACGGGATAATTCAATAATAATTGTATTTATTTAATTTGCTTGACGGTATATTAATAATCAGTTTGCAAAAAAAAAAAAAAAAAAGTACAATGAAACCCCTAATTGACAGCACACCCTAACATCAAAGATGGTAAAAGACTTAATTAAATTCAGCTAGATTTTAGTTGATAGGTGGGGAAACTAAAGCATACCTTGCTTAGAAAAATTTTCATTTTGATAAGACCAAACCTTGAATGTCACGAAGGGATCAGGCCAATGTTCTTATCTTCAATGCAAGGTCTCAATAGAAATTTCCAATAAGTTTAGTCACTCCAAGCCTCCAATTAAGAAGAGCTTAATTCGAATAATTAAAACAAACATAATTCATAAACTATGAAAGATGTAACCAAAGAAATAAAAATTATTTGAATACGTTGGCTAGGACACTCGCAATGCAAGCACTTGTCCATTCACTTACAACAAAAGTATCAAAACATGAAAATCACAATAACAAAATACAAAATTTTAACTAAATAAAAAAGTGCATTAAACTATATTTTACAACAAATACCCATAGAGCAAAATATAACAAAGGAATAAATATGTTTGAAGAATAAATATAGAGCAGAAAATAACAAAGGAAAAATAGTTCAAATAAAAAGTCTCTAATTTCAGATTAGTCACGAACACAAACAAAGAGAATTTTTATTTGTACACTATTGAAGGGTGAACTACAACAAACCAATGAATGCTTCAGTAATTAACTGTTGCCTAATTTTGGCTACTGCTACTAAATTCAATCTAAATTATTGCCAATACTCCTCTTACCATGCTACATGTTTTAATAATCCATATTATGCATCTATACAATTAATACTACCCTAGTCTTTGGAAATTCTAAATAAATGTATACTGTCTTGTGGCAACTTTAAATTAGTGATCTACTTTTACAAACATCAATTTAGTGTTGTGAAGCTGTGAAGGTAAACATGTAGAATTTCATGTTCAAAAAGTCATAAAATTGAAGGTCTATGCAATGGTAAAGAAATAATTTTGGTACACACATACCTTTCTTTCGGTTGATCTTCTAGCCTCCAATTCTCTCTCAGCTTCTTCTTTCTTCCTAGTTGTTTATTCTTTTGTACTCTCTCTTGTTGCTACAATAGGATCCTTAGCAGCTTGACTGTAAGCTCTGTAGCTACATGACTTGAATACTCTGCTCCTAAGAAAGATTAGATGTACAATTGAAAACCCTATATGGATAAACGTTGAGCAACTTTGCTTTTTTTGTGGTCGATGCTGTGTAATCCGCAGTTGTCTTAGTTGTGCTTACAATAGTGTCCTTTACTTGTGTTCCCTTCTCTATTGCAGTGTCTTTCATAGCCTCACTTTTCTCTACGACTGTATCCTTTGCTTGTGCTGGTACCTTAGTCTCTATTGCAAACATTAAAAATATATGTGTATAGTGAATTATATACTTGGAGAGATTGTAGCCAGAGAGAGAATAAAGCCTCTGGAAGGCATAGCAGCTTTCTCAGAGGTAGAGGGAGATGCTGGCTACAACGTTTAAGGTTGTTGAAGGTTTAGGGTTTATGGAGGTAGCTTTTATTTGAATCAATGATGAAATGTGGGTTTTGGCAAAGAAGGGTTACGAAAAGAGAGAAACAAAGATGTGTTCTAATGATGTGGCAAATAAAAAGAAAAAGAAAATAGTAATGACGTGGAAAATTATAGGAGTTCCAGAGGCTTTGGTTATATATATATATATATATATATATATATATATATAAACCATTTTGTCGCTTAACTTTACTCATCTATCAGAGAATATGTTTTATTATTATCACGTGCCTCAATAATTATTATAGGGTACTTTACTCTAAGTACCCATTTGGTTACCGATTAAAATTGTTGCGTTTGTGTTTCTAGCGTTTTACGCCTTTTTTTTAAAAAAAAAAAAAATTTGAGAAGCACATGAACGTGAGACACAGACCTACTAGTGCGTCTCGTGCACTATGCACAAGACCCACTACCTCTTATCACATCCAAATTTTGCATTGAAATAGGTTTCACGGCATTATTCACACATTTAAAAATTATTTGGCTACAGTGTTTTCAGTTTTCTAAAAAAATAAGTGGTATCCAAACAGACCCTAAGTGAATTTTTCAAAAAGTTACTTATAAGAGAATTAATATAATTCAATAAAAAATTTAATTAAATCCGATAAAAAATTTAATAAAGTTTATCATTTAATTTAAACTAAGCAATATCCAAACGGACCCTAAGTGAATTTTTTAAAAAGTTACTTATAAGAGAATTAATATAATTCAATAAAAAATTTAATAAAATCCCATAAAAAATTTAATAAAGTTTATCATTTAATTTAAACTATCTTATTCATTAACTATATTTCTAGTACAAAAGTTCCAAAAAGTTTGAAATACTCTTTCAAAATTTTCATAATTTTAAAATACCTCAATTAAAATTTTTAAGAAATTTATATGAAATTTCATGAATTGTAATAAATTAATTTTATGATTTACTAGAATTTTTATTATAAAAGTTTCAAAAAAATAATTCAATTAAAACTCATTGTCAAAATGTTTTAAAATTTTAGTACTTATTTTGAAATTATTCTAAGAAATACTATAATATTTTGTTTTAATAAAACTTGGTCTTAAATGAATGCTTCAGTCACTTAAAGTAATTAAGGTATAAACTCTAAATAACAATAAGTCATATAGGTGGAATTCCAAATGTTCCCAAGATTCTTGTTACTTAGGGGAAGAAAATACATTTAAAAAGATGCCAGAGCACACCCAGAAATTATTTTAATATTTATTATGGGATTTCATTGGATAATTTAAGATTTTAATGTTTTTATTTGTTTAGTTTGAGTTGTGGTAGGGATTAAATTCCATGTTCTTAGATAAGAATTCGTTTAGTATTTGGATTAGTATTAGAGTTCAACTAGGATTAGTTGCTTATCTTTATCTCTTATTTCCACTATGATTAGTTGTTTATCTTTACCACCGCACACCCTTGGTGCGATGGTTACTCCACTGGTATAAATGCTTGTGGAGTGTGGGGGTAAGGGCCGGGGTTTAAGTCTCCAGGAGGGAGCTTCACACACATTTATACTTAGATTAGGGTAGAGTAGAAATTTTATTTTGTATATAAAAAAAAGTTGTTTATCTTTATCTCTTAGTTACTAGAAGATCTATAAAACTCCAGATAATTTATTTTGTATTTAGACTATTATTTTTAATCAAAGATTTCTTTATTCAAAATGTGTTTGTGTTTGTTAGGTTCTAAAGTTTAGAACAATTGGCAAATCGTGAATACAAATTTGTCTAAATATAAATTATTAGATTTATAAGTTTGATTAGACAATACTCAAGGTGTTACAAGTCAAAATACAAGAACATTCAAGCTGTAGAAAGGAGAGTTCAAATTCTGTGAAATCCGACCGATCGAAAATTAGATCCGACCGATCGAAAATCACAGAAAACCAGTTTCTACTGAATTTTAATTAAGCCCAACAACCCATTGGTCCATTAAGTGATTATGGTTTCCGATTTATTTTACATAGTATATAAAAGAAGCCTTAAGGCACGTTTTGCAGAGACTTTGGAGGTGCTCTTGTGAGATATAAAAGGTATTGTGCCATCCTCTTTCAAAGTCACTGCTGTAAATCATTCTCATATCATTAGATTCGGTAGATCTAAAGTGTTAAGTTTTAAAAGTTTAGAACAATTGGCAAATCGTGAACGCAAACTTGTCTAGATATAGATCCTAGAGTCTATAGGTATTATTAGACAATGCTCAAGGTGATTTAAGTCAAGATTCAAGAACATACAAGTTGTAGAAAGAAGAAAGAAGAAAGAAGAATTTAGAATCTGCTTGGTTCGACCGATCAAGAGATAGGCTCGATCGATCGAGAGTCGTATCTTAATTAAACCCAAACAACAGTTCAAGCCCAAAAAGTATTAGGGTTTCAGATCTACTTCTCCTTGTATATAAAGAAAAACTTATGCACGCTTTTATAAGGCCTTCCAAAGAGAAAAGAGTGTGCCTCTTTTGTAGATCTAAGGTTTTGTACTCAAAAATTTCTCTCATGTCTTCTACCGATGTTATTTCTTGAAGAATCTCAAGATCCGGTATTGTAGAAGTTGTTGCATTTTCTAGTCATCAAAAGTGCTGATGATCTAAACTTTCAAGAGTGGTCTTGGAGTCACAAACAGTATAGTTTGTGTTGATAAACTTTTGAGTGGAGTCTCAAAGTCACAAGTAGGAGAACTTGTGTTTGGTGTAAATTTAAGAAAGAAGTAGTCCGTGGACTCGGAGCTATCACGTGATCGTGGTAGTAAGTTTTCTATTCGAGGTAGCAATAGAATGTTAGTGATCTAAGTTCTATTATACAAATTTCAATTCTTTCATAGTGAATTTGTTGTTACCTAGAGGATAGCTAGGTTAAATCCTCCCTAGGTTTTTTCTCGATTTGGTTTTCCTGGATGATCATATCATTGTGTTCTTTATTTTCCGCTACTTTACATGATATGACTTTATTCTTTTAACCTAGACCTGAATAATAAACCTAAGTATTCACTTGGTTAATTAATTAGGTTAAACAATCTAGTTTACAGGGATCTAAAACCTAACATGAAGTTGTTACTACAGAGATCAACAATTGAAGGTAATTTGAAACATTTGAGTGGGATCTCAAAGTCACAAGCGTGGGTGTTTGTGTTGCAATAAATCCAATGAGAGAAAGATTTCGTGAATTCAAAGCTTGCACGTAGTCGTATCAGTAAATTACTACTGGAGGTAGCAATAGATTTATGGTTAAATTTGATTGTAAAAACTTCGATTATCTTATAGTGGGTTTACTTTATCTTGAGAATAGCTAGGTTAAATCCTCCCCAAGATTTTACCTTGAAATGGTTCGTTTCATTGGTTTTTCTGAGTTATCATATCGTGGTGTTATTTACTTTTTCGCTTTTATGCATAATATGATATATGCTTGTTTAATCTAAATCTAAATAATAAACTTAATTATCATCTTGGTAATTGATTAGGTTAAACAATCTAATTTAAGGGGTCTAAACGAACGAACAATTGGGTTCAGAGCGGGTTCATTCTGATTGGATTAACGTCCTGAGTGAGATCCTTGATCCTTGTTGTCATGGATAATTTTAAGTGTCTGTTTGCTCATATTTGCGATGATTTGAATAAAAAGGACACTAATGTTTCTGTTGATCTTAATGACGCCTATGAAACTCTTCGTAAGAAATTATTTAAATCTATGAAAATTGCTAAGAAATTCAAGTAAGAGTTAAAATTGGCTAATCTTGAAAAAGAGGAATTGATTGTGAGATTAGATAAATCTAATAAAAAGATCTGTTTTTATTTCTGTTTCTCTTAAGCCTAACGTTGATAATGTTTATAATCCTCCTTTCAAGAGGAATCATAAAGAAAATGCTTATTTTGCTAGGTTAGACAAAAGTAAAAGTTTTGATGTAGATGCTGAAGTTTCTAAACTTGTCTAAACCTACTATTAGAGTGCACAAAAAATCTTTTTTTGTGCCTACCTGTCATCTTTGTGGTATTGTTGGTCATGTTAGACCAAATTGTTCTTTGCTGAGGCAAAAAACCAAAATCTGAGACTAGATCTGCTATTTGGAATACTGATGTTTTTAAATTTGTTCATTTTTGTCACTTTTGTAGTGTGTCTAGTCACATTCGTCCTAACTATCATATATTGAAATTGAAGCATTTTGTTTTTCAGTCTAGGATATGTGATATTATTTCTCCTGCCATAAGTCCAAATAAATTTTTTCATATGCTTTTGAAAAATTTAAGCTTGTTGGCTTGTAAAAGGAAATTGTAGGATTTCGGTTTGTCATAGAAGAATTGTGTAATTCTTCAAATACATTCTGTTTTTCATGAATTTTCACCTATAAAGCCAATGATGTGTGCTATATGGGTGAGAAAAGATTTGCTAAGGTGAGTTGGACATGTTTTCTTTTAATTTTTGGTTGTTTTATTTTCTTAGGTTGTTTTGTTTATTAAAAAAAAAAAAACCAAAAACATTGAAAATTTTCAAAAAGACAAAAATATTTTATTTTGTGTCTAGATATTTCTTGAGGATTACATGAATTATGATATCTCTCTCTTGATTTAGAACATATTTGATATTGTGGAGAAACTTAAATAGTGTGTTGCATAACTATGTGCATGACTATTTTGAGATAAATACTATTTTGTACGGGTATGTACTAGTTTGTACATGTACTTATGGATTAATTAAGAAATTGATATTTCTTATTTGTGTACCCTATATAACTTAGTTGAGCACTATTCACGTATTGCTTCTGCATTTGTTCATTTAGCATAATGTGCGCTTTTTGTTTTTGGTCATAAAAATTTTGAAAATCCAAAAAGATTTTATTTTTTGTATTGCACATCACTAACTGTGTAATTAAGGTTGGCTTATGAAAGTTACATTCCATGACTATGTACCTTTTTTAGCTTTGATGAGCTTTATTTTTCTGCACTTTGCTAGTTTGTGCTATGTAGTGCTTATATTGTGTGACTTGTTTATTGTTTTTAAACACATGATTTTGATTTTGAAGTCACATTCTTTTAATTGTAAGGATTAAAAAATCTTAGAAAAAATGCATAAATAACCATCTTACCACTATTACTCACCAATCATGAATACCTGTGTGCAAATCATAAAAGTTGTGCTCGGTAAGGTGTAGCACTTGCACAACAAGATATTAAATGTATTGCTTTCAAAATAAATAAAAGAAGCAAAAAGTGTGTTTAATTTCTATCTACATATCACCTTTTATGTATCTCATACACATACTAGTTGTACACACTACACGCAAATCTTTGCTAAATTCTATATATATGATTGTGTGTTGACTAATCTGACCGTCTCTAATTGCATATGAAAACTAATGTGTAAATGCAAATTTTTTTTTTTGGTTGGGAATTTGAAAATAAGATTTTCATGTCTAGAAGTTTAAATTATGTGATTTTAACTTCTTGATTGGTTTTGATTTTTGCATTTAAGAGGCATCATGTGTTTTAAAACTTTTCTGGATCATGTTCATCTGCATTGAGTCATAAAAATAGCTTTCAAGTTTTTTTTTTTCTGCATAAAATTTACAGATTTCAAAGTTTTAAAATTTTTAACTATTTCAACCAATCGAAAATGTGAGCTTTTGTGTTCAAAACTCTCTGCCTCTCTCGATTGATACTCGATCGATGTTTGACTGATCTGTTAGGACATATGTGATTCATGTTAGGAACATATGTCAATTTAGAATTGGCTAATCCTTCGACAAAACACACTTTACTTGTAATTGAGTAGATCTAGGATGTATTTAATATTTCAATGAATAAGGTTTCAAGTTCAAGTGTTAAAGTCATACAAATCTGTCCAAAAAATAAGTGAAGAAGTGCTAATTCATTAAAGCTCAACAGCTCTCGACAGATAGCTATCTATCGAGCTCTCGACAGATAGCTATCTATCGAGCTCTCGACAGCTGTTGACAGATACTATCTATCGAGAATTACAAAATTAGAATTTTCAAATCTAATTTTCGACCCATGCTGACATATATAAGACTTATTTTAAAGGCCGTCACATAAGAAAATATAAGGAGACCACATGCAAAAGGTGACCGATGCCTTATTCTCTCTGAAAGAAGCTACTGCATCTTTGCACCTTAGAGTTTTGTAACCAAGTGCTTCTTGATTTTCATTGTTAATGAAATGAAGAACTTTTCAGCCAACATTCTTCTTCCTCAAGTTGATGAGTAAGTCACGTACTGGGATTCGTGCAAAGGAGTTAGTCACATACTAGGATCCGTACATCAAAAAAGGTGGCGTTCATATATTAAAGAGTTCAGAGGTTCTGAAGCGGTAAAAGGTTTCTACTGTTAGTTCATCTACGGAGATTGTAGAGTTTAGGGACAAAGATTTTGTACTAGATCTGAAATTTCTTTTTCCTAAAGTGAATTGTTTTTCGGAAAGGTTTTCCTCCAGATTTTTTATTGTGAAACTAGTTTGTTTCATTGGTTTTCCTAGGTTATCATATCTTGTCTTATTTACTATTCAACTATGCATGATTTTGATATGATATTGATGTTTGATTGTTTTAACAAGTTTTATTCATAATAAATCTAATTAACAACTTGGGTTTAAAACTTGTTAATTCGATCAACCGGGGTCTAAATTTCCCAACACGATCAAAACTAGATAATTTTCAGTTTTTAATTGATCAGTCTTTTCATGCATTGCACATATAGATTAGGACATGCATTGCATTTTTTTTTTCTTTATCCATCTTGCATTTATTGTAGTCATATCTCTCATTATTTTCACACACAACATGTATACACTTTGCTGAATTAGGTATTCAACTTAATTTAAAAATTGATTGATTAATTTTTCAGTTCTGTACATTTTAGTATATGCTGTTTCTCTTCATGTGTGAACTGCTAAAAATTGAAAATATTTTGAGATATGGTGGATAATAAATGTGCAAGTATTTTCTCTAAAAAACTTTGCATGCTAATTTTTATATCATTGAGATCTATATTAATTGTATAGTTTTATTGATTGTGCCTGAAGTGTTTGCAAGCATCTGTTAATGAGTTACATAGTGTCAAGTTTGCATATATTAAAAGAGAGAATATTTGTATTCATGTGTATCCTCGACTTATTTTTTTGTTAGGTTTGTGTCTTTTTAGTTTTCTGCACCTCCTAAATATTCCCCAAAATTGTTTTTCTCCAAACTTTTTTTGTTTTTCCTATTTTTATAGGGGGAGAAAGTTTTTTTTTTAAAGCCTGTGTTGTTCATAGGGGGAGTTGCCTCTATTTTCTATAAAGCTTGATTCTTTTATGTTTCCTTGATTCTCTATTTCTCTTCTCCTTTGTTATGTATGTTTATTGTTTACCTTCTGATTGAGTTGTCTTTATCAATACGTAATAAAAGAGGGAGAAAAAGATGAAATTTAGAATAGTTTTTTAACTGTTTTTATTTAGGGGGAGTTGAGATTGTTTTCAAAAGGGGGAGAAAATAAAAAGTTTTTGATGTATCTAACTTAGGATGAGAGTTAGTTTCCGTGTTTGTTATTTGCTGTTATTGCATATGTGTTATTTTCTGTTTATTTGTCTTTGTTTCCGCACATGCCTTGATGTGCTCTTTTGAGTGTTTCAGGAAAGGTCTTTATTTCCACACATGCGTTGATGTGCTCTTTTGAGTGTTTCAGGAAAGACAAGTACATTCTGATCAAGACTTTCTGCCTCTTATTGCAACTTCTGTGTTAGGAGTTTTAGTTTGGGATTTGTGATTTAATTGGGCATTTTATTGTAATTGGGATGTTCTTGTATTTGAGCATTTCATATTGTATATAAATTTTGTCATGGATTGCCAAAGGAGGAGATTGTTAGGTTCTAAAGTTTAGAACAATTGGTAAATTGTGAGTATATAAAAGCCCAACAGCCTATTGGTCCATTAAGTGATTAGGGTTTCAGATTTATTTCACATAGTATATAAAATAAACCTTAAGGCACATTTTGTAGAGATTTTGGAGGTGCTCTTGTGAGATCTAAAAGGTATGTACCTTTTTCTTTCAAAGTCACTGCTGGAAATCACTCTCATATCATTAGATCCAGTAGATCTAAAGTTGCTATTACAAAGATCAACAACTGAAGGTGATTTGAAATCTTTGAGTGAGATCTCAAAGTCGCAAGTGTGGGTGCTTGTGTTGCAGTAAATCCAAAGAGAGAAGTAGTCTGTGAATTTGGAGCTTGCATATGGTCGTGTCAATAAGTTGCTATTAAAGGTAGCAATAGATTTAGGGTTAAATCTAATTGTAAAAACTTCGAGGATAGTTATGTCAAATCCTCTCCAAGTTTTTATCTTGAAACAATTCGTTTCATTGGTTTTCCTAGGTCATCATATTGTGGTATTATTTACTTTTCCGCTTTTATGCATGATATGATATATGCTTTTTTAACCTAGATCTGAATAATAAACCTAATAATCATCTTGGTTAATTAATTAAGTTAAACAATTTGGTTTAAAGGGTCTAAACGAACAAATAGTGTTTGTGTTTGGTGATGATTCCAAACAACTCTTAACTGGTGAAGCCTAAGGTTTAAACATGGGATTGATCTAGGTGGGATGTCTAGATTGTCCTACATCACAAACCCTATAGGCTTAGTCTCACATCACCATTATTAAGATCTTCTTAATTTGAAATAGATCTATTTAATGCTTCAGATTAAAAATGACAAGTTTAAAGGTGTACCAACACCACGTTCTTAGGGATGACAATTTTGCCCCGTCTCACTTGCCCCGCCCTTCCCGCTTCCCCTCGCATGAGTTTACCCTACCCCGCAAAGGAGGTGGGGCAAGGATGGAGCGAGATTTTAGCCCCGTACAATAGGACGGGGCAAGGATGAGTTTTAAACTTTTTAGACCCACCCTGCCCCGTGTTAATAAGGGTTAAATTGTAAAATTTTCATTTCCTAAAACCCTTCTATTTAAACAAACATATTATTAGCTTATTTTATTCTACCTAACATGGCTCTCTACCTCTTTTTTCTCTCTAGCAAGGTTGGAAATAAGGTACCAATTTTTAACATTTTCTTTTATCTTTAATTATTAGAAACAAATTTATATACTATTGAATCATTGATTTTGTACTATGAGATTTTTGTTTTTATTGAGATATTGTATTGTTAAACACTTGGATAATATTATTCAGTTTTTGCTAAAAATTAGTTTGGTTTGATGGGATCAAATTTATTTTTAATTTCAAGTATATATTTATTAACGAAACATGTTTTATTAAAAAAAATTTAATAGTTGTGGGCAAATCAATTGGAAGTAGAGTTTTATGGGGTGGGGTGGGGCTTCACGAGGCCCCAAGGGGTAGGGATTAGGCAATAAAATTTTACTCGTCATGCGGCCTGGGGTGGAAATAGGGCAAGACAAAACTATGCGGGGCGGGGGTAAAAACCCCATCCTTCGACCCTATCCTGCCCCATTGCCATTCCTACACGTTCTTTAATTGATTATTGCTACCTCGTTACTATGCACTCTTGGTGTGATGGTCACTCTATAAATATAAATATGTATAGAGTATGGAGGGTAATGACTAGAATTTAAGTCTCCAGAGTTAAGTTTCACATACATATACATTAAGATTAGTCTAAAGAAAAAAAATTTCCAATATTAAAAAAAAAAAATTTATTACTACCTCCATAGTTAGAGTACTTCTTTTGATGATGGCTTATAATTACAATATCGAAGTCTACTACTCTCTCTGATAACGAAGGCAATAAGATTATTATAGATATGATCTCATAATTCGACTCAATATTGAGTGTACAGAATATGTTTTAGGGCTTAATATTCTATGGATATTCGACAATTCTACTGCTACTCGTCTACTCCTATATATTATTTTAGTTTTTCTTTTTGAAAATATCAGAATATTCTCAATGCAATCATTTCTGAGACTAAAAGAGAAACGCTATCAAACGCAGTCAAAAGTTGATTTATTAACCAGTTAATGTATCTTTGTCACGTTTTTTCAATTTGTTTCAACTTTCAACAATGCCGGCTAGGAATTCTAATCAAGTATAAATACAGTAGGGCTATGCTAAAAAGATGTGAAGTCTCAATCAAGTACAACAACACGTTCCATTTTTTTTTTTTTTTTTTTTTGAGAATCAGCACGTTCCATTTAAGTACCTTCTTTTTAACTTTAAGTAATTAATACGTGTTCAGCTCATACCCATGGCTTAGGTCATTTGGGTCAGGTGGAGTTTTTTAGAATCGTATTAATTCATTGTGCACTGAATGGATTATTTTATAATGTAGTTAATAATTTAAATAAATATCCAAATAATATTAGTCGATTTTCATTTAAATGTTATTGATGCGACAAAATTCAATCCATATAATTCAAAATGGATGATTATATATTTAATAGAAATATTACTCTTAAAAATTTAAAGGATCATTACCTTGGATAGATGATGATCAATGTCCACGATTATATGATGATCAATGACCATATATAGTTATATATTTGATTTCCATTACAAAAGATTTAACAAGACAATTTACCAAACCAAAGAAGGAAAATTAGGGCCGGTGTACTTCTTGCTAAATTAATAGACAAACTTAGATTTACATGCATGGATGAAGAACAACTAATGAAGAACTTTTTTCTTAGTCATGTTGACTTATGCTTGATGTTGATGATAATATATGTATGTATGCTTTCCAAGTTTCCCCAATACCAAGGATATGTGATAATGATAATTATAATATAATGAAGGATTCTATATATAGATATATCTTAGGTTTCTTATTTTAGGTTGGCAAACCATGAACAAAAAATGTATTGGTTTAGTACTTTTAGAGTCTTATAAGGTCCAAAATGGGGTTTTACCCCTTTCAACAAAAAAAAAAAAAAAAAAAATTCAATATTTTGCCACATTTCTCAAACTATTTAGAGAAATTCTCCTATTTGAAAATTTTTAGAAAATCGAGTTTCAAATGTAAAACTCGATTTTTGGACAATTTAGTTATAGCGGAATTGAAAATAAAAATAAAAATAAAAATTTGTGGAACTCGAGTTCATGGAACTCAAGTCCCATTCAAGGAACTCGAGTCCCATTTCCTTAAATAATTTTACACATGAGGCATTTTGCTGGATATTTTTTTTAGAAAAGGGCAAAAGCCCATTTTCTCCGTCTTTAAAGTGTTGTCAAGTTTGCTACCTAGGTGATAAAGTTTATAGTGCATAAGTGTGGACATCTACTCGACCGATCGAGAAGCCCAGATCTTGACAAATTGAGTAGCATCTTAACAAATTGAAACTCAATTTTAGAAATGCTAAAGTCAGCTTATTTAGCCCATTAAGTGATTAGGCCGGTGTGCAAATAAGTTAAAAGGTATTTAAGCAAACCCTAATACACATCCAAAAGACTTTTGGAGTTGCTCTCTTATAGATCTAAAGGTTTTGTGCCTCCTGCTCTTAAAAGCTTCTAAGGAGATCATTCGAAACACAATTTGAATCGGTGGTGTTGAAGCTTTTGCAAAACTAGTCATCACAAGAATTGGATATGAATCTTCAAGTAAATTATTGAAGTCATGGACTATAGGTTCATGTTGCAACATCTCCATAGATAGGAAGTTTCGTGGACTAGGACTTGCATTTGGTAATGTTAGTAAGTTTATATGAATAGGGTTATTTGGTTATTGTAAAAGTTGTAATTAGTTAATGGATTTGTTTTACCTTGGGATTGATAAGTTGAATTCTTCTAGGATTTTTACTTTGAAATTTTTATTTCTTTTGTTTTCCTTGGATCACCATATGATTTTGTACTGCTTTAATTTTGATATGCTTGATTGTATTCTTATTGGTAATTATTTAATTAACCGAAAACAATTTATAAATAATCTAATTACAATCTTGGCCCTAAAACTGTTTAATAACAAATTTTATATATATATATATATATATATATATATATATATATATATATATCAATGATTACATAAATGCATGATAGAATAAATGGAATAACGTAGCACATCTACCAAACATTTAAGGTCTATTATTTTGTTATTCTAGAATTGGTTGACTTGGAAGTATTACAAGTGCAATAGGAAGAATGGTAATTCAAGATGAAAGTGATATTGATATTGATATTGATGATGATTGCAATGTATGGTAGACTTTGATATGAGATGATAGAAGCTTAATTTGTATTTTATCCCAAGGCTTAAGTCCAACTCAAAGTGTTTAACAAAAAAAAAAAAAACTCAAAGTGCTTATTCAATCCAATTTTTTAGGTTGAAATAAAAACAACAAAATTATCGTCCAACTGTAATGGAGTGAACCTTTGGAGTTTGGACATGTTTTTTATTTTATTTTTTTATTTTATCTGTGGCTGAAGAAAAAGGGTGGGAAATTTTATTGTTAGCCAATGAACTTCTAAGATTGGTCATGGAAATGGTACCTATAAAAGTTAAAGAAGGTCCCAAAATATAGTAATTTCTGTGTGTATTTGTTTATGTGATTTTGTCTGTTTTGTTAACAAGTCATATATACAATCCAAGTGAGTTAGGAAAAAAAATCATATACAATCCAGTGATATGAATCTAGAATATTTCCTGGAGTCCGTTTAAGATACATAATTCAACCAGAGTATTATTTTGCATTGACACATGACTATATGAGGACTACTGATATACTGAGACGCGGATATAAGAAAGTGCTGCACTAATTCAACCGGTTCCCATTTTTGTTTTTAGGACCTGAAAATTGACTTCTTATAACAGGCTTTGGTGTCAAGTTATAATTAAGCACAATGACTTAATCAAATAATAATGACAATTTAAACATGAAAAACGGCCAAAAGAGTATTTATATGCCTTAATTGTTTTTTGCTTTGTCTAACGATAGTTGAACTTGATTTTTTTTTTTAATACAAAATAGAATTTCTACTCTAGCCTAATTTAAGTGTATATGTGTGTGAAACTCACTCCTGGAGACTTGAACCCTAACCTTTGCCTCTCACACCCCACAAATATTTATATTTGTGGAGTGACAACCGCATTTATACGGTGGTAAACTTGATTTAAATTAACATTAGCAAGATCACTTTATAAGACAACTATTAATAATATTAAATATGTATTTGTGAAAGGGTTTTGTCAAATATCCAAGGAAATATTAAACAAAGTATAGCTAACATGATCAAGGTGGCTTCTGAAGTAAAATATGACCATATCCAACAAAGCCTACTACTACGAAGTAGAATTAACAAACAAGTGGTACAAATTACAAAATACATTCATATGCCTCGAAAAATAGTTGGGTTGGCTTCAAAAGCCCTCTTTAGTATTATAAAGTTGATCAGGTTTTTATTTTTTTATGACTGAAGTATGAAATGTTGATCAGGTTTTATTTGGGTGTTGTTGCCAAAGTGTTGAAGTTGATGGTACAATGGATACTACAGGGGCAAGGTGCCATAGTAGAGTTGCAATTGACACTACATAATATATAATCAACTAGAATAATTTTCAATATCATTGAACTGGTGACTTGAAGATTATTTGTGAAAAAGAGAATTTGATTTTTTGGTGATATAATCCATTGCAGGAAGAAGGATGAATGCCCGGAAAATGATTTTATGCATGCAGTTCATTTTAAATATTAGTTATGATATTTTTCATGTTGAATATATTTGAATAGATGTTGAGAGGGAAGCATAAAATAGGAACATAAAAATAAGAGAGTTACCTTGTTTAGCCTTTTAGCCTACGTCAACGGAGTACACTCTTAAAAGTATAGTACAAAGCCTATATTACAATAAACCATAACTTGAGTATATATAGTAGATTAAACTCTAGATAGACTTCTAGTACAAGTAGGAGACTTGGCTTGTAGACAAAGTAAAGTTAAGCTTGGGCCTATACTAGTGGGCTAATATATCTCCAACATGTCTCAATAGAGATATTCCACCTTCTCCTTTGAGTCTTTGACAAACAAGGTTCACATCTCTGAATTGTTAAAGAAATAGATTATTAACTTGTTTTTAATTGAATGTTTGTTTTGAAACACTGGGGTAATCAGGAAATGCAGACTGAACTTTGACCAGGTGTTTTACAAAATATAATACTGGCCATATATAGTAACACACTATCACTGCTCTCATCGATGAGTGACTAGTTTTCCAATAGCCATTGTGGTTATAGTTGTTTTCATTCAATAGATTTATTTGGGGTAGATTTTGAAACCCTTTTGAGAAATAGTAGGAAAATCCAATTGTAGTTACGGTGAAGGTGAAAATAGCGTCTTTTGGGGTTGGTATTGAAGGTTATGAGGAGTGAGAACCATGTACTATATGGCGAAAGCGAAAGCAAAGGGTATGGATAAGCTCCAACATTATTATTAGAAGATGCACCCTTTATTATTCTCCCTGTTTGGATAACAAACTATTGGGAAGAGTAAAAATTTAGGGTGCATTTGGTTCTAAGATTCTCAAAATCTCTTTAGAATGCTTTGGTATGTTAGTGAATTAAAGTGTTCTTTGGTCATATCAGATGACTTGGGGCCTTGGGGCTTGTTTGGTAGAGTGGTTCAAACTCATTTTAAACAACCTTACACACATTTTCACACATTTTTTAACTCACATATATTTCAAAAAACTACAAACAATTCATCTCAACTCAAACTCCTCTACCAAACAGGCCCTTGGTGACTTAAGATGACATGAACAGTACCATGTTAAAAGCCTCAATTATATGTTAAGATGGCCGCTATTGGTTCTTGGATGAAAAAAAAGGAGGTTATACTAGGTTAGCAGGCAATGAACCAAATTTTAAAAACCTTACACACATTTCCACACACTTTTTAACCCACATATATTTCAAAAAACTACAAACAATTCATCTCAACTCAAACTCTTCTACCAAACGGACCCTTGGTGACTTAAGATGACATGAGCAGTACCATGTTAAAAGCCTCAATTATATGTTAAGATGGCCGCTATTGGTTCTTGGATGAAAAAAAAGGAGGTTATACTAGGTTAGCAGGCAGTGAAATATCTTAGTGCTATCAACACGTAAATTGGTATCCTCTGTCAAGCATTTAGAAGTAGCCTAGATAGTTTGCAGTAGCAATGTCATCAGGAGTAAGGCTTAGCTTTATATTATAGAACCATCACTACTCTTGGTGGATATGAGGCATGTAGAGAGATTATATTTTATCGTTATTGTTTGCCACTTAGCTGCTTACCACAAAATATTACTTGGTGTCTCTGCTCATCAGAATGTATGCCAACTCTATAGGATAGATCAACAAACTTAAGTGTGATAACTGTCATAACATTCTACAGTTATTGTGCTTTAGTGTAGAGGCATGTACATGTGTTGCTCCCTTGGGTCAAAATTTTGAGGGAAAAATTTCAATTCATTGGAGTCAAGAGTATCACATGCTGAATTCCATGAAAAATGTGCTTCAATTCGGCCAGTGGTATTCCCCTCCAGTTCAAGCAAGTGCTTAATTGTTAGATGTTTTGTTAGAGCTGTCTTCAAGTAACCCTGGTCCCTAGCACAAACCCCTGATTTAATATATCAGTTGAACCATAGAGCTGTCTTCTGGGAAGCTATTCTCACTTTATTAGTCACATACTGAACTATTGACTTTGTCTGAAAAAAAAACAAAACTGTGGCTTTTAATATAAGTTCTTGCTTTCACAATATTTATTTCTCCTACACTCATCCTTTATACTTTCCCTCTTACATATGTGTGAAAAATGTAAATGTTTTGCTTGAAAGAGTTTCATAAAGGTAGAAGCCACAAGAGACAAAATATGTCTATTTCAAGAAAATAATTTCAAATTCACAAGGTGATAGAATTTGGAATTTACCACAAAAGAGAGACAAAAGTCTATATTTTTATTAATATGAAAACTGAAATGTTTTGGAGGCCACACTAAGTTTAAATAGTAAAAAAAAAACCTCATAAAAATCTTAATTCGTGTTAAGCAAAAATTAGGTGGCAAAATAGTAAATTTTACCAAAATAGACAAAATTAAGATAATTGCAAAACTAAATACTATTGTTTTTACTCTAAAAGACATCCAAAAAAGACAGAACCTTATTCTAACAAATTTTGAATAAAAAGATGAAAATGAAATAAATATTACTAAAAACGGAAAAGATAAACATTTCAAGATCTAAACAAAGGAATTTTCCCAAAGAGATAGATGAGGATCTGGTTTTCAAAGCACTTGAAAGTTGATACATAATAATAACCTGTTTGGTTAGAAGAAAACAAAGCATGCCTTATATGTATACATTTTCAGTTTTCAATCGGATCCATCACAAAAAAAGGGCATGATTTTGCAAAATTGTATCGAGTTTTCATTTTTAATATCCTAAAAATTGAGTTTGAATATAGAAAACAAAAACGTCTTTGGCCCGTTATCATTTTTGGGAAAATGAAAATAGTGGCAATTTGTAAAAAAACCAAATTTGTGGGTCCCATTAATAGTGACATGTCTCATTAAAACACACATACATACTCTCTCTCTCTCTCTCTCTCTCTCTTAGATGTAGGGGTTTAATGAAATTTGTTTGAATTTATGGGTTTTTCAATGGAGATTTGGGTTGGGTGTTTTTTTTTTTTTTTTCAATGGATTAGGCTTGTGACGTAGAGATTTGGGCTAGATATTGGCTTGCGATGGTGGTTCCTATGGGTTTTTATGGAGTTGTGGTTGGGCTTTGGTGGATTATGAAGATGTAGAGTTGTGTTTGGGTTTGATGAAGGAGATGAATGGTTTCTATCGGATGATAGGTGATCGTTGGTTTTATCAGAAAATAGAAGGATTTAAGCAAAAGAAAAACTAGACCAAAATTGGTGCCAAACAAAAATTGAGCTGGAAACAAAAAATGAGTGTAGGATTTGAGAAGAGAAAATAAGAATAGAAATAGAAAATAGAAAATGAAAAACCTTTAAGAAATGAACAAAGTTTCTCTCCAAACTAATTTGGAGGGCAACTCTTCAAACTTCTCATATATCTTTTTTTTTTTGTGAATTTTGAAAATTTAACCGTTGAATTTCGTGTTTCTTATACTTTTAACGTGCATATCATATTTCGTTTAAATCGGATGTTATTTATTATTCAATCAATAAAATTATTTTTTATACACAATTTTAGATTACAAAAATAGAAAATTTTACCATTTGTTTATAACAAAGCAATTGATTTTTTATCCTTTTGAAATATTATAAGCATGAATGAATAATATAATAAGACATACAATTCAACGATTAGATTTTCAAAATTCACACTTAATATAAAGATATATGAAGTGTTTGTAGAATTTTTTTTAAAACTAATTTGGAGATAAATTTTGTTGATCTTTAATCTTTTCGAAATTTTGCAAGCATAAATGATATAATAAGTAGTTGATATTAGATTTTGAAAATTCACATTTAATATAATGTGTAAAGTTGTGATTTACAATTGTTTTGTGTTGGCTTTAATTCCGTGCCAAATTTGATTGTAATTTTATTCAATCTTTCATACCCTGCACTTTATGTGAGATTTTATTGTAAAGGTTGTGTGATAGAGAAAGAGAGTGTGAAGACTCAAGCTTGTGAAGATAGAAGTTTTTTCGCGGGTAGCTCGCGACTAAGCATCCCGCGAAATGATGCATGTACCCTGCACAGGAGTGTCATTGTGAGGGAGGAATTGTTAGGGGATCACAATTTGACTTCCTACAACCACTCTAAAAACAGGCTCGCATGGTATGATATTGAAAGCTATAAAAGATTTGAGTATGTCTTCCTCATCACCAATTGGTTTTGAAGTGGAATGACATAACTCACGATCCGACATAATGATATAGGAAGAGTTTGTAAAATTTTTCTTTAAACTAATTTTGAGAGAAATTTTGTTGCTAAGAAACCAAGCAGCACCCAAGTATCTTTAATTGTTTTTCTTTTTCTTTTTTTCCTTATCATTGAATTTTTTTTTCTCATTATTGTGTGTAGTAAGAGTATTTTCAATGGGCTCTCTAAAGCCTAATTTGGAGTGCAAAAAAATAAAAAACCCCCTCTAATAATGTCTCTATTTCCAATTTTTTTTTAGATTTGCTACAATAGGTCTCTTAACATAGAGAGCACTGTAGCAATAACTGAAGCAAATCTAAAGAATATTTTCCCTTAAAAAAAAAAAAAAAAAAAAGACTTTGTTCTCTTTCTTCTTCTCTCTCTCTCTCTCTCTCTCTGGCTTCTCATCAGAAAACTCTCTCTCTCTCTCTCTCTCTCTCTTCTCATCAGAAAACAAAGGTGAATCAGCTCTCAGTCACAAGATCTGCGTAACTGTCTCTCACAAAACCGTGCTCTTCAGCGTAACAAAGGGGAATCAGCTAATTAAAATTTTGGCCTCATCTCTATTGTACGCCAACTGTTCGATTGAGAAGACATGGGTATGTCAACCATGCTCTTCTTCTACATCTGAGTCCCCAGAAGCCAATGTAGCGACTGCTGAGTTCTATGTCAACTCGGGTCTCCAGCTCTTCTCCAAAGGACAGGTGTGTCAACCAGTTTTCTTCTTTATTGTTTTTACGAAATGGGTATGTTGGATTTTGTTGATTTATGTACAATTTCTTTTTTGTTAATCATAGTCTGCCAAACTCATGTTCTGAAACCTGGGTTCTGATTTTGATGACAAATTTTCTTATGGGGTCTGTAGTGTTTCAATTATTTAGCTTGAATTGTGTTTCCCACACTTGAAAAGTTTGAGACTTTGAGTTGGAGAGACGAGAGAAGGAGTGACTTAGTTTTGCCCTTTGTTCGGAGCTTAAATTTTGTTTTTGATATGTTTTCTGAGAATTATGTTTGTGAAAGAATCCAAATTTTGGTGCTATGTGATTGACTTTGAATTTTCGTGTTTCTATTAATCTTTACATGGATTTTGTGTTTTTAGTTTTATAAATAATTAAATACTTCCTGAGTAATTGTTGGAAAAGTGTTCCATAATCAACTAAGGAAAACAAGCAGGGTCATCCAATGTTTAATGGGAAGGGCATTTTCTGCTGATATTATGGTATACACCTCTCTCTCTTCTCTCTCTCTCAAGGAAAGTTGTCCAAGCCAAAGAGTGATAGAAAGTGGAAAAATGTGTCACTTCTGTCATTGTTCTAAAATGAACTCATTAGCAACGATTTGGCTTGGTTGGCTCAGCTTGATCAACTAATGAGAGGAGTTGATATAAATTTGGTTCGTATGATCATTTTAAGCCTACCAAACTATGGCTAACTTGCCTGAGTTTCAAGCCTACCAAACTAGTGTCAAACTCAACAAAGTTTCTTACCAAGGGGCATGCTGACAATGTATTTCTATAGAAGGATTTTGTTACTTCCATACCTTTAGCTGACCCATGGAGGATGAAACGTTAACAATCCTTGGTGAATTTGACAATTGGAGGAGAGGAATGAGTGCTTCAGCCGTTCTTTTAACAATCCTTAGTTTTAAGCTTCTATTAATCTTTACATGGATTTTGTGCTATTAGTTTTATAAATAATTAAATACTTCCTGAGTAATTTTTGTGTTTCTCCTGTTACCGCTGCTCAATTTTTGGGAGTGATTCTTCCACCTATGGATTTTTATCTGACATAGAGATTAAAAGTTTAAATGCGCTGTCCTTATCAAAAAAGTTTAAATGTTTTGCTAAGTAAACCTTTTGAATGTTTTTTTAGATACTTGTGCTCATATCATGGTTAATTACTTGCCTAGACAATATTTCCTAGTATAACTTAATAGATGTTCAAGCTACATGTATCAAGAGGCTGTGTTGTCCAATTTTTTTTTTCCTACAGGACTAGTAACAACATGCGTTTTCATGATGTATTATTTGCTTTTAAGTATCAATATGTGAATTATTCACACACGCTGCAATAATTGTGCGTTTTTTTGGTGGCAGCGACTTGGGAAATTTTTTTCATGGGTCGTAATACAAATTATGCAGGTAATATGCTTCTAAATGGTGGGAGAAACTTAAAGCACGATTTGCAATTGTTTGTGGGCCTGCACGTCTTTGGAGAACAAAGGCTCTTGATTACATTGTGAAGGCATGCATAATATTGCATAACATGATAATTGAAGATGAACGTGATACTAATGGAGCAGAAGACTTTGATTATGAACAAGTGCCTGAAAGCATCCCTACAACAGTGTCCCACGAGCTTACAGAAGAATTTAGTCAATTTATGGCATTCATTGCAGCCCATGAAAAAATTAGAGATAGAGAAACTCATTTTGAACTCCAATCGGATCTCGTTGAGCACTTGTGGCAACAATATAATGATTCGTAGGATCATCTAATTTTAAGTTTTATGCTCGCAATAATTTTTATGTCTTTAGTCTTTATTGTATTTTGAAATTTCTCTTCATTTATGTTAGTTTTCTATAGGTAAAGTTCGATGTAATTTGAAATTTATTATATCTATGTCAATCTAATTTCAAGTCTTTTTGAAAAGAATGACTAATGAAAAATATAACCCTTAAAAAAAAGGCTATTGAGAAAATATAATTGTTGAAAATTTTGAAAATGTTACCGTTAGGAAATTTAAAAATATAGTTGTTAGGAGTTTGAAAAATATGGTTGTTAGGAATGAATAAAAAAAGAATAAAGAAATAATGAAGAAATAATATTTAAATGAGATAGAGAAATGATAGAAAGTCTCTATTTCAAAAAGTAAGTAGGTAAAAGGTAAATATTAATGTTCACATTCCAAACAGTACATAAATTTATAGAGGCTGCTGGAGATGCTTTAATGATAGAATCTAGATTTTCACTTGTATCATTTTTATGGGGCCCTTCCATGTATATATCTTGGGTGTCAGTTAAAATCTCTAATAATTGCAAATGGGTCTTGTTTTAAAGAGTGGATTCCACTTGGATGTGATTGGTGTGTACTACAGAAGTATTGAAGAAAAAGTAACAAAAGAAGCCATCATAAAAAATAAAAATAAAAATAAAAATTATTCTAATAAAAATCTCTAAAAGGCTCAAATGTCATTTTTTATTTTTGTTATTAGGTGTGCCAGTAGAGTTTGCATGCTTTTGTCTTTCATGTTATTTGAAATAATATCCTAACTGTTAAATATTTCTTGGGTGGTAGGGTTTTAGTATCTGTTAAAATATTCAAGATTATCAACACAAAAAAATCTGTTAAAATATTTAAATAGGATGTTTTATAATGGCCTAAATTAATACATGTTGGTCTTAACATGTTGAAGATGATTACTTTTCTTTTATGGAAGTATTAGATACTTTGCCTCATATCTTTTTCAATATTATTATTAGCTTCTTTGGTTGCTGATTTGTGTCTCTTTTGGAACAAGAAGTTGCAATAATTATGTTTGAACTAAAATTATTTTTAGTCTTTTACTGTTGCTTGTAGGTTATATAAGATAAACCTTGAACAATAGATCTTATCTTGAAGTGATTATTTGACTTTGTGGATTAGGATTAAGGGTTCAAAAACACCTAACTTAATAGGACTTTTGAAATATGCATAAGTGAACAACTAAGAATTAAAAATCCTAAGTGAATAAATTGATCTTCTTGACTAAGATACAATGCTTACTTGAGATCCACTAAATCAACATAAAGCATTTCTATGTAAACTATCGTGATATTAGTCATCTCGATATAAAACATATTTGAACAATTAGGGATTTTTTGGTACATGCACTTAAACAATAGTTTTCAGTTTTTAAATAACATTATACGTATTTTCACGAACTTTTTCACTCACACGTATTTCGAAAAAATGCAAACAATGTTTCTAGAACAACATTACCAAACAGATCCTAATCTTAGGGCTGTGCAAAAAAACTGCATGACCAGCCCGACCCAACTTGCACCAACTAAACCCAACCCATGTGCGTCGATTAAGTGAGGGGGTTAGGTTGGGTGGGTTAGATAGATAATTTAGTGGGTCAGTTTGAATAACGGGTTGATATATGTTTAACCCACCACAAACCGACCCACTCGCCTACACACACACACACACACACACACACACACATACTTTTTCATGCTACAAAAATCTACCTCACATATACTCCCACTTTATTTCTCTCATCTCTTTCTCTTTCTTTTTATTTTTCAATTTTCACATTTCTCTTCCCTAATAAATTCTAGCCGCTCTCTAAGATTTTGTTATTATTCTTCTTTATGTACATGAAAATTTTCATATTGTTAGATATTTTTCTTTTTAGTGTAATAAAATTTCAATCATTCTCATAAATATATATATATATATATATATATATATTATTTGCAATTATTTTTAATAAAAATTACAATTTTTTCTTTCCTTTTTTATTTGAGGGAGCAAATAATTATCCAATTTAATGGAAATAATTTCATCTAGTCTCTCTAATTTTTTTTAAATCAATTAAATTTGCCAACCTACTTAACTTGCTGAGTTGAAACTATTAAGATTTTCAACCAATTCGCTAGTTTTCCCAACTCGCCCTTGGCAGGTTGGTTAAAAATATTGTCCTCTACTTACCCAACTTGGCTTGCGCACACTCTTATTATATCTCATTTAAAGCTAACTCACAAGAAATTAAGGGATTCAAGCATACTGGATTGTACTAACTCCAAATTACTTAGAATTGAACAGTAAATCATATAAAACTTAGATTAACAACAACAAATTGCATTAAACTTAAATACATGATTGAATTCACAAGAACTAGCTAGGAAGATCTTCATAAATATAAGTTTATATACATGATTACACTTAAAAATAAGTTTAAGTGTAAACGAAAAACTATCTTTAGTAAACGAAAAACTCTAACAAAAATAAAGCTTATCTTCTATAGGTTGTTTTCCAAATATATATATATATATATATATATATATATATATATATATTGGAAAACAATCTCTCTCTTGCGCGATGCATAACTCTTATAACTGTCTCATTTCTTCTCTTCCCTTTACTTTTTCTCTCTTCTCATACCCTCTGGTCTCTTCTCTTCCCACATATTTCTCCCTATTTGTCTCTCTTCTCTCTTTTCTCCCGGTTTTTCTTTCCCTTTGTAACACAATTCTCTAAATTTTGAGCTATATTTTCTTTTTTCTCTAAACAATTTTTGGTTTGATGGATTCCCATATGGACAACTGCCAAAGTTTATTCTTTTTCACACATAAAAGTGTAACAAAAAGGAAAAGAAAAAATAGAAAGAATGAATGAAATAAAAAAATGAAAATTTGGCTAATTGCTTTTACATAGGGCAATCCATACAATAAATTAATAATGATGTTACAAATAATAGTATAATACATGATTGAAGTCACAAAGCACTAGATCAACTCAAGGGTCTTTAAGTCCACTCACCCCTCCGGAAATTCAACTTCCAATCTCTCGTGATGAGGAACCCTCAACTTCCAAGAAACCTTCGTCAAGAGTAACTCTCAACATCCCAAAAGCAACATAATTGGTGATTTAGATGAAGGACTCCGTTTGAGAAGAGGACCGAGCTATAGTGTGAATCATGTGACGTATCATTGCTACCTTGCTCAATTTGAACCCAAGAAAGTGGAAGAAGTGTTGAAAGATAATAATTGGGTAGAATCCATGCACCAAGAGTTACATCAATTTGTTAGAAATGATGTATGGGAGTTGGTACCGAGGCCCAAGGACACACATGTAATCGGCACCAAGTGGATCTTTAAGAACAAGACCGATAAAGATGGTGAAGTTGTTCGAAACAAGTCTAGATTGATGACTCAAGGACATACTCAAGTTGAAGGTGTAAACTTTAATGAGTCATTTTCTCTGGTAGCAAGGCTTGAGTCAATCCGAATTCTTTTATCCATAGTGTGTATTATGAACTTCAAGCTATACCAAATGGATGTGAAGAGTGCCTTTTTGAACGGACTTTTATATGAAGAAATGTTTGTTGAGCAACCAAAGGGTTCCAAGATCCACATTTTTTGGACCATGTGCAAAGGATGAAGAAAGCATTATATGGGCTAAACCAAGCACCAAGAGCATGGTATGATCGTCTCATCTTATATCTTTTAGATCATGGTTTCAAGAAAGGTCAAGCCGATCGAACACTCTTTGTCAAACGAGATGAGAAACCTCTCCTTGTTGCTTAAGTATATGTGGATGACATTGTATTCGGGTCAACAATTGATCACCTTGCTCAAGAATTTTCGGAAGAAATGAAGAAGGAATTTAAGATGAGCATGGTAGGGGGGCTAAACTACTTCTTAGGCCTTCAATTGAAACAAAGGAAAGATGAGATATTCATATCTCCAGAGAAGTATGCCAAAAATCTCGTAAAGAGATTCAGTTTGGACTCCAAGAAACATTCATCCACTCCAATGAGTTCCTTGGTAAAATTGAGTTCTAATTCAGCCGGTGTGGAAGTAGATCCAACACTTTTATAGGAGCATGATTTAATAAGAGTGTGCCATATTGGAATTATCAAGGTAATTCGAAGAGCTTCCCCGAATGATATACGTACCTTGGTGGGATGCATTTGATAGTTCAGGCATCCTCGGATAATGTGCATACCTTAGTGAGATGCCTTTAGTATTTTGTCTACGAGTATTAACCTCGGATGGTTCAAGTGGTCCATTCATGTTTGGACTGAGGGTGGTAGGCCCTGTTTGGTCAATTCTTGGGGTTCGGGATCTTAGGGGTATTTTTCCTAATAGCTTATTTTATCTTTTACCCTTGTTTCGAGGTATGTTTTTCCATAGTTGGGCTCTATTTCTCAAAAAGGCACATTCTGGGCTTGTTCTGGTCTAAGGCCTAATGCTTACTTAAGTTTTTAGTTCCACATCCCTACATAAATAATTTTTAAAAATTAAGAAAAATTAATATTTTATTAAAATAAAAATTAGAATAGATATTAGATAATTTGATATGAGTATTTTGAAAAATGGTTAAAAAAAAAAACTAAAATAGACATAATTTTTTGCAAGAATTAATGTAAATACTCAAGGGACATTGTAAACATGTTTCACAAAGCGTAACAAAGCATTTCACTAAAGGTGATAAAGGGGTGTCATTGTCACAAGGGAGAGAAAATACTATAAAGAGCAAACTTTACGTGGAGGGGGAGGATGCATATTACTTGAAAATCAACATTGAAAAAAGTGCCTTCACATTCTCTTGAATGTTCAGCTAGCTATGTTAACAGTTTCTCAACAAAATAAATAAATAAATAAATAAAAGCTACCTATGGTAATAAAACAAAGGGTCCAATTAATGTGTGCCCTTAGGGTATACATTAAACTATTCATTTTTGGAAATATTTTTTCAAATATTGAAAAAGTTGTCAATACTTTTTCAATTCCCAATAAAATATTTCTAAAAATGATTAATTATTGTGTGCTCTTAGAGCACACATTAACAAAATCCTAAAACAAAATGGGTAATACATTGTTAGGACATATGTGTTTCACTTCTTAAGAACATATGTCATTCTTTTATGTAATTGGCTAATCTTTTGACAAAACGCACTTTACTTGTAATTGGGTAGATTTAGGATGTGTTTAATGCTTCAAGAAACTGTGTTTCAAGATCAAGTGTTTAAGTCATCAAGTTTGTCCAAGAAACAAGCTGAAAAGTGCAAATTCATTAAAGCTCATGTGTCGAGGTTTAAAGAGCTGTTCTAGTCCCGTGGCTCGATAGCATCTTGACACCTCTATCTGTCGAGATTTAAGAAAAAAGAATTTTGAGTTCTATTTTGATTCTAATCCGTGGATGTGTCTTTGAGCTTTCTTTACTCCTAACCCTAGACACATAAAAGGATTATTTTAAGGGCCGTCAAAGAGGACACAAGTTGCACAAGCATTGAGAAATCCTTGTTCAAGCAAGTTCTGACTAGAGAAAAAGTTCTTGCCCTAGTTCATCTCTCTTGTGAAGAAGTTGCTGTGTAATATGCACCGTAGGGTTTTGTAACCAAGCATTTTCTTGATCTTCATTGTGTGGATGAGTTGAAGAACTTTGCAGCCAACAATCTTCTCTAGTTGGCGATTGAAATTGCATACTGGGATCTACGCAATTGGTTAGTCACGTACTTGTGAGCCATGCATTGAAAGGAGAAATTGTCACTACAGAACAAGTCCAATTGGGTATTAGGGTAAGGATTCAACTGTAGGTTGGTAAGGTACTTGGGATTCCTTTACTTGTAACCGTTTGTTGTGATAATAGTGGAATTTCGAGAGTGGTGATCTTAAAATCACCCGGTGGAGTTTTTGCTGTGTAGGTTTTCCCCATTCGTAAACAAATCACCATGGCAATTTATTTTTCCACCGCACTTTAGTTTAATTGGTGATTTGTTTGTGCTACCACACAATTTGCATGTTAATTTGATTAATTAATAACTTGGTTAATTAATCAACTTAATTCATCACAAGGGGTCAATTCGTTTTTGGCCTATCACATTTGTGTAAAACCAAGCTGTGTAAAACTTCATGTGACCATATGTGTGAAATCAGAATATATACTACTAATTAAGGGTGCATTTGGATATCGTTTATTTTGCTGAAAACTGAAAACTGAAACCAATTAAAAAATAATTTCTAGTTACTGTTCACACTCACAAAACACTGTTCATTTGCCTTAATGCACTATACATGTTCTATGAACAGTGCAAGAGGCACTGATAAAAAAGAAGAAGAAGAAGAAAACGCAAACGTGAAACGTGTGAAACACCAATCCAAATGATCACTAAAAGTTACTCATTTTCAATGATGTCAGGTGCTGAAGTGGAAAGCCCTTTGACTTTGCCTTGTCTAACTATAGTTGAAGTTGATTTAAATTGACAATCAAGATCACTTTATAAGACAATTATTATATGGATTTGTGCTAGGGTTTTGTCAAACTTCCAAGATGTTGAAACAAAATATTTGCCAACATCATCAAGCTGGTTTCTGATGTAAAATATGACCATATCACCTACTTGGAAACAGTTAAGGGATACTGCAAAAATCCACCCAAGTATTACAGAGTAGAATTAGCAAACTAGTGATACAAACTACCAAATCCATTCATTTGCCTCGAAAAATATTTGGGATATGGCTTCAAAAGCCCTCTTATGTACTATAAAGTTGATCATTTTTTTTTTTTGAAGTTAAAATATGAAATGTTGATCAGGTTTTACTCGGGTGTGTTGCCAGGGTTGGATCCATCATTGTCAATATAATTGAATTTGTGACTAGAAGATTTTTTGTGAAAAAAAATTATTATAAAAAAAACTAATAATGTTGATAAGTAATTCTATGGTGATATAATCTAGACTCACATTTATTGAGAATTGAAAACACCAATACTTATCAAAAAGAAAAAGAAAGTGAATTGAAAACCCACCAAACTAAAGTATTTTCAGAATGCTTCTGGTACGTTAGTGTATCAAGTGCTCTTCGGTCATATCAGATGACTTGGTGACTAATTAAGATGATATAAGAAGTATCATGCTGAACAATGTTGAGAGCCTTATATGATAAGATGGCCAAAATTGGTTCTTGGGAAAGATGAGGCTATACTAGTTAAGTGAAAATCTTAGTGCGATCAACACTTATGGCCCGTCTGGATAGAGGGGAGAAGGAGGGGAAGTGGAGGAGAGTAGAGTAGAGTTAATTTAATATAGACTTAATTTTGAACTAAATCTGCTCTACTCTACTCTACTCCCCCTTCCTCCCTCTATCCCTCTCCCTCAATCCAAACAGGCCATTATACTCTAGAAATTGGCATCCTTTGAGATAGTTTATCTTAGTGCTATCTACATTTTTTCGTAGAACCATCACTACTCTTGGTGTATGTGAGGCATGCTTATCTACTACTATTATCTGTCGCTATTCTTTGTTGCTTTGCTGCTTACCATAAAAGGGATAAATCTTGTTACACACAGTGTGTGTAAAACAAACACAGACCTAAAATATAACTTGGTGTCTCCGCTTGTCAGAATGTATGCCAACTTTGTTAAAAAGATTAACAAACTTAAAGTGTGATAACTGCGATCACATTTTTGTCACTATTGGACTAGAGTCCTATAGTTATTATGCTTTAGTGTAGGGACCTATGTTGCTCCCATAGATAAAATTTTGAGGGAATACTTTAATTCATTGGAGTGAAAGAATCACATGTTGAATGCTATAGCAAGTGTGCTACAATATGGGCAGTGGTAACACAGTTTTTGTTTTTTTTTTGTTTTTGTTTTTGTTTTTTTTCTCCTTCCAGTTCAAGCAATTGTTTAAAAATTTCAATTCATTGGAGCCAAAATCCCATTGCAGTATCATTGGATTTTTATTCTAATTTAGAATTGGAGTGTGCACATGACTGGTGTTACTTTTTTGATAATTCGACAGTTACAATAAGGGAAGAAGGATTAAACTTTGTATGTTTTTGGAAAGATCAAGAGGTGTCAAGCAATTGAGATATAAGGCTCTTGATGTTGGTTGGTGTTACTTATAAATCTTGAGTTTGGACTGAAGAATAGTAACAAAGCTTGAAGCTTTAGTGATGGAGGTCATAACCAAGAGAGAGAATTGAGATTTGTGAAAAATGTTTCATTGAATAATGATTACAACAAACTCTGTGTTTATATACATTAACAGAAAGCGGGAAAATGTAACTAATTCATCTAACTAACTAACAACTAACACAGAACCAATGATTAAGTGACATATGTCACTAACAACTAGCTAATTAAATAAAGACTAAATTAGAAGTAGTTTTACAAGCATTTAATACTAAATGACTGTAGCTTAGTGCAGCCTATGATCTTCAACTTCAACCTGTGTCTAAACTTCAATCTTCAATTTCTGTGTTTGATCATCTCCAAGTCTCATCGCCTCATGTTTTAACAAATAGAACTTGAACAAACAGGTGTAGAATGTGTATGGATATGAACTTCGCTAAAACATGTGTTGAAATATTAAATTTTAACCAAAAAAAAAAATAGTTACTTAAAAAAATGTCTAAGCAAGATTTATCAAAGAATATAAATTTTGGACAAGTTCATAAGACCAAAAAAAATTCCCTCCAAAATTAACAAAGTTAATTAAAAAATAGTGCAAAAAAGAATATTATAAGGATGATATATAAAAAAAAGGAAAAATAATATTAAACAAAACCCCACACTCACATCACTTGACAAAGGAGGTGGGGTTGTTTATGGCAGCGTAAACTTTTTTTTTTTTTTTTTTGAGAAGATGGTAGCATAAACTTACTATCACAATGTCACATCTTTATTATAAAAAAAATTTCAAAAAAGGATAAGATGAAAGTGGGATGTCTAGCTGAGTAACTTCTTGCCACACACACCACTCAAATGCTTTCAAAAGCAAAAAGTAGCTGATAATCAGCTACAATTTACACCAACTGCCTTGAAAGATGCTAGTGCAGTACTGCAATTTCTTTGCAATTTTGGCCCATGAATTGATTGTAAAGTTGTAATTTACAACTATTTTGTGTTGGCATTAATTCCGTGCCAAATTTGATTGTAATTTCTTCAATCATATTTCCCTGCATTTTTGTGGGTTTTTAATTGTAAGGGATGAGTGTGAAGATTCAAGCTTAAAAGGACGGACAAGTGGATTTTGCGAGTGTATCACGAGAAGCTTACCCACAAAATAGCCATATGTAGAGCACATGACTGGAAGGCGAAGAGTCATGCCAGTTTGGACGATTTCGTGAGTGTCTCGCGGGTAAGGCCTTCCCGCGAAATACTCGCGAAACGTTCTGTTTGGAAAAATGTCATGTTTTGCTTTACCAAGTCTTTACCTACACTATATATACCCTCATTACTCACAAATTGTAATGAGTGTTTTTTAGAGAGAAAGCCTTAGAAAATACACTTGAGAGTTAGATATTATTATATCCACAATCATCTACACATTTCCTTGTAGTTTTCCTCTACTCCTATCTCTCAATCTCTAAATCCTTGAGAGGTTGGTAGCCCAAACACTTACCACACTCAATCTGAGTGTTAAGTGAAAATTTGGTACCATTGGGAAGCTTTGGAATGAGCCATTCATTGCTGGATGCAATTGGGCTGAATTGCGGGATCCGAGAAAGTTAGAGAAGACAAGGTTTAGAGAAGCTAGTTGGTAGTAGGAGCTTGGAGGGCTTAAGTACATTGGGTAGACTAGGCTTGGACGATTTTTTGTAATTCGTGTACTCCAACTTTACTCTCTAGTAAATTGATTACAGCTTGGAGGGCGGCAGAGAGATTTTCCACTGAGTTCTTCGATTTCCTCTTCGATAACACGTCTCGGTGTTATTTGGTGTTTGCATCCTTCTTCCCTACCCTTTAATATTTTCTTTTATTGTTGATATTGGATGAATATGACTCAGGGTAGTGTTTTCGGTAGTTTGCGTTTATTTACTCTTATTCCGCACTTAATTTAAGTTAGAGTAAAAGCAATCTAGCCGTAATTTTTATTGGGGGTCTAAACAAGCTCTTGTGTTTTCATATAAATTCGTGCTTTCAGATCAGATAAGCGAAAAAAAAAGGGGGAAACAGTTTCTCAATTCCTCTATAAATTAAAGAGGTTTCAGTAGATTAAAAAAAGAAAAAGAAAAGAGAAGCATGCACAAAAGAAGAAAATCATAGAAAAACACAAAGAGAAAAAAAAGAATAAGAGTGACACAGACAGAGACAGAGACAGAGAGCAACAAGCAGAGGAGGAACACACAACTTCAGCATTAAGTTGGGATTTTATCAGTTCCTTTCTTCTCTAAATCTCTCCTTCTCTCTTCTTCAAATCTGAATTTTTGTTTGGTATAACAAATAAGGTTGGGTTTCATAATGAGTTCCTAACTCCATACATAAAGTCTTAAATACGAGTCCATAACTCGTAAATCTTATTTGAACATTACCAAATAAAAATTCTCTCAAGTTTTGGTTTAGTGTTTTCTCAACTAGAATCATTGACTCTACCAAATCAAATTCATCAATGGAGTCCTTGACACTACTCAATTAATGGAGTCTTTGACTCTACTATATTTTAATGGAGTTCTTAACTCCACCCAATTAATGGAGTCTTTGACTCTATCATATTTTAATGAAGTCCTTGACTCTACCAAACTAATAGAGTCCTTATCTCTACCAATTTTAATGGAGTCCTTGATTCTACCACATCAATAGAGTCCTTGACTCTACCCAATTAATGGAGTCCTCGATTCCACCACATTTCAATGGAGTCCTTGACTCCCAAAATTATTTTAAATAAAGTGGGGATTCTAATTCCTTCAAATTACAACATGACTAATTCTTTGGGATTCCTAATTTCTTAATCAAGATTGGAGTTAATAATTCACAAAATAAAATGACCATAAAAATTGATTCGAGGAAATTTTCCAATTCCCAATTCCTAAACTAAGCACATGTTCGTAAAAATAAAATTGCTTGAAAGAAGTTTTCTTTCCCTTAATTAAATTTGAGACCTCAATCAAAATATCAGTAAAATTCCTACAAAGAAGCAAATGAAAGAAAATGAAAATTGCTTGGACATACAACTTCACAAAGAGAGAATCCTTGGTTCAATTTCCATAAAAACATGATCCTTGACTTATTCTTGAGATAAAAATCAATTATCTCACCAAAAAAAAAAAAAAAAATTAAGTCGATGCTTAATTAAATACAAAGTATTTGACTTAAAAAGTAATTGACTTAAATGTCTATCATTTAAATTGGGCAAAATCATACTTGAGGATTTTAAATCTAAAACCTCAAATTAGGAACTACGAATTGGCTTGGTCCCCGTCAAGGGTAAGTAGGCAACCTAAATAAATTATTAGGTGCTACTACAAATAAATAAAAAACACATATCCCCCTAAACATGAAAATAAATAAACTTATATACAAAGACAGTGTGGTTGGAATCAAAGGATCTTCCCTTGAAATAAGGAATTGTAATTAAGAGACACATTGTCTTGAATGGGCACTACTCACATCAATAAAACTCATACGCTAAAAGGCCTATGGGTGAAATTATGTATGATGAATTTGACTAAATAATAATTTTTGTTAAACATAATTTAACAATTTTTGTTAAACATGATTTCATAACATTTGTTAAACATAATCTAACAATTATTGTTAAACATAGGTTAACAATTTTCGTCAACATGTTAATTTAATGATAATAGTTTCCTAATGTTGGCAGTGCAGTAGGGTAATAGTTGGCAAAAATGGGCAATTAACATTAATTTTCAAACAATATAATTAGTAGGCACTGTTACAAAACTATATTTTTTACTAACATCTTGAGTCTCTTAGACTCAATTTTGGGCCTAAAAATTGAGTATTTAAGGGTCGATTTTCATGATCTGATCCATCTGATGTGACATTTTTTTCCACGTGACGTCTACCTGAAAATCGAGTCTTAGAGACTTGATTTATATCTAGACAGTAATAAACTCGATTTATCCTACAAGCCACATACACACTTATACGGAAAAAAAAAACCCAGAAGCCACACAAACAGAGGATCCGAAAAAAAAAAAAAAAAAAAAAACCCAACTGAGTTCTTGTACTGTCACACACACAAACTCAAACACCTTCTCTCTCTCTCTCTCTCTCTCTCTCTCTCTCACTAAATGGGCGAATCTAGCTTTCGAAGATGAAGATCACCGGCAAGCCGCAACTGCCGGCAACATTTGAGGCGAGTTTTTCTCTAAACCCTTCTCCAGACTCAGATCTTCAGTTCCACAAGCCTAGTACCAGACCTTGCAGGTCCATTCCGCACCGAGCAACCCAAACCCGATCCAGCCAAACCACGCCACCACCGCACCATCGCGCCAGACCCACACAGCGCATTGGGTTTGAAAATGTGCCAAATAGTTGTCTAGGAGTTTTTGAGCTTTTCCTCACCACCACTGCTGCCAGTTCCTCACTAAAGGCTCTGATCGGATGCTACGGACGCTAGCTTTGGTGCTCCACAGCCATGGAAGAGAGAGTTTTCTTAGTAATGAGGGAACGAGACCCACGACCTCTGCAACTACCTTAGGTAACTAATCACACCGGAAACACCACCAATTGTTCTCCTCCTCCTTCAGGTCTTGGTTGGTTTAGGGATTGGGTTTTTTTTGGGTGACAAAGATTTGGTGATTTTTTATTTTTGATTTGGGTTTGAAAGCTGGGGTTTGGGTCATCTGTGGGTATTTTTTTTATTTGGATTTTGTCCTCTGTTTGTGGCTTCTGGGCTTTTTTTTTTTTTTTTTCTCCTTTTTTCCCGTATAAGTGTGTATGTGGCTTGTAGGATAAATCGAGTTTCTTGCTATGTAGATATAAATTGAGTCTTAGAGACTTGATTTCCAAGTGAATGCCACATGGAAAAAGTGCTAACTCAGACCTGATCAGAACATGAAAATCGACTCCAAAGACTCAATTTTTAGGCCCAAAATCGACTCTTTTAGAATCAAGATGCTAGTAAAAAATATAGTTTCCTAACAGTGACTACTAACTATATAGTTGGGCAATTATGGTTAATTTCTCATTTTCACTGTAATAGTTCAAGGCTTCAAGCTTCACATGCTAGGCAATCAGCCTAAAAGTTTATAACTTGGTTGTAAACTTTAGCCCAACCAGCCAACTTGGTTGGTCACATTAGCCCAATGACATTAGGAATGTAGCCCAAAAGATAAAAAGTCTCCTAATTCGGCTTCTTATGCTACAAATATTGTCCCTAGTTTATCCAGGTAAAACTTGTATCCAGTGCCTTTTTTCCAAATTGTTCCATCATGGAAGCAACTGATACAAGATATGGCTCATATGCTTGGTGGTGCATTCTTAAAGGTAGAGATATTTTGCAACGAGGTGCTAGATGGAGAGTTGGAAACGGGGAAAAAAATGAAATATGGTAGCAGTTCTGGCTCCCAAGGAAACACCCTCCCTAATGGCATGTTTGGGAGTTTAGAGAGGGAGGAGAGTAGAGGGGAGTAGAGAGGAGGGAAGTAGTGGGGAGGAGAGTAGAGGAGAATGATTACCCTCCACCTTGTTTGGATGTTTTTATAATTAGTAAGGGGGAAGGGAGTAATTAGCCCTTCCCCTTGTTTTTAACATTGTAATTTTATAAATATAATAAGGGTAAATTAGGTAATTTACTTTATCAATAATTTTATGTGCTCTACTCTCCCTCCAAATCTCTCCAATTTGGGGGAATTAAAAATGAGGGGGTTGGAGGTAGTTGAAACCCCTTCATACCCCTCCAAACCCCTCCCCCTCCTTCTTTAAAAAACTCCCAAACAAGGTAATTGAATTACTCCCCTTCCCTCTACTCTACTCCCCCTCCTTTTCTAAACATCCAAACAGGCCATAAGTGTTGTCCTATCCTTTTGAATCAATGGAGAACTCAACGGTGTCAGAGCTGATCAATGAAACTATGAGGCAATGGAATGAAGAACTGATTAATGGAGTCTTTGTGTGATGAAGCTGCCATGATAAAAAAAATAAAATAAAATAAATAAATAAAAAAAAAACCTCTGGGACAGGCTGCTACAAAGGACGTATTGACATGGCCCCACTCTCATTATGGAAGGTACACATGTAAATTTCGATATAGATTTTTGAAGGCGAAAACCAAGCTGCAATATGCCTAACAGCCCACACATACAGATTCAAAACTTTGAAATGGCATTTGGTCTCTTCATGTGCCAAACAAAGTTAAGAATTTGATGTGGTGTGCTTGTCGTAATGCTATGCCAACAAAAGCGGACCTGGTGTGAAGGACAATAATTGAATGCTATGACCCTCTTTGTGATCGTTGCCATGAAGCTCATGAAACTTCTCTGCATGCAATATGGATGTGTAAGGAGGTCGACGTCATTTGGGCTGATCCAAAGTTGTGGTCTTGTCGGAGGGAGGTACATTTTCTCAACTTGAAAGAATTATTATCTTGGATGATTGAGCAGCAAAACAATGTCGAACTCTTTGCTATGACTGCGTGGATGATCTGGAAACAAAGAAATCAAGTCCAACTCAACCAAGCAGCTAGCAACGTCGACCAAATTGCCCAACAGTCCAATGATATGCTTGCTGAATTCCGGGCTTGCCAAACCACTTCGACAACTTCCCTGTTAAAGAGGCAGACACGAAGTAGGCAGCTCTAAAGAGCTCCATCGATGGACATGGCAAGAATTAACTTCGATGGGGCTGTCTTTTCCGGTGAGAACAAGTCAGGCATTGGCGTTGTAATTGGATATAACTTGGGCTTCGTTATTGTGTCCTGTTCAAATTAAGAAGTTGCAGCAAGCCTACAGCAGTTCTGAAGTTGAAGCATTAGCTGCTGCCACGACTCTGTCCTTTGCAGCTAATATTGGTATTATAAACGCAATTCTGGAAGGCGACTCGCTGGAGGTTATCAGAGCTCTATCTCAAGATGTTACTACACTGTCCTCAATAGGCTCATGGATTGAAGATGCAAAGATCTACTCTAATAGTTTTTTAAAAAAAAATTACAGTACTCTCATACAAGGAGAGAATGTAACAGTGTTGCTCATAAACTGGCAAGATATGTGATAGAAAGATTTTATAGTGTAGATGGAGTATGTTCCACCACATATTTCGATTGTTTTACATGCTGATTTAGCTGGATTATTTTAATACAGTTCAGGTTTTTTCCCCTAAAAAAAAAAAAAAAAAAGTTTTATCCAATCCTAAAAACCTGATAAATGTGGATTGGTCTTGACCTTGGCAAAATAGTACCAACAAAACTAGTACTATATAGTCCATATTAATTAATTGATACCTATTTGAAGTTTGATAGTTAAAAAGTCCACCCCATGTGGCCCAACATCGACCCAAATCACGAAATTCCAAATATACCCCCATCCCTTTCTCTCTCTCTCTCACTCTCACTTACTGTGCGTAGGGTTTTAGCAGAACCAACCAACCCAATTGACCATTTCTACAAAATCACTCACACATAGGTGTGTGTGTACTCCTTTTGGTTTCTGGGAAAGTGAGATAAGGAGATAAGAAATTAGAAATCTTTAGGCATTTAAATTATATATTTTCTATGGAAATGGTGTGCGTGTATGTCATAGTCCTTTGGTTGCTGGGAAATTGAGGTGAGGAGATGAAGAATTAGGAATCTTTGGACATTTAAATTATGCATTTTTTATTAAATTGGTAACTGCATATGTGTGTGCGGTTGACTTTTACATTATGCATTTTCTATGAAATTGGTAAGAGTGTGTGTGTGTGCACGGGTGTAAAATTGTAAATGTTCTCTGGTTTCTGGGAAAGGGAGATGAAGGAGATAAGAAATTAGAAATATTTGGACTTTTGAATAATGAATTTTCTGTGTGTATGAATGAAAGTTCTGTTTGGTGTATGAGGAAATGTATGGATGGATGGGCTAGCTGTTTGTTAATGGTCTGTTTGGTTTATGGTAAAATTGGTAAGAGATACTAATAAATTAGGAATTTGGGGTTTATAAATTATGCACTTTTTAAACTATGCTCTGTTTGGTTTCTAAGAAAATGGAAGGATAGACTAGATGTTTTTGTTAATGGTTTGTCTGTTTGCTGGGCAAATGTGGAGAGAGAGAGAGAGAGAGAGAGAGAGAGAGAGAGAGATGATGATGATGATGAAGAATTATAGATTTTTTATTATTTAAATTACGCATCTTTATGTTGCGGTGAACATCAAAAGGGTGTTTCTTGTTAACTTTGATAAACCAAATATCTAGTTCCTTATTGATAACTTGAATGTGATCTCAATATCTTATGCCATAAGATATAAGATATTGAGAAGATGATCTTAATGGTTGTTCTGTAAAACCAGTTCAAATCAGCAAGGATTCTAACTGATCTGTTGGTCTCTCTGTCTCTTCAAAAATGGGGCTCTTATGTTCCCTCGGGAGCATATATGTAATTGATGGACATATGAATTTTTTAATAATTTTTATTATTATTATAAGTAATGGACATATGACTATATTAGACAAAATAAAATTTCTACAAAGCATTCTCTTCTTCGGTGCCTCAAACAATAGAATGTCTTTTTTCTAAACTTTGTTTTTCTTTGCTTATTCAAGAACGTTGAAGTTATAGAAGCTTCAGCATGCTCATATGTCTAGCAACTAGATGTGTAGTCCAGTTATGGCCTCATAACAATAGTTTCTATAAGGACTGCATCCTTGCCCAATTTCTGCTAAATGTTCTGTTAAGACCATAACTAGCAAGTATACCATTTAGGTTGTGGTTTGGAGTAAAAAGTTGGTTGGGTGGGGCTGGATATGTGGAGAATCTCTATATGCAAGGTAAATCATAAATGAGGATAACTGTTGTTATGGTCTTAATTAACTGCTAGTACGCAGGAATTAATTATAAGCTGCAAAAATATGATATTTTATGAACTTCAAAACTCAAGTAGGGTGGACCAAACGAAAAAAATTCCATACAGAGGGGATTTCTTGCTTCAAACTTCATAGGTTAAGATATAGAATTACTTATTAGTTATTACCTTGTTTTAGGTAGCTGAGACATGTGCTTCTCTTATCTGCTCTCTTGAATTTAACTATTTAAAATGATAAACCCCATAAGATCTGTTGTGTGGTGAATGATATGTGGATGCTGATGACTTAGATAGCAGTCTTCGAAATTTTGTGGCAGTGTCACCCAAGTTATGCACTTGTTCAGCTGATGCTCATAGTGACTGATGTGCTGGTCTGGAAATAATCTCTCTTAGAATGAGAACCCCTGCTCTTGTTGGTGGAGTTTCTTCCACTCCTAGAGCAGGAGGATGTACATGGGTGATTATGGTTCAACAAATTTTTGTTACTAAGGCATAACCAAGAACACTTTGGCTAGAGTGTTCAGGGATTGGGTCAACAACTAAGTCATCAACATCATTTTGTTCAGTCTTTTTGGTTTCTGCTTAACTTTAACTGTTCTGTTCTGCAGGAGATGTTTCTTCTTCAAACGAGCCAATGATTTTATTTCCTAAACGGACTTTCCAACCTAGCACTATCCGGCGTAAGAGGAACCATGGATTCTTTGATCAGTACATCTTCTCTCTCCCTCTCTCCAAAAGAAAGAAAATAAAAAAATCCTCTTAGTGTAGGAGAACAGATATTAATCTTAATTAGGCTGACATGACAAATCAGACAATTTACGAACTGGACAACACAATTTATTAGGCATTAACTTTTTAACTGCATAGGTTGTCGACCGCATTTGCTTCATGTTGGTCGTAGTTGAACTACTTGGGACATCATTGAGTGTCTATATTACATATAAGAACTAAGGGCAGAGATTTTTTGGAGTTTTCCTCCCACTTCATGGTCAAGTGTCTGCCTTCTGGCCTGTATTAAATGGCTTGGTGAATTTTTCTTAGCTGGGAAAATTGTGAGCAAAACTATGTAGAATATGCATGTTGGCTTATGCGCTTTTTCACGTGAACAGCAAGGCAACCAAGGGTGGGAGGAAGGTCATTGCTCGAAGAATAGCAAAGGGCCGGTTTAGAATTACAGCTTAGTATCCTTGCCTTTGGTTTGAATCAAGCCAAGTCTGAGGCTTGCCAGACTTCATGGTTAGACTCTGAATTGGGACGAATCCTTGCCTTTTGTGGTGGGTTAGTGTGTCCTTAAGGTCTAGAAGGCCTTTGAATACAAATGGTATGATCTCATTTCTTCTATGGAACTTGAAATGTAAAACTTCAGATTCTGTTATTCTCCATATATAACTCCAAGAATCTTTTTGTTTGTTACTCAAGTCTTGATTATGCTAAAGTTTGTAGTTTCAATGCCTGTAAATTTCAGTTTTGTTATATGTGATTTTGTTTAACCTCTATCCACTGTAAGAACAAGAAACAAAGGAAAGAGATGAGTGTGCTTGGAAGTTGGAAGGAGCAGTGCTGTTAAGCTACAGTTATAGATGGATAAGAGAGAGAGAGAGAGAGAGAGAGAGAGAGAGAGAGAAACAATTGTTTGAGTTGTTTAATTGTTTTCTGTCTACCTCGTATTATTTGGAAAGTAGGGTTTTGACTGTATATGGTGGCTTCTGCTGTATTCCATGGAAGCTGAACAGGGTATTGTCCAAGGTTGGTCTTCAGAAATCTTTTCAAGATTAAGGGTATTTAAAATCAAGACAAATATGTCAATGTATAGCAGTGTATGTATTGAACTCAAAAGTTTTTTATTGTTTGGTTTTGGTCTGCGTTTTTGGGGAGCAAGGTGAGGTTGGGTTAGGATAATAATTCTTAGCTTTGACTAAAGAGAAGAAAAACAATATTTCAAACCAAAATTTTAGAAGGTTCCGAAATAGTATTGAATTATTATTGGTTAGGAGCAAGAAGAGTAGAACGCCCCTGCCTTGAGCAGCGACGTAAATATTTTACAATGATTACATGTGCCTTAAGAAAAATCTTTGCTTTCTGTTCAGCATAATTATCTTTTGCAATGAAAGAGGCATCAGGTAAGGTATCGAAGGTTTAAGATTGCATTATCTCGTCAATTTAGTGACATTCTTTGGTTTTCTTTACGAGGATAATCAAGATTTAAATCCCTATCATTTCCTTATTGTAACAATTAAATTATAAAAACAAAGGAATGACAGTATCTCAACCAAAAAACTAGTTTAATTTCATTTCAAATTCTTTTAAATTGTGTTTGAATTTGAGGCCATAAAATGAGGGGTTTTGAAGAATAATATTAAATATAAAGTGCTTGATATATGTACATGGATTTGAGATTTAAAGCTTTTTCTCTAATAAATTCAAAATAACATTTTACATCCTATCATTTTAAATTTACATACTAATAAACATTTAAAATCATCTATAATCTACAAAATACAAATTTAAATATATTTATAATTTTCAACATAGTTAAAAAAAAAAATTGTCTTTACATACAATCATAGGCAGACCACTCTCCATTTGTTCATTCTAATGTTTCTCACTCCACCTCATTGCTGATTTATGTGGATGACATGATCATCGTAGGCAATGATTCAGCTTGTGTTGCAAGATTGAAAAGGGTACTAGACCAGAAATTTGGGATTAAGGATCTTGGTTCACTCAAATATTTCCTAGGGCTTGAAATTGCTAGGAGTAGAAAAGGGATTAGCATTAACCAAAGGAAGTATGCACTTGACATACTCAAGGAAGCAGGTGCGACTGGTTGCAAGCCTGCCAAAACACCAATGGAGCAGCAGCTAAAGTTGTCCAAAGGTGATGGAAAGTTGTTCAAAGATGCTGGTCAATATAGAAGGTTGATTGGGAAGCTGATGTACTTGACTCTAAGTAGACCAGACATAACCTATGTAGTGCATAGATTTAGTCAATTTTTGGCACAACCCAGAGTCCCTCACATGGGAGCAACTATTAGAAACCTACAATACATTAAAGGCACACCTAGTCAAGGAGTGTTTTTCCTTGTGGATTTAGATTTACAGCTCAAAAATTTATGTGATGCAGATTGGTCAGGTTGCCCTAACACCAAAAAAGTCTTTAACTAGATATTGTGTGTTTTTAGGTGATACCTTATTTAGGGCTGTAAATGAGCCAAGCCGATCGTGAACAACTCGGCTTGACTCGATAAAAAGTTTGTTTATGTTTGTTTGTTTATAAATAAATCAAGCTTGAACCTTAGTTTTAGGCTCGTTTAATAAACAAGCCGAGCCCAAGCAAAAAAATTTGTTCACAAACAAGTTCATGAGCTATTAGGCTTTATACAAAATAATTCAAGTATATACTCAATCATAAGTTTATATGTGTTAGCTAAATATACTCATTACACATATCTTAATAATGACATGGCCAACATGGGACCATTACCCATTACCTTAATTTTTTCCTTCCCTCTAAATTGACCAAGAACCACTTTAGACTATAGTTACATTTAAAAATAAATTAGTTAATTAAGTTGGCCACATATGATCATTCTCTAGCAATCATCTAAAGTAAAGTAATAAAATATGTTAGTATTTTCTCATTCATAATAGTTACAAATAAGTATTTTTTTTTCCTTCACCATCTAACGTGAATATAAAAATTGGATTTTGAATATTTGCTGAAGCTGTAGTAAATAAGGAATGATGAATGAATTAATTTAATCATATAAATTTTTAATTTGAATAATAGCTAATCATAAATAGGACTAGACACATGATAAAATGAGTATACAATTTTTTCTTCTTCTTAATTTTAGATATTTAAGCATTTAATAATGTAATTTTTAGATCTCAAGCTCAAAAGCTTGACGTAAGCTTGAGTTTGAGCTTGATATTAAGCTTGAGCTTGGCTTGACTAATTAATCAAGCCAAGCCAAGCCAAGCTCAAATTTTTTAACTTTCCCACAAGCTCAAGCTCTAACAATATTTTTAGGCTTGTCACAAGTTCAAGCCAAGCTTGAGCTTTTGACTTTCCCTAACAAGCCAAGCTTGAACATGCACTACTCGATAAAGCTCGGCTCGTTTACAGCCCTATGCCTTAATCTCTTGGAGGTCAAAGAAGCAAGATGTGATCTCAAGATCTTTTGCTGAAGCAGAATACAAGTCTATGACCACAACCACATGTGAAGTAACTTGGTTGTTGTACTTGTTAAGAGATTTGCATATTCCACATAAGAAACCAGTGTTGATGTACTGTGATAACCAGGCAACATTGCATATCTCAACTAATCTAGTCTTCCATGATAGATCAAAACATATTGAAGCAGATTGCCACATAGTGAGGAATAAAATCTTGGATGGTACACTTGAAACCTTTTATGTATCATCACGAAATCAGTTAGCATATATTTTTACTAAGGCACCTAGGGTTGAAAACTTCTTAAGGTTGCTAGCAAAGTTAGGAGTGATTAATATTTTTGGTCATAGCATTCAATATCCAAATTATACAAGGGATGATGAAGAAGCAAGAGCTTTGCTCTTGAGAGGGAGTGTTGAGAGGAATGCAAGGCAAAAAATATGCCCTCTGCAGTAGCATGGTGCCAAGCAAGAAGCTAGCACACAGCATCAGGAGCAGCTGCAAGTGAGTGTAGTCCAAAGCGCATCACAGCATTAGTGGAAGACCAGAGATGTAGCTATGTCAAAGAGAAGCAAGGAAGAATTGGAAGACTTGATTGAATGCATACCATATTATGATCAAATTATTCACTCAATTCAAGGGATGATGCCATATGGATTGGAACTAACTAATTGATGTACACGTGTAATGATTAGATGGTTTTAGTTGTAACAAACTCTCCCTCCAAAACAGGGAGTTAGTTATTACAACATTTTTACAACATTTTCACAACAAATCATAGGTGGTTAGTTGTTACTGGTTCAAATTTGAACCTAACACTAATATTACTTTTTTACCCTAATAATAACAACCAGTAACAACCTATCACTTATGATTTGTTGTGAAAATGTTATAAAAATGTTGTGGACATATTATTTCTCTTTTTTATTCAGTTAGTACCCTATTGTATATAAAATGATAGGAGTAGTGATTTGTATTAGTGAGTTGGATTGTATTCTTTTCTAATCAATGAAATCAGTTTCTATTTAGAGAGAGAGTCTTGAATTTTACAAAGGGTATTTAAAATCACGACACAGATGTCATTCAGTCATTGTATAGCAGTATATATATTGAACTCAAAAGTCTTTTATTCTTGGACAATTATCTTGATTTATATTTTACTATTGATGTGAGATTTATATTGTAGATTAAACAAATAGAAATTGTACAATATTGTACACATTTGCCTAAAATAAACATTGTACTAATATTCCATATATATATATATATATATACACACACACACATTAATTTGGTATGCATTTTTGGGGAGCAAGGTGAGGAACGGGCTAAAATAAACAGCAATTCTTAGCTTTGACTAAAGATAAGCATGACAATATTTAATTCTAAGTTAAAATTTTGAATAATTTTACGTTTACAATATTTTCATAATAATTTCCAACAAATCTTAAGTAACAAATTGCTAATAGTTCTAATTTTGGTTCACCACTGATATTACTTTTTTTAGTCATCAATAACAACTTGACACATACAACTTATTTTGAAAATACTGTGAACATAATTGAATTACCAATAATTGGTTACAAGGAATTACAAGGAGAAAGAAGAACGTTCCCACTTTGATCAACAACAAACAGTTTTAGCTATATAGTGAATTATTTTATGCAATGAAAGAGGTAAGATTCAAGTTAGTTTAAACAGTAAAGTCTCTTATTGTTGAATAAGAGATCCATATTTGAATATCATCTATACTAAAAACTGAATGGTCTCTTAGTTTGATTATAAAGAGTAATCGTTATAGAGCAAACGCTATAGGTTTAAATTCAATATAAAATATCTAAAAAAATTTTATTTAAAAAAAAGGGTACAAGCATGTGATTGGTGAAGGAGATGCACTAACTCCATTATAAAAACTATCTTCCTTTCCTCGATGGGCGAATAATCATTTTACAAATTGAAGTTTACTAATTTTGAACTCTTTGGTTGAGTGGTTTGCTAACCACATCTTTTGAGAGGCTAATTTTGTTGCCCATAGTATATTATTAAATTGGCACTTTTGTTTGAAATTGAGAGAATGATTCCCATCGATCTCTTTATTATTACCAGATTTTTGCCTTAGGCCACAAGGTAGAGAAGGGTCTGATCTCTTTTTTTATTTTTATTTTATTATTATTATTATTATTATGAGATAATTTCAACCTATGACATCCACTTTTAATGATAACTTTTTATCATCAAACTAAGACACCAATCAGTTTTTAGTGTAGACGAGGATTGAACCCTAAATATTTTATTCAACCATCAGAGACTTTACTAGTTGAGTTAACTCAATTTTTTTTTCTCTCAGCTACAGTGTACAGCATATATAGCTGTGCACGGTAGCAAGATAGGTGAAAATTATAACTATAGCTTCATTGCAACGGTGTTTTTAGTATATAGTAGTGCTAAGAATAGCCTTTTAGTACCATTATTGCTAGTGCTCTAAGGATCCTTATTTATTATTATATTTTTAACTTATAGATATGCTCAGTTTTGGGAATAGATGCATATATATTATATATATATATATATATATGTATCATTTGCCTCATTTGCCTCATGATATATACATAGGCAATTGTAGATGTACACAAGCTAAATTTTGCCAAAGAAATAGATATACAACATGTTTATTTAGGAGGGGGCTATCTTTCAAAATAACTTATGGTTTGAAGTATTTAAAGTCCATCTTATTTATACTTTTTTTTTAGAAGAAATATTATTTATACTTTTTTCTATGAGAGAGAATCATTTTTTTTAGAGAGTTTCAACGTATGAAGTTTGCTCCCAATGATAGCTTTTTATCATCAGACCAAAACATCAATCAGTTATTGGTGTAGGCGGGGATTGAACCTTAAACCTCTTATACAATCATCAGAAACTTTATCAGTTGAGCTAATTGGAACCCACAAGAGAGATTCAATCTTATTTATACTTGACTTAAATAAAAAGATATAAATACTTGGCAAACTCATTAATCCAATATTTTAATCACAAAAGGCCATAAAGTCCAAAATTTATTGATGACATTATTAGTAGTTGCACACACTATGTAACAAGTTTTGGACTTCCAATATAAGTCCTTGTACGGCTATTTTTTATGTTTCTATAATCAAAACTTGCTATGTATTTATTTAACTTTCTTTATAAAATAACTAAAGTTTTTAATTGAAAAAAAAAAGTAAATATGTGACATATCATGATTGGTAAAATTAACTTCAGTTTGTTTAAAAACTGAGAAGGCGAGCCTTGACCATGTCAGTGGCACATTACTAGAGGAAGTCACACTGTAGAGGAAGGGCTTTAGGGAGGAGGTCAGTCTTGTCATGTCTGAAGGGATGGAAGCTACCACCACATTTGTTGCACCCCACCAAACTCTCTGGCTACATTTATGTGGAGAAGACCCTTGAACGGTGCTGTCTAGGTAGCCGCAACTCACGGAAGGTTTGGGGAAACGTCTGATGGGACAAGCACTCGAGTAGTGGCCTACGTGATCAACAAATGGAGGGCCAAGATCAACAGAAATAGGCTATATAATGTAAGAAACCCGCTAGAGGAAAGGGAGGATCTGAGAATCGGTGGAGAAAACACTGTAGCAACAAGAACTGGAATTGTAATCAAGTCTAGAGAGAATATATTCAAGAACTACTCTCCTCGGATTTTGCCAAGGAAAGATTTCTTTCCATGAAGCTTGTTTTTCCTAATTTACTTCCCACCTTCAATCCGTTGTAAGCATCACTCAATTCATTAAAGCCTAGTTTTTAACCCACTCTCTACAAATTCATTGTATAGGGCTATTTGGGCCTAAATCCTATTACTTCTTGGGCTTATGACCTAAACTGCGTCCTTACATGTGTGCTTAGATATAAATGGTTTTGATTTTAGAGGGGGGAAATGTCCTTACTTTAAATTCTTTTTAAAAAACCCATGACTAGCGAGGGTTAATGTCGAGATAAAATAAAAATCTCAATGTGTGAGGGCTACCTTGGTCACTCTTATGTGTGATCCATAGGATGCCTACTAGTATCTTGTCATTAAAAGAGATTTTTCAAAAGTCAATGTGAAAAAAAAAAGGATTTTAAACAAAATTTTAAAGGATGTATATTGGATTTTTTGGTCAAGGTAGTTAAAGTTTTTCCTTAGGGGATAGGTATAGGGACGCAGAGGCGGCTCAACATAATTTGGGGCTTGAGACGAAAATTCATGTGAAGCATTTTATATGTAAATATTAATTAAATAAAATTATTTAATACTAATCAAATCAAGGTTAATTTGATGCAATATTAAATACTAAATTTGAAGAATAATACCAACTTAAGTAATGTTAATATCATATAGAGAATTTAATATCATAGTTGATGCAATATTAACACATTTGTAACATATTTTTGAAACATTTTAGGGTTTCAATGGGTTAGGTTGCTATTGGTCTTGTATTTTGGAAGTCTTGATAGAAATGGAAAGGAAAAATACATTAGTGGTACTAAAAAATGTTCACAATATAATATGGAAATGATTACAATCAACAAACTTCAACTATCTAATTATGAATGTTTAAATTCCTTTTTTGTGATAGGTAACAAGTCAATTTGTAATCCTATAGTAAATTTGTGTTATCCTTAGTAGGGCTGTCCAAATCAACCCGCGACCCACCCAACCCGCGCCACCTGCTCGGACCTGACTTGGAAACACCCAATCCAACTGCTCTGGCGGTCGGACTCGAGTCCTGATTCCAAAAACCCGACATCGGCGGGCCGGGTTTCAGATCTTTTCCTTCAAAACCCGTGAAACCCGACCCATTCAAAGACCATAAAATCGGGCCATTTTTCCAAATTCCGATCACTATTTCACTTGGATCCGTCGATTTTTGGCACAATAAACACCGGATCTGGCTGAATAGGTGATTTCTCATCCAGATTTGGCAGAAATCTCGCCGGATCCAACAAGATCTCATCGAATCTTAGATGGATCTGGCAAGATCTCGCCGGATCCAATGAGATCTCACTGCATTTTGCTGGATTCTGTTGAATATCGGGTTCACGCGAAATCGACAACCTCCATCCGGCGACCCAAATTGATGAACCGGTTACTATAATGGGTCGGTTGCTGGTTGAAATATAGCCCAACCAATCTGGTGCGGGTTGGTTGCGGGTTGGGAAAAAACCTGACCCGCCCGATCCGTGGACAACCCTAATCCTTAGTATCACTAATAATAATAAACAACCATTACACACACACACACACACACACACACACACACACCTACACATATATACATACATACGTATACACATACATATATAATTTTACAAAATTTTGAGCCTTTTATAATAGGGGACAATGCCTTTTTTCTTTAGATTAAAATTTGAGCCTTGTGTGGTGGGGGGCCTCAGGCCAGCCCTGCAGGGGCATGGGTCTAGAATTTGATAGTTTTGAAAATGGCACCAAATTCAAAGTCGAACCATTGGATGGGAAGAGCAAAGTAAGGAATGGGTATTGGTGAAATTAGGGTGTGATTAAATGGTTTGATTGCGAGAGCAGGTCGATCAAAGTACGGGCACACGACATTTAACCTTCATGCGCCAAATTAGATTCCAATTCTTACCGTTGGATTTGCATAGCATGGTAAAATATTGGTGTTGATAAAATTTAAGCTCAATTGAACAACCAAATCGAGCTCAAATTAAACCATTTTACATATAAGCAAACCCATCATTTGTTTTAATATTTAATATTTGAACTATATTGTTATTTTATAGTATTTGATATAACTCACTGTGGAGATTTCATATTGTTCTTTTAACATATGACATATAATTTTGTTTATTATCTAATTTTGGGGAGGTATTCAATTTATGAATTATATCTAATTTATTTCATTAATTAACCTACTATGTATTTCATATACATACTCCTATTTATTCTTATTTATTATAAAAAATTATACTAATTGTTTAAACTTCAAACCACATGCCGCTACATATATTTGAAATTTAAATTAACAAATTTTTTATTTCTTATAACACGCAATTTTTATAAAACTTTTTTTAAGCTCAGAACGATAGAAATCTTTTATTAAATGCCAAATATAGTGCGTACAAAGTAAATCAGTGCAAACACTATTGTAGGTGGGACATTCACTACATGCAGTCTAGTCCCAAATAAAATAAAACACCGCAGAGAGCCATTAAGACAAAAAGAAGACAGCTCCATGCCTAACACCTCTATATAATTATTTCTTATAGAACTTTTTTTTTTCTTTTTTGATAGAAGTGATAGAAATTTCTTATAAAACTTTGAACCTTAGCACCACATGTCAATCAATTCCCCTTTCCCTCAAAATTATTTTCACTTTTCCCTCAAAGAGCATCTCCAGCAGATGCTCTATCTTTATTTTTTAGTCCAAAAAATGCTACTGTTTACCTACTGTTCACCCTCCAACAGCTTCTCCAAACACAAAACTTTTCCAAATTTTTTTTGAAGTTGCTACAATAATTCTCTGAATTTAGAGAACACTGTAGCAACTCCAAATGAATTTTTACACTTAAAAAATTCATACATCTCAATAAAAAAAAATTCTTTCTCTCTCCTCACAGCTACTAACACAACGGCTACATTCACAAAAATCTTTCTCTCAAACATCGCATAATCAAATTTTCAGAATACAAACTCAAAAACAAAATTTTAAAATTAATCAAATCATAACAAAAAAAAAAAAGAAAAAAAAAAGAAGAAGGCAGAAGCCATCTGACCCATCTGGACTACATTAGGGACGAAGATGAGCAATAGCTCCTGGCTGTGCCAACTGCTTTGGGACGAAGATGATCCATCTGGACTGCGTTGGGGACGAATTGGAATCAAGTAAAAAAAAAAAGAGCGAGAGAGCTGGAGAAAAAAAAAGAGAGACTGATGAGAGCTATTGGAATGTTCTTAGAGAAAAAGAAAATAAAAGAGGGGGGGGGGGTAGAGATAGGATAATGTCTGTGGAGGAGAAAAAGAAGAAAAAAAAAAGTAGAGAAAGAGAGCTAGAGAAAGAAAGACACATAGAGCTCTGGAATCAAGTGGAAAGTGTAGAGAAAAAAAAGGAGAGGATGGAGATAATGGGTATACGTGTGTGGTGGAGAAAAATCAAGAGAAAAGAAAAAGAAAAAGAAAAAAAAGGACACGTGTGGATGATAGAAAGAAAGAAAGGGAAAATACAATTTAGAAATGCTACCGCAATATTTTCACAATAAATTTTAAGTAACATATTGTTATTAGCTAATATTGGTGAGTAAAAATATAATTTCAACGGTGGGTTCAAATTTGAACTAGTAACAACTTTTCATATAAATTTTGTTGTGAAAGTATTATGAAATATGTTGTGAATATAATACTATTCATTGAAAAATATAATTGTTGTGATGAATATAGGAAGAATAAATGATGATAAAAAAAAGAATAAAGAATGAATGAAGAAATAATATTTAAATGAGATAGAGAATGGGATAGAGAATTGTTGAAAAGTGTATTTGAAAAAGTGGGTAGTTAAAATGTAAAAATCACTGTTCATTCTCTAAACAATACAAAAATGTGAAGAATATGCTAGAGATGCCCTAACACTCCCTGCTCCCAACTCCCTCGGAACACAATTCCCCTTTCCCTCTAAATTTTTTCACTTTTCCCTCTAACACTCCCAACTCACGCCAACTAACTATCTCACTTTTCCCTCTAAATTTTTTCACTTTTCTTTGTCTCATAGTCTGCCTTGTGACTATTTTTTGATAATGCAGTGTATTGACTTAGACTTAGACTTACTGACTATTTTTTTTGTCTTTTGAAATCTCTCTTTTCTTTGCTCTGACTCTGGTGTCGGAAAATCCAACATTCTCTCCAGGTTCACGCGCAACGAATTTTGCTTAGAATTCAAGTCCATCATCGGCGTTGAATCGCCACCAGAACTCTCCAGGCAAGCAATATCTCTCTTTTCGTTTTCGTTTTCGGCTCGATATAGGGCTCTGATTCGGAAATTGGATTAACGATTATTATTATTATTATTTTATGAAGCTTCTGAGCTTGGATTTCAAATTTTTGGATTCGTAATTCTTATTTTTAGGAATATGAGGTATAGGATTCTTTGGATTCATGTAATTTAAGGCAAGAATTTAGAGGTGTTTGGTAATTGTGAACTGTAACTATTTTATTCTTTTTTCCTGTCTGATTTTTTAGGCTGGAAAAAAGTTGCATCTTGAATGATATATAGCACTAAGCTTTGTCAGTCAATGTGAGATTCTGTGTTGGATCGCGTTAAGTTCGATAGCATTGCCTTGAAGTTTTTATAGAAGCTACCAAATGATAACCACTAGTATATATAGACACATTTGTTTTTCAATTTTTTTGGTTTTTTTCCTTGGTTCTTAAGAAGTTACTTATTTTCACACAGTATGCAATCTGTATGCATCTGAAATGTAGAAAAGTTTTTCCCCATGATTTCTCTTTTTTATCTTTTTAACCTTTCGAAAAAAGAAAAAGACTTCAAAAAAGAAAATTTTTTTTTCTGTAGATGCTGGTTATTTTAATTAAATGATTTTTCTTTGTGAAAAATGAATACTTTAAGCTATAAGTTGCTATACATAATAGTTTAAATTAGCGAATAAGTATTGAGATCATTGGTTGCTTAGAAATGCGGACCATGATCGAATGCTTCATGTATTGGCCAATCAAGTGGTGGTTTGATGGGGATCAGACATCTTCTGTGAGAGGTTATTTTGATGGTCAAGTTATCAATGAGATGATCAATTTGCTTTAAAAAGTGATGACGTGATATTGTGCACCAGTTATAGAAATAGCCATCTATCGTTTTCTGAGCAAATGGAGCTTAACAGAACTTCATTCGCAACTTGAATAATTGAAGACAAGGTTTTTGCTTTATTTTGAATGGTGCATTTACCAACCTCCTCTCAGTAGGAATCTTTGTTAATCTAGATATACATTACACCTTGCTTTGTTAATCTCGGTAGGAACCTAGCCTTTCCTCTAGTTCTCTTTTGGCTAAATTGGCTTTTGTGTAAGTGTATATATGTAAATATGTAATGGTGTATTTGTGTTGACTGTTGATTGGCTATTGTCTCTTGAGTGGGGGATGGGGGTGGGTCGTGGCATTGGATTGAGGTAGTGTTTGTTGTCGTTTACAACACAGCTGTTTCTTACGTATCTTCTTTTTGGGAAGTCTTCATACCATTTATTGTATAATTTCAGTCTTTTCAGATTATAAATAGCTTGGTTTTACAAGCGCCTACTAACAAGATACGTAGTTTTATAACTCTATTAGCCCTTTTTTTTACCTGACCTTACAGGGTCTTTTAAATTCAAGCCTTTTTTTTTTTTATAATTTTTTTTAAGAATGCTTCCATAGTAGTTCTAATTCAAATATTCTGTTCTCATTTCTCTTCTGATTATGGTCTTGACTTACAATGGATCAGCTGCCTGTGAAGTGCTGTGGGATTGGATTTGGACCTTGGGGCTCTAAATTGGTGCTTGGAGAAGAACATAAGTAGAGTTGGGGCTGATGGATATTCCAGAATATCCCTCTTTCATGGCAATGACTTGCAACCTCTTGAGGCCAAGTTAGTCAACTTTGAGCCTCAAGAATTGATCAGTAAAATTACACTGCAAGAGGGAAAATATGGTTTTGAGACTTGTGCATTGGAATCTACTGTGCAAGTGGGATTATTTTGTGAAATCTAAATCTCTCCTTATAGCTTAATGCTATTAAAGTTGCTAAGACATGGAAGGAACTAATTTATTATTTTGTGTTCATTTTTGTCCAGGGCACAACACAAATCAAAAAAATATTTGTAGGACAAATCTGATGTTGGAGATCTATCTAATAAGCATTTTCCACAAAATGGGAAGGAAATTCAAGTTGTTTGTTTGTATGTAATTGCTAAAAATTTCTTCATGCTTCCGTGTTAAAAGGACTATTTAATGTAATTCTTCCTTGTTGAAAGTGCTATCATTTTTTTATGGGTAAAATTTATTAGAAAATAAGGATATACCTTTCATATATAGGATGTATATAAAATGCATTTTTTTTAGGCTGTAAACAAAAGGTTCATCTAAAGAATACAAAGTGATATATCTTTATATATTTCTCTTTATTTTTCTTTGAATTTTAGAATAACTAATATTTTCATGATTATTTGCAAAGGCCAATTGTGGCCCTCATAAATAATTTAGTATTAGTGAGAGTATATTTTTAACTCACACAAAAAATAATTTTTTTGCAAGGAATTTTTATTGTTCCTCGAAAATAATTTGGTGGGACCATTTTCCTCCAATTTTTTTTTTTTTTACATTTTAATGATTATTTGTGAAGATCGATCTTAACTCTCGCAAATAATTTAGTATTAGTAACAGCAATTTTTTAATTATCACAAATAATACACTTTTTGCGAGAGATTTTTAATTGTCCCTAGCAAATAATATGGAGGGAAAATTTCCCTAAAAAATATTAGTATTTGTGACAGTTATAACACATAATTGTGATAGCTTTTTATGTTGGTTACAAATATTTCACATTTTACCAAATATTTGCGAGGGCTTTATTTTGCCATCACAAATAATATTTTTTTAGAGGGCTTTTGGGTCCGTAAAAAATTCTCGGTCGCTAATAGGCAATTTTTTTGTAGTATTGTATGTTGTTCTCACCTACCAATTTCATGAAATAGAAAGAAAGAGAGGGAACCCTTACTTGAAATTGGAAAATAATGATGAAATAATTAACGCTCTATGTATTTTGAAGTAAAATATTTTTTGTAAAATGTTCTCATTTTTAGGTGTTTGTTTGCATGTAAAATGTGGTTAGACTTGTAAGATATTTTTCTTTGATCATAAAATCTTTTATAAAAAGATGTAAAAAGTATAATCTTTAAAAATTGATAAAGTATTTTACTAAAACACACAATGACTTCCGCTCCCCTATTTAAATTTTCTTAAGTTCAAACCCATTTATTGAAACATGAATCCATCTAAAAAAAAATTGTTACATTTTTTATTTTATTAAAGTATGTATCACTTACAATCATTACAAAATCTCAATTATTTTGAGGTGAAAGGATACAGATATAGAGTAGTACTTTGCTAGGCACTATGAACTAGGAACTCATACAATATATTAATTGAGTTAACAAACTCTTTTATTTACTCATTTACAAACATTAAGTTGACACTTGAATAAGCTACATATATTATTAGAACTTCAGCAGCCTTGCTCACTTTAACTAGAAACATTTAGGATTCCCATAGAAGTTTCACTTATTTTTTGTGCCCATATAACAATAAATAATTTATCAATTATAGGCCCATTAATCGAAATAGACAGAACCTAACTCCAATAGAGTACCATCTCTAAGTCCCCCAGCTTGAAGGATCATCAGGGTTTGTGACAAATTGCCCGATTGATACTGATGATGACATGGAATCCATGTTCTCCGTAAGATTGTTAGGCACGTGTGGATCATAAGGATAATTAAAACCAGCTGGAAAATATGGGATTCTAGCAAGTGGGTCAAGTTCTTGTGAAGCACATGAATAAGGCCTGCCACAAAAATTACCAGTAATAATCTTACAAGGTTTGGGAATCATGGGCACAGTTAATGGATCTTCATCATAATGTGGTGCTGTCATACCTTTACAAATAAGTTTATCACCAATATAATGTGTTACTCCACTAGTGATGAAATTTTGATCTTCTTGATTGGGATCAAATTGTTCATGTGGTTGATAGCCTAATGACCATAGTGGGTCATAAGACGAAGAATATGATGGTGGTGCTATGAGGGGTGGAAAGTGAACCAAATTGGCACCATAATTGGTTTTCTCTAATTTAAGATCACCATGATCAAAGCCTTGCAACATTGACGTTGGAGTGGGAAGGTATAGCTGGTCTTGTTGAGAGCTTCGGATCCACTTAGGGTTTGCAATTAGAGAGGAAAAACCTTCCTCAGAGTTGCCATTACAGTGCATATCAGGAAAGGTGGCTATGGCAGGAACATCGTGAGAAAGCAGCTTCTTCTTCATGCTTGAATGCCAAAAGTTCTTAATCTCATTATCTGTTCTTCCTGGTAGTTGCTTGGCTATCTGAGACCACCTGTTAGAAAAAAGAAAAAGTTCTCTCTTGCATGAAAAAGGAATGATATTCATGATGAAGGTTACGATAAAGATAACAACATATAAGAAGAAGATGGTACATAAAAATTATACTAGATAAGATTTAAGTTGAGGTATTATATGTTAAATATAATTTAAAATAATAAAAAAGTAAGTAAATATTTATTTATTATGTTGTCGACGTATATATTTATTGTTACATTTTTGAAAAGATTTTTATAATAAAATTGGTAATAATTTAAGCATTTTTGGGAAAGAAAAAGGAGGTATTTGTTTCCTAGACTGCCATGGAGTTTAATGATGAGGGCTGCTTCTTGGGTAGAGAAGCTCCCACGTTTTAGGTCAGGTCTGAGATAATTTGTCCATCTTAATCTGCAGCTCTTTCCACATCTCTGCAGGCCTGCTTCATAGAAACCGTACAAGAAAATCGAAAAAAAAAAAAAAAAAAACGGAACAAGAAGAAAGAAAATTTGAGAAACAGTACTGGGAATCTATGAAAGCTATATAGCCAATGCATTGAGAGAGATAGAGAGAGGGGAAGCAGTGATAATGTTACCAGCAAGTTTTGGGACAGATCTCCAGCAACCATGGCCATAGGTTGAAATGTAATTGAAGAGCTTCTCATCTTCCTCCGGTGACCATAGTCCTCTCTTCACCTTCTGCTTGTTACAGCATGAGTGATGTCTCATCTTTCTCTCTAAAAGCAGTATTCGTGCAGCCAATGACAGATCGATAATAAGTATTGGGGAATAAGTTTAAAAAGATGAAAAAAGTTCAGAAAGAGAGAGAGAAAAGAAAGGCTGAACTAGGTCTAGCCCCAGCTGTCAGAAGTCAATACCGTCAGAAGAAGAGAACAGAGAATTGGGAAATTTGGAAGTGTGATTTCTGAGTACACGTACTGAGGTTATGAATTTAATGTAAGAGCTGGTACAATTAGGGTATTACAATGGATCCTTCTTTTGTTCACTCACATGACATGCAAGGTGGTGGGTCCCTTCATGTGTGTGAGATATCCCACACCTTGATTCTTTGTCAGGAAAGCATGTTTTTTTGGATGAAAATACGTGACCGTTTACCCTCTAGCTTGGACTTATTGAGCTGATATATACATTCTACCTCATGAATTTTTGAACCATGATTGAATATTGAACTTTGCCTTTGTTGAAAAAGGGTTCTCTTTGGAATAAAGTAGACATCCCTTCATAGGGAAGAACAATATTTTGTTGTTGTTGTGTATCGTACTATCATGTCATATGTTATTCCATATATATAATCAAAATTGTGTTTTTATAAATTATTATGATTATTGATTACACTAAAGGGATGCTTTTTTCTTCTATTATATTATATTATATTATATTATATATATATATATATATATATATATATATCTATATAATTGAAATATCTGAAACTCTCATAATTTTTCATATCAACACAATATTTAAATAAAAATATCATTTTATTTAAATAAAATTATTTTTTTAGTCCAAATTTAATAAGGAGTGAAACTCTATCTCTCTGACAACTTAAACTCAAACTCATCATTTTTTAAATAAAATTATTTTTGTTTAATCCAAATTTAACAAGGAGTAAAACTCTATCTCTCTAACAACTTAAACTCAAGCTCATTATTTTTTTAATCATTTTTTAAATAAAATTATTTTTGTTTAGTCCAAATTTAATAATGAGTCAAACTATATCTCTCTAACAAGTCTAATTTAAACTTAAACTCATTATTATCATTTTTTAAAACAAAATTATTTTTGTTTAGTTCAAACTTAACAAGGAGTGAAACTATATCTCTTTAACAAGTTTAACTTAAACTCAAACATTGATAAAAAAAAATTGAATAAATTTTTTGTTAAGATTACCCTAAACGTAGATTTATTTGGATAAAAAAAAATCATCAACTATTGATAAAGTTCAACTTCTTTGAATAATAGAACAATTCTATTGCAATTCCTTTAAAAAATAATTTTCGTACATAAACTACCAAACTCTTTATAGCTGTTTTTTACAAGATAAAGAAAACTTGCAATAATTGATATTATTCTTTTGAATATAACTCATCTTTCTTTTATATTTCTTTATTGTTTAGTCATATATATATTTTTTTGTTTCAATAATTTCTAAGCAGTGAACATCTGATTCTTTAATATTTTTTGGTCTTTTAGAAATTTTAATATTTGAATTTTTGAGTTATTTTTTGCAGTATTTGAAATTTTCTGACATATTTTTTGTAAGTCATTACATGTTCAAGCAATGATATCTTCATCAAATTTTAACACAAATTGATATCATACAAAAGCAAATCATGCAATGGTGTAATTTCTTAATCAATTTAAGATTTTATAAAATTATTTTAGTTTACCTCACAAATATGTAGGTTCCCATATATAGCACGGGTTCACAACTAGTATCATATATATATATATATATATATATATATAAACCATTTTGTCGCCTAACTTTACACATCTATAAAATCACGTGCCTCAATAATTATTATAGTATAGTTTACTCTATGTGAATTCTTTAAAAATTTACTTATAAGAGAATTAATATAATTCAATAAAAAATTTAATTATATCCCCAAAAAAAATTTAATAAAGTTTCATCATTTAATTTAAACTATCTTATTCATCAACTATATTTCGAGTACAAAAGTTTCAAAAAGTTTGAAATACTCTTTTAAAATTTTCTTAGATTTAAAATACCTCAATTAAAATTTTTAAGAAATTTATATGAAATTTCATGAATTGTTTTAAATTAATTTTATCATTTACTATAATTTTTATCATAAAATTTTCAAAAAAAAAAAATTCAATTGAAACTCATTATCAAAATGTTTTTAAAATTTTAGTATTTATTTTGGGATTATTCTAAGAATTTACTAAAATATATTGTTTTAATAAAACTCGGTCTTAAATGAATGCTTCGGTCACTTAAAGTAATTAAGTTATAAACTCTAAATAACATTAAGTCATATAGGTGAAATTCCAAATGTTTCCAAGATTCTTGTTACTTAGGGGAAAAATACATTTTAAAAGATGCCGGGGCACAATTAGAAATTATTTTAATATTTATTATGGAATTTCATTGGATAATTTAAGATTTTAATGTTTTTATTTGTTCAGTTTGAATTGTGATACTTAGATAAGAATGAGTTTAGTATTTGGATTAGTATTTGAGTTCAACTAGGATTAGTTGCTTATCTTTATCTCTTATTTCCACTATGATTAGTTTTTTTAATCTTTATCTCTTAGTTACCAGAAGATCTATAAAACTCTAGATAATTTATTTTGTATTTAGACTATTAATTTTAATCAAAGATTTCTTTATTCAAAATTTGTTTGTGTTTGTGTTTGATGGTGATTCCAAACAACCCTTAAGTGGTGAAGCCTAAGGTTTAAACATGGGATTGATCTAGGTGAGAAGTCTAGATTGTCCTACATCACAAACCCTATAGGCTTAGTCTAACATCATCATTATTAAGATCTTCTTAATTTGAAATAGATCTATTTAATGTTTCAGATTAAAAATGACAAGTTTAAAAGTGTACCAACACCATGTTCTTTGAGATGACAATTTTGCTTCGTCTCACTTGACCCACCCCTCCCCACTTCACCCCGCACAGGTTTTCCCTGCCCTGCAGAAGTGTTGGGGCGAGGATGGAGCAAGATTTTAAAATCCTAAAATCTACCTATTTAAACAAACATATTATCAGCTTATTTTATTTTATCTAACATGGTTCTCTACCTCTTTTTTCTCTCTAGAAAGGTTGGAAATAAGACACCAATTTTAACTTTTCTTTTATCTTTATTAGAAACAAATTTATATACTATTGAATCATTGATTTTGTAGTATGAGATTTTTGCGTTTATTATGATATTGTATTGTTAAACACTTGGATAATATTATTCAATTTTTGCTAAAATTTAGTTTGATTTGATGAGATTAAATTTATTTGTAATTTCAAGTATATATTTATTAACGAAACATGTTTTATTAGAAAAAAAAAATGTAATATTTGTGGGCAAATCAATAGGAAGTAGAGTTTTATGAGGTGGGGCGGGGCTTCGCGAGGCCTCAAGGGGCAAAAATGGGGCAATAAAATTTTCCCCATCATGCGGCCTAGGGTGGGAATGGGGCAAGACAAAACCATGTGAGGCGGGGGTGAAAGTCCCATCATTTGACCCTGCCCTGCCCCATTGTCATCCCTACATGTTCTTTAATTGATTATTGCTACATCATTACCACGCTCTCTTAGTGCGATGGTCACTCCATAAGTATGAGTGTTTATAAGGTGTGGAGGGTAATGATCGGAATTTAAGTCTCTAAAGATGAGTTTCACACACATATACATTTAGATTAGTCTAAAGTATAATTTTTTTCTTATATAAAAAGAAAACATTATTGCTACCTCCATAGTTAGAGTACTTCTTTTGATGATGACTTATAATTACAATAATGTAGTCTACCACTCTCTCTAATAATGAAGGCAACAAGATTATTATAGATATGATCTCAAAATTTGACTCAATATTCACTACAAAACACGTGGGTTATAGCTGCTTTTTTTTAACCGCGTTTGCAAAAACGCAGTTATAGGTGGCCTAGAGCCGCGTTTTAAGGATACATGGCTTAAAATATTCACCCATAGCCGTGTTTTTAAAACACAGCTAAAAACGCGGCTTTAGGACACGTCTACAACCGAGTTTATATGTATTTATAGCTGCGTTTTTAGGTTAGGCCCTATTGCTGTGTTTGGAATACGCGACTATAGGACCAACCAAATAATTCTTTTTTTAAGTTGACCTATGGCCGCGTTTATAAAATGCGGCTTTAGCTTACCTATGGCCGCATTTTTAAATGCGGCTATAAATTATGTCTATAGCCACATTTAGAACCCACGGCTTTAGCTTTCCTGTAGCCGCGTTTCTAAAACGTGGCTCTAGCTTTGGCTATAGCCGTGGCTTACAAATATGGCTATAGCGTTGGTATAAATAAAACCCCAATAAGACTACTCAGTTTTTTATTCACCAAACTGGCCTTTGGTTCTCACCCTCGCCCTTCGCCCTCCAAGCTCCAATCTCTCACCCTCAACCCTCGCCCTCCGTCCTCCAATCTCCCACCCTCACCCTCCGCCTTCTGATCTCTCAAGATCAAACCAGACTGACTCTCTCTCATCTCATATCAAACTCACGCCATGGGTCTCTTCAAGGTGGATCACGTCGTGGGTCTTGAAAATGGTAGGTCACGTCATAGGTTAGGCTGTGTGGGTCATGCTTGGGCTTTTCTTGATGGGTTTTGGTCATAGTGGTGGTGGGTTGTTGTGGGTGTGGTGGGTTGGTTTGTGGCAGTTGAGATGGGTTTCGATTGGGCTTTGGGTTGTTGAGGTAGTGGTGGGCTCTTGATCAGGCCATGGGTTGCTGTGGATTTGGTGGGTCAGCTTGTGGCAGTTGGGATGAGTCGGTGTGGCAGTGTTGGTGCTGCGGTTCGTGGTTTGGTGTGGGGTTTGTGTTCGTGGGGTTCATGGCTCAGTTGGGATGGTGTAATGCCCCTACCCAAGTTAAGTAAAAAAAAAAAAAAAAAGGTGGTCAAATTTTTGACTCACGTGAGCCCTACCCCCTACCCCTTAATTCCCCACCACTCCTTTTCTCCCAAAATATCTCCCCTTTGGCCGGCTAGCTCTCCTCTCTTCTCACTTTGCTCTCCTTTTCTTTTCATTTTGTCTCAAACACCCACAATCCTCTCTCACACTCCTTCACTCTCCCACCGGTGCATCACTCCACTGCCTCCACCATTATCTCCTGGCAAAAAAGCTCCATAAAAATCTCTTACACTCCTACATCTCATCTTATTTAAGGTAAGAGCTTTTATACTTTTTGTGGGTTCTCATATTTTGCTAGAGGTTTTTGTAATCTAAATTTTGGAAGTGATATTCTTGTGATAATGTTTATGGGTTTTGCTTTGGTGGACCTATTTGGGTGAATGGTTGTGGATTTTGTACAATGGTAGCCATTTTAGATTTAGCCATAGTAAAGATTTGGGGGTTTTGACTTTCTAATGTGAAACAATTGATGAATCTAATTTTTATTGTTTATTTGGAGCTAGTTGAGGATTTACATTTGGGGTTTGTAATGGTGGATATTGTTATATATGTTGTTGTTTTGTGAGTCTCTTGAAAATGACATGTATATTGAGGAAGAAATTCATAAAGTATTAGGATCTCTTATGGTAAAGGTGAAGCTTGCAATGATATGATGATAAGTTGGAGTCTATGCCTTGTAATGAAATTATTGAGAAACTTTGGAAGTGAAAAATATTATTTGTGAGGCTAAATACTAGGCTTGCCTAATCAAAGTGCTTATTTGACAATTCCTAATTTGTAACTAGATACAGTTTCAAGATTTATGCTTATTGTGATAGGTTTGCCTGATATTGTTTAGGTTCTAGCTATTCTCCTTTGGAGCTCGGAGAGTTAAGCTATTCTCCTAATATTGTATAAAGCATTTTTTTTGGGTTAAACACATTTTGGGAAGTTGTTATGGAAATTATATTTTCCTAGAAAGCTTTACGTTGTAACTTTAATGTATGAGATTATTTGTGAAAATGTCATCATATTTGGCAATGCATATGGGGAAATGCATGATTTGTTAGCATGGAAAATATTAGCATCTTTGATTAAATTCTTGAGAATGAATTTTATTGACTTATTGCATTATTTGAAAATTTAAAGATGCTTTGATAATTGGGAAAGTTGATGCAAAATATTATTGACAAGAAATGGTTTTGGAAAACTTGAGAACCTTGTGAATATATTAGGTATTTCAAAGATTTTTGTGAAACTACTTGAAATTGAACAGTGTTTTGATTTCATGTAAACTGTGAGCTTTTTATGGTTTTTACCCTTGGGCTACGATATGTGATTACCCGGTGATTACCCAGTCAGATGCCGTAGTCTTTGTGACATTGGTATCTTGGCACCCCGTCTTTATGGTGGATTGATGTCTTCGTGGCGTAATTGATGTCTTCGTGGCATAACTTGATGTCTTCATGGCATAAATTGATGTCTTTGTGGCATACCTAACGTCTTTATGGCGGCTTGTCATGTGGCCTTGGGTTGGATTTCTAGATTTTAGAAAGGGCATTTTGATAGCTCACAGTAAATAGTATGTAGTTTCATGTTAAAATATTTTGAGAAAGCTTGATGCTATATTCTTTTAATCATTCTTGTCAATTTATTAAGAAAAAATGGATTTGCATGATCCTAATGGAAATTCTTATATTATAACATGTTTTGTAACTTGCTCATTGTTATGAAACTTGCATTTCCCCAACTCCCATTAATTTTGCTACTTACTGGGTTCTGTCTCATTCCATTATTTTATAAACTTTTCAAAGTAAACAACAAACTTTTGAGACAGCTTTTTGGTAGCTAATAGTAGTTGGATTAACTATTGATGGAGGTTAAACTTTTTGAAATGGAGATATTAGATGATGTACATCTTAGAATAGGCTTGAATTTTTTTTTTTTTTTTTATATATATTATAGTGGTTGTGACGTTATTCCCACTGATGGGACAAGCTGATGATATGTAATTATTTATTCAAACCTCTATTTTTTTTTGTGGCCAATGGTGCTTGTAATTATTGCTTAAAGCTCTGACTCACTTTGAGAGTATATTTAATGAAATGATTATGATAATTCTTGATGTTGGTACTTGATATGATTTATATGGATTGAATTATCAAAAAGGAAAAATCTACAAGTACTTTAAGATGTTTTTCTCATGCTTTAGACCCTTTGGGGTTTGGGGCGTGACAGATGGGTTGGTATGGCTTGTAGCTCTATGATTTTTGTTTTTGGGTTTTTTCTACTAGTTGTGTGTGTGTGTGTGTGTGTGTGTGTGTGTGTTTTTTTTTTTTTTTTTTTTCCCTTTCCTGTTGGTTGTTGGGTCGGTGTGGCAATGTGGTAGTGTTGTGTGATTGGCCAAAAAAGTATTGACCAATTGTGATGGATTAATTGATTAATTAGCCAAGTTCAATTAATTAACCAATTTAGCATGCAAACGCGTGGTAGCACAAACAAAACACCAATAAACTAAAGTGAAGTGAAAAATAAATTTGACAGGTAATTTGTTTACGAATGGGGAAAACCTCCAAGGCAAAAACTCTACCAGGTGATTTTAAAGTCACCACTCCCGAGAATCTACTATTATCATAACAAGCGGTTACAAGTAAAGGAATTCCAGTACCTTATACCAACCTACAGTTGAACCTTTACCTCAATACCCAATTGGACTTGTTCTGTAGTGACAATCTCTCCTTTTGATGCATGTCTCCCAGTATGTGACTAACCAATCGCGGATCCTAGTACGCAACTTCAATCACCAACTTCAAAAAGATGTTGGCTGCAAAATTCTTTAGTTCATCCTCACAATGAAGAACAAGAAGATGCTTGGTTACAAAACCCTATGGTGCACAAACACAACAGCTTCTTCACAAAGAGATGAACTAGGGCAAATTTTGTCTCCGGTCACAAATTGCTTGAATAGACTTTGCAACTTGTGTCTTAGTTATACGTAACCAGATACAGCCCTTAAAATAATCCTTTTATTTGTCTAGGGTTATGAGAAAAGAAGGCCCAAAGATGTATCCACAGATCGGAATCAAAACAGATATGAAAGTCTGTTTTTCTTAAACCTCGACAGTTAGAGGTGTCGAGATGCTGTCGAGCTACTGTCGAGCCTCGGGGCCGGAACAGCTTCTTAAACTCAATAGATGCTAGCTGTCGAGCTTTAATGACAGACACTTCTTCAACTTGTTTCTTGTACAAACTTGCATGGTTTTAACACTTAATCTTAAAACAAGGTTTATTGAAGCATTAAACATATCCTAGATCTACCTAAATACAAGTAAAGTGCATTTTGTCAAAGGATTAGCCAATTACATAAAAGAATGACATATGTTCTTAACAAGTGAACCACATATGTCCTAACAATCTCCCCCTTTGGCAATCCATGACAAAACCACAACAGACAAATGATCATATGAGAGAAGTCATAAATCACTCAAATCTTACTCACTTGTTGAATACAATAAAATCTATCCTAACACAAACTCTTGAAAAACTTTGCAAGAAGAGAGTTTATGGCGAGCAGACTTTGACAACTTGTATTTCTGAAACACTTTAAACAAAACATGTCAATGCATCTTTGTGTGAAGCAGAAATAATAGATTGCATACAAAAATAAGAAGCATGTGCATAAAGAGAGAAAAGAAACAACACATGTAGAGATAGATGAATAGAACATATATCATCACATATATATCTAAGATAAGAATCATGTATGTAAAAATGGTCACAAGACCTCAATACAAGAACAATGTATCTCCAATCAAAGAAAGCAAAGAAAAGATACATGTAATCCTTACTATATCCCTCAAAAACAAAACAAACACTCCCCCTAACAAAAATCTCCTATATCCTAACTCTCCCCCTAAGAATGACTACTCTTATATATCCAAAACTACTCCCACTTTTTGTCACGAATGACAAAGGGTAAGAGTGTTAAGTAGACATCTTGTCAGAACTGGAAGAGCTAGCATCTCCATCCTCATCATCATCATTATTGGAACCATCATCAGGTGTCTCGGATGCCTCGGGAGGAGGAGAGGGAGACTCCATAAAACCACCAAGGCGAGCCTGCCGTCTAGCAATATGGCTAACAAGGGTGTTCACCTAATACAACTCAATAGAAAGTGTATCAAGGCGAGCATCCATGCGCTGAAGCTGCGCTATGATCACATCCAAAGTCACACCTCCCACTAAAGAAAAGGGAGCGAAGGTAGGAGGAGCTAAAGGAGTGGGAGGAGCTACTAAATCGAACCCCTCGAACGAAACTGTGCCTCACTCTGTTTAACGGTAGCGTAGTTAATGGCACACATAACGGAGAAATGGTCGGATGAGGGAAAAGGAACAGAAAAATGGCATAAAATTCGTGTGATAACAGAAGGAAAGATGAGCTTATCACGGGTCACCGTATCCCTATACACATCTATGATAAAAATAATGAAGTGTGAAGGAAAATCTATAGAAAGATTCTTAAGAAGGGATAATAGAAAATGAGAACGAGACTCTGTAATGGAGTTATAGTGAGATAGAGGATACAAAACAAAAGTCATCACCATGTTCAAGAATCTAGGACCTTTACCAAAAGGTCGACATGACGTAGACTGATGCTCACCCCAATCAGCTTGGTGCTCACAGAAAGCAGAGATCATCTCGTCTTTGGACACAGTCCGTAGACGCTTACAACCGGGGTAGTCAGGATGCACAACCCTCGAAACATGGAGCACATCGGATACCAACTCCGATGTGACTACTATGTGCGTACCTCGAACGCGAGAATGAAAGAGAGGTACTGAAGTATCAGTTTCATGCATGTTGGAGTAGAACTCCTGGATAAGCATGGAAGGACAATGACTCCCATTCCCGACTGTGAATGACATTAGGAAGGTCAGTGTTGGTGAAATCCGACAAAATAACTTGGCATTCCGAATGAACACCTCATTTAGAGAAGTTCTCCAAGAAGTCCTTTTGGGCTTTCTCATCACGGAATTGAACAGAAGAAGGAGTAGGATCAGAGGACGAAGAGGCCCTAGAATGAAGAAGGTTCTGGGATGGAGCAGACTTACGTTTTGGTGTCATTGACGCACTAACACAAACTAGAGAGAGAGAGAGAAGAAAGAAACACTCAGAAAAATCCCAACACATTTCAAATATAACAAGTATATTGAAAGGAAAGAAGGTATGCATGAAAAATGCATGAACATGTGGCATGCAATTTAAAAGACATCATGGGCTCATCCCAATCCAATCCAATCCAATCCTACCAGCACACAATCAAATTGCACACATCTAAATGCATGATAATACAGTTATAATGCTCATGGAATGCAATGTATGAGATTTGAAACTCAAGTAAGTAAAAATCCATCCCAAAAATTTCACAAAACTCAACAATTTTGAAAAACCCAAAAACAATTTTAAAAACTCAAAACCTAGAAATGAATGCATGAAAAGATCATGAAGAAAGAGAGAAAGAGAGATCATACCAAGTGATTTGAAATAAGAAAGGCCGAAAATCACGTGGGTTGAAGGTTTTGAGAAAGAAGAGAGTGATTGGGAGATGAATAAGCGCGGACAAATCGAGAGAGATCGAGAGAATGAAGATCAGATCGCACTGAATTATATATATGGAACCTTAGTAAATCTTGATAGATAGAGGTGTTGAGAGGTATCAAGACAAGTGTCGAGGTAGGTGTCAAGAACACAAACGTCGATAGATGCAGCTATCAAGAGGTGTCTAGAGATGTCCACAACAGAAGCTCGATGGATCGAAGAGGTATCGAGGAGCTATCAAGGGGACAGGAGATTTCTCGATCTATCCACCAGTTGTCAAGAAGCTATTGAGATTGTGATAAGAAACAGCTTAAGATCTCGACAGATAAGCCAGGTGTCAAGAGGTGTCTAGGAGGTGTTGAGATTGCTTAAAACCGGTTTTTAAGAAGGGAAAAACACATATATGAATGTAATCACACATACAACTCAAACAATGATCCAAACAACATTGTAACCTCTCAAAAACATCTTTCATCAATAAAAATGTTAAGCATTTAGATCCCAAAAACACACACACACACACACACACACACAACAAGTCTAACCAATTTTATATTTCAAAAACAAGTTAAGACAGTTTAGTGAGCATACATCAACACATGTAAACCTTGTGATGGTTAAATCACATTGTACCTGTACATGTATCAAGAGTAGCAAAGAATATTGCGTGTTGTGTGTGTGAAAAATATCACAAGATTGCACAAGTGTCTCTATGTTATGACGATTTGAGATATAAGAAAATCACTTTAACTCACGCACAATCATAACTGTTTGGTGGAGACTATCACCTTCGAGGTACATCCTATAACTCCCGCATCTCCTAGAAAACACGCTTGCAATCATATGTAAATCATTTTTTTCTTTTTGCTTTTATTTCTTCGCAATATTTTCTTTTTATTAAGCAAACCATGCATAAATATACAAAGGAGAGAAAAGAAATACCCAATTATGTCAGACTTTAAGACATTGCACTTTTGCTATGCCGAAGCATACAGATGTCATTGTCATGATTGGTGGGTAACAGTGGTAAGATGGTTATTTATGCCTTTCTCTTAGGGTTTTCTAGTCCTTCTCTTCAAAAAGAGTGATATGAGTGTTAAGTACAAGAGATCACTTAACCTTACTCATCACAAACAAAGAGCCAGAAAGCTCACTTTCTTAGTTGTGCATAAAGATGCTCATCTAAGCTACAAACGATACAAATTTTAGAAAACTTTATTTCAATAGCCATTTTAAGGTTCACTAGAACCAATGTACACAAACACACACTGGTTTTGTATTTTTCAATTTTATTTTTTATTTTTTTTAAAACAAAACAAAATAACTAAAATTGAAAAACTAACAACCAAAAACATGTAAAGAAAAACAAAGCAATGCATAAAACTAGACTGACTCAAAACATAGAAGCAAAACACACAAGCAAAAAAAAAAAAAAAAAAAACAGATGGAGAGAGAAAAAGTGATTGACTTACTTGGAACCCTTTATCTTTCACACCTTGGAAGAACCTTTCTTTTTGCAAACCCTTGAACCGGCGATGAGGGGGAAGAATTGATACCGTTCAAGTTTAAAAGGAACATAAGGGCTTTGAGAAGATCTCCGAGGGGAGCAAACGAGGACGGAAATTGATTCTAGTTTCCCGATGCCATCATGCTATTGCTATTTTGAGTGGCTAACCACTTATAGCAATTTGGTCGAGTATGACCAGCTGCTCCACAGTGATGACAAAGATGCTGCTTCTTTTGTTTAGGCCTTTGAGAGTTAGCCTTCTTAGCCCTAGGGTTTTTAACTTCCTTCTTATCCTTCTTAGGGGGCGCTTCTAAGATAGATTTACCTTATCTATGTTCTCACTAGCTAATTCAGTTTTAACATTAGTGTTCTCAATTTCAACATTATTGCTAGGAGGAACAAAAACAGTAGTAGTAGAAGAAGTAATATTTGAGGAAGAAAAATCATACCCTAAACCTGTTCGATCTGAAGCAGATTTTTGAAAACTGAGCATCTCATCAAGCTTAGCACTTGAAGTCCTTTCCAATTGAGCTCTGGCTTGGAATAGTTCTGCCTCAAGCTTCTTAGTCTTCTTAGCCAAGAAGTTATTTCCAAACCTCAGTGCTCCAATAGTTTGATTTGCTTCATCAAACTTTGTGGAAAGCTCTTCACGTTCAAGCTCCACATCACTAAGCTTCTTAGTGGTCAACCTATACAGTTTCTCGTGCTTTTCTAAGACCTTGTATAACTTAGCATAGGCTGTGTGAATGTCATCTTGATCATCCATCTTCTCAAACTTGGATTCCACCAATTCCTCTACTTCATCCACATCTTTAACAATCTCCTCAGTAGGATTAATTGTGGCAATAAAGGCATTCAAGATTCCGTCATCCTCATTGTCGAAATCATCTACAGGCTCGGTGTCGCTTAGCGTAACAGTAATTGCCTTGCTTTTCCTAATTGCCTTGAGATATGTTGGGCACTCCTGTTTCATGTGTCCGAAGCCTTGGTACCCAAAGCACTTAGGTCCTGTAGGAACAGTGGCCTGACTGTCATCCCTTGCATCATTCTTCCCTTTATCTTGACCCTTGAACTGAGAAGAACTGGATTGCCTACGGTCCTTGTTGAAGCCTTTTCCTTTGGCATTCTTCATAAACTTATTGAATTGCCTGGTGATGTAAGACTTCATTTTAGAATCTTCATCATCTGAAGACTTTTCCGTCTCACTGCTCTTGGCCTTCAGTGCCATACTCTTGCTCTTGCTAGACTTTCCATTCTAGACAAACCCAACTCATAGGTCTGTAGATTTCCAACCAGCTCTGTCAAAGGAATTTTATCAATATCATTTGATTCCTCAATCGCAGTGATCTTGGCATGGAATCTTTTGGGCAGAGATCTGAGCACCTTTCTCACAATCTTGGGTTCTAGGATAGTTTCTCCAAGATTAAAGGCAAAGTTCACTATGTCTTTGAGTTTGGCATAGAACTCATCAAATGACTCATCCTCCTCCATCTTTATCTCTTTGAAACTTGTAGTGAGCCTCTGTAACTTCGAATCCTTGACAGTCTTTGCTCCCTCATAGGTTGTCTGGAGGATAGTTCATGCTTCTTTTACAGTTTCAGTGGAGGATATCTTCTTGAACTCCTCATTCGTGACTGCACTAAACAACGCATTCAGTGCTCTGCTATTGAAGTTTGCCGCCTTAATCTTAGCCTCATCCCAATTAGCCGGCACTTCCTTTGGCATGGTCCAGTCAATATCTAAAGCTTGCCACATCTTCTCATCTAGAGACTGCAAAAAAGCTCTCATGCGTACTTTCCAGTATGCATAGTTAGTTCCATCAAATAAAGGAGGGATAATAGGAGATTGTCCTCTATCCATGACAAACAGGGGTCAATGGATCACACACAAGGATTAAACCCTAATCAGAGTGTTCTTGCTCTAATACCACTTGATAGGCCAAAAACATATTGACCCCTTGTGATGGATTAATTGATTAATTAGCCAAGTTCAATTAATTAACCAATTTAGCATGCAAACACATGGTAGCACAAACAAATCATCAATAAACTAAAGTGCAGCAGAAAATAAATTTGACACGATGATTTGTTTACGAATGGGGAAAACCTCCAAGGTAAAAACCCCATCGAGTGATTTTAAGGTCACCACACTCGAGAATCCACTATTATCACAACAAGCGGTTACAAGTAAAGGAATCCTAGTACTTTATACCAACCTATAGTTGAACCCCTACCCCAATACCCAATTGGATTTGTTTTGTAATGGCAATCTAACCTTTTGATTCACGGCTCCTAGTATGTGACTAACCAATCACAAATCCTAGTACGTGACTTCAATCACTAACTTGAGAAAGATGTTGGCTGCAAAGTTCTTCAGTTCATTCTCATAATGAAGAACAAGAAGATGCTTGGTTACAAAACCCTACGGTGCATAAACACAGCAGCTTCTTCACAAAGAGATGAACTAGGGCAAACTTTGTCTCCGGTCACAAATTGCTTGAATAGACTTTGCAACTTCTGTCTCAGCTGTGCGTAACCAGATATGATTCTTAAAATAATCATTTTATACGTCTAAGGTTATGAGAAAAGAAGGCCTAAAGACATATCCGTGGATTGGAATCAAAACAGATTTAAAAGTCTGTTTTTCTTAAACCTTGACAGCTAAAGGTGTCGAGATGTTGTCAAGCTGCTGTCGAGCCTCGGGGCTGGAACAGCTTCTTAAGCTCGATAGATGCTAGCTGTTGAGCTTTAATGACAGGCACTTCTTCAACTTGTTTCTTAGACAGACTTGCATGGTTTTTACACTTGATCTTGAAACAAGGTTTCTTGAAGCATTAAACACATCCTAGATCTACCCAAATACAAGTAAAGTATGTTTTGTCAAAGGATTAGCCAGTTACATAATAGAACGACATATATTCTAAACAAGTGAACCACATATGTCCTAATATTGTGTTTGTTAGGTTCTAAAAGTGTAGAACAATTGACAAATCGTGAACACAAACTTGTCTAGATATAGATCCTAGAGTCTATAGGTATTATTAGACAATGCTCAAGGTGATACAAGTCAAGATTTAAGAATATACAAGCTGCAAAAAGAAGAGTTTAGAAACTGTCTGGTTCGATCGATCGATCGAAAGATAGGCTCAACCGATTAAAATACGGGTTTACAAAATTTTAAGTTTGGCCTAACAGCAATTCAAGCCCAAAAAGGATTAGGGTTTCAGATCTACTTCTTCTAGTATATAAAGGAAACCCTAAGCATGTTTTAATAAGGCTTTTCAGAGAGAGAAAAGTGTACATCTTTTGTAGATCTAGGGTTTTGTACCCAAAAACTCTCTTGAGTCTTTGATGTGTTGTGTGTTGAATACTTTGTGAGATCTAGATGTGTTTACCTACATACACACTTAGGGTTATCAAGATCAAGATTGATGTCAAGAGCTGATGATTGTTTCAGTTGCTGCATAAAGAACATTAAAAAAGATCAAGATTCACAAGTAGGAGAACTTGTAGTTGCAGTGGATCAAAGAAAGAAGTAGTCAGTAGACTCGGAGCTGTTACGTGGTCGTGGTAGTAAGTTTTCTACTCGAGGTAGCAATAGGATGTTAGTGGTCTAAGTTTTATTGTACAAACTTCAATTATTTCATATTAGATCTGTTTTACCTTGAGGATAGCTAGGTTAAATCCTCTCCAGGTTTTTTATTAGTTAGGTTTTCTTAGGTCATCAGATCTTTGTGTTCTTTACTTATTGCTACTTTGCATGATATGATTGTTTTCTTTTAACCTAGATCTGAATAATAAACCTAAGTATTCACTTGGTTAATTAATTAGATTAAACAATCTAGTTTAAAGGATCTAAAACTTTACCGTGTTTTTTTGTGGGTCGGTTTTTGCTCTTTGCATTTGTCACTGAAATTTATTGAATTCATTTGCAGATTTGATTTGTGGGGTTTTATTATTTACTTTTTATTTTTATCAATGATCTGTGGTACTCTAAATTCCAATTAACTGTATGGACGCTTTGCTTGAAGATCTTTTCTAAATAATTATTTTGGTGTTTAGGTGTTGGAATTGGTGAAGTTGTGGTATAATTCCAAGTGGGTATTCAGTAATTATGGACCAATCTGAGTTAAACACAGAACAGGTTGGTGATCCACTCTACTTTTTGTTTTTCTGGGTAAATTAATGTTTTTTTTTTTTTAAATAATTTGATTTGGAGTGGGATTTACTTGTTTTCCAATTGGGTTTTCTTATTAGTATCAATGTGTACTTGTTTTGGATCATGGTATTTTTTTAATTTATTGGATGAACACTGGAATTGGATTTAGTATAAAAAGGTATATAAGAATGATTTGCTTATCAAGCACTGGTTCAAACTTTCACATTGTTGTAAGAAATTGGAACTGGTTAAAAAGTCATGTGGTGATTGGTACTTATTTCACATTTGGATTATGTAAATTTTTAACCAAAATGAACAATTGAAAGAAAGTTTGTACTTTTTTTTTTTGTTTAATTACACCAGTGTCAAAACAAGAAAAGAGAACAAAAACATATTAGAAAGTATGAAGTGCAGATGTATGAAATTTAAAACAAGTGGAAAAGATGAAGAAGTGGCGTGACATTTTAAGCTGCGTATTATTAAGAAACATTTATCTTGTTTTACGTAATAGTATTATTATGAACTGCAATTTTATAAGTGTCAATATCTTATTTGGGAAAAACAAAAAGTTTTGTAAACCTTATACAATTGAAGAATATTCTTATTTGAATGAGATCTGATGGAAAAAAATAAAAGGAAAGTGAAGGATCAGCTAAAGGGACCTTGATTTCGTTTGAAATCAATTCCTTTAAAAACAGATATTCCTCCTCAGAATTAGAAAGTTGCAGAATAAAATTTCTTGACCTGTTTACCCTTGATTTAAAATTTTTTTTTTTTTTAATTGTTGATCATGTAATCCTTTGTGGTGTTGCACCCATAGTTCCATGCTCCATATAGAATTAAATTTATTAATCTAATTTGAACAGTTCGTTATCTACATAAGTTGATTAGGTAAAGATATCTGCTTGGATTAACTTATTCTTCTATCTGTATAGGTCTTGAGGCGGGACATACCATGTTGGTTAAATATAGCAATTGGAAATATGCAGTCTTTATTGTGACAGGGCCAAATCACATGAGGGAAATTGCTTTTACCCTAAAATTTTTATACATCTCAATATGAGTTGCAACTTTGCTCTTTGGAATGGTGTTTATTTTTTAGTTGACAACCATATACTACATGCAGTACGGAATCATGAGAATTCTCCCAAGTGATTGTAATAGCTGCAATTATATTGTAACTTCTTGGAGTGTCCTCCTTAGATTGAGTAATATGAATTCCTCCATGAGGGGTGGCAGAGTGGGGTTGAGGGAAGAGTCAAAACAGCAACCAGTCCAACATAGGAGGTGGTGTATGATCTGCCCTTACAGTGCTTAAGCTCTTCAAATTTCTTAACCCACAAAGTGCAAAAGAAACTATAGAATGTTTTTTTAAACTTCTTTTTCACAATTCCATTTATTTTCATTTGTGGTTTTCTGAGGCAGAAATTATGATTTAAAATTGTCATCACCCGTGTGTGTGTGTTTTTTTTAATAATGAATTTCACCACTCAATGCTCAAGCTGAACTATTACTTGGTGACAAAAGACAAGTCATTTATTACTTTGGCCTTCTTATACTTACCTCAGGGAGAAATATATCAATGTTTTGGCCAAAGCTTTATCTATAGTTAAAGTTTTTTAAAACTTAACCGTTGAATTTTCATCTTACAGATTTTTTGTTTCCGTTAGTGGATGAATGTTACCATCAGATTGGTTAATAGCTAGGGAGATCAACCGGGTAAAGAAAGTCCTTTAATGCGGGAACCTCTGTGTGTGTGACTGATTGCTATGGCTCTTAGCTCATTATTGGTGGGGTATCTGGTCAGCACACTAAGGAAAAGTTTGAAAATATCCGCACACAAAAGGAAAAGATAAGCAACAAAAAAAAAAAAAATCTGATACGCATAGATAAGTATATTTTCTATTTGAATTCGGTTACTTCTTGGTCCTTCCTTTCTTTTATTTTTTTTTTTTAACTCAAATACTCTTAATTGTTCAGTTACTCTTTTTTTTTTTTTTTTTTTTTTTTTTAGGGAAGTATGTTGGGTTACTTAAAAGAAAAGAAAGAAAACAAAAATTCTCCTCTCAAAATCACGATTTTTTTTAAAAAAATCTCAAACAAAAATAATTGATTTTTTTTTTTGCAAGCAAACAAAAATAATTGAATTTAAAACAAAGTAATAAACATCAATTTGTTATTGATAAACTTCTAAAATTCAAATCTTTAAAAAGAGTTTGTGTTTGACTGAAAAGTTTGAAAATATCCACACACAAAAGGAAAAGATAAGCAAAAACAAAAAAAACAAAAAAAAAAACTAATACCAGTAGATACAAATGAGAAAGGTATACAATAAACACTCAAATAGAGTTTTTATGCCAAAGTGATTCCTTTTGGGCTTTATTATATAAATAGACAACTTCAAAAAAAAGAGTTTGTGTGCGTTAAAACTTAAAACTGAAAAGTTTGAAAATATCCGCTCAAAAAAAAAAAAAAGGAAAAAATAAGGAAAAAAAGAAAAAGAAAAAGAAAAACAGATACACGTTGGTGCAAAGGAACAAAAAAGAAGAAGGAAAATATAATGTATAGACAGCTTCAAAAAAAAGAGTTTGTGTGAGTTAAAACTTAAAATTGAAAAGTTTGAAAATATCCACGTCCAAAAAAAAAAATAAGGAAAAAATAAGGAAAAAAGAAAAGAAAAAGAAAAAGTGATACACGTTGGTGCAAAGGAACAAAAAAGAAGAAGGAAAATATAAGGAAAAAGAAAAGATGTTGAGGCATGTGATATTGAAGTCAATCACAGGTAATAAGCAATAGTCAAATACCATTGAATCTCTATAAAAATCTCATTCACCCACAGGTAAGTACACCTCAAATTCTAAATTATTGGTAGCCATGAAAGGTAAGAACTCAAACAATAGTCAATGATCAAGAAAAGAAAAGAAAAAAATAAAAAAAAAACAACTTGCAATTTAGATTAGAGATGCACAAGATAGAACTTGAAAAGCCATTTAAATTGTGTAAATTATGTTGAGAACCCAAAAAATTGGGTGCTTTTTTTTAAAAAAAAATGTAGTCTTTTTAAAAACTTGAATCTTCAAGTTGATTTTCATGTCACGATAGTTTACATATAGTTTTTAGCTATGGTTGATTTTTTTTTTCTTTTTTTATTCATATTATTTTTAATTTAAATATTTAATAGTTGGGAGAATAACGATTTTTTGAACTGTGAATATTATGAATATATTACTGTGCATGATTTTTGTATGCAACATCCCTTGCATAAGAGAGTGGATCCCACAAATACAAAATTCACATTCATATGAGAGGAATATATAATTTTTGTTTTTTTGTTTTTGTTTTTAGAAATTAGAGAAATGTTATTGTGGGAGTCAAAAGAAGACTAAGACGTCATAATTAATTTGTATAGGATGGGTAACAAATAATCTACGATGGGAGATTTGAACAAGAATGATATGTTGAAAATATGGATCGAATATGGATTAAGAACCCAAAGAAAAAGCTAGCTTAAAAAAATAATGTCCTAGAACAAGCATACATTCACTGTGAATCTAATGACTGAGGGATTTTTGTAGGTAATGAGATGTATCAATAGTTCATATAATGAATTATTATTTAATATAGGTAATCTCTGGGACAGATCCCATAACCATTCGTGCCAAGCTGAGGACTGCACTTCCACATGCGCCAGAAAAGCAACTTGTAAGAATAATATGAATCTCTTAATTCCTGTTGAATCCTTAGAAATATATATATATATAATCTCAATGGCTTGAGGTATGAAATATGAATGTCTCATGCAGGTATTATTTGATGATTGATACCAGGATACTGACTCTTAAGATTTGCAATAGATGATTGTAACTGTTGCTTGACTTATGAAATTTTAAAGGACCTCTTTTTTCCTGGTCTTTATGGCGGACAGCCTAACAGATACTTGCCTGCCTGGTTTGGTGTGTAAGGTGGCCATGGCTCCCCAGAAGTTCAAAACGTCCTTTCTGAAAGAAAATTCATTTTCCTTGCTTAGAATAAGTTTGAAATGTCTTTTCTGGGACTCCTTTGTATGCTCCCCAAGGGCTTGAGTTCTAAAATTATGTATGTAAAAAGAAGAGGCCCTCAAAAATAATAGAATTCAAATCCCAAATTTGACGGTATCCTAGGCACTTTTCAAAAGAGCATATTTTTCTCTATGGCCTCCTTAAGGAAAACCTTTTTTGGTACACTACTGATCGGTCTTTTTTTAGAATATAGTGACTTATGACATATGCATCCAATAATGTTGGTTTGCTTTTAAAAAATAAAGAGATGGTGATTTATCCTTTGTTGGAACTCACTGCTGCAAGGTGGGTCCTATCTTTATGTCCTGGCCTTATTGGTGCCTTATTCAATAGTATTGGTAGATGTAAACTGGATATCTTCTCTTCCTCATGTTAAATGGTGATACAATAAATGATGAGTATGTGGTTGCTATCATTTTCTAATCAGCAGTCTTTTTCTGCTACAGTATGATGCGGCTATTCTTCACACATCATTTGCAAGGCTTCTTGGACACCCAACAGCAACTCCAATGGTGGTATATTATGAGTATCTGTTTCTTCTTTTTGCATCTTAAGTCAAGATCAAGTTAGTGCTTGACACCACTCTTTTTTTATTTATTTATTTTTATTTTGGGTAGAAACTAGAAAGGGATAGTGCATTTAACTGAAAAGTATCAATTGCAATTAACTAAGAAGTATATGCGTTGGCTGTCTCAGCTCTAGTTTATTAGAATCCTATTGAAACAAATGCTTGACATGCAATATACTTTTCATGTCAACTTGGCACGCCATACAAATGGAAAAGATATCAGCGCATTTTGGTGCACATGCAAGACAACTTGCACAAGGAATAAGCATTACTTTCATGGATGTGAACTATAGATTAGTTTATGGGTAACATTGATATCTTTTCTGTTTTTTATTTTTAACCTTTTTTTTTATAATAATTTAATGGGAGGTGTTTTGGGATGGAAAATGGTAGTAACAGGATTTGAGGAAAAAACAGAAGTAACAGCTGAGCTTGAAGTTATAGTATATACCTAAAGGAAAGAAGGCATCAGATGTAAAAGTCCAAAAAATCATTCTTACTAAATTGTGTATGTGGTCATGACTTGATTACTTGTAAGAAGTTTGATACAAGTGTCTTGGAAAATCTGGCATTTTGATCTCATTCAAAATGAGAGTTCAAGGAACATCTGTCAGTTCTCATGTTAAGATGAATTGCATGTATATTTTCTTTTATATACTTAGTTCTAAGTTTGACACTTGCAATTGTTGTCATATTTAGGATCTGCATAAAACTTCAGATGAAGTTCAATTCTTCCAAGACCTAGTTGCTCAGCTAAACTAGGTCAGTTCTCATGTTAAGATGAATTGTGTATATATTCATTGCTTATTACAGAGTTTTGTTTTCATTTTTCATATTATCTTCTATATTTCCAAAGAGGCACCTGAACCTAGGTACACAAGAATAGTGTGTGGAGAGACCCATGATTTGTTATTTTACTAGACTTTTGCTCATACAGTTGACCCTCTTATATTTAAAGTTACAATTAAAAAATTGAAGTCTATATTGTTTCTGTTTATTATGTCCTTACCTCAGTGAACAGGTCATTTTGTTATTCTTTTAACTGCTTGAGGAGCCAACTTTGCTCTATATTGTATAATTAACAATTCTAACACTTGATAATTAATGGTGTTTTTAAAAACCTTTTTCTTAATACTATTAGTTTTATGAATAAAAAACCTTGTTCTTAATTATATTATGGACAATTTTAGCTAGCTTAGTTTTGGAAACAGTAACAAATAATTTTTTTTGCAATTGTGTATTTCTCCTCAGCATGGAGTTTTGTTCACATGATCAAAATTCTCAATGAGAGTTCTTTTTTTTAAAACAAGACAAGTGGACCTTCCTTCAGCCTCCATTACGTATGCTCTTTGTCTTCCTTTTCTATACGTGGCATACTTCAAAATCAGGTGAAGTCCTTGAAAGAAGGCCCTATCTCATGATGTGGTGGCCACTATCTCTGATTCTTTTTTTTTTCTTTAATCAAAATTTGTGTTCGTCTGGTGCATTGTTTTTGTTTGTTCATCTTTCTTCTTTAATTTCTAATCGCCCGCATTCATGATACCCTTTCTCATATGTCCATGTCTCCCTAAGCCCAAGGCTTTATACGATGATGACCATACTAGCCTACGAGCTACTCATGCATGCACAAAAGTGTTGGTTGGCACACACTTGTCCAAAGTTGGTGAGAGATAATATTCTTTACTAATGATAATAATAATATGTGTGCTTTTGTTGCATTTCTTTTAGTAAATTTACTAATCTTACAGTATACCCCGTTCATTTGGTTTAGATAATGTGACCCTAAAGATTATTACTATTAGTTGTACCCAGGGACGGAGCCAGGATTTTAAGTTAAGGGGGGCGACTTTGACCTCTAGTTTGGCAGCTTCTTAGTTGTGGAGGTTTTTTTTTTTTAATTTTTAATGTGTGCATTTGCTAGGTAAAGACAAAATTATTCTATTTAAAACTTTTTAAAGGGCAATTATTTATTTGAGTAAAATTGGTTAATTAGACTTAATTTTTTTTAGCTTTGCTATTGGTGATTTTTGTTGTTGCACAAATGTTTTTGGGCTAGTATATGTTGTTTTAGATTTTAGATCTATAAAATTTTAATGGCCTTTAAAATGAGAAAAGTGCTAGAAGTATATTGATGATATAGTGAGTGATTATTGATAAGTAAAAAAGTTATGCAAGTAATAAACCCAGATGCGAACCAATAAGAATTTGTACCTCAACAGTTTATAAAAATATTGTAAATAAGTTTGTATCTTTAACGTTACTCTAAAAAGATTCAATAATATTGTTAATAGGGTAAAATGTAATTTTATAGAACAAAATTGCTAAAATTAATGCATATATATATATATATATATAAATTTTTTTTTTTTTAAATTAGGGGGGGCCACTGCCCCCCTTGGTCAATGAATGCCTCCGTCCCTGGTTGTACCAATGGGCTTTGTTCAAATTTGCTTGTGTTTTTGTTTTGATTTGGACCTAGGTTTGCTTGAGTGTGTTTGTTCATATTTGGGTCCAATTTTGGTAAATTTGATTTAGTTACTGGTTGATTTTTGTGTCTGAAATTTATTGATAAGCCAAGAATGTATTGACCCCTTGTGATGAATTAATTGATTCATTAGTCAAGTTTATTAATCAATCCAATTAACATACAATATATGTGACAGTACAAATAAATCACCAGTTAAAATAAAATGCAGTGGAAAATAAAGTTGACACGGTGATTTGTTTACGAATGGGGAAAACCTCCAAGGCAAAAACTCCATCGGGTGATTTTAAGGTCACTACTCTCGAGAATCCACTATTATCATAATAAGCGGTTACAAGTAAAGGAATTTCAATACCTTATACCAACTTACAGTTGAACCCTTACCCCAATACACAATTGGACTTATTCTGTAGTGATAATCTCTTCTTTTAATGCACGACTCCCAGTACGTGACTAACCAATAGATGCGCGGATCCCAGTACACGACTTAATCACCAACTTGAGAAGGATGTTGGCTGCAAAGTTCTTCAGTTCATCACACGATAAAGATCACAAAACTCCTTGGTCACAAAACCCTACAGTGTACAAACACAGAAACTTATTCAAGAGAAAGATGAACTAGGGCATATGTCTTTGGTTCACAATATGCTTGTGAAAAACTTTTGCATTGATGTGCATCCGCTGTGATGACCTTTAAAACAATCCTTATGTATGCATAGGGTTGTGAGAAAAGAAAGCACAAACATCTATTCACGGATTAGATGAAAATCAGAACTGAAAAACCGACTTTCTTAAATCTCGATAGATACCCTATTTATCAAGCAGCCATTGAGTATCGGGCTGAAACAACTTATTAAACCTCGATAAATACTAACTGTCGATCTTTAAAATCCAACACTTCTTAACTTGATTCTTGGATAGACTTGCATGACTTTAACACTTGGAACTTGAAATCTTGTTCCATGAAGCATTAAACGCATCCTAGATCTATCCAATTACAAGTAAAGTGTATTTTGTCAAAGGATTAGCCAATTCTGTATTGACAAATGTTCCTAACATGATTCACATATGTCCTAACAATCTCTCCATTTGGCAATCCGTGACAAAACCACAACAAAAAAATGAACATATTAGAAAAGTTATAAATTACTCAACTCATACTCACTTGTTGAATACAAGAAGACTTTGACAACCTGTATTTCTGAAACACTTTAAACAAAACTCACCACAGCATCTTAGTGTGAAACAGAAATAGAAGATTTTATACAATTAAAAAAAGCATGTGCATAAAGAGAGAAAAGAAACAACACATGAAGAGATAGGTGAAAATGTAATAACAACCTCATCAAATATATATATCAATAATGAATACAAAGTTTTCTATCACAAAGTGGTCATAAGACCAAAGGTACATGAACTAAGTATCTAAAAGATAAAGAAAAGAAAAGATACATAAGTCCTCACTACATCTCTCAAAGTATAAACACTCCCCCTAACAAAAATCTCCTATGCTAACTCTCCCCCCAAATACACGACTACTATAATTCCAAAACTACTTCCCCTTTTTGTTACGAATGACAAAAGGTAAGTAACTTAAGCAGTCATCTCATCAGCACTGGAAGAGCTAGCATCCTCATACTCAACATCATCATCATCATCATCATCAGAGTCACCATCATCATTCTCGTCCTCAGATGCCTCTGGAGAAGAAGAGGGAGACTCGACAAAGCCACCAAGGCGAGCCTGTCATCGTGCAATATGACTGACACGGGTGTTCACCTAACGCAACTCATCACTGAAAGTGTCAAGGCGAGTATCCATGAGCTGACGCTGCACCATGATCGCATCAAGAGTCACACTGCCCACAGAAAAGGAAGGAGCATATGTGGATGGAGCTGAAGAAGTCGGAAGGGTGGCCGTCCCAATCTGTGTACGCCTCGGTCGAAGCTGCGCCTCGCTTCGTTTAACGGTAACAGCATCTATGGCACACATAACAAAGAAGTGGTCCGACTTGGGATAGGAGATGGACAAATGGCGAATGATCTGCGTGATAATCGAAGGAAAAATGAGCTTATCATAGGTCGCCGTATCTCTATAGACATCTATAGGGATAGAATAAAGTGAGAAGGGAAGTCAATAGAAATGTGCTCTAAGAGGGATAACAAAAATCGAGCACGAGGCTCTGTGATAGAGTTATAGTGAGACAAAAGATGGAGAACGAATGTCATCACCATGCTAAGGAATCTCAGACCCTTAGCAAAGGCCGAGCAACGGGTGTTTTGACGATCACCCTAAGATGAAGGTGTCTCACAAAATAGAGACATTAGTTCGTCTTTTGACATAGTCTTAAGACGATCACAACCAAGGTAGTCAGGATGCGCTACCCTCGGGACATGTAACACCTCGGATATAAGATCCGGAGTGACTACAATGCACGTACCTTGAACGCGAGTGATAAAATGAGGTACAGAATAGTCAAATCCGTGCATGTTGGAGTAAAACTCATGTATGATTATGGAAGGGCACATGACCGAGATGCCACACAGTGACTCCCAACCCCTATTGTAGATGACAGTGGGAAGGTTAGTATCGAAAAAATCCGATAGGATGACTTGGCGTTCCGAATAAATGCCTTGTTGGGAAAAGTTCTCCGAAAAGTCCTTACGGGCTTTATCATCACGAACCTAACATGTGAAAGAGTAGGATTAGAGGAAGATGCCCCCAGAATGAAGAGGGTTTTGAGACAGAGCAATTTCTCGCTTAGGTGCCATAAAGCAACTAACGAATGAAAGGAGAGAGAGAAAGAAACACGTAGAAAAGCACCAACACATATCAATATCAAAATAAAGATAGATGAAGGTACGCATACATGACAAATGCATGAATAGGTGACATGCAAAAGTAAAAACATCATGGGCTCAACCCAATCCAATCCTACCAGAACACATGTATTCAACACATATAGCACATATCTATAATGCATGAAACATTATTATAATGCAAATGTGATGCAATGCATGAACAATTAGGATCATTTAAGCAAAACCCATCCCAAAAATTTTGCAAAAACCTCATCAATTTGGAAAAAATCCCAAAAATTGCATTATTAATGAGAGAAAAGGAATCATACTAGAGGAAGAAAGTGATATTGAGACCAAAGATTGAGTGGGGAAGAGGTTTAGAGTGATTGAGAGGTGTTTGGGAAGGTGAGGAGACAAAAGGAGTCGAGAGAGATCGAGAGAAATGAGAAAGAATTCGAGCTGACCCTTTATATAGAAATCCATAATTCTCGACAGATCGAGAGGTATCAAGAGGTGTCGAGCTTTAAACTTCGACAGATACAGCTATCGAGGAGCTATCCAGAGGTGTCCACAGCAAAAGAGGCTTGATGGATTGAAAAGCTATTGAGCATCTATCGAGGAGAAATAAACTTTCTCGATGGATCGAGAAGTTGTTGAAAAGCTATTAACATTGCGATAAAAAGAAGCTGAAGAGCTCAATAGATAGCCTAACTGTAGAGAGGTGTCCAGCAACTGTCGAGATTGCTTAAAAACAGTTTTTCAAAAAAGAGAAAAACACAGACATGAATGCAACCAAGCATGCTACACAACCAAGGATCCAAACAACATTTTAAGCTCTCAAAATCATCTCTCAAAAAAAAAAATGTTAAGCACATAGATCCAATACACACACACACACACACACACACACACGCTAAACAAGTCTAACCAATTTTATATTTCAAAAACAAGTTAAGACAGTTTAGTGAGCAAACATTAGCACATGTAAACCTTGTGATGGCCAAATCACATTGTACCTGCACATGTATCAAAAGTAGCAAAGAATATTGTGTGTTGTGTGTGAAAACATTACAAGATTGCATAACCATCTGCATGTTATGATGATTTGAGATATGAGTAAATCACTTTAACTCACACACAATCATAATTGCTTGATGGGGACTATCACATTTGAGGTATATCCTATAACTCCCACCTCTCCTATAAGACATGCTTGCATCACATTTAAAGCATTTTGATTCTTTTTGCTTTAATTTTTTTTTTGTGCATATTTTTCTTTTATTAAGCATATCATGCATGAGTATATAAGAGAGAGAAAAGAGATACTCAATGTTGTTAAGCTTTTGACATTATACTTTTGCTATGTCGAAGCATACAGATGTTATTTCATGATTGGCAGACAACAGTGGTGAAATGGTTATTTATGCTTTTCTCTTAGGATTTTCTAGTCCTACCCGTCAAAAAGAGTGATACAAGTATTAAGTACAAGAGATTACTTAATTTTACTCATCACAAACACGAGTCACAAAGCTCGGTTGTTTAGTTGTGCATAGAGATACTCATCTAAGCTACAAGAGATACAAAGTTTAGAAAACTTTGTTTCAATGGCCATCTAGGGTACACAAGTACCAATGTACAAAAACACACACTGTTTTTGTATTTTTCTGATTTTTCAATTTTTTTTTCATTTTTATGAAAAAAAAATAAAACAAAACTAAAAACAAACACACAAAAACATGCTAAGCAAAGCAATGCATAAAACTAGACTGACTTAAAAAAAAAAAAACAAAAAAACAAAACAAACACACACAAGTAATGCAAGTAAAAATAGAGGGAGACAGAGAAAAGTGACTAAATCACTTAGAGCATTTTTCCTTCCACACCTTGGAAGAACCTTTCCTTTTAGCGAACCCTTGAACTGGTGGTGAGGGGGAAGAATTACAACCGTTTAAGTTCGAAAGGAACATGAGGGCTTTGAGGAGATCTCCAAGAGGAGCAAGATAGGATGGAAACTGATTTTGGTTTCCTAATGAGATCATACAGTTGCTTAGTTGAGTGGCTAGCCACTTATAGCAATTAGGTTGAGTATGTTCGGTTGCTCCACAGTGATGGCAATGATGTTGCTTCTTTTGTTTAGGCTTTTGAGTATTACCCCTCTTAGCCCTAGGGTTTTTAGTTTCTTTCTTAGCAAACTTAGGGGGTGCTCCTAAGATAGATTTACCTTTATCTATGTTCTCACTAGCTAACATAGTTTTGACATCATTGTTCTCAAATTCAACATTATTAGCAGGAGAAACAAAAACAGTAGTGATAGGGGAATGATTTAGACCATCTCCAAGTCGTCCATACAGGTCGTCCATAGCCCACCTACTACCGTAAACACCCTCAGAAACTTACCTACAAATGCCTCGTCCTGGGAAGAAGAGCTCAAGACGAGGTACGCACCATCAGAGTGATGCACTCGTCTAGAGTGTCGACATCCTCGTCTTGAGCAAATTCACCCGTTAGACGAAACAGCCCCCGCGTGTGAAACAAAGCACGCCCAACTGAGGAACTCAAGGACGAGGGTGTCACACTTAGGAAAATCTCCAAATGAGATATGATAATCCCTTATCCCACGCATAACCGCCAGGTATCCGTTGTGAAACAAGAGCATAACTTCCAAACGGTTATGCAAGTTACGTTTGATTTCTATCTCTCCTTGAAGCCAGGAGAAGTTCCAATTTTGGTAACCGCCTATGGGAACACTATATAAAGGCTGTTTCAGACAAACCCAAGGTATGTTCAGTTTTTACTCCAAAAAAGTTGGAACTCAGATAACCTAGAGGGAAAAACTAACTTTGCCATCGGAGGATTTTTGGCCGGCAGCCCCGGTCGCCTTTGATACGCTTTTCTTTCTTTTTCAGGCCGTTGAAAGAACCAGTAGTCCTTTCAAGTCCGAAGCATCCAGTCTACTGATTTTCTTCGCATCATCAGTTGGCGCCGTCTGTGGGAAACGACTTGTTATTCTATCCCAGACAAAAGGCTGAATGGTTCGAACAAGATCAAGGGCTACCAGCCCAGGCCACCAGGAGAGTAGGGATGCCTCCAGCAATCCCCTTCACGATCGCCGATCAGCGCCTGTAATGCAACCGCCTTCTATTCAGCACATACAATCCATGGCTGCCGCTATGGCAGAACTGACGCGTCAGAACCAGGAGTTGAATAAGGAGATCAACCTCAGGAGGCAACGTCAAGGGGTACCGCTTCAAGAAGGGTGCCGCACTTGGAAAAAGAAATGGACCAGATGAGAAAAGCCATGGAGGAAATGAGGGAAAATATGAGGCGAGCAAACCCAGTAGATGATATGGTCCACCGAACGGACTCCCCTTTCACAGCTTCCATCAACAGTCACCCTCTACCCCCGAAGTTCAAAATGCCTTCTCTAGACTCGTACGATGGAAATCACGACCCTTGCGATCACATTGTAACTTTCAAGACGACCATGCACCTACAGGGGGTCCCAGACGAGATCATGTGCAGAGCTTTTCCCACCACACTCAAGGGACCAGCGCGAGTGTGGTTCAGCAAGATTCCCCCAAACTCAGTGGGATCATTTGAAGAACTAAGTAAACTGTTTGTCAACAACTTCATTGGAGGACGGCCACAAGCGTTCCTCCTCTAGCCTCGCCGACCATAGAGCAAGGGGACAATGAGAGTTTGCGGTCTTTTATCACCCGGTTTAACGAGAGAAGCCTTAATCGGTGGACGAGATGGATGACAAGTTATTGCTGGCCGCTTCCACAATGGGGTTAATTCGACTTGTTCATTCATAAGCTCTACGAGCAGAACCACAGACTATGGGCCGAGCTTGTCCATTCAGCCCGAAATTTTATGAATGCCGAAGACGCTATCATAGCCAACATAAGAAAACGGGCAGAGCGCCGGAAATGGGCCACCATCGCTATCCGACCGGGGACCTCGTCCAAAGAAAGTTCGAGTAGACGAGAGAAAAGATAAGGATGGTAAGAAGGCCCTCCTCCGCGAGGAATCAGCAATACACGCCCCTTGACTATGCCGTTGCGAGTGTTCTATGCGCATCAAGGATGATCCATCCTTGAAGTGGCCGGCAAATTGAAGGGGGACCCCAACAAGCGTAATAGGAGGCATCAGGCACCGTTTTCACAGGGACCATGGACATGATACGGACGAGTGCTTTGACTTGAAGCAGCAGATAGAAAATCTCATTAGACAGGGAAAATTGAGGAACTTCCTTGGACGAGACCAGAGAGATGAGAAAATGAAGGCCAAGGTGAAAGAATCATCACGCCCCCCACTAGGAGAAATAAGGGTAATTGTAGGAGGAAGCTCGACGGCGCAGTCGTCCAAGTCAAGGAAGACATACCTAAAGGTGGTGCAGAACATCCAACAGTCTGGACGACCTCTCAGGATGAGGGAGGTAGACCAACAGGCTGTTACTTTCACAGACGAGGAGGCAGGACGAGTTCACCACCCCCACGATGACGCGATAGTCATCACCCTACTCATCTCTGATTACACTACCAGGAGGGTACCGATAGACAATGGCAGCTCCGCAGGCATTCTCTACTACCCCGCATTCCAACAAATGAGACTAGGACGAGATCAGCTTCGACCAGTGAACTCGCCGTTGGTAGGATTCGGGGGAATGAAGGTGCAACCTGTGGGCACCATCACGTTGCCAGTGGTCGTCGGAACATATCCGCAGCAGATAACCAAGGAGGAGAATTTCCTTGTTGTTGATTGTGCATCGTCATACAATACGATTATTGGAAGGCCAACATTGAACAGCTGGAAAGCAGTGACCTCTACCTACCACCTGTCCATCAAATTCCCGACAGAGTACGGAGTAGGCCAGGTACAAGGAGACCACTGGCCGCTGTGAGAATGCTACTTAGCTATGCCGGCCATGGACGAGCATATGCGTGCAATGAGTATAGACGGAAGGAGGGTTGTGGCCGAGCCCACCGAAGACAGAGGACGTCCCTTTGGACGATAACCAGCCCGAGAAGTCTACCGCAGTGGGGGCGAGCATGGAAACGCGGGGGCAAAGCACGCTTTGATTCGGTTTCGAAGAAAAACCTCGATGTCTTTGCATGGAGTCATGAGGACATGCCCGGCATCGATCCGAGCGTCATTACCCATAGCACGAGAACGTGTGTCCCTATTCGAAACCGCGTCGAAGAGAAGAGTTTTTGCTCCCGAGCGAGACAACGCCATTAAGGAAGAGGTGCAAAAGTTGGTCGCCGCGAAGTTTATCCGAGAAGTTCATTACCCAGACTGGTTGGCGAACGTAGTCATGGTCAAGAAAGCCAATGGCAAGTGGCGGATGTGCGTGGACTTCACTGATCTAAACAAGGCATGCCCCAAGGATAGCTACCCATTGCCGCGCATTGACCAGTTAGTGGACTCGACGGCAGGTCACAGGATACTTAGCTTCATGGACGCTTTCTCAGGGTATAACCGCATTCGCATGAATGAAGCGGATCAGGAGAAAACCTCATTCGTCACGAGCCAAGGGTTGTATTGCTACAATGTTATGCCCTTCGGTTTGAAGAATGCGGGGGCGACCTACCAAAGGCTGGTTAACCATATGTTCCGTCCTCAAATCGGGCGAAATGTGGAGGTTTATATGGACGACATGCTAGTAAAGAGCCAGGACGAGGATAAACATCTTGACGACCTTCAAGAGACTTTTGATACATTGCGACAGTACCACATGAAATTAAATCCGAGCAAGTGTGCTTTCGGGGTTTCATCGGGTAAATTCTTGGGGTTTATGGTGTCGCATAGAGGAATTGAGGCGAATCCAGATAAAATCCAGGCGATACTGAACATGGAGCCACCAAAAAATATCAAGGAAGTCCAGTCTCTTACTGGACTAGTCGCCGCCCTCAACAGGTTTATATCGAAAGCTACTGACAAATGTTTACCTTTCTTTAAAGTACTTAGGAAGGCTTTTGAATGGACGGACGAGTGTCAGAAGGCCTTCCAAGACTTGAAGACGTATCTAATGACGGCACCACTGTTGAGTCCGTCTGTACCTGGGGAAGAGTTGTATTTGTACTTGGCAGTGTCCCCACACGCAGTAAGCTCAGCGTTAGTCAGAGAAGAGGGGAAAGTCCAGAAGCCGGTCTATTACACAAGCCACGCGATGAGAGGGGCAGAAGGGCGATACCCAATGATGGAGAAACTAGCCTTCGCACTAATCACGGCTTCTAGGAAGCTAAGACATTATTTTCAGGCACACGTCATCAACGTCCTGACGGACCATCCCATAAAAAAGGCAATGAGCAAGTTGGAAGCTGCTGGACGGCTAGTACAGTGGGCCGTTGAGCTCAGCGAGTTTGACGTCAGGTACCTCCCAAGGAGCCCGATAAAAGCGCAGGCGTTGGTAGATTTCATTGCGGAATTCACCCCGCCGGATCGGGAGACGACTCGAACAAGGACGAAGGAAATGAAATGTGGGTGGTTAATGTAGACGGATCGTCCACACTGTACGCAGGAGGGATTGGAATTGTACTGAAGTCCCCTGAGGGTGACAAGCTGGAGTATGCGGCCCGTCTGCAATATCCAACTACCAACAACGAGGCTGAGTACGAGGCTCTACTCAAGGGGTTGGAATTGGCCAAGTCCCTAGGGGCGGAGTCGTTAACAATCAGAGGAGACTCTCAACTGGTCATTAACCAAGTAAATGGGATGTGCGATGTCAAAGAAGATCGAATGAAGAAGTACCTTAACAATGTGAAACGCCTTGCCCGGAAATTTTCAGCCATAAGTTTTATTCAACTTCCTAGGGAGGAGAACGCTGAAGCAGACGCATTGGCAAAAGCCGCCTCGGCAAGAGTCATAGACGAGTTCGACGACATCCAGTACATGCTGAACATAGACATCCCCGACATACAGCAGATAGGAGGAGGAGAAAATTGGATGAGTCCGATAATAATCTATCTCAAAGATGGGAGGCTTCCAGAAGACAAGGATGAAGCGAGAAAGTTAAGGGTCAGGTCGGCCAAGTATGTCATCATAAATGAGGTGTTGTACAAGCGAGGCTTTTCTCAACCCTACTTAAGATGCTTGGCTCTGACGAGTCAAACTATGTTACGAGGAGGTTCATGAAGGATCCCGTGGAAATCATTCGGGGGCAAGGTCCCTCGTCCATAAGATCGTCCGTGCCGCTACTATTGGCCAACAATGCGTACGCTAAAGCCTATGTCAAGGTATGTGACCAATGCCGGCGTTATAGCAATGTGCCCAGACAGCCGTCGAGTATCGTACCCATGACAGCCCCATGGCCCTTCACACGGTGGGGACCGGATATCCCGGGTCCTTTTCCAATAGAGTCCGGCAAATGAAGTTTTTGGTGGTAGGGATAGATTACTTTACCAAGTGGGTAGAAGCCGAGCCTCTTGCGCAATCACTCGGCGAGAACGTGAAGAATTTTGTATGGAAGAATATCCTATGCGAGGTTCGGAGTACCTAGGGTATTAGTATCCGACAACGGACGTCAATTTGACAACGCACCCTTCGGGGATTTCGCAATCATTTTGGAATCAAGAATCACTATTCTTCACCCTCCCATCCACAGCAAATGGGCAAGCGGAAGTAGCAAACCGATCCCCGTCGAAAATCATCAAGACTCGGCAGGGGGCAAAAGGGATATGGCCGTACGAGCCACTCCGTGTTCCCGTGGGCCCTATGGACGACCGCACGAACTCCGATAGGAGAGACCCTTTTAAACTAGCCTATGGGAGTGAAGCTGTTATACCGGCAGAGGTCCATATGGCAAGCCACCAAGTGATGAAGTACCAGGAGAAAGACAACGGGGAACAACTTCGCCTTGACCTCGATCTTATTGATGAGGTAAGAGTGAATGTGGAGCAAAGGACGGCAAGATACAAAAATCTCATGGCCAGACAGCATGACGCCATGGTAAGACCCAGACGGTTCAGTGTTGGGGACCTTGTCCTCAAAAGGGTCTCCTTGGCGACCAGGAACCCAGCTCATGGAAAACTGGGACCCAATTGGGAAGGACCCTACAAAGTAATCAATTGCAAAAGGCAGGGGTCCTACTACCTGGAAGCCCTGGATGGACGGAAGTTAGAACATCCTTGGAATGTGGAACATCTGCGAAGGTACTATCAGTGATGAGCAGGGACGAGGGAAGCCAGTGGCAAAATTACAGTTGTGATTTGCGTGTTTGCTTATATTTACTTGTGCTTTTACTATTATTATGGCGTGTTATGAATAAAAGTGCATTAGTTCTTAAACTTTTGCACTACTTGCAGACTAGCTAATGAAAGACGATGCTATGTACTTGATATCTTAATAAGGCACTAGCTTATAAGCGTGTGCCAAGTTCGTGAACAATGTTCATTTAATAAAATGGTTTGGATTTCTTATGTACTTGAATTCCAGTTTCCCTGATAATATCCACGGACGAGGCAAAAGCCTTGGACAAATAAAATCTCTGGACGAAGACAAACTCGTCTAAGCTTTGAGGCATGATCGTCCAAGCTTTCCTTAAAAAAGAATGAGGATAAAGCAAAAATGCCAAGGCATGCTCGTCCAAGCTTTCCTTAAAAAAAAAGAATGAGGATAAAGCAAAAATGCCAAGGCATGCTCGTCCAAGCTTTCCTTAAAAAAAAAAGAATGAGGATAAAGCAAAAATGCCAAGGCATGCTCGTCCAAGCTTTCCTTAAAAAAGAATGAGGATAAAGCAAAAATGCCAAGGCATGCTCGTCCAAGCTTTCCTTAAAAAAAAAGAAAAAAGAATGAGGATAAAGCAACAATGCCAAGGCATGCTCGTCCAAGTTTTCCTTAGCCAGGGCTTACTTGTCTAAGAAGGGAAGTAGGCATTAACACCTGCGTTCTAACGACGAGCATATGGTCGAGACGGTCATGATCGTCCTAAGCTAATCGTCCATAAGGGCATCGTGTAAACAATCACCCAACACTTGGGAACATTGCTTAAAAGGCAATTGAATAAAAAAAATAATACACACACTCGTCCATGGAACAACAATAATGATAACTGAAGATAAACATTCATTAAACAATAAAAGGGTGAACGACCACCGTCCAAAAACCCTTGAGAAGTAAGCCTTGAAAGGCATTGTTTATAAAGCCGTCAAAAGTACTCAGGACGAAACAAATGTACTCTTATACATTTAAAAAAAAAAAAAAAAAAAAAAACAGGAAGAAAACACTTGAACAAATGATGAAAATTTTCAAACAACAGGCATCAGGCATTAGGGTCGTCTTCAGCAGGCTTGGTAGAGGCATCGTCTTCAACATTGACATCTTCAGAGCTAGTCTGAAGAAAAGAACTAGCAGCACCTCCAAGTTGAAGGACGATAGGACCGAAATCAACTTCGGAAACTTTTCTTTCGCCTCCATGCGAAAGTCTTCAAATCCAGCCGCATAGTTGGCGTCCGAAGGTCCGTAAACCGGCTTCAAGCCCCGAACTCCTCCACGGCCTCGTCCTTAGCCCTCGCAAGGGAATTGCTTAGCTCATCGGTCTTCTCTCGAAAGTGGTCAAGACGAGAGTCCTTTTCCACTACATCGGCCTTTAATTCCTCGACGAGGTTTAGCAAATCCTTGGCCGCGTCCTTAGCCTCGGCCGCCGTCTCGGCCCAGCTCTTGCACTCATCCTTGACCTCCTTGATCCTCCTCTCCAACAAGCCAGCCTCGTCCCGTCCAACTCGCAGCCTCGCCCGGACGCAGCTATAAACTTGGACATGGCCTGCACAAGCAAATAAGAATTTTTGTATCAAGCAAAGTAAACAAGCATAAAAAGCTAACGACGGGAACAAATTTGTATCAGTTACCTTGAAAAGATCGTGGACACCCGAGTGCTCAAAATCTTTCAAGGACATGTTGTAGCATGCAGCCACGTCCTCGTCAGACACTGCCTGTTGGAACCTCTCCCAAGCCAAGCCCTCACTCTCGAGGAGGTTGGGCACAACATCAACGGGAGGTTGGGACGAGGCAGGAACGCTGGTCTTGGACGGTGGAGTGGGAGCAGGCTCAGACGACTCCACATCAAAGATCTGGACGGACGGTGGTGGAGGAGGAGGAACAGGGACAGCAGGAGAGACGACCCCAGCCTTGGACGACTTTCTGTGCTTGGCTCTTCTGCTGGGGAGGTTGTCAAGATTGATGGCCTTTGATAGGCTCCTCTTATCCCCCACAGCAGGAGGACCCCTAGCCTCTGTGTCTTGCTTGCCACGTTCGTCCACGACCCCTTTGCCTTTGTTTTCCTTTATTGTAGCCATTCCTAAAATAAATAACAATAATAAGTGTAAAATAAAAAAATAAAAATAAATAAATAAAAAAATTAAAAAAAAAAAAGAGAAAAAGAGAGGGGAAGAGAGAAAGTGCAAGACGAGAACTCACGTTGACGGACTATAATTTCGTGGGTTAAGGCTTCTGGAGAGGGCTCGGGGCCAAGTCCCCAAGTCGCAAGACGCTGGAGAGTGACCAAGGTATGAAAGTCCCTCTCTGGGTGAAGACGAGCCTTCTGAACGCGTCCTAGATGGAACTTGCTCAACGACGGCCTCTTAACACCTGCAACAAGGACGAAGAAATTAGCCCAGAAAGATATGTAATGAAGGCGATGCTACAGTAGTGGTGAGCATACCTTCAGGACGAAGGTTCCCTAAATCTCCTGTATATGGGGGAAATGAATCCCTGCCCACATCAGCAGGCGTCCCCGCCCAAAAACTCGAGACGAAGAAGAACTCCGTCTTCCAACTCCTATCCGAGGTAACCAAAGATTTAATTATCCTACGCTCTTTTCTCCCGGCCGTGAATTGATAAAAGCCACGAGATTGACTAATTTCAAAGGGTTTATAGCAAAAAAGGAACTCGTCCACTGAGGAGGGGCAGATTCCCTTCGAAAACCTCTCTCCACAAAATTTGCATAGAAACAACTAGTCTCCATGCATTAGGATTTAATTGACATAAACTTATACCTAACCTAGTAAGCAACTCCCTGGCAAAAGCATTGAGAGGCAGCCTAAGACCCCCTAGAAGATAGGCTTCATAAACCCCAATGCCAAAATGAGGTTGGCAACACCACTCATCACGGACGGCCAATCTAGGATTTAACTCGTCCGGGATTTGGTACCAACTTCTAAGGGACGCTAATTTTCTCTCGTCTGTCTTGGCTGGAACCCCAACAGCGCAGCTGTATACAGTCTCAACCTTGTCCCTTCTAGTGGACCAGGGCACGCTAGAAGGACCAGCCGTAGACCCAGATGCTACCCTCGTCCTAAATTCTTCCTGGAAAACTTCTAAGGGAACCCCAGGAACCCCAGAAACATACTCGTCTGTGGTGTTACCACTACTCCTACTACTGTCACTACTAGAACCACTATAGCTAGTTGTGTTGCGATATTCATCTATCTCCCTATCAACGCTATTGCTAGACGAAGAAAAACTTTCGGACATTTTGGAAATGTAAGGGAAGCCTAAAACGAGCGTAGAGAAAATACCTGGCTCTAGACGAAGAAAACTAAAGGACGCTGGAATACTCCTAGACGAGGCGATGGACGAGAGATGTCAAACGAGAGAATTTTAAAAATGAGGAGGGTAGGGGAGGAAATCCACTATTTATAGGCGTTGAAAAGTAAAACCCAGAACGAAATGACCAATCAGGAAGAACCACGTGGCAACCTCCTCGAAAACCCAAACCAACACAACGGTTAACCCGGGTAAGTAATGACACGTGACATAATATGAAGCCTTTGCAACCTCGTCCCTTACTTTGAGACACGTGGAATAATATGTTGAAACGAGTCCAAGAAACAAAAGAACTTTGGACGACCTTAGAACAGGGGGCAACTGATAGGGGAATGATTTAGACCATCTCCAAGTCGTCCATACAGGTCGTCCATAGCCCACCTACTACCGTAAACACCCTAAGAAACTTACCTACAAATGCCTCGTCCTGGGAAGAAGAGCTCAAGACGAGGTACGCACCATCAGAGTGATGCACTCGTCCAGAGTGTCGACATCCTCGTCTTGAGCAAATTCACCCGTTAGACGAAACAGCCCCCGCGTGTGAAACAAAGCACGCCCAACTGAGGAACTCAAGGACGAGGGTGTCACACTTAGGAAAATCTCCAAATGAGATATGATAATCCCTTATCCCACGCATAACCGCCAGGTATCCGTTGTGAAACAAGAGCATAACTTCCAAACGGTTATGCAAGTTACGTTTGATTTCTATCTCTCCTTGAAGCCAGGAGAAGTTCCAATTTTGGTAACCGCCTATGGGAACACTATATAAAAGCTGTTTCAGACAAACCCAAGGTATGTTCAGTTTTTACTCCAAAAAAGTTGGAACTCAGATAACCTAGAGGGAAAAACTAACTTTGCCATCGAAGGATTTTTGGCCGGCAGCCCCGGTCGCCTTTGATACGCTTTTCTTTCTTTTTCAGGCCGTTGAAAGAACCAGTAGTCCTTTCAAGTCCGAAGCATCCAGTCTACTGATTTTCTTCGCATCATCAAGTAGTACTAGAGGAATCAGCATTAGGAAAAAAGAAATCATACCCTAAACCAGTTCGATCAAAAGCAGATTTCTGAAGGCTGAGCATCTCATCAAGCTTTGTACTTGAAGTCCTCTCCAGCTAAGCTCTGACTTGGAACAACTCTGCCTCAAGCTTCTTGGTCATCTCAGCCAAGAAATTATTCTCAAATCTCAGTGCTCCAATAGTTTGATTGGCTTCATCAAACTTTGTGCAAATTTCTTCTCGTTTAAGCTCCACATCACTGAGCTTCTTGGCGGCCAACCTATACAACTTCTCATATTTTTCAAAGACCTTGTATAATTTTGCATAGGCTATGTGGATGTCATCTTGTTCATCCATCTTTTCAAACTTAGACTCCACCAAGTCCTCTTCTTCACCCACATCTTCTACAATCTCTTCAGTAAGATTGACAGTGGCAGTAAGACATTCAAGATTCGATCATCCTCATTTTCAGAATCATCCTTAGGTTCGGTGTCGCTCAATGTAGCAGTAAATGCCTTGCTTTTCCCAATGGTCTTGAGATATGTAGGGCACTCTTGTTTCATGTGTCCAGAGCCTTAACACCCGAAATACTTGGGTCCTGAGGGAACAGTGTACTGACCGCCATCCCTAGCATCCTTCATCCCTTTGTCTTGGCTCTTAGACTGAGAAGAACTAGATTGCCTACGGTCCTTGTCGAAGCCCTTCCCATTGGCGTTCACTATGAACTTCTTGAATTGCCTTATGATGTAGGACTTCATTTTAGAATCTCCATCGTCTGAAGACTTATTCGTGTCACTGCTCTTGGCCTTCAGTGTCATGCTCTTACCTTTACTTGATTTCCTAGTCCTTGTCAAACCCAACTCATAGGTCTGCAACTAGCCAACCAGCTCTGTCAAAGGAATTTTTTCAATATTCTTCGATTTCTCAATAGTAGTGATGTTGGCATGAAATCTCTCGAGTAGAGATCTGAGTACCTTTCTCACAATCTTGGGTTCGGGAATGGTTTCCCCAAGATTAAAGGTTGAGTTCACTATGTCCTTGAGCCTGGCATAGAATTCATCGAATGACTCATCCTCCTCCATCTTGATTTCTTCAAAGCTTGTAGTAAGCCTCTGAAACTTTGAATCCTTGACAGCCTTGGTTTCTTCATAGGTTGTCTAGAGGATGGTTCATGCTTCCTTCATAGTTTCAGTGGAGGATATCTTCTTAAACTCCTCATTTGTGACCGCACTGAATAAAGCATTCAATACCCTACTATTGAAGTTTTCCGCCTTGATCTTAGCATCATCCCAATCGGCTGGCGCTTCCTTCGACTTGGTCCAGCTATCTCCACAGCTTGCCACACTTTCTCATCTAAAGACTGCAAGAAAGCTCTCATACATACTTTCAAATATACATAGTTAGTTCCATCAAATAAAGGAGATATAATGAGTGACTGTCCTCTATCTATGACACACAGGGGTCAATGGATCACACAACAAAGATTAACCCTAATAAGAGTGTGTCTGCTCTGATACCACTTGATAGGCCAAGAATGTATTGACCCCTTGTGATGAATTAATTGATTAATTAGCCAAGTTTATTAATTAATCCAATTAACATACAATATATGAGGTAGCACAAATAAATCACCAACTAAAATAAAATGCAGTGGAAAATAAAGTTGACACGATAATTTGCTTACGAATAGGGAAAACCTCCAAGGCAAAAATCCCACCGGGTGATTTTAAGGTCACCACACACGAGAATTCACTATTATCATAACAAGCGGTTACAAGTGAAGGAATCCCAGTACCTTATACCAACCTACAATTGAACCCTTATCCCAATACACAATTGGACTTGTTCTGTAGTGACAATCTCTCCTTTTAATGCACAGCTCCCAATACGTGACTAACCAATAGATGCGCGGATCCTAGTACGTGACTTAATCACTAACTTGAGATGAATGTTGGATGCAAAGTTCTTCAGTTCATCACACGATGAAGATCATGAAGCTCCTTGGTCACAAAACCCTACGGTGTACAAACATAGAAGCTTCTTCAAGAGAAAGATGAACTAGGGCATTTGTCTCCAGCTCACAATATGCTTGTGAAAAACTTTTGCATTGATGTGCATCCGCTATGACGGCCCTTAAAACAATCTTTATATATGTTTAGGATTGTAAGAAAAGAAATCCCAAACATCTATTCACAGATTGGATAAAAATCAAAACTGAAAAACTGACTTTCTTAAATCTCGATAGATACCCTATCTATCGAGCAACTGTTGCGCATCAGGCTGAAATAGCTTATTAAACTGTTAGGATTAGTGCCCTTAAATCCTATTGTATGATGCTATGTATGTTATTATGTATGACATTATGTATGACTTAATGTTGTGATTAATAAAGTTGTTTTATTATAATCTAAAATAATGGTAACATGAATATTCGGACATTATCATATAGTCCATGAGATGCATAGTATGTGATTTAGTCACAGAAGATATAAGTCACAAGGTCTTTGTAAAGTCCGATTTTAGTTCGTAGTCGGTGATGAAATTGGGCATTTCATCTGCGAAGACTATAACATATCAACTTAAATGATTTGTCTTGATCATGGAAGTAGAAACTTCTAGTTGATGTGTTGATATATTTTAAGAGTTAAGACATATTGAACTGGACCATTGTGAGATTTATTATTCTCCTAATGACTGTCAAATTAATAATAAATTTTACGACTTCTATTTACATGAACTCTTAATCCTGAGAGGATAATGGACCTGATCATGAAGTGTAGGTTGCTTTGATATATCAGGAGTGAGATCTATCCTAAAAGTCAAAACCTCAGTATGTTGGGCAGCCACATTTAGTGTTGATGGAACATATATTCTCAAGATGGAATTCATAGTCTCTTAATGGAGATATAAAATATTCCCTTGAGATAAGTTTAATGGGTTCAGTTATTCAAAGAGTTAGGCCTAACCACTTTAGTAAGGAGTTACTAAAGTATATATTTATGGAATTGGATTTCATAAATATATAATAAATAACTTTAAAGGATTAAACCAGATACTCAAGGAATTAAGATGTAGTAATCTACAAAGTGGCAGTCTACATTCATGACTTTGTATTACTATGAATATTTTATGAAGGGGTTGCATGTACAATAAAGTGTTGGGATATAATTTATAAATAAGGTCTAGAGTGCAATTATATTTATATAGTGGTATTAAATATAATTAATGGTAATTTTGGACTTGTTAAGAGTTGACAGAAAAGCTCAAGGCCCATTGGAGCTAGTGTCTTATTGGTCCATTTTGGTCCCACTCCAGGCCACACACTTAAGCCCAATTGGAAAGGCCCAAAAGGTCAGCCCAATTAGATAATTAGTTAGATACAAAGGGAGAAACATACAGAATTTTCAGTAGGAATTTTTTGTAAGAGAACACTATTGTGAAGTGGTGTATGTGTGAGAGTGAGACACTCTAACCTTCTCCCTTGAGAACTGATTGAGAGACCACACATCTTGGGCGTTAGTGGAATTGGAGTGAAGATTGAAAGTATTCCCAAGTACTTCGGATCTTCAGTTTTGAAATTCAACACTCCAAGGTACACTCTCTTGTTCTTATATTCTGAAACTTACCTGGTGCATGTTAACATTTATGAATGAAGTAGATCCGTTAAATTTTCGCTGCGTATGTTTTGTATGAGATACAAACAATGTTTAATTCATCATAAATCTCGATAGATACTAGTTGTCGAGCTTTAAAATCCAGCGCTTCTTCCCTTGATTCTTGGACAGACTTGCATCGCTTTAACACTTGACCTTGAAACCTTGTTCCATGAAGCATTAAAAACATCTTAAATCTATCCAATTAGAAGTAAAGTGCGTTTTGTCAAAGGATTAGCCAATTATATATTGACATATGGCCTTCGTAAGGCTATTAACTATCACCTTCGTAAGGCTATGTCATTATTGGTGCGCTTAGTACAAAGTCTCCGGTTATTTTTCAACTGCTTTGCATACAACTTAAAGGAAAATATTATTGATCTAGAAAGGTTGAGAGTTGAGGTTGTATAGGCCATTTAGAGGCCTACTTGGCTAGTTGAAAGTTCAACCAACTCTAGTAAAGAGAATGAAATTGTTGCAAGGTAGTGACTCTTAATTGATATGGATAAGGTGCATAATGTAAAGAGATCTAAGTTTACTGTGTACAATTTCGAGGAAAATTTTTTTATAAGAGGGGGAGAATATAACGCCCTAGCCCACTTTAAAAAAGAAGAAGAAGTAGAGGAAGTCAGATTTTTTTAAGGCCCACACGTGCCCCACCTAACCCATCCTCCTCCACCACATATCTCACAATTCTCTCTTTTCTATATTTGGCCCATCACTCTCATTCTTGTTCTTCTTTTCTTTTTCTTTTTCACTCAACACAACACACATGCACAGACTCCTCTCCCTTACTATCCCACCGGTACACTCCTCATCACCTCCACCATTTTTCTGGCAAGATCATCGGAAAACCCTCAAGAACATCACACCTTCACATAAGTAATTTGAGGTAAAAGTTCTAATCTCTTTTGATGGGTAATAATGATGTTCTTGAGATTTATGAGCTTGTTGGGTGATATTCTTGTAATTTTGTATATGGATTTTTTATTTGGTGAACTAATTTGATGAGTGGGTTTATGGTTTTACCAATGGTGGCTAACTAAGGTTTATGTATGGTGAAAATTTAGGGGTTTCGAGGTATATCATGTGAAATAAATGGTGAATATAATTTTTATGGTTTATTTGGAGCTAGTTAAAGATTTAAATTGTTAGTTTTGAAGGATATTGTGATTTTGGTGTCATGGGTCTCTTGATGATGTTGTGAAAATCTTGTGGAAACTACTCATAAATTATTGAGGTTTTGATGTTAGAGATAATACCTTGAATGATTCATGAGTATAATGGGAGTCTATGCCTTGTAATGAAATTGTTGAGAATTTTTGGAAGTGAAATACATTATTTGTGAGGTTAAATGCTAGGCTTGCCTAATTAATTTCTTAGCAATTTCTAATTCATAGCTAGATGCAATGTCAAGCCTTATGCCTATTGTGATAAGTTTGCTTGATATTGTTTATGTTCTAGCTAGTATTATTTGGAGCTTGGAAAATTAGACTTTTGCGGGTTGCAAGGTAAGTAGCTTTTAATGGGATTTTTGGAAAATAACCATGTTGCATAAACATTATCTTTGGGTCAAACACATTTTGGATAATTAATGGTGGAACTATGTTTTTCTTAAAAGTGTTGTGTTGTGACCCTACTATTTATGATTATATATGAAAGTGCATATTCTTATTCCATATGGGGAATCGCATGATTTGTTAGCATGGAAAAGACTAGCATCTTGATTAAATTCTTGAGAATGAATTTTATGGATTTATTGCATTATTTGCAAAATATAAAGATGCTTTATCTTGACCTATGTTATTTGGGAAGTTAATACAAAATCATTTTGACAAGAAATGAGTTGAGGGCTTTGAGAACCTTGTGAATATCTTGGGCATTCAAATATTTTATGAAACTACTTGGAAATGAATTATGTATTTTGAATTAAAGGTAATTTGTGAGCTCTTTATCTTCTACCCATGTGCTGTGACATGTGATTACCCGGTGATTACCTAGCTATACTATAGTCTGTGTGACATTGGTATCTTAGCACCCGTCTTTGTGATGGTTATTGAGTTCCGTCTTTGTGACGGCGATGAGTTTTATCTTTATGGCGGCATATTAGTTCCGTCTTTGTGACGGTGATGAGTTCCATCTTTGTGACGGCATATTTAGTTCCGACTATGTGTCAGCGATGAGTCTCGTCTTTATGACGGCATATTAGTTCTGTCTTTGTGACAGCATTATCATGTGGCCTTGGGTTTGGAATTGTATTGTTATTGCTCACAAATTATAGTATGTAGTTTCATGAGAGCATTTTGAGAAGCTTTGTGCCATGTCATTTTATTCATTCTTGTCATATTCTTTTTGGAAATGGTTTTGTAGAAATCATTTGGAAATTCCCAAATTAAAACATGATTTGTAAATTGTTATCATCATGAAACTTACATTTCCCCCACCCCCATTAATTATGCTGCTTATTAGGCTCTGTCTCATTCTATTATTTTACAAACTTTTTCAAAGTAGGCAACTATCTTTTTGAGACAGCTTTTTGGTGGCTAACAGTAGTAAGACTAACTGCTGATGGAGACTGACTTTTGTGATGGAGATAATTAATGATGTATAACTTAGAGTAGGCTTGACCCAATTCTTTTGTATCTAATAGTGGTTATGCCTTTATTTCCACTAATGGGACAAGTTGATGTTATGTAATTATTTATTCAGGCCTTCATTCTTTTGTGATAAATGGTCATTGTATTTATTGCATAGAGCTTTGACTTACTTTGGGAGTACATTTAATTGAATTATTAGGATAATTCCCGATGTTGGTACTTGTTATGGTAGAGTTTATTTAGATCCCTTAAACCACAATTGGAATAACCTAGTTAACAAGCCAAGTTATTACTTAGTCCAAATTCCAGATCTAGGTTAACACAATCATATAATCATATCAATGCAAAGTGCGGAATATAAAAAAAACACAAAGATATGATGACCCAGAAAAACCAAACCGGTAAAAAACCTGGGGAGGATTTAACCTAGCTATCCTCAAGTGTACAATAGCGACTTAGACCACTAACATCCTATTGCTACCCACCAGTAGAACTTACTGACACGACTATGTGCAAGCTCCAAGACCACGAACTCCTTCTTTCTTGGATTCTCCAGCAAGTACAAGCACCCCCACTTGTGTATCTTTAAGCTCTTATGGCAGAAACTGAACGATCATCAAGCTCTCATAGAAATCTCCTTCTTGATAATCCCAAGCTTGTGTGAAGGCAAGCACCTCTCAGATCTCACAAGAGATTCACACAAACAGCAATATGAGCAACCTCAAAAACGTGACTAGGGTTTGCCTTTATACCTAGGGCAAAACATAAAACTCTACACGTCATATGGGCCTAGGGCTGAGTTGGAAAATCTCCAGAAAAAACAATCTGCACAACTTTCGATCGGTCGAGTCTAATTCTCGATCGATCGAGTCAGGCAAAAATGCACAGTAACTTCTGCAGTTAACTCAATTCCAACTGTACATAAATTACATACTTTGAGCAAGTCTAAAACATAACTAGACACCTGTTTTGATCATGGTTTGCCAACAATACATATTAGAGTTCTAATATATTAGTTCCTAAGTACTTAGAACCTAACAAACTCCCTCTTTGACAATCCGTGACAAAACACAACTAAAAGCTCAAAGTTTACAAAGAAAAGCCCTTTACAAAAAATATGCCCATTAGAACAAATCCAATCCTAACTACTATCCATCAGTTTCAAGTGTAGACAGCAGCTTAATTGAATCAACCTGTATATTTCCTGAAACACTAAACAAAACGCATAAATGTATGTGTGACACAAAAACAGTAAAACAGCAAATATGAAAACTAACTCTCCCCCTAAGTTAGATACATCAAAAACAATTTTAACTCCCCCTAAACAGAACATTCTTGTATTTTCCATACATATTCCCACATTTCATTTAAATCTCCCCCTTTTTGTCACGTATTGACAAAGATAACTCAAACAAAGAGTAACAACTCAAAAGTGAACAAGAGGAAATAAAGAATTAAGGGAACACAAAACAAGATAACTCTATAGAAAATAGAGACAACTCCCCCAACGAAGAGCAAAGGTTAAAAACAAGTTTCTCCCCCTATAAAAATAGGAAAAACAAAACAAGTTTTGGGAAAAACAGTTTTGGGGAAAACATAGGACGTGGGGAAAATAAAAAAACACACAAACCTAACTTTAAAAAAATTAAGTTGAGGATACACATGAAGAAAAATATTCTCTCTTTCAATAAATGCAAACTTAACACTATGTGACCCATAAACAGTTGCATGATTAGAGAAAATATTTGCACATTGATTATCCATCATATCTCTTAAGAAAAATATTTTTCACAGTTCACACATAAAAAATAGCATATACTAGAAAGTACAAAGGACTCAAAAATTAATCAATCAATTTTTAAATCAAGTAGAGTACCCAATTTAGCAAAGTGTATGCATTGTATGTGTGAAAACAATGAGAGATATGATTGCAAAACTGCAAGATGGATACAAAAATCAATGCATATGAATCCTAAACATAAATGATGCATGAAAAAAATTTGGTCAAAACTCTAAAAACTGAAAATTTTTCAGTTTCGATCGATCGACCATCGATCGAATACTAATCGAGTCAGACAGAAGCTAACCAAAAATTTTAACGCATTTTCGATCGGTCGAAAAACACCCTCGATCGATCGAAATTTTGGAAAATAGAATTTTTTGAAAAACAACAAAAGATTTTGTAGAAACCACTCAAACCAAGTTATTTCATGGATGAAATGCATGAGAATGAGTTTAAAAGTTTTTCAAAAACATGAGTTTTCAACCCAGAACTTCAAAACAAAGTTTTTAATCATCAAAAACCATATTTTGCATCAAACACCATAAAACACATAATCTTGGATGGCCAAACCAAATTCACACACAATATCATGTACCAAGTTTAACAAAGAGTAACTTGTGTAGTTTGTGCAACTAGCAAAAGCTTGAGATACATGTGAGGTGATATGTAGATAGTAATCAAACACAATTTCTACAAAATCCATCACATAAATTTAAAAGAGACTATCCCTTAAAGAGTAACATCATATAACTCTCACATCTCCTAGAATAAAAGCTTGCAATCATGTAAGTTTCTTGAATTTGTCTCATAATGTACACACCAATTTTATTTGTTCAGAAACTTATTAAAAATAGCCAGGATAATGTACACACCAATTTTATTTATTTGATTTTGCATTAAGTCCAATAATGTACACACCAATTTAAGCATTTAAACGGAGACTACACCTTATGTTCTTTTTGTGTGTGTGTGCTACACTTTTTTAAGCACAAAATCTTACGATATGCACTAAGGTGTTCATGATTGGCTAGTAAACAGTGGTGAGATGGTTATTTATGCATTTCTCAATAAGTTCAAGTCCGACAATCAAAGGCATGTGATTTCAAGATCAAGACAAAGTGATCAAAAACTATAAACATCTTCCCACACAACATGCACTACAAAGCTCAAACTAGTAAAGTGCAATAGAAGATGTTTATCCAAGCTAAACAAGGTACATAAACATATTATGTAAAGATAATATAGCCAACCTCAAATACATATCCAAGATGTGTAATACAAAAGAAATAAAAATCCTTTTGGTTTAAAAAAATTTATGACCAAAACTAAAAGTATACATTATGCTAAATGAACAATGCAAATGCAATGCATGACAGTGCTTAACTAAGCTATAGAGGGTACACAAACAAGAAATATCAATTTCTTAATTAACCCTTGAGTACATGTACAAGCTAGTACATACTCACATAAAATAAAAAATAGCTTAGCACTCATTTATCACATACAATTCAAGTTTCTCCACAATGTCAAGCATGTTCTAAATCAAGAGAGAAATATCATAATTCATGTAATCCTCAAGAAAAATAAAACAAGACCCAAAATAAAATATTTTTGTCTTTTTGAATTTTTTCAATGTTTTTGGATTTTTTTGTTTTAAAACAAAACAACATAAGAAAATAATCAACCAAAAACTAAAAGAAAACATGTCCACAATTAATTGAAAGAATTAAATCAAGGACAAGTAAACAACACTCACCTTAGATAATCTTTTCTCACCCATATACCACGAGTCTTCGGCTTTGTAGGTAAAAATTCATGAGAAGCAGAGTGTATTTGAGGTATTACACCAATCTTCTAAGAAAGACTGAAATCCTGCAAATTCCTTTCACAAGCCAACAAGCTTAAATTTTTCAAAAGCATATAAAGCAATTTATATGGACTTATGGCAGGAAAAATATCATCACATATCCTAGATTGAAACACAGATTTTTTAAATTTCAATTTATGACAATTAGGACGAATGTGACCGAAGACACCACAAAAGTGACAAACAGGAACAAATTTAGGAATATCAGTATTCCTAAAAGCAAATCTTGTCTCAGATTTTGGTTTATGCCTCAGCAAAGAACAATTTGGTCTAATATGACCAAAAACACCACAAAGGTGACAGGTAGGCACAAAAACAGATTTGTTATGCTCTCTAAGAGTAGGTTTAGACTTAGGTGTAGAAACTTCAGCGCCTACATCAAAATTTTTACCTTTGTCTAACCTAGCAAAATAAGCCTTTTTTTTATTATTCCTCTTGAAAGGAGGGATATAAATTTTCTTAGTTTTAGGCTTAAGAGAAACAGAAACACTTCTGTTATCAACAGTAGGCTTGGCACTAGTCAAATTTTCAAGTTTAGTTTTAGACTCAACTAACTCTTGTTCCAAGTTTTTCATCTTCTCATCTTGAGAGGAAATTTGAATTCTCAAAATTCATTCTTTTTATTAGATTCATCTAATCTAACAATCAATTCCTCTTTTTCAAGATTAGCCAATTTTAACTCTTCCTTGAATTTTTTAGCAATTTTCAAAGATTTAGATAATTCCTTATGAAGAGTTTCACAAACATCAAAAAAGTCAAGAGAAACAATAGTGTCCTTTTTATTCAAATCATCACAATCAAAAATAGTAAGACACTTAGAATTATCCATGATAACAGGGGTCAAGGATCAGCTCAGAGATCAAAAGATCTACAACAAAAGAGCTACCCGCTCTGATACCACTTGTAGAGTTTATTTAGACCCCTTAAACCACAATTGAAATAACCTAGTTAACAAGCTAAGTTATTAATTAGTCCAAATTCCAGATCTAGGTTAACACAATCATATAATCATATCAATGCAAAGTGCGGAATATAAAAAAAACACAAAGATATGATGACCTAGGAAAACCAAACTAGTAAAAAACTTGGGGAGGATTTAACCTAGTTATCCTTAAGGTAAACCTGAATCCACTATGAAAGAATCGAAGTGTACAATAGCGACTTAGACCACTAACATCCTATTGCTACCCACCAGTAGAACTTACTGACACAACCACGTGCAAGCTCCGAGACCATGGACTCCTTCTTTCTTGGATTCTCCAGCAAGTACAAGCACCCCCGTTTGTGTATCTTTAAGCTCTTATGGCAGCAACTGAACGATCATTAAGCTCTCGAAGAAATCTCCTTCTTGATAATCCCAAGCTTGTGTGAAGGCAAGCACCTCTCAGATCTCACAAGAGATTCACACAAACAACAATATGAGCAACCTCAAAAACGTGACTAGGATTTGCCTTTTATACTTAGGGCAAAACATAAAACCCTACACGTTATATGGGCTTAGGGTTGAGTTGGAAAATCTGCAGAAAAAACAATCTGCATGACTTTCGATCGGTCGAGTCTAATTCTTGATCGATCGAGTCAGGCAAAAATGCACAATAACTTCTACAGTTAACTCGATTCCAACTGTACATAAATTACCTACTTTGAGCAAGTCTAAAACATAACTAGACACCTGTTTTGATCATGGTTTGCCAACAATATATATTAGAGTTCTAATACATTAGTTCCTAAGTACTTAGAACCTAACAGTTATGATTTTATGTTGGTACTTGATTGGATTGATGTTGGTACTTGTTATGATTTTTCTCATGCTTTGGACCCTTTCGAGTTTGGGGCATGATAGTGACGGCCCTTAAAACAATCCTTATATATGTTTAGGGTTGTGAAAAAAGAAAGCACAAACATATATTCACGGATTGGATGAAAATCAAAACTGAAAAGCTGGCTTTCTTAAATCTCGATAAATACCCTATCTATCGAGCAGCTGTCGAGTATCAGGCTGAAACAGCTTATTAAACCTCGATAGATACTAGCTGTTGAGCTAGCTGTCGAACTTTAAAATTTAGCACTTTTTCACTTGATTCTTGGACAAACTTGCATGGTTTTAACACTTAAACTTGAAACCTTGTTCCTTGAAGCATTAAACACATCTTAGATCTACTCAATTACAAGTAAAATATGTTTTGTCAAAAGATTAGCCAATTCTATATTGATATATGTTCCTAACATGATTCACATATGTCCTAACATTTATAAATTTTTTTTAATGTTAAATTTGATTAGTTGTGTATTTGTATAAGCAACACATACAAGAGTGACTGATAAATGCTGAGTTTGTTTAGATCTAGTCCAAATGTTAGTTTGAGTTTTGTGTTTTTGTGTTTGGTTAGCAAGAAAGTGTATGAAAAATTTGATTGATCTTTCATTTTTGATTTTCAACCAAAGTATTATTTTGCATTGACACATGACGATATGAGGACTATTGATATACTGAGACGTTGATATTAGAAAGTGCTACGCTAATTCAACCGGTTCCCTTTTTGGCTTTTAGGACCTGAAAATATGACTTCTTATAATAGGCTTTGGTGTCAAGTTATAATTAAGCACAATGACTTAATCAAATAATAATGACAATTTGAACATGAATAATGGCCAAAAGAGTATTTATATGCCTTAATTGTTTTTTGTTTTGTCTAACTATAGTTGAACTTGATTTAAATTAACATTAGCAAGATCACTTAAAAGACAACTATTAATAATATTAAATATGTATTTGAGCTAGGGTTTTGTCAAATATCCAAGGAAATATTAAACAGAGTATTAGCTAAAATGATCAAGGTGGCTTCCGAAGTAAAATATGACCATATCCAACATAGCCTACTACTACGAAGTAGAATTAATAAACAAGTGGTACAAATTACAAAATACATTCATATGCCTCGAAAAATAGTTGGGTTGGCTTCAAAAGCCCTCTTAAGTATTATAAAGTTGATCAGGTTTTTATTTTTTTATGATTGAAGTATGAAATGTTGATTAGGTTTTATTTGGGTGTTGTTGCCAGAGCTAGAGAAGCATTACTTGTGGTGTTCCATATATCATCGTCGATATCTTTTTTGGTTAAAGAGGATAATATATAATCAACTAGAGTCATTTTCAATATCATTGAACTGGTGACTTGAAGATTTTTTGTGAAAAAGAATTTGATATTTTGGTGATATAATCCATTGCAGGAAGAAGGATGAATGTTAGGAAAATGATTTTATGTATGCAGTTCATGTTAAATATTAGTTATGATATTTTTCATTTGGAATATACTTGAGTAGATGTGGAAGAGGGAAGCATAAAATAGGATCATAGGAATAAGAGAGTTACATGGTTCAGCCTTTTGGCCTACGTCAACGGAGTAAACTCTTAAAAGTATAGTACGAAACCTGTATTACAATGAACCATAACATGAGTATGTATAGTAGACTAAACTCTAGATAGACTTCTAATACAAGTAGAAAACTTGGCTTGCAAATAAAGTAAAATTAGCTTTGGGCATATACTAGTGGACTAATATATCTCCAACATGTCTTAATAGAGATATTCCACCTTCTCCTTTGAGTCTTTGATAAACAAGGTTCGCATCTCTGAATTGTTAAAAAAATAGATTATTAACTTGTTTTTAATTGAATGTTTGTTTTGAAACACCGGGGTAATCTGGAAATGCAGACTGAACTTTGACCAGGTGTTTTACAAAATATAATACTGGCCATATATAGTAACACACTAGCACTGCTCTCATCGATGAGTGACTAGTTTTCCAATTGCCATTGTGGTTATAGTTGTTGTTTTCATTCAATAGATTTAATTGGGGTAGATTTTGAAACCCTTTTGAGTAGTATTAGGAAAATCCAATTGTAGTTACGGTGAAGGTGAGAATAGCATCTTTTGGGGTTGGTATTGAAGGTTATGAGAAGTGAGAACCATGCACTATATGGCGAAAGCGAAAGCAAAGGGTATGGATAAGCTCCAACATTATTATTAGAAGATGCGCCCTTTCTTATTGTCCCTGTTTGAATAACAAACTATTGGGAAGAGTAAAAAATTTAGGGTGCATTTGGTTCTAGATTCTCAAAATTATTGAGATTTGATGACCCAACAAATTAAAATCTCTTTAGAATGCTTTGGTATGTTAGTAATTAAAGTGTTCTTTGGTCATTTCAGATGACTTGGTGACTTAAGACATAAGCAGCACCATGTTGAAAGCCTAAATTATATCTTAAGATGGCCGCTATTGGTTCTTGGATGAAAAAAAAGGAGGTTATACTAGGTTAGCAGGCAGTGAAAAATGTTAGTGCTATCAACACGTAAATTGGTATCCTCTGTCAAGCATTTAGAAGTAGCCTAGATAGTTTGCAGTAGCAATGTCATCAGGAGTAAGGCTTAGCTTTATATTATAGAACCATCACTACCCTTGGTGGATATGAGGCATGCAGAGAGATTATATTTTATCGTTATTCTTTGCCACTTAGCTGCTACAAAATATTACTTGGTGTCTCTGCTCATCTGAATGTATACCAACTCTATAGGATAGATCAACAAACTTAAGTGTGATAACTGTCATAACATTCTACAGTTATTGTGCTCTAGTGTAGGGGCATGTACATGTGTTGCTCCCTTGGGTCAAAATTTTGAGTGAAAATTTCAATTCGTTGGAGTCAGAGTATCACATGCTGAATTCCATGGCAAATGTGCTTCAATTCGGCTAGTGGCATTCCCCTCCAGTTCAAGCAAGTGCTTAATTGTTAGATGTTTTGTTAGAGCTGTCTTCAAGTAATCCTGGTCCCTAGCACAAAACCCTGATTTAATATATCAGTTGAACCATAGAGCTATCTTCTGGGAAGCTATTCTCACTTTATTGGTCACATACTTAACTATTGACTTTGTCTGAAAAAAAATAAAAAAATAAAAAACCAACTGTGGCTTTTGATATAAGTACTTGCTTTCACAATATTTATTTCTCCTACACTCATCCTTTATACTTTCCCTCTTACATATGTGTGAAAAATGAAAATGTTTTGCTTTACAGGGTTTCATAAAGGTGGAAGCCACAAGAGACAAAATATGTCTATTTCAAGAAAATAATTTCAAATTAGGTGATAGAATCTGGAATTTACCAGAAAAGAGAGACAAAAGTCTGTGTTGTTAGGTTCTAAGACTTTAGGAACTAATGTATTAGAACTTCACTTTGTATATGTTGGCAAACCATGATCAAAACAATAAATCTAGGTTTAGACTTGCTCAAAGTTTGGTTAAGTGTAAGTTTGGAATCGAGTAATTGCAGGAATTTATTGGTCAAATTCTGCAAGGCTCGATCCATCGAAAATTAGACTCAATCGATCAAATCTTGCTAAACAAGAACTTTCTACAGTAGTTTCAAATAAGCCCAAGCCCATATGACGTGTAGGGTTAAGTGCTTCACTCCGAGTATAAAAGGAAAAACCCTAACTACATTTTAGAAGTCTTTTTTGAGTTGTGTGTTGAATCTTTTGTGAGATCTGAGAGGTGTTTATCTTCATACACACATATAGAGCTATCAAGATCAAGATTCACATTAAGAACTTGATGGTTGCTTCAGTTGCTACATAAAGAACTTTTAAGAAGATCTAAAACCTTTGAGAGGTGTTTCAAAGTCACAAGTAGGAGAACTTGTGGTTTCTGCAGATCAAGGAAAAAAGTAGTCCGTGGACTCAGAGCTGTCACGTAGTCGTGGTAGTAAGTTTTCTACATGAGGTAGCAATAGCACGTTAGTGGTCTAAGTCTTATTGTACAAACTTCAATTCTTTCATAGTGGATCTGTTTTTACCTTGAGGATAGCTAGATTAAATCCTCCCCACAAGTTTTTTATCGGTTAGGTTTTCTTGTGTCATTAGATCTTTGTGTTCTTTACTTTTTGCATTATATTTGTTTTACACATTTGTTTAACCTAGAATTAACAAACTTGTTAATCAACTTGGCTTAATATTAGGTTAAACATATTGTGTTAAGGGGTCTAAAACTTAACAAGTGGTATCAGAGCGAGTTAGCTCTTGCGTTAAATCTTTTGATCTATGAGTTGATCCTTAACCCCTGTTGTCGTGGATTTTTTAAAGTCATTTTGGTTGAAAATTGAATTTGTCTATTTTTGGATCATATGGCTTGTTGAATATGTCTATTCTTTCCTTGAGTATCTTGGTATGATTACATGTGGTGATATTTATGTGTGTTATATTGCTTTAACCACCTTAAAGGCACATGATTATTGTCTTTGGTATTTGGATAGTGGTTGTTCCAAGCATATGACAAGAAAGATAGCATTATTCAAGCCACTCTTTGAAGGAAAGATTGGGACAGTCACGTTTGGAGAAGGGAGCAAGTCTGTAATCAGAGGTATTGGAATAGTAGACATTCCAGGGCTGCCTGTTTTTGAAGATGTTTGGTGTGTTGATGGGCTTAAGGCTAATCTACTTAGCATCAGTCAGATTTGTGACAAAGGATTGAATGTTCTCTTCACCAAGTATGAATGTGAGATACTCGATGAAGAAGGTGACTGCATTTGCATTGGTAGTAGGACTGCTAATAACTGTTATGGTATAACACCCAATATAAATGCAACTGTTATAGCGTAAAGATTAATCAAGAAGATCTATGGCATCAACAGTTGGGACATGCAAGTCACAAGCAATTAGAAAAAAACTCCAAGTGTGAAGCAGTTTTAGGTTTGCCCAAGTTTGAAAAGATGGAGAAGAGCATATGTGGACCATGTCAAATGGGCAAACAAGTGAAGTCCAAGCATCTATCTATAAGTGAAGTTCAAACCTCAAGACCTTTGGAATTGTTGCACATTGATCTCATGGGTCCTGCTAGAGTTCAGAGTTTAGGTGGAAAGAAGTATATTGTAGTAGTTGTGGATGATTTAACTAGATATACTTGGGTTGTGCTTTTGAGAGATAAGGCTGAAGCTCCAGATAAGATGATACACTTGTGCAAGAAATTGCAAGTTGAAAAGGGCATCATAATAGCCAGAATTAGAAGTGATTTTGGGAGAGATTTTGAGAACACTAAGCTTGCTACCTTCTACAAGGAACAAGGCACACAACAAGAGTTCTCTTCACCCAAGACACCTCAACATAATGGAGTAGTGGGAAGGAAGAATAGGGTTATCCAAGAAATGGCTCGTGTCATGTTGAAAGTTAGGACATATGTGGAAATTGTTAAGAACATATGTCATTTAGAATTGGCTAATCCTTTGACAAAATGCACTTTACTTGTAATTTGGTAGATCTAGGATGGTTTAAGTCTTCAAGCAACATATTTTTCAAGTCAAGAGTTAAAGCCATGCAAATCTGTTCAAGAATAAAGTGAAAAAGTGTTGTATTTTAAAGCTCGATAGATAGCTCGACAGATTTTTTTTATCGAGGATTAAAAGGAAATTTTAGCTCGATGCTTGACAGTAGCTCAACAAATAACTTATCTATCGAGAATTATGAATTCATATTTTCAGATCTGTTTTTCACACATATCCAAGCTATTTGTGTAGGGTTTCTTTTCTCACAACCCGAGACATATATAAGGATTATTTTAAGAGCCGTCAAAGTGATACAACTTGATGCAAAGTGATTATTCACTCAAAGTGTGACTGGAGACAATTTGTCCTAATTCATCTTTCTCTTGAAGAAGTTGCTGCGTTCGTGCATCGTAAGTAGACATGGCAATACATGTCAGAATTTTCTAACCCGACCCGACCCGAAAAATACTTGACCTGAACCCGATTTTTTTGATTAAAAGCAAAAATGAGTTCACCCGTGACCCAACCCAATTTTTTTGCAGGTTAACCTGACCCGACACGGATAACCTGTGACCCGACCCGTTAAAGAAATTCGCTAAAAAAATATTTAAATTACATCCTGATACTAGGTGCATAAAGCACAAAGTACCAAAACTAATAATCAATATATTATAGATATAAAATTATAAACAATTAAAACTATTGTCAAGACATGACATGACAATAGTTAGTTTGAGTGCTTGCCAATTGCCATGAGACAAGACAACACGTTACACAAGGGCCAAGGTTGTCAAGACTCAAGAGTCAAGACAACCATTAAAGAAAAAAAAAAATCTCATTCAGCTAAGCTGTAGTCCATTGTCCAAAGCCAAAGCAAAGACACAAACAAATGAACAATGCACAAACGGCAAACCTGAAAGTTGAGTCAAACCAAACCACAAAGCTTCCTTTCCCAGTTCCTCTACTCTCTCTTGCGCCTCTGGCCTCTGCCCTTTTTCACACTTTTTTAGTTTCACACAAAGCAGTCAAAGCTTGCGCCCCTGCCCTTCTCCACTGCTCTGCAACCTCTGCTTTCTCACTTCTATCAGTTCTCTGTCTCTCATGACCCACAGCCACAGGCCACACAGCCTCTCTCGCCACCTGCTGACCCATTTAAGAGGAGCACAACCACAAATCATCAACTATGGTGAAGGTAAGTTAATTCCTTTTCATCATTCTCTTAAATCCCTAAATGTTTTTAGTTTTTGGATTGATTTTTTAATATTATGAATTTATGATTTAGCAATAATAAAAATAGTATATTGCTCTACCTCTGCTAACATTATATTTAATTGTTTGTGTATTGTTGGAAAAATTGAAAATGTCATTAACTCATTGTCATTTGGATGAATGTCTTATGTTCATAGTTTCTTTAGATGCTTTAAATAGAAGCAGCATCTCTATCATCACTATGAAGTTACAGGACATACTCGACCTAATTGCTACAAGTGGTTAGCCACTCAATAAAGCAACAGTATGATCTCATTTGAAAACTAGAATTAGTTTCCATCCTCTGTTGCTCCTCTTGGAGATCTTCTTAAGGCCCTTATGTTCCTTTCAAACATGAACGGTTTCAATTCTTCCCCCTCACCGCTGGATCAAGGGTTCGCCAAACGAAAAGGTTCTTCCAAGGTGTGGAAGGAAAAAGGCTCAAAGTGATTTAGTCACTTTTTTTTTCTCCCTCTCTTTTTGTTTATGCATTACTTGTGTGTTTTGCTTTCTTGTTTTTGAGTTAGTCTAGTTTTATGCTATGCTCTATTTTAACATGTTTTTGTTTATTTGTTTTTAGTTTTTGCCTTATTTTTTATTCATAAAAAAATTGAAAAATAAAAAAAAAATACAAATCACCTGTGTCAAATTTAATTTCCGCTGCATTTAGATAATTTTGTGATTTTTTTGTGCTATCATGCGTATTGCATGTTAAATTGACTTAATTAATTCACTTGGCTAATTATTTGATTAATTTACCTAAGGGGCCAATACAGTCTTGGCCTATCATTGAATAACAAGAAGATGCCCAAGTCTTTCTGGGGAGAAGCAGTTAACAAGAAGATGCCATACACTCAACTGAGTGTATTTCAGACCTGATTCCAAGAAGACTCCATATGAACTCTGGAGAGGAAAGAAGTCTGTTGTTAAATACTTCTGGATATTTGGAAGTGACTGTAGGGAGAATCTTGAAAAGTTTGATGCAAAAAGTGACAAAGGATACTTTCTAGGTTATTCTACCACTAGTAGAGCATATAGGGTGTGCAATCTCAAAACTAAAACAGTCATGGAGTCTGCAAATGTGATGATCAATGATGAACTATGTCCAAAATCTCATTCAAAAGACACTCCTCTTGGTCAAGAGAAGATTATGGAGGTTGAAAAAACTTTTCCTGAAGTGTATGTTGGGAAACACTTTGATGAAGATCTACAACTGCTAAATGACACTATTCGAGAACCGTCAACTCCAGTTGGCCTAAATTAATACATGTTGGTCTTAACATGTTGAAGATGATTACTTTTCTTTTTATGGAAGTATTAGATACTTTGCTTCATATCTCTTTCAATATTATTATCAGCTTCTTTGGTTGCTGATTTGTGTCTCATTTGGAACAACAAGTTGCAATAATTATGTTTGAACTAAAATTAATTTTATTCTTTTACTGTTGCTTGTAGGTTATATAAGATAAACCTTGAACAATTGATCTTATCTTGAAGTGATTATTTGACTTTGTGGATTAGGATTCCGGGTTCAAAAACACCTAACTTAATAGGACTTTTGAAATATGCATAAGTTAACTACTAAGAATTAAAAATCCTAAGTGAATAAATTGATCTTCTTGACTAAGATACAATGCTTACTTGAGATTCACTAAATCAACATAAAGCATTTCTATGTAAATTATCGTGATATTAGCCATCTCGATATAAAGCATATTTGACCAATTAATCTTTGGGCTGTGCAAAAAAATCGCATGACCAGCCCGACCCGACTTGCACCAACTAAACCCAACCCATGCGGGTCTATCATGTGAGGCGGGTTAGGTTGGGTGGGTTAGATAGATAATTTAGTGGGTCAGGTTGAATAACAAGTTGATATATGTTTAACCCACCACAAACCGACCCGCCCGCCTACACACACACACACATATATATACTTTGTCATGCTACAAAAATCTACCTCACATGTACTCCCACTTTATTTCTCTTATCTCTTTCTCTTTCTTTTTATTTTTCAATTTTCACATTTCTCTTCCCCAATAAACTCTAGTTGCTCTCTCTAAGATTTTGTTCTTATTCCTCTCTATGTACATGAAAAATTTCATATTCTGAGATATTTTTGTTTTTAGTGTAATAAAATTTTAGTCATTCTCATAAAAAATAATATATTAATTGCAATTATTTTTAATAAAAATTACAATTTTTTCTTTCATTTTTTTATTTGAGGGAGCCAATAATTATCCAATTTAATTGACATAATTTCATTTAGTCTCTCTATGAAAAAAAATTAAATCAATTGAATTTGCCAACCTTGTTACAAACCCATAGGTAGAACTCACCCTTGAAAACCGGCTTGCAAGGGGAGGGTGCCCAAGAGCTTATAAACACATGGTTAAGCTTAAACTTAACCAATGTGGGACACTAGGATCATAACAAACCTGCTCAACTCATTGAGTTGAAACTATTAAGATTTTCAACCGATTCGCTAGTTTCCCAACTTGCCCTTGGCAAGTTGGTTAAAAGTATTGTCCTCCACTTACCCAACTTGGCTTGTGCACACTCTTATTATATTTCATTTAAAGCTAACTCACAGGAAATTAAGGGATTCAAGCATACTAGATTGCACTAACTCCAAATTACTTAGAACTGAACAGTAAATCAGATAAAACTTAGATTAACAGCAACATATGCATTAAACTTAAATACATGATTGAAGTCACAGGTACTGGCTTGGAAGATCTTCATAAATATAAGTTTATATACATGATTACACTTAAAAATAAGTTTATACACTAGGAAATTTAAACTTACAAGCATAAGACAACGAAGATCTCCGTCCAAGTCTAAGGAATTAATTGAGCGCACATTACAAATTACTTCCTAAAAATTTAACTGATTATCTCTGAAAGTGCTTTGTTTATGCTCTAAATAAATTCTTAAATGTGTTTTAATAGTATAAAAAAAATTGGTCAACAAAAAACTATCTTTAGTCAACTGAAAACTCTAACAAAAATAAAGCTTATTTTCTATAAGTTGTTTTCCAAAAAAAAAAAGTTGGAAAACAATATCTCTCTTGCGCAACGCATAACTCTTATAGCTCTCTCACTTCTTCTCTTCCCTTTACTTTTTCTCTCTTCTCATACCCTCTGGTCTCTTCTCTTCCCACATATTTCTCCCTATTTGTCTCTCTTCTCTCTTTTCTCCCGGTTTCTCTTCCCCTTTGTAACACGGTTCTTTGAATTTTGAGCTATATTTTCTTTTTTCTTTAAACAATTTTTGGCTTGATGGATTCCCATATGGACAAATGCAGAAGTTCATTATTTTTCATACATTAAAGTGCAACAAAAAGGAAAAAAGAAAAGAAAAGAAAGAATGAACGAAGTAAAAAACCAAAATTTGCCAGCATAGTGCTCTATGTCTAATTTCTTTTACATAAGGCAATTCATACAATAAATTAATAATGTTGTTACAAATAATAGTATAATAAATGATAATATTTTTAGGGGAATTGCATTTTGGCGCTTATCAAGTTAATATTATGAAGTGGATTACAATGTTTTCCTCAAACTTCAACACTAAGCCATTGATTTCTGTAAAATATTGTATCAATGGTGACCTATACCCCAGTCCTGTGTATGGGATAGCATTGTAGATATATTATGCATATATTTTTTTTTGAGCAATTTGTATTTGTTTTTAGACCTACAAAGTGATCAATATATATTTCTTATGTACGTTATTGCCCATAAATATATACACATATATATACACACACATACAAGCAAGATGAATGGTAGAGATCATGAAAATTGACACCTAGTTTTAATTGTATCTAATTTTGATTGTATCTATTGTCAAAATTTTAGTTTGAAAACCAAATTCATTCTTGGTTTTTTTTTTTTTAATTTATATTGATTACAATAGTTGGGTTTACACAAATCACTTGTTATACATGTTTTAAATTATACAAGAAATGTTATAAAAATTTTGTGTATACCAAACATCATAAAATGTTTTCAAACTCATTTTCAAAGTCGTTACCAAACACCGAAAAAAGTGATAGTTTTCTAGAAAATGACATTAATGCTAAAACAAACAGAGTGTAAAGCTCTATTTCTTTCAGCATTAATGTTTTCTTATTGGAGTGTTTCAGCATTAATGTATTATTGGAGTGTTTTTCTTATGATATAGTGTTTTGGGCTTTACTTAAGTTTGGGCCAATCTTTACAATTTAAGAATTTATTTTCTATTGGCCCAACAAACTCCTCTTTCTCTTTCACCACATATTGTTGAGATGGACATTCAAAAGATTGGATCTCCTGGAGAGCAATAAAGCTTCCTCAAACCAGCATGATTTAGTTTACATTTGGAGTTCTGATATATATAATTTTCATGTGTCTGCAGTTATGATATTCTACAAAAATTGTTTTTTAAGTACGAAAATTGTAGAGTTGCTTGTAGTTGTAATGGATAGGTTCTTTGGTCTAATTTTTATGAGGTCTAGTTAACGGGTGCCCATAAGGCATTTGTTAATGGATCATTTTAAGAATGTTATGATATTATTGTTATGAAAAATATAAAAATTTGTTTAAAAAATCAGTCACATTTTTATTTTTCCTTAAAAGGTTTCTGAAAATATTTTCTAAACCAAGGTTTCTGAAAATATTTTGCCCTTATTGCATTCCTTAACTTAATTAATCACATATCGGATTTTTCCAAAGTAATTTCTCCAAAAAAAGCATTTTTAGTGTGTTTGTGTTTTCCTATTCACCAATTTCATTACTTCGTGGATTAATTAAAACTAGCAGTGACATTAAATGAAGGGAAGAACCTAGTGTTCTAATAGAATAAAAATTAAATCTCAATTGTTTCACTTTATATTTCATCAATTATAATTTGTTGAGTCTTTTTTTCTCTTTAAAAAGTAACTTATGTTTAAAATGAACAAAAAGAAAAAGAAAAAAAAAACAACAACAACAAAAACAAAAAACAAAAACAAAGACATGATATGCATGAATGTTGTAGATGGTGGAGTAGGAAGTGTTACACTAAGAGCGTGGCGTGATTTTTATTCGAATTTAGAATTCGAGTGACCTTGTGACTGGTGTAAGTCTTGAGTTTGGACTGATAAATAGAACTTGCACAAATGGGGGGTAGAATGTGATTGGATATGAACTTTGCTAAAACATGTAACATTTATGGTAATTTTCTGTAGTTGGCGGTGCAGCAGGACAATAATTCAAGCTTTACATGCAAGGTAGACCCAATCAGCCAAGAGTTCAGTACTTAGTTGGTGACATTTCATTTGTATTAATTTGTTGTCACATTAGCCCAATGGCAACAGATATGTGGCCCAAAACATAAAGTCTCTCATCTCATCTTCCTAACCCTCTATGTCAAGCATCAAGAACGTATTTGCAAATTGTAGAGAAAGACATGCTATTTGAATGAAGAGCCCGTTATCATTTGCACCAGTCCACGCATGGAAAGCAGGAAAGGGCTTATTTTCTTCTTTTTTAGGATTTATTATTTTTTGTAATGGTTATATGTACGTAATATTCATCTTACACGAAAGTGGATCATACAAATGTCTGTTCCACTTCATATACGAGGGATGTTACGAGGGATGTTATATACAACTGTTACACAAAATACTACCACGTCTTTCAAATAATAGCATTCTTCACAAACAAGCTTGGTTTTTTGTTTCAATGTTTTTTTTTTTCCTACTATTATTTATATATAACATAAAATTGAAGTGTTTGACCATTTGTTAAACTTATAATATCTTGATACATAAGCTTTGTAACTCTCATAATTGTTTACATCATCATTATTTTTTTAATTTGATTTATCCTATTTTAAAAGGAAGTATAACCTAAGCAGAAGTCCAACTCTAACCTAAGGGAAAGAACGGAGAATTATAAAACAGGGGTTTGGAGGCTTTTTTTTTTTTTCCTCTTAATTTCTTTCTATTAGTATTGATTTATGCTTTGTTTTTTCTCTTGCACTTCATGGATAGGAGATTCTAGCCCATGCATATATCTCCATTGGTGTTGAATTTGGAGTATTCATAGTCACCACCGAAGACCTTCTCATTAAGGTACACATTTAGGACATTGTAAGTCCTAATAAAGATAGCTATTATATATGTCCTTGCATGATTTGTATCTATTTTATAGAATTATGTATAGCTATGAATCATTAGGATTAATTTTCTCATGCTCATTTTGCAAAATATTTATTAAGAAAAAAAAATTATTGATTTCTCTCCAACATAAAGAATTATATGCTACAAACTTCATTAACCATTAAAATTGCTTTCACTTTTTTCCTACTATGGAATCAAATGACTTTTACAGTTGGTATTATATATTTTTCAAATGGACATGGTCAAACACCCCCTTGGAGAAAAATATATGTTTTAAATACCAAAAAGTTATATGATTGAATCTCATATAATTATTTTTTATTGCCAGTGATACAAATTTATGTTAAATACAAATTTTTACATCAGCTTTTTTTCTTTTTCTTTTTTAAAATAATGGAAAAAAAAAAAAAAAAAAAAACCCCAACCCTAAGCAAGTGACTGTCTCTTCAAAGCTATCCACAAACCCTAATATAGCAAGGTTTCTCTTCTAACACTACTCCCATTCAACTTTCAAGCCTCTCTTCCTCAGTGGCGGCGCCACGTTCAGGCCAGGGTGTTCCCAGGAACACCCTGACCTGAAAAGAAAAAAAAAAATATATATATATATATATATATATAATAATTTAAATTTTTTTATTTGTTTACCCTTAAAAAAAATATTAGGAACACCCTCAAGCAAAATCAGGAACACTCTCAAATTAAAAAAAATTTACCCTTACAGCCATTGTTGAAGCTTCTCAACCATGGTGAGATGCTGGCAGACCATGAGCTTGCATCTCCATTTCTTCTTCTTCTTCTTTTTCTTCTCTCTCTATCTCTCTCTCTCTCTCTCTTTCTTTCTTTTTTTTTCTGCGTTTTTGCCATTTATGCATTTTTGCTCTTTCTAAAGTCTCTGCTATTCTTTGCCAGTTTGCTGAGGATGAAGACGAACTTTTTATTTTTTCTATCATGGTCTTCCACAAGTCAGTAAATGCTTGGCTGTTAATGTGTAAAGTGTCAAAACTTTCTTCTTTTACTTGTACCAGATGATTAGTTGTCAACCATTTAATTGGGCTTGTATTAGTATTTATTATTTAATTATTTTTTTTAGGGGGACTTAATTAATTTTGTAATCGGCATGTCTGCCACTCTTCCGGATTTTACAAGATATATATATATATATATATATATATATATATATATATATATGAAATTTAATACATAGTAAATGGACTTGGGCTGTTGGGCATAAGTTAAGATTAATTTAAATATAGACTAGCACAAAAATGTTATATAAGTACGTGGGTGTATATATATATTTCATCTTTTCTCTAACTTAAAACAATTTCCATGATGTTATCAACTCCTTGATTAAGAAACTTGATATTTAATTTATGTTTGCTTATAATTTAGTATTTCTTATTTTTTTTTATGAAAGTTATGATATAAAAAATACACTTGAAAGATAAATCTCAATATTTATTTTGACTATTTTAGTCAATTTTTCTACTTTTACTAATTAACGTATTTATTTATCTTTAAAAAAATTATTAAATTAATTATGACGTCATTACGGTTCATTAGCTTATTTGCTTATGAAGTTAGTTTTGATTATTCCTGTCGCTACTGCAACGGTCGAAAGAAGTTTTTCGGCAATGAAATATATAAAGAATTAACTGCGCAATCGAAAAGGAGATTAGTTGATGAATGATTTCTTGGTTGTGTATATTGAAAGAGATATAGCTTCTAGCATTGATAATAAACTATCATGCAACGATTTCAAAATACGAAAACTCGTAGAAGACAATTGTAAATTTTATGTATTTGCGTTTTTTTTTATTGTTGTTGTTGTCAACATATGAATTTCTCTTTTTATTAGATTGTGTAATTTATGCTTCTTAAGGAACACCCTGAAAAAAAATTCCCGGAGCCGCCACTGCTCTTCCTTCACTCTCTTCCCCCACGATAGTGTTAACCTAGCTAGATTCTCTCCCCATTTGTACGCCATTTCACTTTCCCTTCAAAATCTGATCATGAATCGTGATATATGATTTAAAAAACCCACCTCTATTTGGTCTACTTTAGTACTATTTGGTCCACTTTGGTTTTATTTGGTCCACTTCGGTCTTGTTGGATCCACTTCTGTTCAATCAGGTCCATTCAATCCTATTTGGTCCACATTGGTCTTATTCAGTCCACTTCTATCCATTCTGTCCACTTTGATCCTTTTCGGCCCACTTTGGTTGTATTAGGTTCATTCAATCCCATTTGGTTCACTTCGGTCCAGTTTGTCCACTTTGGTTCTATTCGGTCTTGTTTAGTCCCCTATGGTCCTATTTAGTCCACATTGCTCCTATTAGGTCCACTTTGTTCCTATTTAGTCCACTCTGGTTCTATTCAGTCCATTCTGTCCACTTAGGTTCTATTTGTTCCTATTCAGTCTACCTTGGTCCTGTTTGGTCCATTCGGTCATATTCGGTCCACATTGAACCTTATGGTCCACTTTAGTCCATTCAGTCAACTTTGTTCCTATTTGGTTCACTTCAGTCCTATTCGGTCAACTTTGTTCCTATTTGGTTCACTTCGGTCCACTTTAGTCTTATTCGGTCCTATTTGGTTCATTCAATCATATTCTATCCACTTCGGTCCATTTTGGTCCACTTCACTATATTCGATCCATTTTTGCGCACTTACATAATGGGAAAATATAGGTTTGGGTTGAGTGCACATATTCTAAATCCAAATTTATTTTATATATATATATACACACACACACACACATATAAAAGATCTCAAACTCGTAATATCTAAAATTTTAAGCATAGCATTTATTGTTATTATGTTGAGCCACATTAATGTACGTAGCATTTGAGATTATTTCAGTCCAGTTAAATTTAAGTGAAGTCTTTCTAAACAAGAAGGTTGTGAATATAATATACAAATGTTATCTTTAAGATAGTTTCTCATTCGTTTTAACGTCGTTACTTTTAAGTAATCACATAAGGTTAATTATACTTTTAAACTAAATAAATAAATTTAGTAAATATGGGTTAAGGCTTAGACAAGTAAAAGATCTAAAACAGGGTAGAGACTGTGGACAAATTAGACAACTGAACTGATCTAATCCTCTTTCACAATTGCATCATCGGGAACGCCAAGGATATGTTTGTTAAGTATAACTTTTCAATCTTGTTCACTCTTACACTTCACACTTTTTATTAAGAATTTTTGGATCCCTTAATCTTGGAATGGGGTTCTTATTTGTTGGGATGGAGCTCCCTCCTTCATCGTCCACCTGTAGGGCGTAGGATTAGAGGGAAGATAGTTGTCCCATCTCTTTCTTTGCTTCTTTTGAGGCATAGATGAGTGGGGAAACAGGTGTAGAGCTGATGAGTCATTTTGTAACAAATATGGCCTACCAAATTGGTAGATTGCCTTAAATGAGGAGATGATTGTTGCTTAGCTTGCATGTTTCCATTTTTGGTATCTCGATGAACTTCTGCTTTTAGATGAGATGCTTCCCCACAGTGGCGGAGCCAGGAATTTAGGTCAGGAGGGGGCAAGATTAAAAGACAAGATTGGAAGTAAAAAATTAATCTAAAAAAATTAATCAATATTAATAACAAAATAAGTAAACAACTATATGATAATGTAATTGTCATACAGAATCTAACATAAAATGTAAGCTTTAATTTATTTTTTCACACCTAGCTTATTTTACTCAATTGCCCTCGACGATTTTTCATATTTTGAAACTACTGCATAATTTCTTCACACTCAATAGTCTTGAATATATCTTTCTCAATATATGTGACTAAGCAATCATTCATCCACTGATCTCCTATTCGATTGCGTTATCGATTTTTAATTATGTTCATTGCTGAAAAAGCTCTTTCAACAGTAGCTATTGCAACTGGTAAGATCAATGCCAAAGTCACTAATGAGTAAACCAATGGATATGAAACATTCTTTTTCATTTCTACCATCTTTTCAGCAAGCTGTCCAATTCCTTTAAGTGCTGAAAACTCTTCAGAGGACCGCATGTCAAGGTTTATTTTGTAGATAATGCCTTCTAATTTGATCTCTTTCATTAGGATGATAGTTACAAATTTTTATTCTTAAACCAGGATCCGTGGGAAGATTTGCAACATCCACTTCGATACGAGTTCGTTTAGGATTTGATCCGGACTCATTATTATGATCAAGATTCTCCATAATCTCAATTAACGACAAATATATATGTCATATCATTAAAATAAAGAAAAAAAATTACAATCTATGATTAAGAATAATCAAATGAGGAGATCATTATAAATACAAATAGTTTAAACATATAATTTGAATTATAAATTTATGGTTAAGAATAGTCAAATTAAGAGATCCATCTAAATATAAACAGTTTAAACATATAATTTGATTCTTTAAAAAAAATAAATAAATAAATCAAAGCAAAAATATTAAGAGTATGCATACCTATAAATATTTGAATGTAACTTAAAAACCCAACTTGAATGCTTTTAAAAACTGCACAGCAACTCTGAGATCCAAAGAAAGAAACTGGATTGAAAAGAAATTTTTTCGTTGTGATGGGAGGCGTGCCTTGTTTGCATTATATATACTTTTTTTTTTTCAGAGTTCTACTGACTTCTAATCCGGGTAGGTGTAGCAAAGTTGTTATAGATATCATTAGAATTGTACTACTTCTAGGGGTAGAAGTCTACTACTACTAGGAAAGCAGGAAAGGTTTTATCACTTCTGTCAAAAAAAAAAAAAAATAGAGGAACTCAATTAAGTCACGTTACTTTTCCTTTCTAGCTTTTTTTTTTTTTTTTTGTAGGGGGGGCAAATATGGTATTTCCTAGTAAAAAAAAATTGAAATTTCGGGGGGGCACCCGCCCCCCCCCCCCCCCCCTCCCTCCGCCCCTGGTTCCCCATCTTCCTCAACCTTTGGAGAGGGCCTTTAGTGTTCAGTTGATTAGGACGGGGCTATCCTCAATTTAGTATTCTCGGGGAGTGTACAAATATAAAAATTCTAGGACCAGGCATGTGTTCACAGAAAACATGACTGGTAATTGGATTATTTTTCACTAAGTGTCAATGATGTACTAAATGATGTAATATAATCACATATTAACAAATGTAGGGTCCGTTTGGATACAGCTGAAAACTGAAAACACTGTAGTAAAATAATTTTTAAATGTGTGAATAGTACCGCGGGTCCCATTTTTAATTTAAAAAAAAAGTTGAAAAGTGTATGAACAGTGCACCACTGTGCGGCTGTTCACGCACATTGGTGAACAGTGCGCCATGTCTCCTGGTTGAAATCTGTGCGCAGAAATGAAAAAAAAAAAAAAAAAAAAAAAAAAGGTCTGAAAAGTGAAAATCCCAAATGCAGACGTCAAACTTGAATAACATACCTACACATATTTTTTGAACTTCAACCGGCGTTACTCACTTTAACTAGAAACATTAAGATTTCCCAAAGAAGTTTCACTTATGTCTTGTGCATGCACATAACAAGAAATAAATGCATCGTATCAATTATAGGCCCGTTAATTAATAAATAGAACCTAACTCCAAAAGAGTACCCTGTCTAAGTCTCACAGCGTCAAGGAAGATTTGGGTTTGTGGCAAATTGGCCACTTGATAATGCTGACAATGTTGATGCTGATGACATGATGGCATCCATGTACTCCATATGATTGTTGGGCACGTGTGGATCATAAGGATAATCACAACCAACTGGAAAATATGGGAATCCAGCAAGTGGATCAAGTTCTAGTGAAGCACATGAGTAAGACATGCCACAAAAATTACCATTAATAATCTCACAAGGATTTGGAATCATGGGCACTGTTAATGGATCCTCATCATAATTTGGTGTTGCGATACTTGGGCCAATAAGCTTATCACCAATATAATGTTGTGTTGCTCCACTACTGCTGAAATTTTGATGCTCTTGATTAGGATCAAAATTTTCATGAGGCTGATATCCTAACGACCAGAGTGGGTCATAGGAGGAAGAATTTGATGGTGGCGCCATGGGGGGTGGAAATTGAACCAAATTGGCACCATAATTGGTTTGCTCTAATTTAAGATCACCATGATCAAAGCCTTGCAAATTTGGGGTTGGAGTGGGAAGGTATAGTTGGTCTTGCTGAGAGTTTAGGATCCAATTAGGGTTTGCATTTAGAGACAAAAGACCTTCCTCAGAGTTACCATTAAAGTGCACATCAGGAAAGGTGGCTGTTGCAGGAACATCATAAGAAATTAGCTTCTTCCTTATGCTTGTATTCCAAAAATTCTTGACCTCATTATCTGTTCTTCCTGGTAGTTGCTTGGCTATCTGAGCCCACCTGTCCAAATAAGAAACAAGTTCCCTCTTGCATGAAAAAAAATAAATGATATTCATGATGAGGGTGATGATAAGAATAATAACGATAAAAAAGAGAGGATCTTATTAAATTTACTAAATAGATTTACGAGCTAAAGTATTATATAATAAATAAAATATAAAAAATTTACAATAATTTATTTGTTGGGTTGTTGACGTGTCGTGCCATTAATTATATTTATTATCATGATTGTTTGTAAATTTTTTTTTTTTGGGACAAAAATGATAGAAATATATTGTTAAAGAAGAAAAACTACAAAGTGAGGAAACTGAGGACCAAGGACAAATATGAAAGCCAGCAGTCCAGGGCTGGCCATAGGCTTAGGCTAATTAGGTCATTGCCCAGGACCCCTTTACTAGAGAAGACCCCAAATTTGGGAGAATTTTTTTTATTTTTTTTATATAAATATTTTTTGGAGATTTTAAAATATTTTAGTTTACATCTTTTTTCACTGTTAAGAAGACTCAAAGAATTAAATAATGTTAGAGATAGAAATAAGACAAATTTAAATAAATAAGTCTTACAAATAGACGTGTTACTAATCACAAGTAATTCAAATAGGAAAATGTTAAAAATATTATAAATTTTACTACATAATTTTTATTGATTTAATTATTTTTATACAAGATAAAAAATCCTACTCTAGCCTAATCTAAATATATATATATATATATATATATATATATATATATATATATATATATGTGCGGAACTTTCTTCTAGAGACTTAAATCTCGGTCATTCCCCCTCACACCCCATAAGAAGTTATACTTGTGATCACTGCACCAAGGGTGCATGGTGGTTTCCATAACTTTTATAATTTGATGTGGCAATGAATATGATAGATGGATTTCAACAAACTATTGAATGTATTTTTGAATGAATATTTGTGATTGGTGATATATCTTTGTAATTCTTATGTTGTAAATTTTATAATATTTCTAGTATTTTTATAAGCCTCATATCATTTATAACATTCATTACAACACCAAATTGTAGTAAAATTTATTATAACTTTAACATTTTCTCAAAAAATAATCATATTAAAAAGTAAAAAAAAGAATGAATTTAAAAATTTTATTATATAACATACTAATTAAATATTATTTAAATGATAACATAAAGTTATCTTTTAAAAGTTTCGCTTTAAACTTCCAAAACTCTTGGGCCGCACTGGCCAGCACTTACTAGCGTCTAGCTTCAACAGCAAAAAAAAAAAAACAAAAAATAAAACAAAAAACAAAACTATAAGTAAGCGTAAAAGGTGAAAACTTAGCTTGGGGGAAAAGTACCAGTCAACCGCTGATATTATAAATATATAAAACAACCTGATATTGTAAAGTTTATAAATATATATATATATATATAAAAAATAAAATTGGTAATAGTTTTAATATTTTTGGAAAAGAAAAAAAATAAGATGGTACTTGTTTCCTAGAATGCCATGAAGTTCAGTGATGAGGACCGCTTCTTCTGGAGAGAAGCGCCCACGTTTTAAGCCAGGTCTGAGATAATTTATCCATCTTAGTCTACAGCTCTTTCCACATCTCTGCAGGCCTGCTTCGTAGAAGCCATACAACGAAACCGGGAAAAAAAAAACAATAAGAAAGAAAATTTGAGAAACAATACTAGGAATCCATAAAAGCTATAAAGCTATTGCAATTATGAGAGACGAGGGAGCAGTGATAATGTTACCAGCAAATTTTGGGACAGAGCTCCAGCAACCATGGCCATAGTTTGAAATGTAGTTGATGAGTTTCTCATCTTCCTCCGCTAACCACGGTCCTTTCTTCACCTTCTTCTTGTCACAGCACGAGTGATGTGCCATCTTTCTCTCTAAAAGCAGTATAATGCTCTAAAAGCAGTGTTAGTGCAGCCAGTGATAGATGATAAATAAGAACTGGGGAATAAGTTTAAATAGATGAAAAAAACCAGAGAGAGAGAGAGAGAGATGAGGTTACACTTACTTTACACCCCAGAAAAAAGAAAACAGTGAAAGAAAGAAATGGGTAATTTGGAAATGTGAGTACCACTGAGTAAACCGAGGCTATGAATTTAATGTAAGCGCTGTACCATGGTGGCCCAGTTAGGGTTTGTACTATGTAGCAAAGGGCTTAAACTTTCAGTATCATCCTTTAAGAGCTGTATTGCTTAGAATGTATCCTTTTTTAGTTCTGTATTGCATGGGACTATGGGAGTGGCAATATAGTCTAAATCATGAAAACATGATTGGGTATTGAATCAGAAAAACTTCCAAAACTTTGGCTCAATCAATGCTAGCAATTAGGTACTAATGAATTAAGTAGATCTCCCTTCATATATACAGAAGTAATAACTTTTCCATTTAAGCACTTTCCTTTTAACTTAAGTAATTAATAATTACTTTTGGTAATGCTCATCCACTGCTGCTTGATTCTGTAAATCTAATTGATAGATGTGATTGGCAAAAATCAGCAGCAGTGAATGAGAATGTTGACGCATGTGAAATGGTGGATTAATATTCTTTAAAGTTTTTGGAATAATTATATACCGTAGAGTAAAAGCTTATTAATCCACTGCGGAATGAATTATTTTAGAGAAGTATTATGTGTTTACAATATTCTTACAATAATTTTATAATAAATTTTATGCAATAAGTTATTATTGGTTTTAATTTGAACCTCGTTGAAATTATTTTGTTGCTCACTAATAATAAGTAAATACTAATAACAACTTGCTATTAAGAAAATGTTGTAACCATATGTAGCATTTCTCACTATTTTATGATGTGCTTAATAATTTAATTAGTTACCCAAATTATTACTGATCAATGTTTATTTAAATGTTGTTGACGTGACAATATTGAATCCTTCAATTTCACAATAGATTATTATGGTTTTAATAATTATATAATATAAATATTACTTTAAAACTTGAAAGGATTATTATGTTGAAAATGATGATCATTACTCTTAAAATTTCAAAGGATTATTATATTGTTGTACATAACACCACTAAGGCATGGGAGAATGCATATGTGATTGGATTTAGCCTTTACACGTGGAACGACTGTGAGCAAAGGAAGAGGAGGCGTTGGTTAAAAGATCATATTCTTGGTTCGTACCAAAGGCATGACTGCCTTGGAAAGGAAGTAAGATATGCACTTGAAATGGTACTCAAGTACTCACAAAAAGGGAAATGATGACTTTCTAAGGTTAGTAGCACTGAGAACACTCCTTATTGGTTGAATGAATGTTGGACCACTTCAGGAACACGTGTATTATTCATAGCACTCTTAATGTCCTTCTCAATGTCCAGGACTGGTTTCCCAAGCAGTGGCAAAGTCACCTACCCACGGGCCCTAGTGCCAAGTTGGTGCAATTTTTATCCTCTAGTTAGCAAATAATATCACAGCTGTGGAAAAGTCCAAAATAGAGAAATGATGACTTGAAACCTGTCTTTGTACTCAGCCATATTCCTCAGATTATAAGAGGAACATGCACCTGTATTTTTAGGGTAAGAACCTAAATAGATATTTGAAGAAGAAAGTAGAAAGTTGACAAGATAGGAAGGTAAAAGACAAGGTTTCTCTTGAAGGAAGAACACCCTTATTGTACAAGAGTGACCTCTTTTCCCACATAATACAAAGCTGAACAGAACAAGAGCATTCCATTCTTGCTTTAACCGTGGTTTTTCATCGATTTTCTAGGGTTTTCCACATACATCTTGTGTCCTTTTATATTCTTGCTATCACTTTCTTCTTCTTTATCTCGTGTCATGTCAAAGCTAGCATCTTTGTCACTTACAAGCATTTTTATGTAGATGTACTGTTAAATAACTTATTTTATTCCCCTATATAAGCTTAAATCTAACTTGCACATACCATTGTATATAATGATATTACTCTTAAAATATGATGATCATTACTTTTAAAATTTTAAAGGATCATTATCTTGTATATAATGATGATGAATGTCCATGATTAGATGATGATCAATCACCATAGTCATATATTTGAGTTCCATAACTAAAGATTTAAAAATACAATGTACCAAAGAAGGAAAATTAGGGTCGGTGTTCTTGCTAAATTAATACGCAAACTTAGATTTACATCGATGAAGAACAACAAAGGTGAAATTAATGATGAACTCTTTTCTTAATCATGATAACTTGCTTGATGTAAATGATAATATATGTATGTATACGCTTTCTAAGTTTCCCCAATGCTAAACTCTTGTTGAGGGTGACAGAGTTGTACAACAAAATCAAGAATCGATGATAATGATGATTGTAATGAAAGATTCTATATATACATATACTACATATCAATGCTCACATAAATGTGAAGATAGAAATAATGGAATAATGTAGCACATCTACCAAACATTTAAGGTCTATCATTTTGCTACTCTAGAACTGGTTGACTTAGAAGTATTACAAGTACATTAGGCATGTAATCATTAATTGGAGAATGATAATTGATGATGATGGAAATATATGGTAGACTTTGATATGAGATGATAGAAGCTTAATTTCCATTTTTTCCCCCTAGAATTATGTCCAACTCAAAGAGAGCAAGAAAAAAAAAAAAAAAAACCAAAGTGCTCATTCAACCGAATATTTTAGGTTGAAATAAAGAACAACAAAATTATCGTCCAAAATTGTGGACTCTTTTTTTTCTCTGTGGCTGAAGGAAAAGGGGAATTTTTTGTTATTAGCCAATGTACTTCTAAGAACGATCATTGAAATGGTTCCTATAAAAGAAGGTCCCAATTTTATTCTTTTTCGAAATATAAGAAGGTCCTAATTGATTATTCAAATGTGGTAAATTTTGCCTATCAATATGTGTGTGTGTGTGTGTGTGGAGAGAGAGAGAGAGAGAGAGAGAGAGAGAGAGAGAGAGAGAGAGAGTGTGAGTGTGTGTGGGTATAAGAATCTAGAAACTATCTCACTGTCACAAAAGTATGTAAAAGAGTGACCTCTTTTCCCACATAATACAAAGTTGAACAAAGCAAGAACATTCCATTCTTGCTAAAACCGTGGATTTTCATTCCTTTTCTAGGGTTTTTCACGTACATCTTGTATCATTTATGTTCTTACTATCACTTTCTTCTTCTTTATCGTGTGTCATGTCAAAGCTAACATCTTTGTCATATACAAGCTTTTTCATGTACATGTACTGTTAGATAACTTATTTTATTCTTCTAAGCTCAAATCTAATTTGCTCGTACATTTTTGGCGACTTCACTGGGTATCTCTGGTTATTTTCCTTTTAAGTGTGTCTTTGTTGGGTTGTATACCTCTATTCTGTTGTTACTTTCTCCATGCCTCCAAGAAAGAAAGTTACGAGGATACTAACTAGTGTGGGTGAAAATCATCGGTCAAAACCAAGTGCAGATCGCATATCCATGCACTCTGAAGGCATAGAGTCCTCTAGTGAGGCTGGTCATCCTGGGAATAGAAATATCATGGTTGCCATAGAAGACCTTTAGCGTTCTTAGGTTGCTATGTGGGTAGAATTTTAGTCTCTATGTTAGAAGACAGCCATACCTCAAGCCCCTCAAGGTGGTCAAGGTCCTTAGGGATCTCCTTGCCTGACCAATGAAGATATATCTGCTATTTTGTTAGAAGCTAAAAAGTTGGAAAGTACTATTTATGTTGATACTAGACCTCCCTATCTTGAAGAGGTAGCTGGAAAACCTTATTCTTCGAATTACACTCCTTCTATTTTTCCCAAGTATGATGGCATGACAGGGAATGCTAGAGAGCACATTATGTGGTATGTAGATGCACTGATAGCTCACTTCCATGATCATGAGTTGAGACTCAGGGAGTTCTCTAAGTCGTTAGAAGGCCATGCTTTTACTTGGTACACTAGTCTTGCACTAGAGTCAGTTTTGAGTTGGAACGACTTGGCAATGCAGTTCATGAAAACGTTCTTTTGCTTTAGAAGAGAAACTCACGTTGTCAGATCTGCAACAAGAAAAGCAAAGGGTGTCTGAAGGGTTGCTAGAGTATATCTACAGGTTTAGAGACCTTTCTTTGTTGTGCTATGATCTTGTGGATGAGGAAAGGTTGGTGGATGTTTGTATTGCAGGTATGCTGTATGAATATTGACCTTATCTCGAAAACTTACAGATTTCTAGTTTACAAGGCTTGTAGAGGCTATGAGAAGAACAAGTATGTCTATGAGGAAGCCTTCAAAGGGTTCAACTTCACAAGCTATAAGTACGCCTAGACAACCTTGAAGGAGAGAAAGAAAGAAGGTAAAAGTTGCTGTAGCGGAACCTAAGAAAGTAATCAAAAGTAAGAAGAGGGAGAGAGGTGGTATTCCCCCTCCTTTTACTTTGTCCACCAAGGAGCTATATAGCATCCTGGAAGCTTGGTTGAAAGATGGTGTAGTGGTGTTGCCTGAATGCAAACATAAACCCACAAAGGCAAAAAAGTGGGGTCTACTTTATTGTAGGTACCACAGGAGATGTGATCACCATACCATAGATTGCTATGCTTTAAAGAATATCTTCCATGATAAGGTAGCCAAGAGAGATTTGGTTATCAAAGTTGGGAAGAGGGTTGATCCAAGGATGCGTAGACCAGAAACGGCAATGACTTTCTTCATGGGTCATGAGGATCCCATGGAAGAAGAAGTAAGAAACATGGCTAACAGTATCTCAGCGCCTTCACCTTTGTTAGATAAAGAAATGGTAACGAGGATTCAGCAGGAAGATAAGATACACTCCTTTCTTGAAGGAATAAGTCTTAGGCCATTGGCTAGGAGAAAGGCAGCCCAAGCTTTAACTAGGGTGATGGAAAGGAATCATGAAGTGGCAGCTGTTGAAGGGAGTTTAATGCAAGTGGCATACCAAGAAGTAAAGGATTCAGTCACCTTTTCTAGTAAAGATCTAGCCAACCGAGTTGTTGATGGCAACAGACCTTTATATCTCTCTACCTCTTTGGGAACATCTCGAATCAAAAGGGCCTTAGTAAACACTGGTGCATCTACCAACATTTTGCCTCTCCTAACATTTGATGCCTTGGATATTCCGAGAGAAAGAATCATCCCAAAGCCACTACAGGTAGCAAGGATAGGATCCTTATAGCAGAGTACCCTAGGGCATGTGTCGCTAGATCTTAGGGTTAGGCCAATTCGGGCACCCACTCTCATGCAAGTAATAGAGGGAAGTATATCTTATCACATCATTTTAGGCCGTCCAAAATTGAAGGCATATAAAGCTATGGCTTCCACATATCATCAATGTGTGAAGGCCATTTGGAGAAATAAACAAGTGGCTATTGAAGCCACTAGGATGCCTTTTGATAAAGTATAGCTTCATTTTGCTGAGGCAGCTTTACATCAAGAGTATGAGCTCGAGGGTGAGAACAAAATTCTTCCTTTTAATCACATTGCTTTGCAAATAGAGGAAGAAGATGATGGCAAAGTTGTAGAACCAGAAAGGCCCTCCAAGATAAGAAGAACCACCGACCTTGATGGCAAGGTGGTATATGAGTTCTGACGATCGAAGAAAGGGGATGAGGAGGATGGTAGGCCTGATTTCCTTAATCTAATACAATAGCCAGAAGAGGTTCATGTAGCTGAGGAGCTTGTGAAAGAAGCTGTAAAGTAAATGAATGATGTTGTTATGAATGTGCAAGAAGAACTCATTGAGGTTGATTTGAATGATGGAGAAAAAGGTAAAAGACTGGTGAAAATTAGCAAGAGTTTGTTTGAAGAAGAAAGAAGAAAGCTAATAGCCTTACTGAGGGAATACAAGGATGTTTTTGCTTGGAGTTACCAAGAAGTGCCAGAATTGAGTTCGAGCCTAGTAACACACAAGTTAAAGGTAGATTCTAATGCTAAGCCTATGAAGCAACCACTAAGGAAATACCGTTTGGATGTGAAGGAAAAGATAAAGGCTAAAGTGAAAAAGCTTTTAAAGGCAGGTTTCATTGAAGAGATTGAATGTTCAAGTTGGTTAGCCAACATAGTTCCTGTGAAGAAGAAAGGCGGTCAGATAAGAATTTGTGTGGATTTTGGGGATCTCAGTAAAGTCTGTCTTAAGGTTGAATTCCCACATCCTAATGTTGATATTCTGGTGGATGCAGCAGCTGGTCATGAATGCTTCTCCTTTATGGATGGCTATAATGGGTATAATCATATCTTTATGGAGCCAGTGGATGCCCTAAAAATTGCCTTTAGGACACCTTTTGGGAACTACTTTTATAAGGTAATGCTTTTTAGGTTAAAGAATACAGGTGCTACTTACCAAAAAACTATGACTTTGATCTTTGGTGATATGCTTCATAAGCAGGTAGAAGATTATGTTGATGATCTTGTGGTGAAGGCAAAGAATCCCTTTGAGCATTTACTGCATTTGAGGCAAGTCTTTGAAAGATGCAAGGAGCACAACTTAAGGATGAACCCTTCCAAATCTGCCTTTGGGGTATCTTCAGGAAAGTTCTTGGGGTTTCTTGTTCATTACAGAGGGATTGATTTGGACCCCACAAAAGCCAAAGCAATAACCGCCCTTAGTCCCCCTATAACTCTGAAGGAGTTAAGAAACTTTCTGGGAAAAGTTTCTTATTTAAGAAGGTTCATTCCAGGTCTAGCTGAGATCTTGAAGCCTCTTATGGAGCAGACTAAGAAGGGAGTGACCTTTGTATGGTGTGATCAATGTCAAAAAGCATTCAAGAAAATCCAAAAGATATTCGCAAACCCTCACACAATGGTGGGTCCTTTGCTTGATAAACCCCTTTTGTTGTATATATCCAATACAGAGTAGTCCTTGAGAGCGTTATTAGCTTAGGATCAAGAAGGGGTAGAGAAACCAATGTATTATTTTAGCAGGCTTATGAAGGGACCGAAGTTAAGATATTCAACTGCTAAGAATGTCTGTTTGTCTTTAGCCTTTGTTGTGTTAAAGTTCAATCATTATCTTTTAGGGCATCGTGTACAGTTGGTGACCAAGGGTAATCTTGTGAAGTATCTCTTAACCCGCCCTCAATTATCTACGAGAATGGCGCAAAAGGCCATCTTGAAGTCATGCCTTTATATCGAATGCATAAGACCCACTGCCATTAAAGGTCAGGCAGTAGCTGATCTTTTGGCTAGCTTCCTTAGAACAAGTGATTTTTCACCTCCATAACAGGAAGTCTTGGTGATAGAGGAGCAAGAGTGGTCGATGTCTTTCGATGGCTAGTCTACATTACAGGGGGGAGGGATAGGAATGGTATTAAAGTCACCAGGGGAGGAACATAAGTTTGCTTATAAGCTGCATTTTTACTACTCTAATAATGAAGCAGAGTATGAAGCCTTGTTGGTAGGGTTGAAGGCTGCCAAAAGGTTAGGCATAAAAAGATTGGAGATATTTGGTGATTCTGAGTTGGTGATAAATCAAGTTGATGGAATTTATGCAGTAAAGAATCCTAGCTTGGCTACTTATAGAGTTGGAGTTTAGAGGATGATGAAATACTTTACTTCCATAGAATATAAAGTGGTTAGCAGGAATGAGAACAAGCTTGCTAACTCACTAACCACCCCAGCCACCAAGTCCGTACTAAAGAAAGAGCAAATGACACTTCAAGTGGAGAAACAACCTGGTTTGGTCTAGGATAAGCTGTGTTTCCCTCAAGATTGGCAAGAACCTTTGTTAAAGGTAATGGCTCAAAGGAAGTACGTTGGATCAGAATTACCAGAAAATATGAAAGACTTCCTCAAGATCAATGGAGATTTATTTTTAAGAGGAGTAAAGGGTTTTCTGATGAAGTGTGTCTTGAGGCAGGAAGGACTGACATTGTTGCACAGGTTGCACTATGATATTTATGGTGTAGACCTTGATGTCAGCATGTATAGAAGACTACAGAGGTTAGGGATCTTTTGGCCAGAAATGGCCAATGATGCTAAGGAAGAGCAAAGGAGTTGTAAAACTTATTCCATCATTCCCCCAGACCAAGCAGAGGTGCTTAATGGCGAATTTTTGGAAGAAGATTGGTAGGATTCGTACTTAAGATATCTTTCATAAGGTGTACTGCCTGCTGATCAAGTAAAAAGAGAAAAGTTGAGAAAATACGTGACAAGGTTCAAGGCAGGAGAAGCTTTCAAGGAAGGTGGATGGTATGTATTCCCACTAAAGAAGTCAATGGTGTTTATTCAAACCTGCATGAAGGAGAGCCAGCGGGACACTTGGGTGGGAGAAAGCTATGGCAAATGGCTTTACACCAGGGATATTGCTGGCCTACAATACAAAAAGATGCTCAAGACTTTGTCAAATAGTGTCAAGAATGCCAAAGGCGGGGAGATGAAATACACACCAGTCATCAAAGTCTTCATCCAACTATGGCTCCATATTATTTCCATACCTGGGGGTTGGATTTTGTAGGACCTATAAACCCCCTTTTTAAAGGATGTACATGGATATTGATAGCCATTGAGTTAGTTACCAAGTGGGTAGAAGTTGTGGCTATGAAGAAGGCAACAAGTAGCTTAGTGGCTAATATCTTGAGGGAGAATATAATATGTCATTTTGGGGTACCCAAAAAAATTATTTCTGACAATGGCACACCATTCCTGAACAAGAATGTGCGCCATTTAACAGAAGGGTACTCCATTTCTCACATGACATCAATACCTTATTATCTGAAAGGAAATGGTCAAGTTGAGGCCTCTAACAAAAGATTACTGTAGATATTGGGAAGAATGACTAAGGAGAACGAAAAGGGATGGAAAGAGGAACTTCCTACAGCTTTGTGGGCTCATAGAATAACCAAATCACAAGCTACAGGAGCTTCACCCTTTTCTCTAGTCTATGACACAAAGGTTGTTATCTCAAAAGATTTAGTAAGGCTAGCAGTGAAACTAGCAGAGATTTTAGGGATACCAAAAGAAGCTACTTTGGAAATTGTGGAAGAAATGCATGATAATGCTGCCTTTCATAACCGCCTTTACCAAGTTAATATGAAGGCTAGGCATGAAGGCCAAGTTAGGGAAAGAAGGTTTCAAGTGGGAGAACTATTTGGAAAACTACCTCGCATATGCGAGTAGTGGCTGGAGCTGTTAAACACAAGTTTTCTCCAAAATGAGAAGGACCATACATAGTGGAAGAAGCACATCCAACAGGACACTATTGGCTAAAGGATCAAGTAGGTATAAAGGCGTATAGCCACATTAGCGGAGCTCACCTTAAGAAATATCATGCTTAATCTTGTAAAAATATATTTTTGCCGCCATCATGTCAAACTTATGTTGTGTTCCACAATTCTTATACTATTGTAAATAAGTCTTTTATTCAGCTATTTCATATTCTATTGTTCAGGATATGAATGCAAAGTCTAGATAACTTAACTGAATAAAGCATAGTAAAGTTTATAATACAACCATATGGCCTTTCAAGACCATAAACATATTACAACTTGCAAATTAGACAATGTTTGTGAGAGAACTAATATTTTCAAGAGAGAAGTCTGGATCGCTCAGCTTCTAGCTTACCTTCTAGCTTTTCAACCTCTTTTCTCAAAGAGTTACGTTCTACTATGACACCTTCTAATTAAGCTTGAACGGTAGAACTTGCTTCTTGTTAGGGTGTTAATTCCACTTGAAGTTTGTTGATAGATTCCTCGAGCTGAGTCATTGAAGTGTTACGTACCTATAAGGCTGATTCGGTTTCCTTTGCTTTGTTGATACAAGAGTTTTTATTAGCTTTCAACTCGTGAAGTGAGGATAAGGAAGCATGAAAAGAGGGTCCTACATTCTTCAAGTCCCTTGTTAGGACATATGTGATTCATGTTAGGAATATATATCAACATTTTATGTAATTGGCTAATCCTTTGACAAATGCACTTTATTTGTATTTGAGTAGATTTAGAATGTGTTTAATGCTACTAGAAACAAGTTTTCAAGTTCAAGTGTTAAAGCCATGAAAGTCTATCCAAGAATCAAGTGAAGAACTGTTGTTCATTAAAGCTCGATAGCTTGCTCGACAGCTAGTATCTATCGAGGTTTAAGAAGCTGCTTCAGCCCAAGGCTCGACAACTTCTCAATAGATAGGGTATCTGTCGAGGTTTATGAAAAATAGAATTTCAGTTCTGATTTTCATCCAATCCATGAATGTATGTTTGGGCTTTCTTTTCTCACAACCTTAAACATATATAAGGATTAATTTAAGGGTTGTCATAGGTAGCATAGTTGCATAAGAGCACAATTGCAAAAGTGTGAAGAAAAGTGACTGGAAACCTAGTTTGCCCTAGTTCATCTTGAAGAAGTTGCTATGTTTGTACACCGTAGGGTTTTGTGACAGAGAAACTTCATGATCTTCATCGTGTGATGAACTAAAGAACTTTGTAGCCAACAACTTTCTCAAGTTGGTGATCCTGTCACGTACTGGGATCCACGCATCTATTGGTTAGTCACGTACTAGGAGCTATGCAATATAAGGAGAGATTGTCACTACAGAACAAGTCCAATTAGATATTGCGGTAAGGGTTCAACTGTAGGTTGGTATAAGGTACTGAGATTCCTTTACTTGTAACCGCTTGTTTTAATAATAGTGGAATCTCGGGAGTGGTGACCTTAAAATCACCCTATGGGGTTTTTTGCCCCGGAGGTTTTCCCCATTCGTAAACAAATCACCATGTCAAATTTAATTTCCACTGCATTATACTTTATTTGGTGATTTGTTAATGCTACCAAGCTCATTGCATGTAATTGAACCTAATTAATTCACTTGGCTAATTAATTAGTTAACTCATCACAAGGAGACAATACAATCTTGGCCTATCATCCCTCAATGCAGTGACATGGCTTTTTAACCAGCCGTCATTAACACTTAGGCCCTCAGCCTCACTTAGTGTGGAAAGAAAATTGTCAAAAGGAAGAGCTAGACAATCCTCTTTGCCCTTTAACAGTAGTTGGGATATGATAGACCCAATTTTTTGTAAGAGAAAGCTCCTAAGTGACAAGGTCCATTTGCTAGCATCCTTCATGGTTTTGGGATATTTTGAGAGAAATTGAGAACAATTTGCTCTTAAATTAGGAGAAATTAATGAGAGCAATGGATCAGATTCTATTATGGTGCTTTCACTCTCTTGCTCTTTAGAAGTAGCTTCTGTTAAATCTTCTTTTTCCTAAGGATTTTTGGCATACACCCGATTTGAATCCTCCCTTTCAATGTTAGATTCTGTTTCTTCATTAGAAGACATTTCTTATACAAAAACCTCTTGGGTTGAAGAAGTGACTTTTACCTTGGGTTGAGCCTGGGAAACAGATCCTGTAACCTATCAAAGGTTAAAAATGAAGAAAGGAAGAAAAGTTATTTGTGCCATTGATTAAGAGAAGATGTTACAAGAGTTTAGTCACTATAGAGAAGAGAGTGTACATCGGGCTTCTTGTTAGAAGGGTTTTTTGCATTCTTCTTCCTCTTAATGTCTGAAGGTTTGGCTTTAGGAAGGATTTTCAAAGTCAAATCACCTTGAAAAATAGATGGGATATCCACGCGTCGGGCAGCACTTTCCCCAAAATTCCTAACACTTTCTCTAATTTCGGACCACCATGACTTGAATCGAGGTGAAGGTAGTCCAGTTCTGGTGGGGGAAGTAAAGGGGATTTCGGGGCTTGATACCAATATTTTTATGAGATTCTCTCTTTTAAAGGCTAAGGAGGCCACTACAGCGAGTAAAGCTAAAGTAGAGAGATGTCCTAATGTGCCTTGGTCAAAACCAAATTGGCAGGCAGACCTATAGGAATTATAAGTTTTGAGTCTCATACTCATCTTGATAGCTTGTCTGAAGATGAGAAGGAAAAGCAAAGGAAACAAAAGAAAGTTCTTCCTCAGATAGGGGGTGTCTCTATAAAGGGAAACAAAAATACTTTCTAAGGAAGTGAACAGTGGGGGGAGTCCACCCTCTACGGCAGTGTAACAACCCAAGTCAAAAAAAAAAAAAAAAAAAAAAAAAAAAAAAAAAAAAAAAAAAAAAAAAAGAGAAAGAGAGAGAAAAGTAAGATTTTTATGGGTCCCACATGCTCCCACCTTCCCCACCGTTCCCCACCACTCATTTTCACTCTATCTCTTATCTCTTTGACCGGCCAAAGCTCTTCACTTCTCCTTTCTTTCTTTTTCTACTTTTTCATTTTCTATCTAACACTTCTCTCTTCACTCCCTCACACTCTCCCACCGGTGTACCTCTTTCCCCACCATCTCCACCATCATTTTTCCGGCAAGATCACTGGAAAATCCTTAAGAACCTCTAGGCACCTTCACATCTTTTATTTAAGGTAAAATTTCTAATCCTTTTGGTGAGTTTTATATTTTGCTTGAGATTATATTTTTATCTAAGCTTTGATAATGATACCCAGGTGATTTATAAGCTTTGGAAGTGATATTTTTGTGTTTATATGTATAGGTTTTGTCTTGGTGGCTATCTAAGTGGTGAAGATTTCGGGGTTTTGGCTTTTTAATGTGAAATAGATGGTAAATATAATTTTTATTGATTATTTGGAGTTAGTTGAAGTTCTAAATTGTTTGTCTTGGAGGATATTGTCATTTTGCTTCCGTGGGTCACTTGATGATATTATATAAATTCTATGGAAGCTAATCATAATGTTGGAGATGATATTGAATGAGTTAACTTTATAAATTGGAGCCTATGCCTTGTGAATTAAATTGTTGAGAAAATTTGGAAGTGGAATACATTATTGATGAGGTTAAGTGCTAAGCTTGCCTAATTAAATGCTTATTTGGCAATTCTTAATTTGTAGCTAGATAAAATTTCAAGCTTTATGCATATTGTGATAGGTTTGCTTGATATTGTTTAGGTTTGAGCTAATCTCCTTTGGAGCTTGAAGAATTAGGCTTTTTGTATGTTGCAAGGTAAGTAGCTTTTTAATGGGATTTAAAAAAAAAAATAATAACCATGTTGCATAAACATTGTTTTTGGGTCAAACACATTTTGGAAAATTATATATGGATATATGTTTTTTTAAAAGTGTTGTGTTGTGACCCTATTATATATTAGTATCTTTGAAAAGTGCATCATATTTGGGGAAATGCATGAATTGTTGACATGAAAAAATGAGCATATTTTATTTAATCTTTGATAAGGAAATCATGGATTTTATGGTATATTGGAAAATTTAAAGATGCTTATCTTGTCTTGTTATTTGGAAAATTTATAGAAAATCTTTTTGACAAGAATGAAATTGAAAACCTTACAAAATTTGTGGAAGTTAGATTATTTAAGGTTTTTTTGAAATTACCTGGATATAAACTATATATTTGAAAGTACATGTATACCCGTGAGCTTTATGTTGTTTTAACCTTATGTCATGTGTGATTTCCCAGTGATCACTCGATTTGCTTTTCGTAGTCTTTGTGACAACAAAATCAGATCCAGGTCAATGCCCTTTCACTTTGAAAGACACATTCTTCCCTACTGCCCATGTGGGGGAAGAGGTTCCTTGATTGTGTGTGGGTGAGGCTGTGGGTGAGGCTGTTGCCCATAGGGCCAAAAGACCACATGCAAAAGAGGTCTTATTTGACGCGCTCTCCCTGCTGCCCATAGGGGGGGAGAGAAAAACCTTAAGGGCATGGGTGAGGTCGCTGCCCATGGGTGGATCCCCTGACCAGTCTATGTGGTAGTGTGGTATATTTGTGATAATTCCTGAAGTGTTCCCACAACCATATTTGTAAAAAGGCAACGGGTACAAAGGTTTCAACTTGAAATCTACCCTATGAGCATTGCAAGTCAAGAGTAAAATGATCTAAGTGAGAATACAAAGAGCAAGGGGAAAGGATTGTCCTTTGTCTAGTTTAACAGCTAAAGGGAAATGTCAGCTTAGAATCTTCTCATGGGGATATCCCTCAAATAGGTGGCGAGATAGTAAGAAAGAAATAAAGGCTTCAAGTTCATAAGGGTTAGAGTTACCTTCTCCTACAACAAATTCGATGCCTTCCTTCAAAGAGTCGTCATTGGCTTCCTTAACCACGCCATCAGCATATTTCCTCCAGAAGTACTTGATCCATCCCCAGAAGTTAGCCCTGTAACCTTTGTCTCCGCCAACACCAGTATCTTCTGGTACTACCTCATTGGGGGCTTTCCCTTTTCTTGCTACCTTTAAGACGAGTTTCGTTAAAGTTTTCTTCACCACATCTTCAAGGAATTTCATTGCTTTAGACTCATCAGGATATAAAGATATGTTGACTACTTCACCATCTCCAAACAGGGGAAGTCTTAATATCTCATAAACATCTTTTAGAGATGGAGAGATTTCATGACACCTTATGAAAAAGGTATGAGTAGTGGGATTTCACCGATACAGAAGAGAGAGAAGAGTTCCACTATCTTTGCTGATTTTTAGACTAGAGAACACAAGAATGGTGTCCATAAGTTTCACTCTCTATAAGATATCCACGAAAGGAGGATGAGCTAACACTCTACGACACCAGCTTCTCCAACCTCTAGAAACAGAAGTGTTGGATTTAAAGACCACATATACGGTGGGAGCAAAGTCCCATCTGCAGGTGCCAAGCCTAAGAATGTGCTTTAACTCCAAATCCATTATCAAAAGATCGCCAGGTTCCCCATAAGGAGGGTCTTCAGAACAAGGGGCTGAATCCCAATCAAGACTTTTAACAAACAGATAGTCTTCAAAGAAGGGAGGGATAATCCACTGTTTCTCTATGGAAGGATTTTCATCTCCCCCTAGAAGGGCCCTAGAAGGGGTTTGTTACTCTTCGAAGGTGTACGTTCTAAAAATTTTGCAAAACTAGATCTTAAACCACGCTTTACACTCATGATTTGGTGTCTTAAAAGAGTTCTAGGTTTTGGGTTGAAGAAGAACAAGATAAGGAAAAAAGAGAAAAATAAGGAAGGGAAATATTTTCTTTTCCTTTTCTACTTTGGGGAGTTAATCTTTTCCCTCCAAAAGAGGCTAGTTCAAAAATGAGATATCTTTTCAAAATTGACATGTGTTAGCATAGGGAAAGAACTGAATTTCTGACAAAAAAGGTAGATGATGGTGCTGAAATCAAGGAAGCCGCCTTCACTAACAAAGTGTAAAGGTGTGATCCTTCTCCAATAGGTTAAGTTTGGTTAGTTTCATTTCATTTTTGTTAACTGACATATTTACATTTTATGTCTATTTGTAGAAATTTTATGTGGTAAAATAAACATAAAGCATAACATAAGTGTAAATAGTAAACATATAATAAAAAAAACTTTCTTTTTCTTTCTTATATATTTTTGTGTTTAAGTTTTTTTACAAAAATTGGAAAGAGGGATTTAAATGATTTGGCTCTTGATGTGCATTGATAATAGCTTAATTTTACATATTTATATCATTGTTAGAAAGCATTATCATACTTATTTTGAGGTAATTCATGCATTTTATAGTTGGTTTTGGAATAATGGTGAATAATCAATTTTGTGCTTAATTAAATCTTATTATGTGAATTTATCTTTTGTAGGAGAATGGAATTAAATAAGTGGATTTGTGCAAAGAAGAAAGCTAATGGACTTTACTTTTACAAGGGCTATGATGAAGTTAAATAAGACCAACCCAATTAAATTTAAGTTCAATTGGAGTAGAGAATCAAAGGAAATTTGCATCAAATCCAAGTTCAATTCGGATTAGGATTCCAGACTGCACATCAGTTAGTATTTTTAGCATAACTTTCGGCTCAGATGTCCAATCAAGATGATTCAAGTTGGGCTGGAAAGTTAACTTAAAGTTCTACAACTTTGTTGTTTACCAAAAGTCCTAATTCTGGCGTTAAATGGGCCAAAATTGTCGGTTAAGTGAAGCCTAAAATCTGGAATTTTCTCCAAACGGGAATTCAACTTGTAATAGGATTCCTTGACTTATTTAAAGACTCTTTAGGGCAAAATTCAAAGGAGGCCAGTGCTAGGACTAAGGGCTGAACATAGAGAGTGCGGCTACTTCTTTGGTTTTCTTCCATGACAGTTAGTTTTATTTTATTTGTCTAGTTTAATGTTTAGTATTTTATTCTTGTGTTTTATTTTAATTACTATGAGTAGCTAAATTTATAATTAGGGTTGAGGATGAAACCTTGTTAAGGATTATCAATAATATTTATGTGATTTTATTTTTTCCACAATAGTTGTTCTTTAATGATTTAAATTGTTCTTGCTTCATATCAATTGACTGAGATGAGATTCTAGATATGAGTTCAATCATGTTTTTCTTATGATTTAGGATTTGTCTTAATTAATTGAATGCTTGGTTTAAATTCTTGATTATAAAATTGGATATCGCTTGTGATTTATCTATCAATGGATACAATTTATGATTTGATTTTTAGAATTGGATATATCTTGTGATTTGTTTGGCTATAGATACAATTGATGATTTGATTTTATACTTAAGAAGCGAAGAAGAACATGCTTTTGATTTTTAAAATAAGGATTTTAATGAGAATATTTTCCATGATAGCAAGATTGATTTCTAGATTATCATGTAGTGAGTTGGAAAAAATTAATGATCATAAATATATGCTGATATGATTTACAAGGCGGATTCCAAAACCTTAATTCCTTTCCCTTGATTGTTTGCATCTTTTTATTGCTTTATATCTTTTGCTTAGTTTAACTATTTGCTTAGTTTATTTAATTTCAAAACAACTAATTTTTATTAAACTAGATTAGGATTAATTTTGTTAAGATTTGATTAATTTTCCTACGTTCATTCAAGTCCCTGTGGGTTCGACCTCGTTCTTGTCAAACTATACTTCGGTACGGTTCGTACACTTGCGAGTATTTTAAAATTTAACAACAGCTCTTGTGGCCTATCACCTCTTTCCTAAATAAAAACACAAATAATAACAAAATAAATAAAGTTAAAGTTTTATAACCTAAGCCAATAAAAGGCTAAACAAAAACAAATACAATAAAAATAATAATAAAAAAAGACTGCAAGTTTAATGGCGAGCAGATCAAGGAGACCACGGCGCATAGGCATCTGAGTCATCCACAAAGTCCTTTTAGGGATAGTCTGGAGCATGATACTCCATCTCCTCCCCAAACTCATCATCCTCTCTTCTTCCTCCTCCTTTTCTTCGCCTTCATCATCCCCTAAGTCAGAGTCATCACAGGAGTCTGACTCCTTAGAGTCAAAAAGCTCCAAAGCGTTGGACTCTGAGCTTGATTGAGAGGGCCAGTGCCTTCTCCTGCACCTAGAGGGGGCATCCATAAAATCAGCAGTCGCTACATCCTCAACATCTTCTTCAGCCTTCAGCCAAAGTTCCTCTGAGTCCTCTCCTTCTTTGTTGCTCTAGTTGAAGGGTGCAACCTCTTCAGGAATGAAAACTTGAGGAGGTAGAGGGTGTATGGGAAAAGGGAGAGGGGGATGCGCAGGGCTTGGTGGTGGGGAAGGATTGTTGTTGCTGGGAGCGCTCTCAAAAAGAGCCGGAGGTGTGTTTTAGGGAGTTAGAATCAGAAGAGGAAAGGTTTGACATTTTCATGGAGGTTAGGATTCTTTGAAAGAATCTAGAGATACAAAGGGCATGAAGAATGAAGAAGAAACATTCCCTATGTAAATCCCCAATTGCAGTTAAGTGAAGAGACATGGCATTTATGAGGAGTAATGTCTGTCTATTAAAACGCAAGAAACGAAGAGATGCCAAAACAGCTAGAAGCACCCCTATAAGCCATGTGTCAATATTCAAACATCACAAGGCCTAATTACTAAAGTGTTAATGCCTGAACCAATGTGACTGTCAAAGGCCTTTGCCATTAAACGCCATTGACAGTCAGGGGGCTAATGTGCGTAACACCACTAAGGCATGGGAGAAAGCATATGTGGTTAGATTTGGACCTTACACGTGGAATGACTATGAGCAAAGGAAGAGCAGGCATTAGCTAAAAGATCCTATTCTTGGTCTGTGCCAAAGCGTGACTGCCTTGGGAAGGAAGTAAGATATGCACTTGACATGGTACTCAAGCACTCACAAAAAGGGAGATAGTAACTTTCTAAGGTCAGCAACTATGAGGACACCCCTTACTGGTTGAATGTATGTTAGACCATTTCAGGGACACGTGTATTATTCATAGCACTCCTGATGTCCTTCTTAATGTCCAGGATTGGTTTCCCAAATAGTGGCAACGTCACCTACCCACGGGTCCCAGTGCCATATTGGCGCAATTTCTATCCTCTATTCAGCAGATAATATCACAGCTGTGGAAAGGTCCAAAATAGAGAAATAATGACTTAACACCTGTCTTTGTACTTAGCCATATTCCTCAGACTATAAGAGGAACATGTAGCTGTATTTTTAGGGTAAGAACCCAAACAAATATATGAAGAAGAGAGTAGAAAGTTAACAAGATAGGAAGGTAGAAGACAAGGTTTCTCTTGAAGGAAGAACACCCTTATTGTACAAGATTGACTTGTTTTCCCACATAATACAAAGCTGAATAGGGCAAGAACATTCCATTCTTGCTCAAACCGTGGTTTTTCATCCCTTTTCTAGGGTTTTCCACGTACATCTTGTGTCCTTTTACATTCTTGCTATCACTTCCTTCTTCTTTATCGTGTGTCATGTCAAAGTAGCATCCTTGTCACTTATAAGCTTTTTCATGTAAATGTATTGTTAAATAACTTATTTTATTCCTCAATATAAGCTTAAATCTAACTTGCACGTACAATTGTATATAATGATATTACTCTTAAAATATGATGATCATTACTTTTAAAATTTTAAAGGATCATTATCTTGTACATGATGATGATGAGTGTCCATGATTAGATGATGATCAATTACCATAGTCATATATTTGAGCTCCATAACTAAATATTTAAATATACAATGTACCAAAGAAGGAAAATTAGGGTCGGTGTTCTTGCTAAATTAATACACAAACTTAGATTTACATCGATGAAGAACGACAAAGGTGAAATTAGGCATGTAATCATTAGATGAGAGAATGATAATTGATGATGAAAGTGATATTGATGATGACGGAAATTTATGGTAGACTTTGATATGAGATGATAGAAGCTTAAGTTGCATTTTTTTTCCCTAGAATTAAGTCCAACTTAAAGTGTGCAAGAAAAAGAAAAAGAAAAAGAAAAAGAAAAAAAAAAAACCGAAGTGCTTATTCAACCCAATTTTTTTAGGTTGAAATAAAGAACAACAAAATTATCGTCCAAAATTGTAGACTCTTTTTTTTCTCTGTGGCTGAAGGAAAAGGGTGGAATTTTTCGTTATTAGCCAATGAACTTCTAAGAACAATCATGGAAATGGTTCCTATAAAAGAAGGTCTCAATTTTATTCTTTTTCGGAATATAAGAAGGTCCTAATAGATTATTCAAATATGGTAAATTTTGCCTATCAAAAAACTATATATATATATATATATATGTGTGTGTGTGTGTGTGTGTGTGGATATAAGAATCCATAAACTATCTCACTCTCACAAAAGTCTGTACAAAAGTTCTTATTCATATGATTTTTCTCTGTTACAATTCTCACTCTATGTTTCACTCCCTCCTTTCGTTTGTCTTCTTTTTCTTTTTATACTCTTCCTCCTCCTTCTTCTTCATCCTTATCTTGTGCCTGATTCTCCTTATTTTCATCTCCAACATGTGTCATAGTAAGTGTTGTCCTAGTTTGGTTGGGCAGCCTTCTGTCCCATCAAGCTCTTCTGTTCTTGAGCTCATGATGAACAAAGACTTTTGGGACTTCTTGTTTTATTCTGATAAGTTATCTATTGCATTAAATGATATGGTATTAGGTGGATCATTGTGGATCTATTAGGAAGATCTGAAGGGCTTCCTCGGATGCTATGTGTACCACAGTGGATTTATAAGGGTTATTCGGAGAGCTTCCTCAAACGATATATGTACCTTGGTGGGATGCACTTGATAGTTCAGGCTTCCTCGGATAATGTGCATACCTCAGTGGGATGCCTTTGGTATTTCATTTATGGGTATGTACCTCGAATGGTTCAAGTGGTCCATTCATGTTTGGACTGAGGGTGGTGGGCCTTGTTTAGTCAATTCTCGGGGTTTGGGATCTTGGGGGTACTTTTCATAATCTCTTATTTTATCTTTTACCCTTGTTTCGAGGTATGTTTTTCGGTAGTTGGGCTTCGTTTCTCGAAAAGGCACATTCTGGGTTTATTCTGGTCTAAGGCCTAATGCTTACTTGAGTTTTAAGTGTCACATCCCTACATAAATAATTTTTGAAAATTAAGAAAAATTAATATTTTATTAAATAAAATTTAGAATAGATATTAGATAATTCGATATGAGTGTTTTGAAAAGGGGTTTGAAAAAATATACTAAAGTAGACTATTTTTTTTTGCAAGAATTAATGTAAATGCTCAAGGGACATTGTAAACATATTTCACAAGGCGTTACCGACAAAGTACTTCACTGAAGGTGCTAAAGGGGTGTCATTGTCACAAGGGACAGAAAATATTTTAAAGAGCAAACTTTATGTGGCGTGGGAGGGTGCATATTATTGAAAAGCAACATTGAAAAAAGTATATTTATGTTCTCTTCAATGTTCAGCTCAATGTGGGTGATACCATACCGTACCGGCCGGTATATACCGTGTCGGCCAGTGCATTAGTACAGGTACACCCCTATTTTGTACCAAAAATAATACCGGTCATATCGGCCGCGTATTGGCGAAATCCAGCTATTTCGGCCGGTAAATGGATACCTGGCCGAAGCACAAAAAGTCTCATATGCAATGAAAAAAAAAACAGAGAAGAAGGAGAAAAAGAAGAACAAAACTCTCTATTTGCTTCTCATCAGAAAACAGTGGTGAAGCACAAAATCGACGGAGCTCTCAAACAAAATACAAACTTAAATCACAATTTTAAAACTAATCAAATTAGAACAGAAAAAAGAAAAAAAGAAAAAAAAGAAAAAAAAAAGAGCAAAGCTGACCCATCTGAGCTTTGGTGGGGAGGAGGACCTGTGTTGGTGGGAGGGGAAAAAAAGGTTGTCCAGATGAAGTGCTATTGAAGAAAAGAAAAAAGAAAGTTGAAGAGAGCTCCAGATGAACTGATGAAGTGCTAGAGAAGAAAAGAAAGAAGAAAAGTCAAGAGAGCTACAGATGAACTGATGAAGTGCTAGTCTGCTAGAGAAGACGTGAAGATAGAGAGAAGGGAAAGGTGTGGAGGAGAAAAAAAGAGGAAAAAAGAAAAAGAAAAGAAGAGAAAAGAAACGTGTGGATGAAAAAAAATAAAGAGATAAGGAAAAAAAATAAAGAATAAGAAATTAAAATTTAGAAATGCAAGTACAATATTTTCACAATAAATCTTAAGTAGTTGGTTGTTATTAACTAATACTGATTAAAAAAAAATATTTAAGTGACGTGTTCAAATTAAAATCAATAATAACTTACCAAGTATGATTTATTGTGAAAATATTGTAAAGTGTTAAAAACATAACACTTCTTATTAAACAATAATACTCCCACTGACAGCACACACTAATACTACTGCTACACTTTTTTTTTTTTTGAGATAATCTACTGCTACACATTAGACTAAAATTTTTTACTGCCATCCAACTGTAAATAATAACTTTTGATAAGTACAAATGGTAATTTAAAATATTTATAACCACTCTTTTCTTTTTTCTTTTTTTGAGGATCTTCTTTCTTTTTCCTTATTAGATAAATTCTACTGCCATTTTTGTTAGACTTTAGATAAGTACAATCATATCTTCTTAAAAAATAAAAAAAGAATAAGTATAAACTTACAAATTATGTGAATTTTGACCAACCAATGTATCAAAAAATAAATAAATTTAAATGTAAATATTTTTATATATTTATCTATATATATACTTAAAGGAATTTCAATTTATGTAAGGATATATAAAATTAATGGTAAACCCGAAACGGTACAATGGTATTGACTGGTACCCGAAATATATCGTACCGCTAGCCAAACCGGTACAACCTCCGGTACTGTATTGACTTTCTTGGTTCAGCTAACTATGGTAATAGTTTTTTAACAAAAAAAATAAAAATAAATAAATAAAAGCTAAATATGGTAATAAAGCAAAATGGGTGATACATTTGAGTAAAACTAAGCTCTGTAAAACTTCACGTGACCATCTATGTGAAATCAACGCAACCCCAATAAGATTACTATTCTTGTCTCCTCTTAGAGCATTCACATCAACAATTGCAAAAATTTTAGCATTTACAATATCAAAACACTACTTTTTCAATTTTAACACCTCATTTTACAATATACCATATATCAAAACTTCTATTTTTTTTTACAAATTCATTTAAATATTATTTCTTTATAATTTTTTATTCCTTTTTTTTTATAAATTTTTTTCATCCTCTCTTTTTGGTCTCATTGTATCTCTCTCTCTCTCTCCCTCTCGGTCTCACTGTCTCTCCCTCTTGATGACCCACGCCGATGAGACCGATCAAGTTGACGATCCATGCTGGTCACGTCAATGATCCACGAATGCAGACCCACGAACCCAGACCCACAAACCCAGACCCACAAAATCACCGGAGCACATCAAACCATGACCCAAAATGCCAAATTCATAACCCACACAACCACTACCGAATCTAACATCAAATCACAAACTTTATAAATAAAAAAAAACATAAAAAAAAAAAACCAATGCAATAGAGATCGGCTTGGCTTGATGCTCCGGCTTGGGTTTCATCGGAGAGGGAGGCAAAGACGTCGAGCAGAGGGAGAGAGAGAGCAGAGAAATAGGAGCAAGAATGAGAGACGGAAGAAACGGAAATGAGAAAGAAAATAATAAGAAGAAAAGAAAGTGGGCCCCACCTGAATAAAAAAATAATATAAATTTTACAGTTGGTGAACAGTGCGGTCTCAAATATGAGATTGCACTGTTCATCAATGCCAAATATTATAGCCTTTAAAACACTTGATGGAGGTGGTTTTTTAGAGTTTGGTGTGTCAAATGTCAAATATTTGGCATTTGATACCCTTGATGAAAATGCTCTTACACATTTTCAACGATGTGAGGTGCTAAAGGGGAACGCTCTTTGTCTTTGCCTTGTCTAACTATAGTTGAAGTTGATTTAAATTGACATTATCAAGATCACTTTATAAGACAATTATTATATGCATTTGTGCTAGAGTTTTGTCAAACTTCCAAGATATGCTGAAAAAAAATTTTTGCTAACATCATCATGGTGGTTTCTGATGTAAGATATGACCATATCAAACATATTCTACTTGGAAATAGTTTAGATATACTGCAAAAATCCACCCAAGTACTACACAATAGAATTAGCAAACTAGTGATACAAATTACCCAATACATTCATTTGCCTCGAAAAATATTTGGGATATGGCTTCAAAAGCCCTCTTATGTACTATAAAGTTGATCATTTTTTTTTTCTTTTTTTGAGGTTAAAATATGAAATGTTGATCAGGTTTTACTCGGGTGTTGTTGCCGAGCCTGGATCCATCATTGTCAATAAAATTGAACTGGTGACTTGAAGATTTTTTTTTGTGAAAAAAAATTAATATAAAAAAAACTAATAATGTTGATAAGTAATTCTAAGGTGATATAATCTAGACTCACATTTATTGAGAATTGAAAACACCTATACTTATCAAAAAGAAAAAGAAAGAGAATTGAAAACCCACCAAATTAAAATATTTTCAGAATGCTTCTGGTACGTTAGTGTATCAAAGTGTTCTTCAGTCATATCAGATGACTTGGTGACTAATTAAGATGATATAAGAAGTATCATGTTGAACAATGTTGAGAGCCTTAAATGATAAGATGGCCAAAATTGGTTCTTGCAAAAGATGAGGCTATACTAGTTAAGTGAAAATCTTAGTGCGATAAATACCTATGACCCGTTTAGATAGAGGGGAGAAGGAGGGGGAGTGGAGAAGAGTAGAGTTAGTTTAATATAGACTTAATTTTGAACTAAATCTACTGTACTCTACTCCCCCTCCCTTTCCCTCAATCCAAACGGATCATTATACTTTAGAAATTGGCGTCCTCTGAGATAGTTTATCTTAGTGCTATCTACATTTTTTTTTGGTAGAACCATCACTACTCTTGGCGCATGTGAGGCATGCTTATCTACTACTATTTTCTGTCGCTATTCTTTGTTGCTTTGCTGCTTACCATAAAAGGAATAAATACAGTGTCTTTGCCTGTCAGAATGTATGCCAACTTTGTTAAAAAGATCAACAAACTAAAGTGTGATAACTGTGATCACATTTTTGTCACTATTGGACTAGAGTTCAATAGTTAGTGCTTTAGTGTAGGGACCTATGTTGCTCCCATAGGTAAAATTTTGAGGAAATCTTTAATTCATTGGAGTGAAAGTATCACATGCTGAATGCTATAGCAAGTGATTAAATGATTAACACAGAACAATGATTAAATGTCATATGTCACTAACAACTAACTAATTAAATAAAGACTAGATTACAAGTAGTTTTATAAGCACTTGATACTAAACGACTGTAGCTTAGTGCAGCCTATGATCTTCAACTTCAACATGTGTCTAAACTTCAATCTTCAATTTTTGTGTTTCATCTCCAAGTCTCATAGCCTCATATTTTAACAAATAGAACTTGAACAAACAGGTGTAGAATGTGTATGGATATGAACTTTACTAAAACATGTGTTGAAATATTAAATTTTCAACAACAAAAAAATAGTTACTTAAAAAAAATGTCCAAGCAAGATTTATTAAAGAATATAAATTTTGGACAAGTTCATAAGACCAAAAAAATTTCCCTCCAAAATTAACAAAGTTATTTAAAAAATAGTGCAAAAAAGAAAAATATAAGGATGATATTAAAAAATAAAGGAAAAATAATATTAAACAAAACCCCACACTCACATCACTTGACAAAGGAGGTGGGGTTGTTTATGGTAGCATAAACTTACTGTCACAATGTCATATCTTTATTAAAAAAACAGAAAAAGGGATAAGATGAAAGTGGGACATGTGGCTGAGTAACTTCTTGCCACACACACCACTGAAATGCTTTCAAAAGCAAAAAGTAGCTAATAATCAGCTACAATTTACGCCAACTGCCTTGAAAGATGCTAGTGCAATACTGCACTTTCTTTGCAGTTTTGGCCCATGAATTGATTGTAAAGTTGTAATTTACAACTAATTTATGTTGGCGTTAATTCCGTGTCAAATTTGATTATAATTTCTTCAATCATGTTTCCCTGTATTTCTGTGGGTTTTTTAATTGTAAGGGATGAGTAGTGTGAGAGAGTGTGAAGACTCAAACTTAAAAGGATGAACAAGTGGATTTCACAAGTGCCTCATGAGAAGCTTACCCATGAAATAGCCACATGTAGAGCATATGACTGGAAGGTGAAGAGTCATGCCAGCCTAGAGGATTTCACAAGTGTTTTGCGAGTAAAGCCTTCCCGCGAAATACTCGTGAGACGTTCTATTTGGCAAAATATCATGTTTTGCTTTACCTAGTCTTTACCCACCCTATATATACCCTTATTACCCACATATTGTAAATAGTGTTTTTTAGAGAAAAAACCCTAAAAAATACACTTGAGAGTTAGAGATTGTTATACCCACAATTATCTACACATTTCCTTGTGGTTTTTCTCTACTCTTACCTCTCATCTCTAAATCCTTGAGAGGTTGATAGTCCAAACACTTACCACACCCAATCTAAGTGTTAAGTGGGATTTTGGTGCCGCTAGGAAGCTTTGGAAGGAGTCATTCATTGGCGGATGCAATCAGGCTGAATTGCGAGATCTGGGAAAGCTAGAGAATACTAGGTTCCGAGAAGCCAGTTGGTAGCAGGAGCTTGAAGGGCTCAAGTAGATTGGGTAGACTAAGCTTGGAGGGTCTTTTGTTATTCAAGTACTCCAACTTTATTCTCTGGTGGATCGATTACCGCTTGGAGGGCGGCATAGAGGTTTTTTGCCGAATTCTTCGGTTTCCTCTTCGATAACACGTCTTGGTGTTATCTTGTGCTTGCATCATTCTTCCCTACCCTTTAAGCTTGTATTTTATTGTTGATATTGGATAAATATGGCTTAGGGTAGTGTTTTCGGTAGTTTACGCTCATTTACTCTTATTCCGCACTTAGTTTAAGTTAGAGTAAAAGCAATCTAGCCGTAATTTTTATTGGGGGTCTAAACAAGTTCTTGTGTTTTCATATAAATCCGAGCTTTCAAATCAGTTAAGAGAAAAAGGGGGGGGGGGGGAAATGGTTTCCCAATTCCTCTATAAATTAAAGAGATTTCAGCAGATTAAAAAAAAAAGAGAAGCATGCACAAAAGAAGAAAAGCACAACAAAACATAGAGAAAAAAAAAAAGAATAAGAGAGACACAGACAGAGATAGAGAGCAACAAACAGAGGAGGAACACACAGCATCAGCATTAGGTTGAGACTTTATCAGTTCCTCTCTTCTTTAAATCTCTCCTTCTCTCTTCCTCAAATCTGAAATTTTGTTTGGTAAAACAAATAAAGTTGGGTTTCATAAGGAGTTCCTAACTCTATACATGAAGTTTTAAATATGAATCCCTGACTTGTAAATCCTATTTGAACATTACCAAATAAAAATTCTCAAGCTTTGGTTCAGTGTGTTCTCAACTAGAGTCCTTAACTCTACCAAATCAAACTCATCAATAGAGTCCTTGACTCTACTCAATTAATGGAGTCTTTGATTCTACAATATTTTAGTGGAGTTCTTGACTCTACCCAATTAATGGAGTCTTTGACTCTACCAATTTCAATGGAGTCTTTGATTCTACCACATCAATGGAGTCTTTGACTCTATCCAATTAATGGAATCCTTGACTCCACCACATTTCAATGGAGTCCTTGACTCCCAAAATTATTTTAAATAAAGTGGGGATTCTAATTCCTTCAAATTACAACATGACTAATTCTTTGGGATTCCCAATTTCTTAATCAAGATTGGAATTAATAATTCACAAAATAAAATGACCATAAAAATTGATTTGAGGAAATTTTCCAATTCCCAATTCCTAAACACATGTTCATAAAAACAAAATTGCTTCAAAGGAGTTTTCTTTCCCTTAATTAAATTTGAGACCTCAATCAAAATATCATTAAAATTCCTACAAAGAAGCAAATGAAAGAAAATGAAAATTGCTTGGACATACAACTTCACAAAGAGAGAATCTTTGGTTCAATTTCCATAAAAACATGGTCCCTGACTTATTCTTGAGATTAAAATCAATTATCTCACCCAAAAAAAAAAAATTAAGTCGATGCTAAATTAAATACAAAGTATTTGACTTAAATGTCTATCATTTAAATTGGGCAAAATCATATTTGAGGATTTTAAATCTAAAACCTCAAATTAAGAACTGCGAATTGCCTTGGCCCCTGTCAAAGGTATGTAGGCAACCTAAATAAATTATTAGGTGCAGCCACAAATAAATAAAAAACATATATCCTCTTAGACATGAAAATAAATAAACTGATATACAAAGACGGTGTGGTTGCAATCAAAGGGTCTTCCCTTGAAACAAGGGATTGTAATAAGAGATACATTGTCTTGAATGAGAACTACTCACATCAATAAAACTCATACGCCAAAAGGCTTATGGGTGAAATTATGTTTGACGAATTTGACTGAATAACAATTTTTACTAAACATAATTTAACAATTTTTGTTTAACATAATTTGATAACGTTTATTAAACATAATCTAACAATTATTGTTAAACATAGGTTAACAATTTTCGTCAACAACATGTTAATTCAATGGTAATAATTTCCTAATGTTGGCGGTGCAGTAGGGTAATAGTTCAAGGATTCAAGCTTCGCATGCTAGGCAATCAGCCTAAAAGTTTATAACTTGGTTGTAAACTTTAGCCCAACCAGCCAACTTGGTTGGTCAAATTAGTCCAATGACATTAGGAATGTAGCCCAAAAGATAAAAAGTCTTCTAATTCGGCTTCTTATGCTTCAAATATCGTCCCTAGTTAATCCAGGTAAAACTTGTATCCAGCGCCTTTTTTCCAAATTGTTTCATCATGGAAGCAACTAATACAAGATATAGCTCATATGATTGGAGGAGCACTCTTAAAGGTAGAGATTGATGTTTTGCAACGAGGTGCTAGATGGAGAGTTGGAAACGGGAAAAACATAAAAATATGGCAGCACTTCTAGCTCCCAAGGAAACACCCTCCGTAAGTGCTGTCCTATCCTATAGAATCAATGGAGAACTCAACGGTGTCAGAGCTGATCAATGAAACTACAGGCAATGGAATGAAGAATTGATTAATGGAGCCTTTGTGTGTGATGAAGCTGCCATGATAAAAAAAAAAAAAAAAAAAAAAAAAAAAAAAAAAAAAAAAAAAAAAAAAAAAAAAAGGAAATACCGTTGAGACATGTTGCTACAATGGACGTCTTGACATGGCCCCACTCTCATGATGGAAGGTACACATGTAAATCTGGATATAGATTTTTGAAAGCGAAAACCAAGCTGCAATCTGCCTAACAGCCCACACATACAGATTCAAAACTTTTGAATGGCATTTGGTCTCTTCATGTGCCAAACAAAGTTAAGAATTTGATGTGGTGTGCTTGTCGTAATGCTATGCCAATAAAAGCGATCCTGGTGTGAAGAACAATCATTGATGACCCTCTTTGTGACCTCTGCCATGAAGCTCATGAAACTTCTCTGCATGCAATATGGATGTGTAAGGAGGTCGACGTCATTTGGGCTGATCCAGAGTTGTGGTCTTGTCGGAGGGAGGTACATTTTCTCAACTCAAAGAATTATTATCTTGGATGATTGAGCAGAAAAACAATGTCGAACTCTTTGCTATGACTGCGTGGATGATCTGGAAACAAAGAAATTAAGTCCGACTCAACCAAGCAGCTAGCAGCGTCGACCAAATTGCCCAATAGTCCAATGATATGCTTGCTAAATTCCGGGCCTGCCAAACCACTTCGACAACTTCCCTATTAGAGAGGCAGACATGAAATAGGCAGCTCTAGAGAGCTCCATCGATGGACGTGGCAAAAATTAACTTCGATGGGGCTATCTTTTCCGGTGAGAACAAGTCAGGCAGTGGCATTGTAATTGGATATAACTTGGGCTTCGTCATTGCGTCCTGTTCAAAGAAGTTGCAGCAAGCCTACGGTAGTTCTGAAGTTGAAGCATTAGCTGCTGCCACGACTCTGTCCTTTGCAGCTGATATTGGTATTATAAACGCAATTCTGGAAGGCGACTCGCTGGAGGTTATCAGAGCTCTATCTCAAGATATTACTACAGTGTCCGCAATAGGCTCATGGATTGAAGATGCAAAGATCTGCTCTAATAGTTTTTTTAATTACAATACTCTCATAGAAGTATGAGAGTATGTGTTGCTCATAATTTGATAAGATATGTGATAGATATTCCAGATTTTATAGCGTGGATAGAGGATGTTTCACAACATATTTCGACTGTTTTACAAGCTGATTTAGCCGGATAATTTTAATACATTTCGGGTTTTTCCCCAAAAAAAAAAAAAAACTTTATCCAATCCTAAAAATCCGATAAATGTGGATTGGTCCTGGACCTTGGCAAAATAACTATATAGTCTATATTGATTAATTGATACCTATTTGAAGTGTGATAATTAAAAAGTCCACCCCATGTGGCCCAACATCGGCCCAAATCACGAAATTCCAAATATACCCCCACTCCTTTCTCTCTCATTCTCTCACTCACTCACTGTGCGTAGGGTTTTAGCAGAACCAACCAACCCAATTGACCATTTCTACAAAATCACTCGCACATAGAAACACAACAATGGCGTCAAAAACCCTAGTCCGAACTGGAGCGTCGCTGGTGAACCGGTTTTTGTCGAACCCGTTTCTTCGGCAGAGTCCGAACCCGAATTCGAATCAGCGGATCGTGTCTCAGGGCCTCGATATCGCTCCGAAGCTATTCCCGTCGCTCTCCAAGTTCGAAAACTCACTCCACTTGCCTCAGTACCAAAACGACGCCGAATCGATCCGAAAGGTCGCCTCCGAAGGCTTCGTATACCCCTCTGGCCTCCCTTCTCTCAGCTTCTACTTGCCAGAAGGTACTCTCTCTCTCTGTTATATGTGTGTGTGTGTGTGTGTGTGTGTGAAAATCATCTGTTTGGTTTCTGGGAAAATGAGGTAAGGAGGTGAGAAATTGGAAATCTTTGGACTTTTAAATTATGCACTTTTTTTTATTTTTTTATATATATAATGAAATTGGTGTGTGTGTGTGTGTGTGTGTGTAGAAGTCCTCTGTTTGGTTGCTGGGAAAATGAGGTGAGGAGGTAAGAAATTAGAAATATTTAGACTTTGAAATTATACATTTACTATAAAAATGGTGTATGTGTATATGTAAAAGTCCTCTGGTTGCTGGGAAAATGAGATGAGAAATTAGAGATCTTTGTTCTTTTAAATTATGCATTTTCTTATGAAATTGGTAACTAAGTGTGTGTGTGTGTGTGTGTGTGTGTGTGTGTGTGACTCCTTTTGGTTTCTTTGAATGTGAGATAAGGAGATAAGAAATTAGAAATCTTTAGGCATTTAAATTATATATTTTCTATGGAAATGGTGTGTGTGTGTATGTCATAGTCCTTTGGTTGCTGGGAAAATGAGGTGAGGAGATGAAAAATTAGGAATCTTTGGACATTTAAATTATGCATTTTTTATGAAATTGGTAGCTGCATGTGTGTGTGCGGTTGACTTTTACATTATGCATTTTCTATGAAGTTGGTAAGAGTGTGTGTCTGTAAAATTAGAAATGTACTCTGGTTTCTGGGAAAGGGAGGTGAAGGAGATAAGAAATTACAAATATTTGGACTTTTGAATTATGGATTTTCTATGTATGTATGAATGAAAGTTCTGTTTGGTATATGAGGAAATGTATGAATGGATGGGCTAGCTGTTTGTTAATGGTCTGTCTGGTTTATGGTAAAATTGGTAAGAGATACTAATAAATTAGGAATTTGGGGTTTATAAATTATGCACTTTTTAAACTATGCTCTGTTTGGTTTCTAAGGAAATGGAAGGATAGACTAGATGTTTTTGTTAATGGTTTATCTGTTTGCTGGGAAAATGTGGAGAGGGAGAGAGAGAGAGAGAGAGTGATGATGATGATGAATTATAGATTTTTTATTATTTAAATTATGCATCTTTAGGTTGCGGTGAACATCAAAAGGGTGTTTCTTGTTAACTTTGATATAGCAAATATCTAGTTCCTTATTGATAACTTGAATGTGATCTCAATATCTTATGTCATAAGATATAAGATATTAAGATATTAAGATGATATTAAGAAGATGATCTTAATAGTTGTTGTGTAAAGCCAGTTCAAATCAGCAAGGATTCTAACTGATCTGTTGGTCTCTCTGTCTCTTCAAAAATGGGGCTATTATATTCCCTTGTGAGCATATATGTGATTGATGGATGTATGAATTTTTTTAATAATTTTTTTCATTATTATTATTGATAATAAGTAATGGACATATGACTATATTAGACAAAATTATATTTCTACAAAGCATTCTTTTCTTCGGTGCCTCAAAGCAAAGAATGTCTTTTTTCTAAACTTTGTTTATCCTTTGCTTCTTCAAGAACGTTGAAGTTTTAGAAGCTTCAGCATGCTCATACGTCTAGCAACTAGATGTAGTCCAGTTATGGCCTCATAACTATAGTTTCTATAAGGACTGCATGTCTGCATCCTTGCCCAATTTCTGCTAAATCTTCTGTTAATACCATAACTAGCAAGTATACCATTTAGGTTGTGGTTTGGAGTAAAAAGTTGGTTGGGTGGGGCTGGATATGTGGAGAATCTCTATATGCAAGGTAAATCATAAATGAGGATAACTGTTGTTATGGTCTTAATTAACTGCTAGTACGCAGGAATTAATTATAAGCTGCAAAAATATGATATTTTATGAACTTCAAAACTCAAGTAGGGTGGACCAAACAAAAAATAATTCCATACGGAGGGGATTTCTTGCTTCAAACTTCATAGGTTAAGATATAGAAATACTTATTAGTTATTACCTTGTTTTAGGTAGCTGAGACATGTGCTTCTCTTATCTGCTCTCTTGAATTTAACTACTTAAAATGATAAACCCCATAAGATCTGTTGTGTGGTGAATGATATGTGGATGCTGATGTTATCCAGATAGCCAATAAGTTTACTTTTTGATGAGATGACTTAGATAGCTGTCTTTGAAATTTGGTGGTAGTGTCACCCAAGTTATGCACTTGTTCAGCTGATGCTCATAGTGACTGATTTGCTGGTCTGGAATTAATCTCTCTTAGAATGAGAACCCCTGCTCTTGTTGGTGGAGTTTCTTCCACTCCTAGAGCAGGAGGATGTACGTGGATGATTACATTTGGTTCAATAAATTTTTGTTACTAAGGCATAACCAAGAACGCCTTGGCTAGAGTGTTCAGAGATTGGGTCAACAATTAAGTCATCAACATCATTTTGTTCAGTCTTTTTGGTTTCTGCATAACTTCAACTGTTCTGTTCTGCAGGAGATGTTTCTTCTTCAAACGAGCCAATGATTTTATTTCCTAAACGGACTTTCCAACCTAGCACTATCCGGCGTAAGAGGAACCATGGATTCTTTGCTCGGTACATCTTCTCTCTCCCTCTCTCCAAAAGAAAGAAAATAAAAAAAGCCTCTTAGTGTAGGAGAACAGATATTAATCTTAATTAGGCTGATATGACAAATCAGACAATTTACGAACTGGACAACACAATTTATTAGGCATTAGCTTTTTAACTGCATAGGTTGTAGACCGCATTTGTTTCATGTTGGTCGTAGTTGAACTACTTGGGACATCATTGAGTGTCTATATTACATATAAGAACTAAGGGCAGAGATTTTTTGGAGTTTTCCTCCGACTTCATGATCAAGTGTCTGCTTTCTGGCCTGTAATAAATGGCTTGATGAATTTTTCTTAGCTGGAAAAATTGTGAGCAAAACTATGTAGAATATGCATGTTGGCTAATGCGCTTTTTCACGTGAACAGCAAGGCAACCAAGGGTGGGAGGAAGGTCATTGCTCGAAGAATAGCAAAGGGCCGGTTTAGAATTACAGCTTAGTATCCTTGCCTTTGGTGTGAATCAAGCCAAGTCTAAGGCTTGCTAGACTTCATGGTTAGACTCTGAATTGGGACGAATCGTTGCCTTTTGTGGTGGGTTAGTGTGTCCTTAAGGTCTAGAAGGCCTTTGAATACAAATCGAATGATCTCATTTCTTCTATGGAACTTGAAATGTAAAACTTCAGATTCTGTTATTCTCCATATATAACTCCAAGAATCTTTTTGTTTGTTACTCAAAGGCTTGATTATGCTAAAGTTTGTAGTTTCAATGCCTGTAAATTTCAGTTTTGTTATGTGATTTTGTTTAACCTCTATCCGTTGTAAGAACAAGAAACAAAGGAGAGAGATGAGGGTGCTTGGAAGGAGCAGTGCTGTTAAGCTACAGTAATAGATGGATGAGAGAGAGAGAGAGAGAGAGAGAGAGAGAGAGAGAGAGAGAAACAATTTTTTGAGTTATTTAATTTTTTTGTCTACCTCGTATCATTTGGAAAGTAAGGTTTTGTCTGTATATGGTGGCTTCTGCTGTATTCCATGTAAGCTGAACAGGGTATTGTCCAAGGTTGTGTTCAGAAATCTTTTCAAGATTAAGGATCCGTTTGGTTGGAAGAGTGGAAAAGTGAGAGGATGAAAAATTAGTGGGAGGATGAAAAAGTGGGAGAATAGAAAAGATTTGGTTTTTCCTCATGTGTGTTTGGTTGGAGGGTGGAAGAGTGGGAGGGTGAAAAACTTTTTTGTTTGGTTGGAGAGAAAAAGGAGAGAATGAAAAATGTAGTTTATATAAATTGACTATTATGTCTTTGTTATATAATGTATATAAGAAATAGATATATTTACCCTCATTAAATAATATAAAAATTAACACAAATACATATATATATTTATATCACTTTTCTTTATTATTATATATAATTTTAAATTTATGGGTAGCAAAAATTGATTATGTAGACTTTATCCACATGACCATACGTAGACTGGGAAGATATATATATATTAAAAAAAATTTATCTAACCATTGTTACGTGGGAAGAAATTTAAAAAAGAAAAAAAAAACTTTATTCACATGGGCGACTAGGCAAGGCAAGAGAGAGAGAGACGGAGAGAGAGAGAGAGAGAGAACCTGGAGTAGTTCACGTTGTTGCGCTGTGAAGGTGCTAAGAAAGTTATAAGGATGAAGAGACAAAATCAGGTCACAAGTGTAGTGGGAAAGTGAGAGGAGTAGGTGAGTGTAATAAAGTAAGGATATTTGTATAAATAACATCATTCAACATCTTTTCCTTTTCATTTTCCTCCCAAATTGGGAGGATAAAAAAATGTGGGTCTAGAGGGATTATTTTCCTCCTCATTTTTTGTCTCTTTTGTTTTCTTTCCTGAACCAAACGGTGAAAAATGCTATTTTTTACCTTATTTTCTTCTTTCTATTTTCCAGCCTTTAAGTTTTCACCCCCACCAAACATAAAATGTCAATGTATAGCTGTTTTTGTATTGAACTCAAAAGTCTTTTGTTGTTTGGTTTTGGTCTGCGTTTTTGGGGAGCAAGGTGAGGTTGGGTTAGGATAAACAATAATTCTTAGCTTTGACTAAAGAGAAGAAAAACAATATTTCAAACTAAAATTTTAGAAGGTTCCGAAATATTATTGAATTATTATTGGTTAGAAGAAGCAAGAAGAGAAGGACGTCCCTGCTTTGAGCAGCCTTAAGAAAATTCTTTGCTTTCTGTTCAGTATAATTATCTTCTGCAATGAAAGAGGTATCAGGTAAGGTATTGAAGGTTTAAGATTGCATTATCTCGTCAATTTAGTGACATTCTTTGGTTTTCTTTATGAGGATAATCCAGATTTAAATCCCTATCGTTCCCTTATTGTAACAATTAAATTATAAAAACAAAGGAATGACAGTATCTCAACCAAAAAACTAGTTTAATTTCATTTTAACTTATTTTTAAATTGTGTCTGAATTTAAGGGGTTTTGAAGAAAAATATTAAATATAAAGTGCTTGATATATGTACATGGATTTGAGATTTAAAGCTTTTTCTCTAATAAAATCAGTTCTAAAATAATAAATTCAAAATAACATTTTACATCCTATCATTTTAAATTTTACATACTAATAAACATTAAAATTCATCTATAATCTACATAATACAAATTTAAAATATATTTAAAATTTTCAATATAGTTAAAATAAAAAATTGTCTTTCCATATTTTATTTAAAAAACAAAATTGTAATTTGAACCCTAAAATTTGGAGTAATTTTGATTTTACTTAGTAACAAACACCTCATCACAGCACATGGATGGAAGGCCTGTTTAGACCCCAAGTTCAGTCTATTGCTGAGTTGTAGCACTCTGCAGCACTTACTGATGTGTGCTGTTGTATGCTGCTATGTGTAGTCTGTTTGCTATGTTGCTATGTGTGTGAGATCAAGTCAAGCCTGTTGCCGCAACCCTTATAGCTACTACAATTAAGTTGCTGCACTGTCATTATATTGCTGAGTAGTTGTAGGATAAGTGTTGGTGTTACTACCACCATGTTACTGTTAAGCCAAATTATGTTAGCTAATTAGCCATGTAATCTTCACTAATTAGCCATGTGACTATATTAGGAAGGTAGATAGTTAGTAAATTATTGGCCTAACTGATTGTTAATTGGGAACTTGTACTCGAGTTGCACTCTCATTTTGCATTCCTTCAAGAAATAAGAAATATCCTCTCTCTCTCTCAAATTCTTCTTAATCTGTCTCTCTAATCTCTAGGAGGTTAGGCTATCCTCGAGATTAGCCAATATCCCAATTATAGAACATTGAGAATAAACAGGTTACTAACAAAAATTTAAATTCAAATGATATGTAATGTTATGGGTACAAATTCAAATTTTGAATTTTGAAACTTTAAGCAAAATCAAAATTTCTCCAAATTTTAAGGAAAAAAGTTACAATTTAGATTATTCAAAATTTTGTTTCTAAAAAAAAAAAAGATTATTCAAAATTTTAAACTAAAAACTGAAGTTCAAATCTTCTCTTCAAAGTTCAAATAATTTCATCCCAATGAAATGACTAACAAATAGAAAAGATATAAAATACATTAAAAAAATTTTGTTCTTATTGGGACCCAAGAAATATTATTTAAAATGTATCTGCATCTCCCCTCTCACAAATCGTATTATTGTGTGAGGGATGACGCAATTTCCAATGTATAAATTAAATACATTCTCCTGCTGGGAAGGATAACAATATAGGTTTATGCTTAATGCTATACCGCTGAGGTTCATGCTTAATGCTATACTGCTGAGGTTCATGCTTAATGCTTTATAACGAATATATGTATAAGGATGAAATTGATGGATGATGGCACAGCTAACCCACCACGAAAACATGACACTTTAATCATTTAGGGAACATGGAGATTATTGTGAACCACTACGAACACATTAACCCCCATTAAAAGTAGAAGCTTTGTTTTGTATTAATTAATTTAAAAAAATAAAAGGAAATGCAGAAAATATAAAAATATTTCATAATGCTGGTGTGGTTGTATGTTCCAAAAACTTTTATTTTTCTCTCTTCGTTTGGCATTTTTGGGTAATTAGTCGTTGGGCATTCTTGGCTGATTAGTCATTGGGCAATTAAGGATAAACTAGCCATTGGACATTTATGGATAAATTAGCCGTTGGACATTTATGTGTTATTAGTAACCAATAACCATACACTATTATTCTTGTTGGTAAGCTATATAATGCTCATCACAACAAATTTTCCTATCAGATTTCTTTAGCTATATATTTCCAAATACAAAATTTATGTTCTTTCTCTCTCCCATGCATTTTTCTACAATTTATATTTGTTAAATTAAAGAATGCAATGCACTATAGGGTTGTTCTTAAACCTCTACAAGTGAAAGTGTATCCATCATGAAAGTTGATTCTATAGTTTAATCTTGGGAGGCTATTAAGCTAATATAACCAATTGCATGGAGGGTGGCACAAATAAACTTTTAAGGACAATACTCTTTGCATGATTCTACAGTATTGCGATAAATTGTTCCTAAACTCTTTTCTTTATTTTCTGTTTATGCAATTTACATTCTTGCTAATTATTTGAGATATTATTTACCAAATCAAACTTGTTTATTCACTGTTATATTTCTAACACAAAATAAGGACTCATTTTCATCTCACATTTCTTATTAGACTGAGTGGTCGTTTGGGAGAGCTTATTTTTATTAGCCTATTGAACATAAAAAATTAGCAAAGTAAAAGTATAATTAAAGCATTCATAATAGAGGTGTTAAAATAGCTAAAAAGCTTCTTCTTTTTTTTTTTTTTTTTCTTTTCTTTTCTGTAGTGGATTGTGGTTGCCATAGTGCTGGTTATGGCTGTTGGTGAAAGTGGCTATGGCTAGATGCTATAAAATTTTGTTGTGGCTATGTTTTTATTTTTATTATTTTATAGAGGTTTTTATATGATTTTAATTGAAATGGTAAACAAAAAAAATAGAGTATTTGATGTTGGTGTATTGTAAAAGAGTGATGTTAAAATTTAAAAATAAATAAAGTAATTTTTCAAGTTACTAAAAGTTACAATAAATTTTTAAAAACTTTGTTGTAAATGGTAAAATTCCACTTTCCCTAAATTTTTACTTAAATAAAAATGATTTAAATAATTATTAAAAAAGAGATATAAATTAAACATAATACGATTTTTATACCCTACATCTCTACTAACTAAAGAACTATATATATATATATAGTAATAGGGAGTCAATAATTATTATTCTACATTATTAATTAGTGAATGAGCAAGAATCAACTTTATCAAGCTTCAAAAAACAAAATTTAAATTATATATAAATTAAGAAAAGAAAAGAAAATTTTAGTTTAGATTACACAATAAAAATAAAAAATAAAAAATAAAAACTCTTATGTTTTTTAATCCCAAAAAAGAAGAAGAGAGAGTTACTCTTATGTTTTCCTTCTAGTGTATAAAAGAATTCCTCCTGCTAAATTCAACAAGAAAAAAAACTCAAAAAGGCAAATATATTAAATAATAGTGTTCTCTTCTTTCATCCACATTAGGTTCCTCGATGATCCATCAGGCAAGTAGTCAAAAAAGCTATTAAACGGAAGTTTTCACCCTTAAAAAGAAGCTTTAAACAATAGCCTATTAGATCTATTAAACTATAGTTGTCATCATTAAAGGCAAAGTATATATTGAAAAATAGTTTTCATCATTAAAGGCAAAATATAAAACAATAGCCTCTAAGGTCTAGTAACAGCGTCCAAACTTTATTAAAACTACAAACAAAAGGCAAAAAGGTTGAGATAAATGGACATGGCTTGGGTCCAGAGCTTTTATGCATTGGACCTAAGCCTTGCCCAAGATAAACACAATTGAGAGCTAGGAATAGCCAATAGTTAGGCCAGAAGTTTCAAGAATCTAAAGTCGTAATTACTCTCAAAGATCTGGTGAAAAGTGAAGAAAGCAATGCAATGGGGAAAAGAGCAAAGAGTAGACATGCAGAAAGAGATTGTTGACACTGCCATCGTTGTTAATCCGACTTTCTTCTTAATTTTTTTTTTTTTTGAGTTAGTGATTTTTTTAATGTTATTAATTATTTTTCTGAAATTGATGCTTGATAAGTGTAAATGGATTTGGTAACATTTGATTTGAGAGCATCATTTGGAGAACAAGTTTCTATTTTGCCTTACTGAAATATTATTTGAGCTTGGAGTAGAATCGTCTTGGATCGATCTAGGATCATGATCTTATGCGATCCCATAATTTGACATGCAATCTTACTCTAACTATATAATTATAATGATTATAATCTAATCTAGATTGATTTGGCAACCCAGCATTATAGGATCTTACAATCCTATGATTTAGATCGCAATTTTGATAAGCATGATTCTACATTTATACTTATATATATATATATATATATATTTATAAATGTTGTACATAAACTAAATAAGATGAATAAATAGCTTAATGCAATTCATGCTTATCAAAACTGAGATCCATATCATAGTATCATAAGATCCTACTATTCTAGATTGCAAAATTGATCTTGATTGGAGTGTAAATCATTCTAATTCCGATAATATAGTTGGAGTAGTATTGGATACTAGATTTTGGGAACACGTAAGATTGCGATCCTGAACAATTCTACATTTCTACACTACAAGCGCAAATCAAATCTCATTCAACCAAAATAGAAGCTCACGTTCTCCACATGATGCTCTCAATTCAAATGTTAACAAAGCCATTTATATTTATCAAGCTTCAATTTCAGGAAAAAAAAAAAAAGAATCACAAACCCAAAATTATTTAAGAGAGGGGGGGGATTAATGAAGATGGCAGTGTCGGAAATCTCTTTCTTAGTTGCTTACTTTAAATTTTCACCATATATTTGAAAGTAATTACAACTTTTGATTATTGAAGTTTCTGGACTATTCCTAGCTCTCAACTGTGTTTATCTCAGGCAAGGCTTGGGTCCAACGCATAGGAGCATTGAACCCAAACTTGTGTCCATTTATCCATTTTGCTCTCAATTGTGTTTGCCTTTTGTTTATAGTTTGGTAAAGTTTGTGTACTGTTGCTAGATGTGATTGGCTATTATTTAATATATATACTTGGTCTTTAAGGATGAAATTTTTTTTTAATAGCTTAATAGTTTTTTTTGACTGGTTGCCTGAAGGATTGTTGACGAACTTTTTGTCCTAATATATATATATATATATATATATATATATATATATATATATATATATATATATATATATTGTTGAAGGGTGAAAGAACACTATTATTTAATACATTTTCTTTTTTGTGTTGTTGTTGCTTGTTGGATTAGCAAGGAGGAACTCTTTTATACAACAAGAGTTTTTTTTTTTTTAAATTGTGTAATATTCTAAATTATTTTTTTTTTCTTTTATATATAATTTTAAATTTTTATGAATTTTGAAAAAGTTGATCTTTTCCCATTTAATAAAACGTATCTTAATTTAATCAGGCTATTTTTTTTTTTTTTTTATTCATTTTCTCATCCATCTATTTTCCCAATAGTTACAATTACAAAAGCTACGGTTATTAAAATTAATATATTCAATAAAGATATAGGGAAAGGTCAAGAAATTTACACTCCAATTGTTTCGTTGTAAAATTTTTTTTGATGTAAAATATTTTAAATGAAAATATTCTTTTTCAGTGTTAGATTGTGTCCTTGAAAATGCTCCAAAAAAATCAAATAACACCCAAGATCGAAATAACATCACACACACATTGAAATAGATATTAAAATCACCCCTAAAAATTCCAATGTTGACAACCGCCACCATGAGATCCACCCATTCGCCAAGAACTTCAGCGCTGTGAAAGGCCCTAGGCCAATCACTTATAACTCCAAAACCGCGAAATGCATCCATGTTTAGGCCTGAGATCGATGCCAGAGACTTCATCAATCACCTTTGTTAATGTTGCTCGCTCATTAGTTAGAGCCCCAGGGGTCTCTACAAGAGAGAAGGGAGGGTGGAGGGTGTGGGTGGGTTGTAGTGAGTTTTGGAAAACGTTTTACATATAAATTTGATGTAAAACATTTTTCAAATTTTTACAAAGAGTTTTCCAATTAATGAAAAAAGTTTTTTGTTTGTCTAAATTTTACAATGAAACAAATACTTGAAAAAAAAAAAAAAGTTTTATGGAAAACATTTTACAAACAAATTAACAAGTGGAGCGTTAATCAAACAAGGCTCGCAATAGTCTCATAATGTAGTCCATATAAAACAATTTTTAAAAATTAGGAATGTATATTCAACCCTCGAACTCAATGCTATTCAATCCAACCCACCCAACCCAATGGCTTAGATTGGCTTTTTATGGGTTGATGGATTGGGTTGTGTTCTATTAAAATTTTTTTTTTTTTGGAGATTGAGTTGGGCTAGCTTGTGTTGGCGAGATTTTCAATCAAAGTAACGCGATCCAGCCAATGCTATTAATGGTTTTTAAAAATATATGTTATTTAAATTTGTTAGTTTGATTTATTTTGAATTTTGAGACTTACTTTAGATTTTTTTTAGTTTGATTCAATTTTTATTTTTATTTTCAGATTTCATTTTTACAAAGTTGGGTTATTAGAAAGGGTGTTGGTATCATTATACTATCAAATCGAACCCCCGTTGGGTTGTTAATTTCTCAACTCCAAGAGATTAATTGGCTTGAGTGGGTTGAGTTGAACCTCAAACCCAACTCATGTACACCCATATCTAAGCTAACCTTCTCTCTTTTTGTTGTCGTTGTTGTTGTTGTTGTTGTTGTTGTTGTTGTTTTTTAATAATTATTACTAGTCAATAACTTGTGCAGAGCACCAAAAAATATAACATTTTATGATTTTTTTTTTAATGTTTTTTCTATCTAGTCTACTATTTAATGAACTATGGTATAACAAGATTCTACTAGAATGTTAAATATAGAATAGAGTCTAAATTCAACTAAAAATATATATTAGAATAATAACATTTACAATTTAATGAACTATGATATAGCAAGATTCTAATAGAATGTTAAACATAGAATAGAGTCTAAATTCAAACTTAAAAAATACACGAGAATAATAACATTTACAATTATCATTTAATTATTATTATAATTTTCCTCTTCTCCTTTTTCTTCTCATCATGTTTATTATTATTATTATTTTTTTTTATGGTTCTCATGAATACAAATAAATAAACATTAAGGTGTTCACAAAACCACTAGGACCGCACACCTAAACCGATGTTCAAAACTACCAGTAAAATCGAATAATCATAACGCACCCTGCAGTGTGATGTGATTTGCATTTTATATTAAAATATTTATTATATGTACTAGGTGTTGATCACTTGATCTTTAAAATATAAAAGATGAGGCATTTCATACTTAAAAACTTGTTGAGTTATTCTTAATCAGCTAAAAATAAAGAAAAACCAGTCCAATATTTTAAAAATTAGCCCAAAACAGAGGAAACACTAACTTCAAACTGGGTAATATAGTCCAAAATCTTGAAAATTGTTCTAACCTAAATCCAACTAAATCACACATATGACTGCCAAACTGAGATGTGCTGCGATGAAAAAAATTAACCAAAACCACACCATGAATATCTGAACACGTGTTAATCCCTCAAAATTGATTAGCAAAAGTACCATATTTAGGAAACCATATGATTGACAAACCTTTGAGGATTGAGGATTAAAGAAATTATTATGTCTCTAACTTTCCTCCATAATCTGAAGAATTATTTTTCTGTATGCTTTCAATAATGAATGGTACGATCTTAGCCGCCGGCAGTACCCCTTAATTGACTATCAATTCATTAAGAGCTTTCTTGCCTGGACGTTGACTATGGAGTGTGTGGAATTGTCTTTGCATGTTGTACTCACCCACCAATCTCGGGAAAAAGAGAGAGAGAGAGAGAGCACTCATTCTTGGAATTGGAAAATTATGATGAAACCAGTTACGTACTAAGGTACGTTAAGGGACCTTTTCTGGTCCCAAAAATAGTGGAATTTTTTTGGACACAATTACAAAATATATGGGATTTTCTTTATATTAAAAAAAAAATCTATCCATTTAAATACCCGGACATTAATTTGTTGAAACATGAATCCATCTTTAAAAACAAAAACAAAAAAAAAATCATTATTTTATTTTATTAGAGTATGTCTCATTTACAACTCTCTCTTTCTTTCTTTTTTTTTATTATTATTTTTTTTTATCTCGCTGAATTACAAACTCTCATTTATTTTGCGATGAACAAAGGATACAACTACATATGTATATCGAGTAGTACTTTGCTAGGAAGTCGGAACACATACAATATATTAATTAAGTTGACAAACTTGAATAACCTTCACATATTTTTTGAACTTCAGCCAACGTTACTCGCTTTAACTATAGAAACATTATGTTTTCAAAGAAGTTTCACTTATGTCTTGTACACATAACTAGAAATAAATGCAATGTATCAGATTATAGGTCCAACAATAAATAGACAGAACCAAACTCCAACAGAGTAGCATGTCTAAGTCTCCCAGCTTGAATGAAGATTGGAGTTTGTGACAAATTGGCCGCTTGATAATGGTGACAATGATGAAGCTGATGAATATGATGATGTTGATAATGATGATGACATGATGGCATCCATGTACTCCATATGATTGTTGGGCACTTGTGTATCATTTTGATAATTACAACCAGCTGGAAAATATGGGAGTCTAGCAAGTGGGTCATGGTCTTGTGAAGCACATGAGTAAGGCATGCAACAACAATTACCACTGATAATCTCATCACAAGGTTTTGGAATCATGGATGTTAATGGATCCTCATCATAATGTGGTGCCGAGATACTTGGACCAATAAGTTTATCACCAATATAATGTTGTGTTGCTCCACTAGTGCTGAAATTTTGATGTTCTTGATTAGGATCAAATTGTCCATAAGGTTGATAGCCTAATGACCATAGTGGGTCATAAGAAGAAGAATTTGATGGTGGTGCCATTGGGGGTGGAAATTGAACCAAATTGGCACCATAATTGGTTTGCTCTAATTTAAGATCACCATGATCAAAGCCTTGCAACATTGGGGTTGGAGTGGGAAGGTATAGCTGGTCTTGTTGAGAGCTTAGGATCCAATTAGGGTTTGCATTTAGAGAGAAAAAACCTTCCTCGGAGTTACCATTGTAGTGCATATCAGGATAGGTGGCTATGGTAGGAACATCATGAGAAATCAGCTTCTTCTTTATGCTTGAATTCCAAAAGTTCTTAACCTCATTATCGGTTCTCCCTGGTAGGTGCTTGGCTATTTGAGCCCACCTGTCCCAAAAAAAAAAAAAAAAAGTTCCCTTTTGCATGAAAAAATGACATACATGATAGGGGTGTTGATAAGACTAATAATGATAAGAAGAAGAAAGAAAAATAAGTAATATTAATGATATTATAAACTCTACTACAAAATATTTATAAATTAAGTCGTCAACTGGTCCAAAAAAAAAAGTAAAAGAAAAATTATTTATTACGTTATAGATGGTACCAATCAATTGTCATGTTGATATGTAAAGTTTCATGGTAAGTTTAGTAAAGATTGTGCTAATGAGTGTACTTAGGAGCTAACAGTTCATTTTAGAAAAGTTTTGACATCATTTTTATGGAAAAAAAAAATTATTAAAACATTAATTATTTTTTTTCTTTTTCTATAAAAACTTTTTTTAAATAGATTATTAACTAATGCTTTAAGAACAATTGTTAACATTTTCGAATTAGTGATAACTTTAGCATTAAAAAAGAAAAAAAGGTCTTACTTGTTTCCTAGAATGCCATGAAGTTCAATGATGAGGGCTGCTTCTTGGGGAGAGAAGCTCCCACGTTTTAAGTCAGGTCTGAGATAATTTATCCATCTTAGTCTGCAGCTCTTTCCACATCTCTGCAGGCCTGCTTCATAGAAACCATACAACAAAAAGATTTAAAAAGAACAATTGAGAAACAATAGTATTGGAATGTATGAAAGCTAGTGCAAATGAGATGATCTTGTGAGAGAGAGAGAGAACAGTGATAATGTTACCAGCAAGTTTTGGGACAGAGCTCCAGCAACCATGGCCATAGTTTGAAATGTAGTTGATGAGTTTCTCATCTTCCTCTGGTGACCATAGTCCTCTCTTCACCTTCTGCTTGTTACAGCACGAGTGATGTCCCATCTTTCTCTCTAAAAGCCGTGTTAGTGCAGCCAATGATAGATCATAAATAAGTACTGAGGAATAAGTCTAAAAAGACGCAAAATATCAGAGAGAGAGAGAGAGAGAGAGAAAAGAAATATAAAGAAAGGCAGCACTACATCTAGCCCTAGGTAGGAGAGGTTAGACTTGCTTTACACCAAAAAGAAAAAAGAAAAAAAAAAAAAAAAAAAAAACCCAAAAACCAAAAAAGAAGAAGAAGTGAAGGAGTAGTAACCGTGTGAAAAAAGAAGAGAATAACGAAATGAGCGATTTGGAAGTGAGTACTGAGTACACTGAGGCTATGAATTTAATGTAAGAGCTGTACTATGGTGGCCCAGTTAGGGTTTGTAGCAAAGGGCTAAAACCTGCGCTATCATCCATTAAGAGCTGTATTGCTTATAATGGATCGGATCCTTCTTTGTTTGCTCAGTGTTTGGACTAGCTATATATTGTACTCGTGTCACACATGCATGGTGGTGGGTCCTTTTATATGTCCCACTTTGGACACATCTAGGATTCTTGATCAAGCAAACACATTTTTTGGGATGAAAATATGTGATTGTGGACGCTTTACCATCTAGCTTGGACTTATTGAGTATGGGCAATAATGAGATTTTGGCTCTGATTGTTTGTTTGATCGGTTGTGATTGCATGGGAGTGGTAATATCATAATATGATCTAAATCATGATTTCATGATTGGATATTGAACTAGAAAATTCCCAAAACTTTGGCTTTAGTGAAAAAGGTTTCTAAGCGTAGTCCTTAATTTGTCTCAATGCTAGGTACTATGGTATATGAAGTAGCGAGATCTCCCTTCGTATTCAAGAAAGAATATTTTTTTGGGTATCATTATATCATGCCATATACTATTCTATATAATATATTTTGTCTCAAATGAACAGCATGTGATTATTACTGTAAGCAGATTTTTTTGTCATATATACAATCATTTTCTTTTTGTTCCACACACCTATAAAAGAACATGTTCTCACGAATTACTAAGATAGATTACTCTAAGTGACATTCATAAAAAAAAATTAAAAATTAAAATAATTCAATTAAAATTTTATTATTTAAGAATTTCAACAAAAAAAAAAGTTTCATCATTTAATTTAAATTAATTTATTCATTTACTATAATATCTATTACAAAATTTTCAAAAGTTTGTAATTCTCTTTAAGATGTTCTAATATTTAAAAATATATATTTCAATTAAAATTTTAAAGAATAAGTACATTTCATTGATTATTTTAAATTAATTTAATCTTTTACTACAATTTCTATTAAAAAAATTTCAAATCATTTTAAAAGGTAATTCAATCTAAATTTTACTATCAAAGGGTTAAACTTAAAAGAAAAATGATTATCCTAATACTTTACCATAATATTATTTATTAATAAAAACTTGGTCTTACATAAAGGCTTCGGCCATGTAATTTAAATAAGTTGTTTTTACTCTCAATGTTATTATTTATTTTCAATGATATCAATGAAATCTCTTTTATATGGCAACATGTAAAGTGATTAATGTATAAGCTCTAGAAACTGATGAAGGCATTTATAGGAATAATCCCAAATGTTCCCAAAAGGAGTACTCTAATTAACTCCATCCTCTCAATTTTGGAAATTTTCTTTTTTTACTTAGGCAAAAAACGAAAAGAACTTCAGACCTACAGGGTTAGTCTCACATTACTAACGATATACAGGATCATCTCTATTTAAAATTGATTTATTTTATTATATAAATTAAATATTACAAATTCAAATGTAAATTCAGTACCACATCATTTAATTTCTTATTACTACCTCAACAATTAGATTAATTTTGATAATTGCTAGTAATTTATGTATTTACATTTTTTTTTGATAATTTAATGCTGTAGTTACAAACAATGTAGGAGAGGATATTCACATCACAATTCCCCTAATAAAAGTGAATAAATATGAATGAACTATGCCATTGAGGTACAAAGACTCTTGCCTACAAATTTTATTCTCTTTGATTAAAGAAAATGCAACTATTATAGATATGATCTAATGATTCTAACTCAATTTTGAAGTTTAGAATATGTTTTAGGGTTTAATGTTCTATGGATTTGACAATTCTACTACTCCTATATGTTATTTTAGTTTATCTTTTTGAAAATATAATTTATGGCTATTGATCAGAATATTCCCAATACAATAATTCTGAGACTAAAAATAGTTTGTGAGAAACGCAATCAAATGCAGTCGAAAGAAAATATATTAACCAATTCATGTATCTTGGCACGTTTTTTATTGGGCTAAAGGGTTTCAACTTTCAACAATGATGGCAAGGAATCAAGTACATGTTGGCCCATGCTTAAAAGATGTGAAGTCTTAGTCAAAAATAGGTACGTTGGAGAAGGTAATATAACCCTTCCATTATAAGTACCTAAACTTTTTAACCTAATAAGTAATTATTACTTGCCTTTAGTTATTCTCGTGAGGAAGTGAATAATTTCTCGTAATTCTTACCCACTGCTGCTTGATTTTGTGCTTCGATTGATGGACGGGATTGGACAAAATCAAGCTAACAGTGGATGAGAATATTTTTTTTTTTGGCTAATAACTCAGTGGATGAGAATGCTGATAGATGCGGTCTGCATGTAGATTAATATTTTATAGATTTTTTTAAGGATAATTTCGTATTGTTGAATTTTTAAAACTTTATTAATTCATTGCGGAATATATGGACTATTTTATCATGTTATTTATAATTTAAAAAATATATATTAAAATAGCATTATTCAATGATTGTTTAAATGTTATTTATGATGGGATAAAATTCAAACTATTTATTTCATAATAGATGAATATGGTTTTAAGAACTATATATATAATGGAATTTCCCTTACAACTTTAAAGTATCTTAATTTTCGATTAGATGATGATCAATGACCACAACTATATATTTGACCTCAATAACTTAAAAGATTTAAGGTGTAAATGTACTTTTAATCCCTACATTTTGAGTCCAATTTTATTTTAGTCCCTACTTTTTTATTTTATCACTTTTAGTCTCTAAAATGAAAAACGCGTTCTATTTTGATTCTTATTGTCATCTCACTAATAAAAACTATTGATGTGGCAAATGGAGTGCACTTTGGCATAGTAAATGCTAACGTGACTATTAAAATAATATTAAAAAATTTATTTGGTATTTAAAATATGCCACTTTTTTAATTTAAAATTTTAAAAACAAAGAATTTCTAATTTATCAATTTTAATTTAAATTGAAAGGGACTGACTGAAGGCTCTCTCTCTCTCTCTCTCTCTCTCTCTCTCTAAATTCATGGCTGAAAACCCAACTTTCAGTCTCTCTAAACCTTGGCCAAGAACCCAGTTCTCTCTGGCCGAAAACCCAACTCTCTCTCTCTCTCTCTCTCTCTCTCTCTCTCTCTGTGGTTATGTGTGATTTCAGATCTAGGGTTTTGTTCATCGATTTGGGATTTGAGTTTTGAGTTTTGTGTTTGGTTTCTCAGAAAGCATAAGAAAACTTGGGTTGAGTTTTGTGTTTGGGGGCCGAAAATCTGGGTTTGAGTTTTGTCTTTGTGTAATTGTTGAATGTTTTTTAGTTTTTTCTTTATGTAATTGTTCAAAAAAACTAGGTTGAGTTTTGGTTTGGGTTCCTAAATTATGTCTGTGTAATTGTGGGCATATTTTTGTGTTTGGTAAATTTGAGTGATTTTATGGGTTTGGCTGCTATGAAATTGTAAGAAAAGAAAAGAAAATCTTTATTTTTTTAATTATATGGGCAACCAAACATGGTAATTGGGGAAGAAAATAAAGAATATGACTGACTTGAGAAGAACTAGCATGTTCTAAGTTCTTCATGTCCTTCCAAATAAAATAAATTTTATTTATTTATTTTTAAAAAATAAGAAGTTTAGAAACTTTTTTAATTATTTTATCAAACGTGGCATATTTTAAATTTAAATAAAAAATTTTAAAATATTGCTTCAATGGTCATGTTAGCATTTATTGTGCCAACAATGCACTTTATCGGCCATGTCAGCAATTACTGTTAGTCAGATGACGATAGGGATCAAAATGGAACGCATTTTTCATTTTAGGGACTAAAAATGGTAAAATAGAAAAATATGGACCAAAATGAAAATTGACCCAAAATGTAAAGACTAAAAGCGCATTTCGCCAAAATTTAAAAAAGTAATGGATTTAAAAAAGTAATGTACCATATTCTCAACAAATTTTAAATAAAAAAAAATGATAATGTATCAAAGAAGGACTAATCATGTTAACTTTTATTTTTTTTAAGAAAGACTAATCATGTTTACATATTCTTTGTTATAATATATGTATGTATGCTTTTTAAGTTTCGCTAGTACTAAAGTCTTGATGAGGATGACAGGATTATAAGGCAACAAAGACCAAGCATAAGTGATAATGATGATCATAACGAAAGATTATATATATATATATATATATAGGGAGGACGAGAATTCAAGGACGTGAATAAGTGGGCCAGGGACAATGTTATGAGTACAGACCTCGGAAGACATCGACAGTGAATCCTCAAGAAGATATTAGTAATCCTATGCAGGTATAGGAAGATTATAATGCCCGAGGACCCGAGGATGCCAACATATCCTCAGGAGCCGGGAGCCAACAGTAAGGGCCCTTGGGCATAAACCGAGGATGAGAAGGAAAGTTTTTCATCAAGCTAGGAAGGGAGGAAGGCGGATAAAGCATCTATCACCTTCGCATTCAATGCTATGAATCTACTTAGCTAGCCTCATATATGAGAAAATGACTCCTGAATAGTACCAGCACAGGTCATATCTTAATGTAGAAACCTTCTTGTAAGGCCTTGATGGGACAAGTATCAAGGAATTTGAACCCTAACCCTCCAGATGTAAGGTTAGGATACAATAAGGGTCCATTTGAATAGAACTTATTACTGAAAACTGAAAACACTGTAGCAAAATAATTTTAAATGTGTGAATAGTATCGTGAGACCCATTTTTAATGAAAAAGTTGCTGAAAAGTAGAGTTGTGGAACCCGTGAACAGTGCACAAATGCACTGTTCACTGTTGAAAAGTCAACAATATGCGACTGAACCAAAAAAAAAAAAAAAAAAACTAAAAACACGAGGCTTCAAAACGCAGCGTGAAAACGTTGAATCGAAACGGGCAATAAGTAGAATTATGATATGGAGAATGATAATGAAGATGAAAGTGACATTGGTGATGATAGATGGACATATATGGCAAACTTTGATATGACATAATATGATTTGCAAATTTTTGTTCGAGATTTTTTATATATATAAAGTTTCAACTTATAACATTCGTTTATGATAAGTGTATTCTTTATTATTAGACTAAGACATTAAATTAAAACATTAAAAAATAAATAATAAAAACCCTCAAGGTGCTCGTCTAACACAATTTTTTAGGTTGTAGTAAGGAGTGACCCCCTAGAGTTTGGATATGTATTATTATTATTATTATTATTATTATATTTTTTGGCTGACGAAAAAGAGTGGAAAATTTTGTTATTAGCTAATAAACTTCCAACTTCGAAGAGCGGTCACGGAAATGGTTCCCATAAACGCAGGTCCCAGTTTTATTCTTTGTCGGAATAAAGTCGGTCCTAATCAATAGTTAGGACTTACAAATAGATTTATTCAAATATGGTAACTTCTCTATGTATTTGTTTTTGTCAAGTGAGTTTTTTTTTTTAAATCGTATACAATCTAAATTTTGGAAAAGTATGAATTTAAGTGAGATACCCTATAGATCCTCTTAGTCTTTCAGGTAGGAGACGATTAGATGAATAGATTAAGTAACATGACTAATTTTCATGATTAGTTTCCAAAAATACAAGGTTTAGTGGTGGGCAAAATATAGAGGAACAAAGTTCATCACTTACCCTTTTTTTATAATAAATTTTTTTTTTTTTTGTTATCTTTAATCTCCACTTGTAATTTTTTTTTTCCTGTGGGTTTTAAATTGACCACAATTAATTAATTCAATTATCCAAATTAATTACAATACAAAAATCTCCTATAATGAATTATACAATGATTGGAGTTATGCCAATGAAGAAAAAAGGAACAACATAAGCAAAAAATTGATACATAGATCAGAAACTTTAGATACGGGATTTCTTGCTCCGGATGTACTCGAAAAAAGAATTCTATTGTCTAATAATAATAGTGAGACTCAAAAAGAATATTTAACTAAAATATATGATCCTTTATTGAACGGACCCTATCGCGGCCAAATCAAAAAATTGTTTTTATTCTCAATCCTAAAAACTTCTATAAAGAATTACAGGAAGAAATTTTTGGTAAATAAAATTCATGGCGTACTTATTAGTACCAATAACATACTGCTCCACCGTAATTTCCCTCTGCCCCTACTATACTTCAGCTTAGTAGTTTCCACCGCTTATCCAAGATTGAGCCCTGAGATTGACGGGGGACTTAAAAAGACAACTACAGATGCTTTATGTCCAATCATTCTAGATAATGCTTGCACCCTCTGTATTACCACGGCTGTTAGCATAGAGTTGGCCGATGCTTATTTCCCAGATACCGCTATTGCTTCTTCTCCGGGAAAAGTTCACTTCCTGTATGCCTTCTACCTTGACAAGGCATTGATATCACACATGAATCAAGTGGAGGCACAATCAAATCACCAAACTAAATTAAATGCAGTGGAAAATAAGTTTGACAAGGCGATTTGATTACGATGAGGAAAACCCTCACTGGAAAAAGCTCCATTGAGTGAATTTCAAGTCACTGCTCTTGAAAGAATTCACTAATTAAGAACAAGCAATTACAAGTATAAAGAATCTTACTCCACTAGACTATCCCAAAGTAACTATGTACAGTAGAACCTACTGAGTTACACCAGTCTCATTTCCAATTCCCAATTAGACTTGATCTTGTAGAAGACTTCTCATTTGCATGGATCCTGGTACGTGACTAACTCCTTTAAACTCAACAACAACTCTTTTGATTGTTGTAGTTGATTTTGCAATAGCTTCACACAGCACATCATTAAGATCTTCAATTGTTGGAATCAGAGACTTTCCTTGTTACAAAGCCCAAATGTGCACAAGAGTCGCAGCAAATCTCATTCTTTTGTTTTATGAATTCGCTGGTTTAATGGGTGGAGGCTAGGGTTTCAATATGAAAGCCTTGGGAAACCTTACAGTTTTTTTTCTCTACGACCTTATTTAAATAGGAGTTTAATTGGAATTTTAATAGGCTCTCCTATTATGTTACAAAGATTCACAAATAATAGCCACTTAGAATAAAACATTGCGGGCTATATTAGAAATCTCAATAGATCATGAGGTATTGAGCTTCATTAATTCTCAATAGATCAACAGGTATTAAGAAGATATCGGGAAATGCAGTTTCAGCTTTTCTTGAATGATCTTGTGTCTTCAATAATACCACTTGTTAAATCACTTCATTGTCTTTTTGAACACAATAAAAATTATGACTCAATTATAGGTAAAGTGTCTTTTGTCTCAGGATATGCCAATACATACATACATACATACATACATATATATATATATATGTATAAAATCTCTAATAATAACAAAAAGTCAAATATACATATAACTTTATTTCTGTTCCTTTTGTTTTTAACTTGCAAAATTACGCATAAAATTTTGTACTGAGAATTATTGAGGCTACCTTTAAAAAGTTGGCAGGCACAGCAAGCTTCTTTTGTAACGCACGTTGGAGAGATTTATACCAAAACATCTTATTAGATTGAACATTTCATGTGGATTCTAGTTAGCTCAACTAGTAAAGTTTCTAATAGTCAAATAAGATATTAGAGGTTCAATTCCCGTCTATACCAAAAATTGATTGGTATCTTGGTCTGATGAATTATCATCAAGAGCAGACGCCATAGGTTGAAACTTTAAGATTGAATATTTCATAATCATTACGGCAACAAAATGGTTCTTCCTACATACACAATGTCTACTTTTGACATCCCTACAAAGGTGTGTGACAAGTTGGATTCTTTGACTAGAAAATTTTGGTGGAATCCAAAAAACCCAAATGGAAGGTATTTGGCTTGGTTGGCTTGGGAAAAACTATGTCTACCTAAAGGAACTGGAGGGATGGGATTCAGAAAGAGCAAGGATTTTAATAAAGCTCTTTTGGATAAACTTGCTTGGATGATTGCCTCAAAAATGGACAACTTGTGTATGAACTTATTAAGAAGCAAATACAAGGTCAAAAAGAATTGGATTCAAAGTGAACCTTCCAAAAATGCTTCCCCAATTTGGAAAGCAATTGAGAAAACCAAATCCCTTATTCTAAGGGAGCTTGTTACCTTGTTGGAAATGGTGCTTCCATTAACGTATGGGTGGGCCCTTGGATTCCTTGGCTAGCTGGGTTTAAACCAAATCCAAAGGATGACTCAATTCAACTAAACCCTTTGATGGTGTCTAACTTGATATCTACCGAGGATCATTGCTGGAACCTACCTCTACTAAATGAGCTATTTAATCCTGAGTCAGTTAAAGCCATCCAAAAAATACATATTCTTTTGAGAGGCAGAGCTGATAAGCTAATCTGGGTTCCGGACAGCAAATGGGCATTTTCTGTGAAATCTGCATATAAGGCTAACCAAGAGCCTCCTTGTGGAAGTTCCATAGTGCAATGGCAAAAAATATGGAAGATCAAATCTCATGACAGAATTAAAATGTTACTATGAAGGATTGGGGCCAATGTGTTACCAACCAAAAACAACTTGGCAATAAGAATAGGGACATCTGATCCAAACCGTGTGTTTTGTGGTAGAGAACTTGAAACAACAACTCATCTATTCTTTCATTGCCAAGTAGCAAGGCCATCTGGTTTGGCTGCAGTTGGGGTAGAAGAACTGATAAAATGAATATTGCATCAAACGAGGACATCCTCAAAGTGGGCTTGAACTTGGATGAGCTGAGTACACTTCAAATGGCAGTCACTATGGAGGCTATATGGCATCTCAGGAATCAGGTTTGACACAATGGCTGTGAGGTGAACATCATGTCTACCATATGCAATGTAGAAAACAGAGTAAAGAAATATCTTATTGCTTTGGACCATGAGCAGGACAATGATAGGAGAGAGGAATTGACTTCATGGATTCTCCCTCCTAAAAACTATATAAAACTAAATGTGGATGCTGCTGTCTTACAAGCTTTCACCTCCTTAGTTGTGGTAGCAAGAAATGAGTTTGGAGAGGTGTTAAAGGTATGGGCTAAAATTCATGATTTATGCACTCCTACTCAAGCTGAAGTAGTTGCAATTCTGTGGGCTCTAAGCTTGGCTGCTGCTGAAAATTGGTGCAACATCATTGTGGAGGGGGATTCAAAAATATATTAGGATGCCCTATCCAAAGCAAAAGAACCATCTGATTGGTCCATCTCCTCCATCATTCGAGATGCTGCTGACATGAGTGAATCTTTTGATAATTGTGAGTTTTGCTGGGTTAAGAGATTTCTTAACTCAGCAGCCCATTCAGCTGCTAAACATGCTATTGCTTTTAAAGCAAGTTTCTTGTGTAATGACTGTAACTTGCCTCTCCCTATCTTGAAAGCTTGTAGGCAAGATTTTTGTGCCTCCTTTTGTTCATGTTAATCTAATGAAATGGCAGATTATCACCAAAAAAAAAAAAAAATTTCATATCTCCATTTTTATTTGTTTTTTTGGGGTGGGGGGGGGGGGGGTTGCTTGCTTGCCATCCCAAATGGATGTGAAGAGAGGTTGGGCTAATTAAATGACTATTCACTCAAAATGAGAAAATAATTGAGATTTTGATTTTCTTAAAGCCAAAACTTAGAGGGAAATACAATTCTTTATGTATTTTTATTTATGTTTCTTAATCAAATTCAATCATATATCCACGTGACTAATAAGACATACGATTGAATTCAATTGTAATTAGAAAAGATAATATCATTTGAGTTGCATCGGTCAATGCAACCACATTATTGAATATAATTAAGAAGCCCAATATACAGCACCTAAAAAACTATACCTCATAATTTTCCCTAAGTTTTACCATTTCCTTACTTTAACTATCACGGATATGGAATGAAACACACACACACACACAGAATGATGATCAAGTTAACAGTGTAATTTTAAGCAATGTTACATGCTTAATAATTTTTTTTATGGGATTGATATTTTGAAAACCTCACAATTAATTATATTACATATTCTCTATGGTCTTATCACACATGTAAGAATTCATGCCAATTGGATATTATTTACTATTCAATCTATAAATTCATACGTTATGCATAATTTTATAATACAAAACTTAAATTTTTAAATATTTTATAAATGAGATAGTTAATGAAATTAGATCACCTTAAAATTTTGTAAGTATGGAGAGCATAAAGAAAAAAAAATCCAATGGTGAATGTTTCCAATTCGCATCCAATGGTGTAAAATCATATATATTAAAGTGAAAATTGAGAGAAAGTTTAATCAAGACTCTAATTTTTATTTTAATTGTACTTCAATTTGTGCCAAGTGTTTTTCTAATTTTCTTATTAGTTAATACCATGTGTTTCTAGATTTTGAATGCACTCATATTCCATGCTGAGTGTCCTTTTTATATATCTCTAGTTGGGATTCAGATCCTCTAGAGTTCTTAGGGTACTCTACCAGTAGATTTCATTAAATCCTAACCACTCTTTAATGATTTAATGGTTTAGATTCTGTCATGTCAGCATTTCATTAATAATATTCTTGAAATAATAAAATAATGTTGTAAACAAAACAATTAAGATGATTGTTAATAAAATGCTGACATGGCAAAATCTAGACCATTAAATCATTAAAGAGTGGTTAGGATATAATGAACTCTACTTGGTAGAGTACCCTAGGAACTCAAGAGAATCTGAATCCCTCTAGTTGTGTGCCAATTATAAATTCATGTATTTAAACTTAGTAAATATAAAAAGAGACTCACTGTAATTTTATTATTATTTTATGTAAAATTATGAATGTGTACCATTTATTTCCTATTGAGTAAACATTATATCCTTCCTCCAAAAAAAAAAAAAGGTAAAACATTATGTGTATATATGTAATAAAACAGTGATATGCATCTAGAATATTTCCTAGAGTGTCTCTTAAGTTATATAATTCAACGGAAGTATTATTTTGCATTGACAAATGACTATATGAGAACTAATGATATGCTGGGACGTTGATGTATTACAAGTGTTGCACTAATTCAGTCGGTTCCCTTTTTCGGTTTTCTGGTTGTTTGGATCTGAAAATATGACTTCCTATTACAAGTTTGGTGTCAAAGAATAATTGCACAGTGACTTAATTGAATAATGACATTTACGGCATAGCTAACAGCCAAACACTGACAATGGTCATTTGTACAAATGTTTCACAAAGTATGTTACAGACAAAGCACTTCATTAAAGGTACTAATGGAGGGGACAAGGTCACAAGGGAGAGAATATTATGAAGAGCAAACTTTCTGTGAATATAATTTGAAAAGCAATATCGAAAAAAGTGCCTTCACATTCTGATGAACCTTCAGCCTAACATATGGTAATGAAATAGATGAAATAAACTGTTATTGTCTCATCTCAGTTGGCTGATCTTGAAGTGAATATATACTCCTCATCAAAAGTTGACTTCTTTTCAATGATTCAAGGTGCTAAATTAGAAAAGCTTTGTCCTACTATAATTGAAGTTGATTTTTTTTTTTTTGTTGCTAAAGCTGGTTTAAAGTTTAAACTAACATTTGCCCGATCACTTTATAAGACCATTATTATATGCATTTGTGCTAGGGTTTCGACAATGTTCCAAGGAAATATGAAACAAAGTATCCAACGTGATCAAGGTGGTTTCTGACGTAAAATATGACCGTATTGAACATAGCCTTAATGGAAACAGTTGCGGATCGATGGCTGCCAAAAACCCTCCCAAATACTACAAAGAAATAAAATGCAAAATATATTTGAAGTTAACAAACTAGCTAAACAAGATGCAAAATACATTCTCAAAACCAAAAAAATGTATCATGACCCAATAAAGCATTAGTTACATCTACGCAATACCATAAGAGGAATAGTCAAGTATAATTAGGAATCTTCATAATCATTTCTATAGCCTAGATTAATCAATTACTTCGACTACTAGGGGCAAAGCTAGAAATCTTTATTTGGGGGCTAAGTTATGGCACTAATATATCTATCAAGACCATCCCTCTCCCCCCCCCTGGCACTAATATATCTATCAAGACCATCCCTCTCCCCCCCCCCCACACACACACACACACACACACACACACACACACACACACACACACACACACACACAAGCGTTTTTTTATTATATAGACACACACACCCAACAACAACAAAAAGTTTAGTATTTTCAACTAAAATTATGTTTGATGACGATCTTTCATAAAATAAAATTTATTTTTACCATTTTCATAGTGAAATTCTTAAAAATTTTCATTTTCAATACAAATTATCAAATTTTATACTAAAGTAAATAAAAAAAAATCTTTCAATTGAACTAATGAAATTTCAAAAACATGGATGATCTAAAACTTGGAGGAATAAGTTAAGTTCCGAACATATTTGAACCTATTTTGTTCTAACCCATTATAAGGAAATTAAAGAGATATTTCATATGTAGTTTTAGTGATAAGATTTTTTTTAATAAGTTAGTAACTAGTTAATCGTCACATAACAAGTTTAAAAAAAAATAGATTCAAACATATTTGGTGTCAAACTTTATCTAATATTTAACAGACATAAGAGTACATTTTATAGTAAAAAATAAAATTGTGAAAAATAAAGTTATATCTCTATAACTATTAGACCAATTTTTTTTTTTTTTTAAGAGTATCATTGGACTAATTTAAATATTTGGAGGGGCCAACTCTTCTTTTTGTAGACTAAATTTTGAAAACATTAAAATAATTATATATATTTAAAAAATTCAAAATTTTGGGGGGTTCTGCACCTGTCGACTACGACACCCGAGTGGTAGTTCAATAGACTTAAAAACATGCCATGAACTCATCTATTACAGGATCAAGCTTTCATGAAAATTCTTTTAGGCGACCCCTAATTCATTAAAATATCGTAATCTAAAAAATCACTGTGTGTACATAAGAATTCACCAGAAAACATGTGCCTGTAAACTGTCTCATGTAAAAGCTACTAATATTGTAATTCGTTTTACAGATGTGACTACAAAAACATGAAAGTATGAAACCTAATTTCGAAAAAATTTCTTTAACAAAAGTAATTTTTTTTCAAAAAAAAGACCCTAAAGCATTGACATCGCTTTCCTGCGGTGAAACAGGCTGCCAAGCACCTATGACTTCGTATTATTTGTTGCTTCTTAAAGAAAAAGTAAGAGTTTGGAATGCTTATGATGGAAGAAATAGGACCAAACAAGATTCTTGATTTATTCCTGCACATGCAACAATTAATAGCACCATACTCTTTTGCTTTATTTGTTGAGCCATCATAGGACACTAGAAGCAAGTGATTTTTGTTTTTTTATCCAACTTATTGAAGAAGTACATAAAAAAATAGCAGGGTTATTTTCATTTGTCTTCATCTTGAAGAGGATTGGTTTTGGTATGTGTCATTTTCAGTCAAAAATTACTAGATAATTTATTTTTATTTTTTGTTGTCCCTACCTCTCTTTGTTCCTCCTTTGATGACATATTCAAATTACAGATGTTTAATACATTTATGCAATAAAAAAATCCAAACAAGGACACAAGAACACAATTATTTCTTATAAGGCATAATATCTTTTGCAAACTTAACCTTTAAAACAAAAGGAAAAAGGTAAGAAGAAAAGCCAAATATAAGATTGGCTTAGAGAATAAAGACTATATAGATGCTATGATCTTTTTGCACTGTAGATACACATGAATAGGAATGATACTAAAAAGAAGTGGATTTCTAAAAGTTTTGGTTAATTAGCAACAAAAAAGCTACTTTATTTGGTTAAGCAGCGAGTTTCTGGGGTCGGGCAGTGACTTTCGGACCTGTGTAAGAATTGTCATGCATATATATGCACCTCCTAGGTTCCTATAAAGTAATGTACGTATATAGTGATCGCAAGAAAGCACAATAGTAGTCATGAACAAAAACGTGTAATTACACATGAAACTCAACTCCACCTAACTCGTCACAAAGATTTTACCTTAATGTCATTCACATGACAAAGAAAAAATATAATTAATAACTTTGTCTAAACTAAATATATGATCTATCATCCTGTCACATTGACAATTACAACAGATTCTCTTAATTGACAGCTAAAAAAAGTGAAAAAAAACCCAATTACCATGGATCTTTGTTTCTTCATGAATCGATGATAATTCACAGCCACCAATAATAGGAGAGACATGCTGATCTCATTTTGTACCGCACTACAAATCATGGATTTGATTCATATGAAAAGTAAAACAAGAATTTTTTTTTTATTATTCAATTTATATAAAGTAAAGCAAACAAAACTAGAATGTGTGCCCCATGGAATAAAATATAAAAGAGTTAAACAAGAAAAATGGTCATCCTATAAGGCCCCACTGCCCCCACTTTGCTCTTCCTTCTCTTCATGGCAACCTCCCCATGAAAGAAAGTAAACACATTTACTCCAATTGACGAAAGCATCTCATTCCTTTTCTTCCCTTCACTTCAAGATCCCATCAGTTGTCATCTAAAATTTTTTACAGTTTTTGGTGGCATCCTGATTTCTTGCCTTTGTTAGCGCATTCGTCCACGTGGAAAGTTTGCGAATCGATCATCATCTCTCATTTTTGTAAGCACATAAAACAGATACATATATGCAGTAGAAAGTAGTCAAAGTTTATAACGAATCCGGGATACTGTCTAAAACCTTCAGAATATGTCCATAACCTTGTAATTGACACATGAACCAATTCTATTGTGTTGTCTATTTGATTTGATGATGCATAAGTCTTTCTGTGTTGTTGTTTTATTATCAATCTCATATCTTGTGTAATTGCTCGAAGATGCATGGAATGTGATTAAGTGAATCACAAATCACTATAAATTGTAAGGATGATGGTGATACATGTGGTCCTTTCAACTAACTAGCTAGCATGAATGTTGGGACCATAATAGATGGTGAATTTCAACACAGCTAATACAAGAATATAAGGATGTTACTGCACTACTCATTTTTGTTCCTTAAGTGGGGTTAATACTAGAGAAATGTCTCATAAAGTTCAATCAGAGCTCCTTGCATGATTGAAAAAGTGTTCTTATATATAATACTGAAGTCCAAAGTTGTCCTGAGATTACTTTTAGAAATTTAGGTCAATAATATATGTACCACAACTTTGTATACTTGAGTGTTCATCATATCGGCGTCCCAATTTTAGTCAAGTTTTGGAACCAATTCCAGAATTAAAAGATTGATCTGCTTAAAGTATTAGAATTTAGAACAAGTAGTAAAAACTTTCAGATATGTTCAAATGCGTTTTGCTAATTGGTTAAATCAAATTTTGCCATGGATAGTGGTGATAGTGTAGACCTTTTGTGTATGGGTTCTTACTAGGTATATAGGTGAGCATTTGTGGTCCTTACCAAGGATAATAAATATTTTGCTAAAGATGGGTCAATTTCAGCCTGCGGTTTGATCTACTCGGGAATAAGAGAATCAAAAGCTTCAATAAGGAAATGGAAAAATATATCTTGCAAACAATCATAGAGAACCATTATTATTCTAATAATTGCTACAAGGAGATTATTTTCTTTGTGGATTATTCTGTAACACGCCAAAATAATTAGAAAGAATCAATTCCCTTACTATTTGTAATTTTGTCTCTTTGCCGTCAAATAATAGCTGGACATATCTAAGCCATCTTGTATCTTCGTGATTAATTTTATTAAATACTATAATTGTTAGGTCCACCGGACTAGATGTTGGCAATGCATGATAAAAATGTTAAGTCTTGTTGAATTTTTGAACCTAAGATTGGCTGAAAAAAAACAAAGTTTCTGTAATCTCGACTAAAAGTTTGACAAATCGAGAATCGCAAATTCAAATTTTCAAATCTGACATGATTCATTTAGATGACTTTACAAGTGAGTTTTTGTAGATCCAAGCTTCCACCTATTCAACTGCTGAGAGTTCAAGAGGAAATAAAGAAAATTCAACGTGGTATTACTGCTGTAGTGTAGATCTTGTTTGAAGCTATAGAGTCATCCTAGGGTTTGTTGTAGATATAATATCTTCAAAAGGTTCTCAGAGCCACAAGGGGGGACTTTGTGCAACATAGTTCACTAGTAGAAAAGTCCATGGATTTAGAGCTACACATGGCCTTGTTAGTAAATACTATATGAGGTAGCAATAGCTTAAAGTTAAGTCCATTGAATAAACTTTCATTCTATTTAGTTAATCTTTTTACCTTAGGATTGATAGGTTTGAATTCCTTCAGGATTTTTATTGTAGGACAAATCATTGGTTTTTCTAGGATCACCATATTGTTGTGTTCTATATTTTCCGTTGCATTTATTGGTTTCTTGCTTAATTGGTGTCATTAAATTTGTGAAAATAATCTGAATTCATAATTGGTTAATTATTTAAGTTGGTTAATTACACTATAAATCATCCAAGGGTCTAAAAATCCTAACAATAACTTCCTTGATATTAACTTGGACAACTTCTTTTAAATAAAGCATAAGCAATGGATGAACAAAGACTAATCAGCAACAAAATTTAGACTTATAATATGAATCTAATGTCTAGTCAATAGTACGTCATAATTAAATTCAGCCATTGGTGAAGCCCAAGTTAAAGCATTGTAGCCATATATATATAGTAGTCATGAACATAGGGGAAAAGCCCAACATAACCACAAATGTACAAAGAAGAGAATAGGAAGAAGAAAGAGAAATCCTATGATCACATAATGGAAATAATGAATTACTAAAAGCAAGCATCTGGTTATGTAGATAGCATAATAAATCAACAAAAACTAGCCAACAACGCGTATAAAAAACTATTATGGAAGATAATGTCTTCGCGAAATCAAATTGAGCCATTGAAGCCCAAACTCAAGCATTGTAGCTATATATAGTAGTCAAGAACATAAGGGGGAAAAGCTCAACATAACCACAATGTTAATAAGAGGATGATGTGCTATGTCCATAACATTTTCACAACAAAATATAGATGATAAGTTATTATTGGTTTAAATTTAAATTTACAATCAAAATTACTTTTTAATCTGCTAATAATAACTCCTAACAAACTGCCACTTATGATTTGTTATGAAAACATTATAAACATAACATTTATCCAATATTAATTTTTAAGAATAAATAGGAAGAAATAGACAAATCCAATGATTACATAATGCAAATAATGATTTCCTAAAAGTGGGCATCTGATTATATACAAAACACAATGCATGCAACAAAGACTCGTCAACAAAACTTATAAGAAACTACTGTGGAAGCTAATGTGTTCTCATAATCAAATTAAGGGATTGAAGCCCAAACTTAAAGCATTGTAGCGATTTATAGTAGTCATGATCGCAAGGGGAAAGGCTCAACATAACCACAATGTTAATTGTTAAGAAGAAATAGGAACAAAGAGGCAAATCCTATGATTACATAATGTAAATAATGATTTCCTAACTATAAGCAACTAATTATATACATATTAGGAATATATTTTTATGTAATTGGCATATCCTTTGATAAAATGCATTTTACTTGTATCTAGGTAAATCTAAGTAGGTTCAAGATGATTATTACAAGTGATTAAATTGAAGACATGAAAATTACTCAAAAACTGCTCAAGAAAAGTGCAATCTGCAGGTATCGATACCTCCTCGACAGAAGCTCAATCTGTCAAGATTCATTAAAACTCGACAAATGTCTCGATTTATCGAGCTTATGGGATTCAGTTTATAGCCAGTAACATTTTTTTTTCTTCTAAAAGACTATTTGTTTATGAGTTTGTATAATCCTCATAAAACTAGGAAAACTCAAGGTTTGTGGGTTTGTATGATCCTTATTGGACTAGGAAAGCCCAAGGTTTGTATAAACCTATTTAAAATAGGAGAGTCCGTTAAGCTCATATTTAAAGGAGGTGGAAAAAGAAAAAACCTTAGAGAGCTTCATATGGTTTTCATTTTGAAACCCTAACCTCCTCGTACAGAAGAAATAGTTTTTGTTGCGTTTCTTGTACGTTTTTTAGTTCTGTAACCAAACAAAGTCTCTTGCACCAACGTTGAAGATCTTATTAGTGTTTTTATGTGAATCTACTACAAATCAACTACAACAATCAAAGGGTTGTTGTGGTGTTAGTCATGTATTGGGATTCGTGCAAAAAAGTAAGCCACGTAGTCAGATCCGTACATCAATTGGTTAGTCATGTATTGGGAGCCGTGCATTAAAAATGAGAGATTGTCACTATGGAACAAGTCCAATTGTGTATTAAGATAAGAGTTCAACTGTAAGTTGATATAAGGTACTAGGATTCTTTTACTTGTAACCACTTGTTGTGATAATAGTGAATTCTTGAGAGTTGTGACCTTAAATTCACCCGGTGGGGTTTTTCCTCGGTGGTTTCTCCCATTTGTAAACAAATCACCCATGTCAAATTTAATTTTCACTGCATTTAGTTATTTGGTGATTTGTTTGTACTACCACGCGTATTGCATGTAATTGAATCTAATTAATTGACTTGGCTAATTAATTAGTTAATTTATCACAATGGGTCAATACATTTTTGGCCTATCAATACAAAACATAATAGATGTAACTATGGTTGTCAAAATCGTGATTCAAATTGTAGGATCGTACGATTTTATGATCCCACCTCACCAAAATGTTTAGGATTGCATTAGGATCGTAAAAATGATAGGATCGTATGTAGAATCGTATAGGTTCGTAAAGGATTGTAGGATTGTACGGTATCCTACCAATCCTACCAAAAACATAAATTTTTGGTTTTTTTTATGGGATTAATTTTTTGTTTTGATGAAGCTTTAAGAGTTTTTATTTTTTTTTCATATTGTGATGGTATGGTTTTTTGTTTTTTATTTTATAAAAGTATGTTAAGCTAAGTAAATGTTTTCTAGTTTCTAATTCACTTATAATCAAAATGAAGGAATGCTTCGTCATTTATAAATGAAGAATTTAATGTTGGCTTTGCTACCTTTTAATATTGTTAAATTTGTTTGATTAATATACTAATTTGTGTTCTAATATTACTAAAATATTTTTTTATATATAATTTTATTAGTTATGCTTGTATTTGTATATTGATTGATTGATTTTTTGAGCATGCTCTTTAATTGTTGCTAAACGGTATAACTTCAATAACTGAGTATGAAATTGTATCTTAATGTCTTTTACAGCTCTAGTATACAAATATATAATATTTACATAGATGATGAAATGAATGATGATAATTAGGAATTTAGGATGATGCTTATAAGAACCTTAAAATGTGAATAATTAAATATTCACTTTACCTAAATATTCATCTTGGTTTTTTTATTTCATATTGGAGTTAGCTAGTTTCCATTTGCTAACTTATTTTGGTTTTTAAACTTAAAACCTAGAACTTGGAAAATATTTTCCATATGTTTTGATAAATATTTTGGTATTTGGTTGCTAATTAAACATGTATTGAAATACATTAGGTCAAAACTTAAATATATTTTTTTCATTAGTATAGACTTAGCGATGTATGACATGCAAATTACATCATATGATGCAAATCTAAGTTTTTTTATGGATGAATTTATAATTTACATAATTATTCAATATACAAAGCCATTATTAACGTGTTTTTTGCTTTAAATCTATAAATATGTATGATCTTACGATTCATGAACTGATTCTACAATCTACGATCCTACCTACCTTCAACGATGTTACGAAGGATCTCAATTTTGAAAACCTTGGATGTAACAAAGACTAGTTAGCAACACTTAATAAAAAACTATTGTGGAAGCTAATATGTTCTCATAATTAGATTGAGCCATGGAAGCCCAAACTTCAAGCATAAATTGTAGAGATATATAGGCTATAGCAGAGGCGAACAACTGAAAAGTGAACTCAGCAACAATATAAATGTTAAAAAAGATCTATATGAGAGATGCTACGTCTACAATATTTTTACAATATTTTCACAACAAATCATAGGTGGTTAGTTGTTATTAGTTTAAATTTGAACCTAACACTAAGATTGCTTTTTTTGCCCAACAATAACAACTAGTAACAACTTACCAATTAAGATTTGTTGTAAAAATAATGTGGATATATCATTTCTCTATATAATAATAGGAAGAAAGAGACATGTCCTATAATTACATGATCGAAATAATGATTTCCTAAAAGTAAGCAGCTGATTATATAAAGCATAATGGATGCAGCAAAAAGTAGTCAACAACAAATTATAACTCACTCTCAAAAAAAAATATATATATATATATATAACTTATAATAAACTATTGTGGAAGCATAATATTATGTCTATAATATTTTTACAATATTTTCACAACAAATCATAGGTAGTTAGTTGTTATTAGTTCAAATTTGAACCTAACACTAATTGTTTTTTTGCCCAACAATAACAACTAGTAACAACTTACCAATTAAGATTTGTTGTAAAAATAATGTGAACATATCATTTTTCTATATAATAATAGTAAGAAAGAGACACGTCCTATAATTACATGATCGAAATAATGATTTCCTAAAAGTAAGCAGCTGATTATATAAAGCATAATGGATGCAGCAAAAAGTAGTCAACAACAAATTATAACTCACTCTCAAAAAAAAAAAATTATAACTTATAATAAAATATTGTGGAAGCTAATGTGTCTTCTCATTAATCAAATCAAGTTGTGAAGAACCTTGTAACTTATTTGGTTAGTGTTTATTAGTATTTTCAAATAAGACATACAATGTTCAAATCCCCTTATCTCTAACCATCGAATTATAAAAAAATAATTAATAATAATAATAATGACAAATACTCAAATCAAACTACGGAAGGAATTAGAATTCTATCTCTGGGAGCTATTTGAAATTTAAGGATAAAAAATAGAAATAAAAGAGTAAGAACAAAAATATAGAATTTTTTTTTAAGTACCTTTGATTTTAGAAGAAAAAAAGTACGAAATGTTAAAGAATCAATTTTTTTTTAGAAAGGCCATATGTCATGGGCCAACCAGCCATTATTTTTTCATTTCTTTTTAAGCCTCCTTTTGACCATTTTAATTCTTATGAGTCAAGTGTAATTATTGGGACCAAAGCCACTATGAAAATTCACTTATCTAGAAATTTTATATCTATAAAAAAGAAAGTTTTAAAACAGGAAAGGCAGCATAGGGCCCAGGGGGTTTTCTTAAAAAAAAATGAAGTTAGGGTGCCTTTGGGCCAGTAGGGGCCATGGCCCCTTTTGTGCTAAGGTAGGTCCATTATTCAGCTAGTGAAGCCCGAACTCAGCCATTGTATGCCAATAGTAACTATTGGAATAGGAGAAAAGCACAAGGTTAAGAATATTATTAGGATCGAAATTGGTTGGTTGATGTTTTCTCTGTCCATTTTGCAGTTCAACTAGCACTTTAGATTGAGATAAATTAACTAGAAGTAAAGCACTCTACCAAAAAAACAATGGCTTTGATGATTTTTCAAATTAATTTAAAGAAATTTCTAAATATACTCTTGACACACAAGAAGTCTAGTACATTAAGCACAATACAACACTCCTGAATATTCATGGAACCATCCAATACAAACTAAATTGTACAACCCTGTCTCAGGCAGCTCTTCATCCAGAACTTCTGTGTTCCTAGTGCAACTTATGCATGAAAACCACATAGTTACATACACAAACAATACTTTAACTCCTAGACACAACACAAAGGTATTCAAACCTTGTCTGTGAAGTCCTACTTCTATGAACATATTCACTCCTATATCCATAATTTAAGTAACCATATCACATCCAATTCTCCTGAAATTGGTTGGAGTCATAAATCACATCCAATTCTTGTACATGCCAGATAATTACATAAATCAAACCTTGTCTGTGAAGTCCTACAAACATGACAAATGCCATTCAATCTTCATTGAACAACCCACATCAGAAATTGAAGTAGTGCATACTCAATTCCATGAACACAATCACTCTGAATATCTCTACTTCAAGTGCTCATATCTCAAGCAATTCTCCTTTTATTTTTTGGGTATTTTACTCAAAACGGTTTCAATATTGCAAGGGGCAACAGGCTGTTGAACTCCCATATATTAAACATTTAAGTTTGACCATGTATCTTAGTACTTATGGCAACTCTTACTCTCCCAACGATATCTTACCTGATCAGCCCTACCCAATGGTACTGGTGGGTACAGATCCTTGCTCCAATTAACTGAAGGATTAGAACCAGCACTGCTTCTTGTATCTCCATTAGAAACTACCATTGGTTTGCTATGAAACTGAAAATCCTCCATGAAATTCCTCTGCATACTATGTGAAAGAAACTTGCAAGCTCTTTGCTTAGCCTTGGTTGACTCTGTGAGAGTCATGTAGCTGGGTGTAAAGATATTCCTCTCCTCTATTGTTTCCTTCATGAGAGTTTCACTGGACATTAGAGTTGGAGATGCAAATGAGGATGAAGTTGACGCACGACTCTCATCATATAAAGATTCAGAACTTGGGGTGGAAGATGATGAGCTACTAATTTGACCAACTGTAAAAGGTTTAGCTGAAATCCTGGTTGTGACATTGTTCCTTTTTACTTTCACTGAGTCATAAGCTGAAGAATATGAAGGAAAACTGACAACTTGACATTCACTTTTCCTAGACAATGGAGTCTGGTCTGAGAGATCAGTATGGAATTCTTCCATTAATCTGCTTTCCCATGGCTTGGCCGCCATCCAACGATCTAACCAGCTCCATCCTGTGCTGTTCATATCCAGCCTTTGCTGCTTGAGAGAAGTCACTGGCTTGTTGGTTCTTGTATTTGGACTAGCAGTCATTCTTGATTGCTGAAAGCAACATATTCAACATGATCAATGACTAAGTAAACATTTAAAATCTAACTGAAAAACAATAATCTCTTTCCAGGAATCTTTAACTAGGCCATGTATTCATTTCATTAACTATCTTACCAAAGGAAAATAGTTGGGTCCTCTCAATTTCATTACCTGTTGAGAGCGGGAGTATGCAATTGCTCTCTCCCTCTTGACAGCTCCTTTTTGCCGCAGTTGTAGCTTTGCTCTAACTTCATCAATAGTTCCTGGACTATCACACCATCCTTGCTGAGGACAGTCAACATACATATTATTAACAGTGTATATTCACTAATTACATCCTCACAATAATAATACTATAAAATCTTGAAATAGCATATGATACCTCAGCCTGCTTGATGCGATCAGCAAGATTGCGATGTTCATCCAACAGTTTTTGCACAGCTAGCCCTTCTGGGGACATCCTCACACTCCGTGCCCTTACTCGAGCCTGAACCCGAACAAGAGCCTGCATGCATCTTAGTGTTACAGCAGCTTGCTTCCTTACCTGCCGGCCACGAAATATAGCTTGAAGTCTCACCACTGCTTTCAAGGCCCTCAATGCCTGTCTTGCCTGCAATTATGTAATTAAGGCCACTAAAAAGATGTGCCTAAACGGTATATCAAAAGCACAAAAGAGGAATATAAAATCACTTAAATGAGATTTACTTGATTATGGGATTTACTTCTGTGCAAAATAGTAAAAAAGAAAAAAGAGAAGACAACATCAACCAAGCATGTGGACGGTTAGAACAATGTGATCTACAATTAATGGAATCCTTCCCAAACAATTATCAAATTGTTTATAGGCATACAGAAATCACATAGCTGCAACACCCCAGTCCACACACAGGATCATTGAGGAAGTTTCCTGGGCTAAATTCTTAAAGGGCTGATACTTGGGATGGTCTAATAATCTTACTCTTCGCTTGGTTGCTTACAATACAGAGGAATGCAGGTTAATGCACTTCTAATACTGACTTTTCCTCTTGTTTTGATTTGAAGGAGTGAAAAAACCGACTCAATAAGCAAAAGAATATTATTTTACCTATAATTGATGAGATAGTGACACTGTTTCTGGTGTAGTAGATAATCAAAAAGTAAACTCATAGTCATGCTATATCTTTTTTTCTTCATTTTCTTTTGTCACCAAACAGAAAGTCTACAAAGTAAATCGAAATAGACACCAATGCATGCAGCCTCCTAATTTTCTAGCTTTGGCCCATTTTCCTTCGAAGTAGCTAAGGAAATAAAACTCTCAAAAAAGAACATGTTGAACCTATCAAGTGTTAAGATTAGATTACTTCATTGTGTGATTGAACTCAAACTTCCAACCAGTAAAATTTGGAATTCAAAATGACCAGAAAACCTCAACCTTACTAACTAAAGATACATTTACAGTTATTCATTGAGCTCAATCCAACTTTTCAACAACATTTATTTGAATTTGTAGATGCTAAAAAGCATTAATTTTTCCTTCAAAAGGTAAATGGTAAAGCTTTTACAGATAAAAATTGAGCTCAATTCTATACTTAACACCCAAAATTGGATGCTATAGTGCCCAAAAAAACTTTTCATCCAAGGTATAATAAATAAGTCATAATAGTCATATATTTAAATGTGACAGAGAATTAGATTAACACATTTAAACTTCAGACTTCAGAGTATTGACATCTAGTGCTAAGATTAGAAGCTTTGGGACAGTAATTGAGATCAATTTCGCAAACCAACATTCTAATAAAGGAGAGCAGGCTATGCTGCTGAGCTACAAGGATCATGGCTAAAGTTTTACAAGTTTATCTGAAGCTTGTCTAAAAGAAACATATGATATCTAAAATAAGAGCATCAAAAGGCTGTTTGAGTTATAAAATAAATAAAAAAAAAAAAAAAAAAAAAAAAACATGAAGTTAAAACTCACAGTGACTCGTTAATATTTTCACAATCTATAGCTTCACATTCTTTATCTGTATGCTACATAGTACTTAAAACTGCAAAATCAGAGACCTTTTGACTAATAAGGAAAGATCAATTTATATATAACAGTTACTGATTATCAAAAACTGGTGTAAGTTTATAATAACTGCTTTGATAGTTTTTTGAGCACATACTTACTCATCAGCTACCTAAGATTAGAACAAATAATTACTTAGAGACCTCAACTTTACGATCTACAGCTAAATAGTTCCTTTTAAAAACCGGAAAACCATGCCTAGATATTACCGTTTGATAAGAATAAACCAAAGAATATTGAGAACAAGCAAAATTAGAGAGACCCAATTACCAGGAAGCCTCGAAACACGGTTTGGATGCGAATGGTAGCCCATTCTTGCTTGATTACCATGAAATTTTTTGGTGGAGCTTTGACCACAGCAGCCATGGCAGCATTGAAAGAATCTGACGCCTTGTCCTTCTTCATACCCTCTGATGAACTCCTCCATAGCCTCCATTTCTTCTTAGTACTCTTGTCCCCTACTACCTTGTCCTAAGAAAACAAAAGCAGAAACAATGAAAACACAGGAAACAAGAGAAAAACAGAAACGAGGAGTTGGGGTTGTAAGTTTTGGCTTACATGGTTGGTTGTACTTGTATGGAGCTTCTTTAGAGTTATAAGAGATTTTAGCCATTTTCCTGAGGCACCCATTTGAGTAAAAATCACTTGGAAACGGATTTGTGTTTAGAAAGCAGAGTGTTTTCAGAAAATGCTTTTGGAAAAACAAAAACTTGACACTGCAAAGAGCGCTCTGGCTTAAGTTAAAGTGTCAAGAGTTAAGACTTATTAAAGATTTAAGGGTTTAATGGGGGAGACAGTTTGAAATTTGAAATTCGAAAAGGTGAACGGAGAAATAGTGTGAAGAAAAGAAATACTATAACGGATACTAAAGACTTTTTGGTATTTTATATAGAGATGCCGCTCCATGTAAGAAATATTCTTATTAATAACCCTTCAACGGTCGAGCTTTTGTGGCTCTTTGCTTTCCAACTTTTTATAACAAAAGCTATACGTAACACAAACTTTCTTCTTTCATTTGAATTATGATTAGTTTTTAGTTGGATGATTTGATTAGGTCTACTAAATGGGCAATTTTTCTTCTTTTTTATTTCAAGGATGAAACAGTTGCCTGATTTTTTTTTCTTTTTAATTTTAAAACAATTAGATATATCCCCCTATTGTAAATTAGCTGAAATTATCTTGTGCTCTATCTTGTAACACTTACATTCCTTCTAGTTAATTATAGGTCTCATTGGTTTGCGCGTCCACATCTCACGTTTGCCTTTTTTTTTTTTTCTTTTTCTTTTTCTTTTGTTTTGCTCAACTCCTCTTGCACTGTTCATAAAATGAACAGTGCTAAACAGTAGTGAACAGTAATGAACAGTCACTGGAAAATATATTTTTATTGTTTTCAGCAAAATAAGCGGTATCCAAACGCATACTATGGGTCCGTTTGGATAGAACTTATTGCTGAAAACTGAAAACTGAAAACTGAAAACACTGTAGCAAAATAATTTTAAAATGTGTGAATAGTACCGCGGGACCCATTTTTAATGAAAAAGTTACTGAAAAGTGAAATTTGTGGGTCCATGAACAGTGCACGAATGCACTGTTCACAGAAGAATTAGTCAACACTTGCGGCTGGAGGAAAAAAAAAAAAAAAAAAAAAAAAACTTAAACGCAGACGCAGGAATAAGTTTATCCAAACGCCCTCTATATGTGGCATTTCGGTTTAACTTTTGAACAATTCTTCAATAGTCCAAAGCAATGTACTAGGCTCTCACAAAGTGAATAGACCCCACACGTGAGTCCCACCATGGAGCTCACACCCTTTGTGAGAGGACGAAACACTGATTTGGAATTACTTAAGTTTTTTCCTAAGCTTAAACAGAATTTGATAATGTGGGAGCACTAGCATCCGAGGATACCAAAAAAAAAATTGCATTCTCAAACACCACTTTATCTATTTTACCAACATATTTTACAACTTACCTTATAACTCAGTTTTTATTTTTACATTCAACTCAATTAAAAAATATATATATAACGACAAAATAAAATAATATAAACACTACTTTATGAGAAAGAGAAGAGAATGGAGAAAATGAGACAGGAAAAGGAGGCAGCCAATGAGAGGAGGAGAGAGGGAGAAGTGAGAAGAAAAAAATAATTAAAAAATGCAAGCAACTGCTACAGTGAGGTTGTATAAATACAACCTCTCTTTAGCTAGATTGCAAATGTTTTTAGATAGAGCAACCCAGTTGGAGCTTGTTTTTATGGATTTAGTGGGTAAAATAGCAACTTAGGGGGTTTTACACCCCAATGCTAATGCTCTAAGTGTGGACAAAAAGAAAAACTTCTATCCTTAAAGCTTATGTTGTGTGAATAGACATAAAACTTAAATCTTTTTCCGAAGGAAAGAAGATACTGCTAGAGTTTTTAATGCTGCATACCCTTGAATTAGGATTTTATATGTTAAATTGTTATGCATTCCTTCCTTTATATATGTTAGTCACGTTTGTTAATATTGATTTTGATATGAATGTAATTAGCAATATGTGTAGGGATTTCAAATCTGAAAAAAATAGAAGTTATTCTTGTACCATTAAATCAGTTATGACTTCAATTGTATGCCTTGACTCAATGCACAAGAATTTGATTTTCAATCGGTCCGATTGTTTTGAACTTATCATGGAAACGTAGATGGAACCATTTCTTTGTACTGTGACATTTAAATCCCTTTTTATCTGTTAGAGTGATCGTAGTTTATCTTTAGTATCTGAATGCATTATGTCCTTAGATCTGTTATGTGAATGTAGTTTTAGTACTGACAATTTCATTTTACACCCACATGGTTAGTACTGACAATTTCTTTTTACACCCACATGTATAGTTCGTTTGACTATTTTTTTATATAAGAAAGAAAAAATTTAACGTGGGAGACCATGAGTTTTTGTTATATGTGTGCACTAATTATATAGTATATTATATATATATAGTTTATTTGATTATTATTTTTTATATAAGAAAGCAAAAATTTAATGTGGGAGACCATGAGGTTCTGTTACATGACACTTTGCTACATTAATTTTTTATTTAGCCTTCCATCTCACTTTTTTTTGCATTTTTTCCCATTTTTTTTAAATGTTAAAGTCATGTTAGTCTTATTTAAATTATCTTTGGTGAAAGATTGTCCCTCTTAAAGTCCAAACCCATTTAACTTTTAAAAAAAAAAAAAAAAAATTCTAGTTGTCTTTGAAAACATTGGATGTTTTCAACCTACTTCGCAATACAACCCCAATATGTAAATTTCATTTTAAAATTTTGTTAGAATGATATTTCATTTAAACTACCACTATCATACATACTCTAATAACATAAACATGATATCATGAAAATTCTATGATATTTCAATAAGCTAACTAAACATTAATACGATATCATAAACATCTTATGCTAACTCTAATGTATTAAAAAAAAACTATGATTAAGCGAATAAATAACTTATTACATTGCATAATAAACATTAATATATTGAATATTTGCTTTTATCATTATTTAAACTACAATATTTTTGTTCTTTTATACTTTACCGGCTCTTTACTTTAAGTGAAGAAAGTGTAATGTGTGTGCAATTTTAAATTTTAAATTTTAAATTTTCAACAATGAATTTGTTACTTCAACTAATTTCTATGACTATAATGCTATAGTCTCTAAAGTCTTTATCCTCTTGAGGTTAAAATAAAATAAAATAAAATTTTCTTTTTCCCCTTAACTTGGTATTACTTTAATTAAATAAAAACCCCTTTATTTTATCGTAACATTACTTTATGTTATTATTTTAACATATTTTGAACATCCTTTATAATCTTTTCACATGACAGTTAATTTAAAGCATTATCCGCGCATTGGACGGGTACTTTGCCAGTTAGTTAAAATTGCCAATTATGGGTGTAGTGATATTAGGCAACTTGATTTCTATGTGTGATCAATCCATCTTTGTACAATAAGAATCGCTAACGTTTTTTAGAGGCTATTAAGAATAGCAAACTTGCAAGAAATCAAAGGCAAGTGTGTTGGGGATATACACAAAAACAGAGGAAGAGGGAGAGTACGGAAATTTATATCATTCAAAGTACCTTTTAATTATGAATACAAGAACAAATCTTACAAAGAAAATACCCACCCCACCGAACAGGGTTATAAAATATTCAGGGGGAAAAATTGACCCATCTTAAATTACATAAACTTACATAAATCGGAGGCAAAAAAAAAATTAATAACAAATAAAATAAAATCAGTATACATTAGTCCCTTTCTGTACCTTATTTTTTGTTTTTATGACACTACTAAAGGCTCACACTGTAAGGGCTCAAAAAACACCAATGGTCCTAAAAGTGCCACTAGCCCTGAACCTTTCAGTTCTAACAGACCTAAAAAAAATTTCACTTGTCGGTTTATAATCTAGTCACTAGTTGAAGCATGAACCATTGGGTTAGGAAGTCCCATACATGAAAGGCTAGGTGATAGATGGATTTTGGGACTTGGTCTTGGCGATGGAATAGGAGCTTTGCTAGGAAAGTATCCAGGCATGGTCCTAGGTGATAGATTCACATGTTCAAGTGCCTGAAATTGAAGCTGTGCTGAGTATTCTCGAACACACCCAATACGAGGACCAGCTCCACTACTCCATTTACGTGACAAACACTTAGTCAATTTGAATGCCGGAGCTTTCACATTGGTTCCCATTTCATCATGACAAATTTTGACATTGGCAGCCTCCTTGTTAGGCACATCAACATCTACTGATTCTGTGTAAGAGGATTTGATATTTGTAGTGGAACCCCTCATTGACTCTAACTTTAGTTCCTTGTCGGCTACTTTCAATGTTGGATCATCATCATCTATGGCACATTTCTGCAGTTCAACCATTCAGATGTACACAAATTCAATCAAACTCAAAATGAATTTGTGCCAACTATGTAACACCAAGTGACAGAGGATGGAAGAAATACCTTAACATTGGTCAAGTTCACATGGTGCTCTTCTAGGAAACTAAGGAACTCCAAGAAGTTCTCTTCCGTAGGGTGATAATGACCACTATAAGGCCATATAGCCTAACGAGATGAGAAAGTATACATCAAAATTTTGGATACGATCTCTTTAGAAGATGACATAATTGCATATTGCCCCTTAAAATTGCTTCTTTTGTTCTAGACATTGTGGACACATTCTGAACTATTGATTCTATAAGTGTGTGTGTGTGTGTGTGTGTGTGTGTGTGTGTGTATGCGTGCAACCATAGATACCTCAAGAACCCCATTATGGGCCACCAATCTTCCAGCTGCGGTGGTGGCACCCCCTGCTAGAAAGCTAGAGTGCTGAAATTGGCCTTTCTTCTTCTTCCCAATGTACAAGTTCCTTGTTGTGCTGAGGACAAATATCCACTTAGTACCATCATCTGTGTCCACTAACATTCCACTTTGTTTGTACACAAGCTTCTCACTTTCTACAATCACTTCATATGCTTCCCTCTCTTTCTGCCAAGAGGAAAAAAGTTATAAAAATGAGCCTAACAAGCCAACTATGACCACCATACTACCAAAGTCTAAAGGCCTTTTCTTCTTGACCACCATAATTAGATTTTTCCATTTGGAAAACGATATTCATTCTGGCCACAATTTATCATATTCTGACTATTAATGTGAAAATGGTATTTAAAAATAAAGAGAATGATTGCTTTGTAAAAATTGAGAAAGGTCCTTTGTACATGCCAAATTGGTGTTGAAACATAAAGCCAGTTTTGGTAGCATTAATTATTATCCTGCCCCACAAAGTGTCTTTGATAAGTTAACAGATCAATTGTACTCACTGGTCCAAGGTATCTGATGCATTGACGCTGCAAATTGGTCCTTGGGCACTTCTCAAGATTTACTTCTTTGCCATCTCCAACATCCAACCTAAATTTTTATGGTCAATAGTCAATACATTAAGAAATATAGTAATAGAAGGCTAAACATATCTTAACGGTTGTTGGAGTTTTACCAATAGAAGAAAGGTTGGGAGCTCCCACTGTCAAACCAAACATCATAATACAAGTGCAAATTGTGTCCATACCGATGGCGTGGATCAATCTGTGCAACACAAGGAGAAAATTAACATAGCTTAATCCATTTTCTTTTGATTCCAAATCCCTTATTACACAAAGAACTTGGTCCTTTCTCATCATGCATCATTATTTTTCCTTTTAGAAAGGGCATTGTATGTAGACCTCAATAGATTTCCTAACTACTTTAAGTCAATTTTTTTAGTCATCAAGTTAAGTTAATTTTTAAGTATTAGAATCCATGACTATAGGAAACAATCAATGCAAAGGAAAAATAAAACATGTGGAATGTAGAATGTGGACTAACCGCTTCAAGCCAGTGTCTTAAAGCTAACTTCTGAGCTTTTTCATTCTTGGACAAACCTTTACCAACCTACAGTCAACCATATGGTATTACACAGTAATCAATAACATACAAAGGAGTTCTTGTAAGACGATGTATTTTACATCAATTTGCTGAAAAATGATGTTCTTCATTTGAAATGAATCTATTTTATGATTTAAATTAAATATTTCAAAACTAAGGGTACATTCGGTGTCACTTTATACATATTCAGATCCAGGAAGTAAAATCTAAATTGTGAAATAGACCAATTGCATTTTAAGTCATGGTCAAATAGGCAAAACTTACAAGGCAAAGTTGAATATTTTTCACGGTAATGACTTTTGTCTCTAAAAAAACGACTGATTTGACCCCAACTGTTGAAACATTTGACTTGAAAATTTCTTCATCGTAAAATTTCGACAAACCTAGGAAGCCTAAATGATGGTAATATGTACACACCTTGGCAGCCCTAGTCCTAGCTCGTGCCCATCTTGAAAGAGTACTTTCTGATCTATCAGACTCAAAGAATGATATTGAACTATGCCTAAGACTTGCAAAGTCTATTGCCTTCCACCTACAAAATTTATAAAAACAAAACAATTAGACAAAATAAAATTCTGAATTGGAAATATAAACTGTAGGTAGATGAAACATATATAGTTTTGTTAATAGAACAAACCAGAGCTCTTCAACAACTACAGCACAGTCTGCTAGGTTTCTTCTAGTCCGGTAACTCTTATAAACTTTCTGCACCTTAATTGCAGCTGCATTATGTTCACTAGTAGTCCTTGGAGAAATCCGAATTTCAGGTTTAGGCAAAGAGACCGCAGGATATACTTTATTGCTTGAAACATTGGCATTTTCCTCCAAATCAAAACTATTTTCATCCAGCAACACTTTCTTGAATGAAATAGTTGTTTGCAGCCTTAACCCTTCCACTTTCCGCTTCTTGGGTCTTCTAGCTATCCCACTTTCCTTTTCTTCAATAAGCATGTTATCTAACCCCTCATATTTATCAATGTCACTTGGATCACCTTGCTTGAAGATAACCTTCCTTTCCTTGGACTCACAGTTGATGAATCTTACCATTGCTTCTCCTAAGCCAGGAAGCTTATACCTTACAGTCTCTATAAATGATGATGAGAGCAAAGAAGAGGGTATCCCACTAGTTTTAAAGCAGTGAGGCTATGAGTGTGTGAATTTTGACAGATCAACCTGCTCAACAAGTTATGCAAATGAATTAAAGTTGCAAGCTCTTCAAGAATTATAAAATTGTATTTTTCACTATGATAAAAATGCATTTAAAAACACAGCAAAGGAGGCAAAATGTTTCATTTTTTTTAATGCCATATTATTTTCATACTCAAACTATAACAAGAATCCAATCAGCTTCTACTTTGTCTCCACCATCACATGGATTCACAAGTATTAATAAGAGCTGAGAAATAAGTTTCATGATGGTATGCACGCCAAAAGCAATCAAAATTTATTACTATTTTTATTTTCTAAAATATGTTTCATTCTAAGAATAACTCAACACATTATTTTTATGGTTAAAATATGCTCCATTCTAAGTATTAAGATTTCTGAAAACGTCTGAAAATGTTAAGAATGTTTCATATTAGTTACATGTTTCAGAACTACACCATGATTTCTACGGCCATTACTCTTTAAGTAAGTAGCACAAAAGAAATGAACAATTAAATAGAACTTTGAGATTCGCACCTGAAGATACAAACTCAGTTCGTTCAGAGTTCTTGTCTGAGGTATACCTTTCCATTTCTTTGTGAAATTTGGTGTGTGTTACTGTTCTAATTTAGTTGTTAATATGAATGACCATTTCCCTCCTTTATATATAATACTACGTATGCTTTGAAGTTGCCAAGAAAGTGTAGTTCACTGCGCTGGTACCTTCAAATACGTAATAGACAAAGATCGCAGAAAATATGGTAGTCTTTGAAATTTTGAGCTTATCAAAGCATGTTGTCATAGAATGGAAAAAAGAAAAATCGCTTGACTTGAAAATGCCACAAGTGGTTTGAACTTGAAGGGTTCAAAGTTGCAAACATTTTTAACCTTCATTGATTTTCTTTATTTGGAAGAAAAATGTGATAAACATTCAGGTTTTGTTTTTTCATTCTACACCCAACAAAAATGTGAGGAAGAAATTTGTCAAATACATAATAGTATTAAGTTTTTTGTTTTCTTTCACTGCTTAGTTACAAAAAGGAATAGGAAAGAGACAGAGAAAGAGAAAGCTTGTCATAATTGTCTTAGCAAGAATGTTCCAAGAAAGATCAGCAGATAGAGAAAGGGTTGAGAAACAGAAAGCAACGACCGTGAAAAAAATAAACTATTGTTCTAGGTATAGGCCTATATGGAGGGGTAAAGATCTTGTCAAGTCTTTATCTATGCACAAACTATACGAATGCTAAATTGTAGCCACATCTATTGGATATTGTCAGACTAATATAATGTCCGACTAAATAGAAGTTTTGTATATCGAGTACAACTTTTCTTTAGTTGTATTCATACGTACTTATCGTGTAAGTTGTGAAATTTGATGTGATGTGAACGTGCAAATTGGAATAAAAATCTTCCATCGACCACGTGTTGTGTGTATTTTATTTTTCTTTCTCTATAAAATACCAAAAGTTCAAAAAAATGAAAATCAACAAAACATATTGTAGTTGGAGTACATATTAAGACGAACATCAAGAATAGGACGGAGGATTTCCATTCTACAAATTGGATTATATTGGTGGTAGTTATATTATTGCAGCCCTACGTGTTGTTTTCATGCAAGTGTAAAAGCATGTGTATTTTTGAACACTTCAATGCCGAAATTACAACAACAAAAAAAAAAAAAAAAAAAAGTGTGTATATACACACGTGAGTGGAAATTTAATATGTAAGAAAACAAATTGAGTTTTTTTTTAATAATAAAATTTGATAAATTAATATTACATATTTAGGTCCAAATATGAAAGCTCGGATTTGTACTAAAATACAAGACCTTGTCCAAACCTCCAAATAAAAATTACGGCTAGATTGCTTTTACGTTAACTTAAATAAAGTGCAAAACAAGAGTAAATGTACACAATGAACTAATAACTCTACCCTAAGCCATATTCATCCATCATCAAAAAATAATGAAAGTTTAAAGAGTAGGGAAGAGAGATGCAAATACAAGATAACGCCCAGATGTGTTATCGAAGAGAAAGTCAAAAAATTCGGCGAAAAACCTTTTCGCAACCCTCCAAGTCGAAATCGATCCACTATAAAGTTGGAGTACACAAATAACAAAAGGCTCTCCAAGCCTATTCTACCCCATATACTTGAGCCCTCCAAGCTCCTGCTATCAATAGACTTCTTGGAGTCTTATCTTCTTTAACTTTTCAGATCTCACAGTTTAGCTCAATTGCATCCGCCAATGAATGACTCATTCTAATACTTCCCAACAGCACCAAATTCTTACTTAACACTCAGAACGAGTGTGGTAAGTGTTTGGACTAACAACCTCTCAAGGATATAAAGAGGTAGGAGTTGAGGAAAACCACAAGAAAATGTGAAGATGATTGTAGGTATAACAATTTCTAACTCTCAAGTTTATTAGCTAGGGTTTTCTCTCTAAAAAGCACTCCTTACAATTCGTAGGTAATGAGAGTATTTATAGTGTGGGTAAAGAATTTGGTAAAGCAAATGAACTTTTTGCCAAATAGAAAGTTTTGCGGGTACTTCGTAGGTACTTCGCGGGATGGCTCTTCTCGCAAAACACTCGTGAAGTTAATAGCATGGCATGACTCTTCAGCTTCTAGTCATGTGCTCCACACGTGGCCTTTTCACATATTGCTTCTCGTGAGCTACTCACAAGCTAGTCGCAAAGTCCATTGATCCATCTTTTGAACCCTGATTCTTCACCAATCTCTTACATTCATCCCTTACAAATAAACTCACATACATACAGGAAAAATGATTGAAAAAATTACAATCAAATTTGACATGAAATCGAAGCCAACACAAGATAGTTGGAAATTACAACTTTACAAAATCTATTGAGTTAAGTTTTAAAATTAAATGATGCCATGTTATATTATTTTTTTGATCTAGCATGAAATTTTTTTTTTTTTTTTAAATCCCTTGATCCCTTGAAATCTCTCAAGGTGTTATCATCCCCCAATAATATGTACATATGTGCAGTATTAATTAAAAACATCATTTTTTTTTCTTCACATCAAGATGTTATCTATGCAACCAAAGCAACTTCATTAAATCCCTTTCGTCAGTTTTTTTTCCCTAAGTCGTAGGGCAATGAATTTTCCAAGAAATTGATGTTTTCTTGTTTCCTTTTTTTTTTTTTTTGTTAATGTTGAATTCAGACAAGTCACATGCGGTTGTCGGTCACACATTAAGCAAAAGCACCAATAGCAACTCCTTATTTGTTTTTCAAAATACTATTGGCAAACGAGGACTGCACGTAATATTCAATGTTTCCTTCTAACACAGCAACATCACTTTCAACTCATCTCTATATTAGTTGAAAACAATACATAAAAACTTACAAAAAAAGTTTAAAAGTAGAAAACTGAAATCTTTCCACACGCTTTGTGGACGATAATGCTTCCCCCCTTAAAAAACGTAATTGGATAAATACCTACTCTCTCTTTTGACTAAGTATTCACCGACCAATTAAGAAGTAATACATGTAGGCCATCGTCTGTTGGAGGTTATACAGTTTCAGATAGAAAGATTTTCTATACGTGTTAGTAATAATCATTATGACCAAATTAGAAGTAATATGACTTAATAGATAGTCACACTCGTTTCTAAAAATAAAAAAAAAAGAGGAAGATAGTACTCACATCTCGTATTTAATTAGTAGCAAAGTGAATATCAAATGTGCACATAAGATTAATATACTAAATTATCATGTAGTACTCTTTGAAAGAAACTTAGTTTTTTGTTTTTTAGAGAAATTTCGTTTCAGTTTTTTGACTTTCTATACGTATTGGAAATAATCATATGACCAAATTAGAAGTAATATGACTTGATAGATAGTCACACCTGTTTCTCACAATAAATTTTTAAAAAATTAAATAAAAGCAAAAGAAAAGGAAGATAGTACTCACATCTCGCATTTAATTAGTAGCAATGTGAATATTAAATGCGCACATAAGGTTAATTTTCTAAATTTTCATGTAGTACTCTTTGAGTACTACATGAAAATTTTGTTTTTTTTTAGAGAAAATTTTGTTTTATGTGTTTTTCTTTTTTTAATAATATAATTATTACACTAAATGCAGGAGGGATTTGAATTATGGTTTTCCTTATAAAAGAGATCAAACAATTAATACCACCGACACAAACCTCTTAGAGTTTTCATATTTTTAGTGTTAGGTTTTTTATTGACAAATTGCATTAAAATGTAAAATCATTGAGTGTATAATGTTTTACACAATGTCCATGATCAAATTAAGTGTGAAAATACAATTCAAAAAGAAGACTTTCTGTTAGGTTTTGATGGCCACTTGACCTAGTCTCCATCAATCAAGATTCAAGAGGTTCCAACAGATATTCAATCCATGCTCAATTGATTGAAACACAGTTTTCAACAACTATTCCTTGCAAATTTATCAAAAAATCGTACTCTCAAACTTTGACCTGTTTTGAATTAAAGTCTGCTTGCAAAACATATTGGCACTACAAAAAAAACGTTCTTAGGCCGCATTTTTAAAACGTGGCTATAGGTCAAAAAAACGTGGCTATAGGACGATTTGGTCTATAGTCGCGTTTTTTTAGGCCACGTTTTCACCTCTAGCCTAAAATGCATAACTATAGGCTTGAGGGGTCTATGGCCACATTTTTCTAAACGTGGCCATAGTTGGGGGCTAAAGCCGCGTTTTAAAAACGCGGCTTCAGCCCATCACTATGGCCACGTTTTTAAAACGCTGCTTTATCCCACAACTATGGCCGTGTTTTGAACGCAGCTATAACCCCTGAATACTTCACAACAGCCTACTCTACTCCCTCATCCCCCTTTTGCTTTTTGGTAACTTGCTTCTCTAGCTATTGTTCAGCTTCTCTCTTGCCTTCAAGAAGATCAAAAGGAACACAATTACACTAGGAATATTTTTTTTCCTTTGACTTTCCTACACTTTCTCAGCAATGAAACACAAAATTGATGCCCACAGTTCAAACAGCAGGATATAACAATCATAATAACAACAATATTTCAAAAAATAGAGAAACTTTCTAGTTTCCACAAAGCATCTATACACTGAAATTCCAAAAATTTATTTGCCTACATGACAACAATAATGCTATTTTTGTGAAGGTAAAAAGCCTCACAATGAACCAAACCTAGCATAACTCATCAACTCTATATGAGAAGCAACTTGAGTTCTTTTGTATCTATTATTATTTTTATAGGCAGGATTTTGGAAGACATCCACAATTACTTTGGCATCTATCTCAACAATAAGACAAGTGATATTTAAGGTAATTCCAACAAATATGAAGGTAATTCCAATCAGCACTAAAAGCCAATAATCACATATCTATCAGTATAACAGTATCAACTGTTATCCTTACCTCCAAAGTGATGACTCCACGAAAATGTCTTTCCTCTTGCTTTTTGGTGTACCCAAGCTGTAAAATAAATGAGAGGTCAAAGAAAATCCTACAGTTTGTTGACCAGCCGTTTGAGGACTAGTTGCCTAGGACAAGGAAATAATTAACATATAATGAGCAAGGAATACTAAAAGACTAAATAACTAAAATAACAAGTTATATATATTAATTCCCCAGGGGACAGGAGCAACAAAATCCAATCAATGCACTTGTTCTTCCAAACTCATCCACTTTACATTGGAGTAAGAGATCTGCTCATTTTTTTTATTGATAAGAATTGAGATGGGCAGTAACTAACAACCTTGATACAACTTTAGAGATCTTTCACCTTTAATAAATTCCCAAGGTCAGCAAGGGCAAATGTTAACCAATGAATGAGGACAACTTCTTGACACCAAGAAGGTATATTATGTAGATAAGTTTCAAAATAATAAACACTTTCATTTATTGATAAATTGAAGGGATTCGAAAGATTATATGCCAAATATAAATTAAAAAAAAAATCCTTCTAATTGGAAAATTTCCATGCTTAAGACTAAAGTTTACTAAACTATAAAATAAAAAAAAGAGACAGAAAACCTCACCTCACTGGATGTAACATGCTGGAGAAACTTATCCTCAAATTCATGACAAAGTTCCAAGGCTAGAGCCCTGGTGCCCTCAAAACTATTCAGCATTTGCTCACCAAGCCTTACCAACTCATCCTGAACTACTTGAGACTTGCCCTGCAACCTGCACAAATTGTGAAGGACAGGTGTTGATAAGGAGCCAAATTAGATGGAAATTCACAACATGCGTGGCAGAGGGAAGATTGTAAATCCATTCATATGTTGTTCTATTAGAAAAGGTTAAAAGCCAATAAATTAAAAGAAACAATTAATTTCTATTAGTCAAATGAACCATAAAAAGATAAACTATCTAAACCTAGAAAAAAAAAAACAAAAAAACAAAAACCATTTTTTTAAAGCAGTAAAACACATAGATATGTCATTGCACCCCAATGAGAATTGAAAAACTACTAACCACAAAGGTCTCAAACCTACGACTAACCAACAAAGCAAGCTACACCAATGCAGCCTAAGCTGCAACACAGTGCAGCACATAGTGCCCATGCACACTTAAATGAAGGAATCGTGTAATTATGATCAGCCAATCAATCTACTTTGAAAGAGGCCAAAAAGAATGAAGGATTTCCATAAAGCATCCGACACATAATTGGGGAGGTGGCATTGGCATGGGCCAAGCCCTCCACATGTTGGTGCATTGACAAAAAGAAGTCCAACTCAAAACCCAATAGACTTTCAGAATTGACAAGTAATGGTAAAAAAAATTATTTTCAGAATTATTATTTTTTTTTTTTTATGTTACATTGTCCAAACCAAATTGTCTATGATGTTCTCACTTTCGTTCAATGGCTCAATTCATACAAACCTAGTGATGTGGAAAGAACGATGACCATTTTATTTTAATTTTTTATTATTTAATTTTAGAAGTCAAATTACATTGTTTTCTGCTGCAACATTGGTTTTTATTTTAATTCTTATTAGCTAATTAGATTATTGTGAGGTTGACCAAGAGTGAATCTATTTCAGTAAGGAAAAAGGACTTTGCCTATGGGAGAGATTGATTTGGAATCGGGCAGAGGAAAAGGTGATGGGCCTCACATGCCCACATGCATTCACCCGGGGTTGAACACTCATATTAGAGCCTTTCTTGGTACAGTAATGAAACTGATAGGCAGAGCCAAAGAATTTTGGTACAGTAATGAAAAACTCCATCTTAAAAGGAACAAACTTACCATAACCAATTAGGTAGAAATGAAAGAAAAAGAGAAATGTTTACCTCAATCCAATGTAGAGAAGTATCTATTCCAATCCTAACGGTGTTCATGTAGATTCTAATTCTAAGTCTCAATCTACTGTGGAACAAACTCTAGAAAATCTGAGAATGAAGATTCCTCACTGCTTGGTGAAGAAAAAATTTAACAATAGAGCAAAGAAATAGTAAGTTACCTAAGCTGAATCATATCTACAATAGTTATTGTCCTTTATCTGGAAAATTTTCACATTAATTTAAATTATTTGAAAAGAACAATAACTATGCATCAATTTTAGTTCTTTTATTTTCAAAAAATTAAATTAAATTATAGTAGGAAGCTATCTAAATGGGAATGTACTTTGTTTATCCCCAAACAATTAACCTTTTTTATTTTTTTCAGAAGTAGTAAAACTATGCAGTAAATGTATGAGATAAAATTTATGAAATCATAAAACTACCTGGCCAAGTGCACAGAAAATGCACGAGCAAAAGTGTCACCCCTTCCTTTAGCATCTTCAATTTTGCCTTCACTTGCTAACGCCTAGCATGTTGCTCCTTAAAATCTCAAAATCATAATGAGACAATAAAACCAACCCTTAATATATTTTTATACATATATTGGCTCTTAAGCTTCCCACTTCTTATACCAAACAATCAATGAAAAATTAATAAAACACACAAGCTACTCCCAACAACATACACGTGGTAGCACAACATTACTATAACCAAACAAAACAAGAGTGCACATAGCACAATAGATTAAGAATAACTTTCTCAAAATTGCTGAATGATGTACTTGAGACAACGGTCACATCCCTACCCACCAAAGTTTTAGATCACTAATCACTTTACAGGATACAATCAAATCCAATTACTCACTTACAATCATGACTTCACAGGCATTGAACAACAAATATAAACATTAACTCTAGTAATCGTGCAACACAAGTACCAACTCAAATCCACTTCCTTCAAGTCACTTCTTTACATTCCAAACTTATCCCACTCCAATTCATAGCATTGTTCAGCATTCAGCCTTTCAAAGTTCCATCAAGTTTACCCACCCAATCATTTTATTAGAGCATAGCATTTTATTATAGGTACAACGTACACAAGAACATTTTTGTTGACATCATGTAGTTTATGTCATTAAATCTCAAGCCAAAGAAAGGTATTATTGGTAGGCACCCTCGTGAACTTGATAAAAGATCTTTGAAAGAAAGTGACTCATTGAAATCAAAGGCAACAAAGATGAAAATCACTGAGTCTAAAGTGCTCAGCTAGGCATCAAAGCCTACATTCAACTAATACATTTTCTTCGCAGAGGGGCCCATTGGCACCATCGTTCAAGAAGCTAAGTGATTTTAGAGACTTACAACCCCTCGAAGTTTGTCATTTTCACTGTAGCCCCTTCAAACATTGAGGCTAAAAGGATACCCACAAGTTTCAAAGAGTGGCACTGAGCATAGTCTTTGTCAATTAACCACTATGAAAATTAACAGTTAATAGTTACAAGTCACACAGCTATTGAATGTTTTTTGATCATATAGTGTCCCTAATATCTACTAATGAACAACTTTGCCCTCCTAGATGTACTGTACAAACTAGAAAGATGATTCTATACACTTCCTAAAAGAGTTTTAGGCCCTCCAATAGAAGTATGATCCCACCAACCCCACTTAGAGGCCTTCCATAATTATCCATGATTCTTGTTACATGGGTAGCATGTTTTTTTGGGGAGGGGGGAGGTTAACTGTGTTAATAAAATAATAGAACTAAATGTAACCTATAAAGGGTAACTACACCTTAGTAAATAGCTAGTAAGTTAAGAATAGTGAGCAGTCTGTCACATAAGCATTTAGTATATTACCTATACTGAATAGAAAACTCCAAATTGATTCTAACCAAACAATATCTCATAACAAGATGAAAGTCTAACTTAACAAATAGACAACCATAAATATAAAGTACTAAGAAAGATGCCTAACTAAAATCACAGTCCCAATCAGTGACAAAAGGCTCTTTATATATGCTGATCTAACTTTCGTTGTCTAAGCCAAAGTCTGAACACAAACAAACTATCGGTTGATTTGATCTTCTAGACAATGAGTCTTGCAGTAAGTGCCTTGTGTCTATGGAATCACAAAATGCATACCCTGACAAAACACATAGCTGATCTTTTTAACTTTTGGAGTTACTGAAGCAAATATATAAGTTCCTTACAAGACTCGCATCAGGATTGCTAAACTACCCTTTGGTATTAACCTGTATATATTATTTTCCACCAAGATGGATAAGAATGCTACCAATATAGCCATTATTTGTATTTATCTTTCTTGATTGAAAATTTTTACAGTAACCGCACTTCGTTTTGGGTATGATATCTTTAATAGTTAACAGAGTATGACAGTGGAGTTCACAGTCTATATTTACACTCCAATGTGTCTAACATTATTTCTTGATAATTAAAATCCCAACAGTGAAAAAAAAAACTGACTCTTTCTTTCCTATCAAATATACAAAGATTCAAACTTCAAAAACCAAAATCAAACTAAACCTTTATATCAAACATACACAACGCATCTGAAACTAATACATTGGAATTTAATCCAAACTAAATTCACTGATTTCTCCGCCAAACAAACACTCCATAGCGATCCGATACAAATTTCAAAATACCCAATCGGGTGAAACAAAAAGATGACAGAAAAAATGACAAACCTGCACGAGTACCAGTGGAACCACCTCGTTTAAGACATTTCTTCTTCAAGATGATGCTCGTCCCAATGAACACACTTTCGTACCTGATTTCGATCGAAGAAGATGAGCACCTTCAATTGCCGATTGAGATCCTCGAACAAAACGTTCCAGAGAGCCTGCAAGAAACAAAAAAATGGAGGAAGTTAGGAACTGATTTGCTATGAATTGGGTTTAAAAATTTACCTATGGCTTGTGAGGGCTTTAGATCGGAGAGATGGAGGGTGACGGCTTGAGATCAGGGAGATGGAGAGTGAGGGGTTGAGGTCGAAGATGGAGGGTGAGGGGTTGAGAGTGACAGATCTAGGGTGAGGGTTAAGATCGGATGGAAGGTGAGAGCTAGATTGAGAGATGGAGGCTGGTGATGTGCAAAGGAAGAGGGTTGGAAATTTCTGACCTTCGTATTTATACAAAGATTAAAGTTGCGTTTTTAACGTGCGGCTATAGGCAAAACCTGAAGCTGCGTTTGAAAAACGCAGCCCCATCCCTAACTAAAGCCGCGTTTTAAACACGCAGCTTCAGACTAAATTTCTTAAAAATTTTGGTTAACATTATAAAATAAAAATAAAAATTGAAATATGAAGGTCCTAAAGCTGCGTTTTTTAAACGCAGCAATAGCTCCACCCCAAAAAATGTGGCTATAGCTCAAAAAAACGCGGCTTCAGACACGTTCTATGGCCGCATGTTTAACACGCAGCTTTAGTTGTTTTCTTTAAGGCGCATTTTTAAAAAAACGGGCTTTAGCCATTTTATAGCCACGTTTTTACAAACGCAGCTTAAAAAAACGCGGCCTAAGACCCACGTGTTTTGTAGTGTGGGGACCAAGTGTGAAGCCTTAGAGCCACCAATCTAATGTGTCATTGCAGATTTGCAGTAATCAAAGCTTCAATCCTTGAAGTAGGCCAAAAGTTTTGGCCATTAACATGTACGGGTAATTCGTGAAGGATTCCATGTACAAAGAATTTAGACGTTCTGAAACTTAATTGTGTTCGTCACATTAGTAAATTCATCTAATGATGATGTGGCTATGTGATTGAATTGTTACAATTGTGATCACATAATTACTTAATTGCTAATTAACTGATTAATTAGTTGTCTAATCAATTTGGGTTCTAAACAAAAATTCTCAATTAGTATCACTCTTTTAGGCATTCCTAGGCTCCCAGATTTCCCTTTTCTTATAGGAGATCGAGCCTGGTCCTACTACGATGCTCACCCGTTTAACTGGGAGACCTTCTACCTGTGTGTTTGGTCATTATGTTCCCATCGTCTCCTTCTCTGATGAGTTCCCTTTTAAGGAAATCTTAGTCTTTTATTTTTTTTCAATGTTTTTAGAAACGTTTTTTTTTTTTCATTTGTGTATGTGTGCTCTTTTCTTTTTCTTTTTTCTTTTTTTTTTTAAATAATAATAATACAATTGTTACACCAAGTGTGGGAGGAGGGTTTTGAATCGTGGTTTCTCTTATAAAGGAAACAAGACAAAACAAAGACTCGTAGGGTTTTAATATATTTAGCTTTAGGTTTTAGGTTTGCAAATTCCACAGCAATGTAATAATCATTGAGTCTATAATTTTTTATACAACATTCAAGATCAAAGTGTGAGGATGCAGTAAAAAGAAGAATTTGTGAAAAGTTTTATGCCACTTGTTCGAGGCTCAGTCGATCAAGATTCAAGGTTTTGAGTCTTTTGAAAAGCATACAATCGATGCACAATCAATCAAAATACAATTTTTGATAGGTATTCCATCGCAACTCAATCTATCGAAAATTGTAAATTCAAACTCTTAACATGTTTTGAATAGGTTTAGGCTAGCAAGAAGGACGATTTTACCAAGATAGATAGATTGTCCAGATAGAGAATAGTACCATTCCCACAATGATTTTATTAATTGAGTTCAATGTCCGAAAAAAAAAAAATTACATCATCACAAATAAAAATGTGATTTAGTGGATTCCTCTTCTTGTAAGTGCTAATCTTAAGTTGCTTTGGCCAAAAGCCTTATTAATTATTATTCAACTAACACCTTTTAGTTTTATAATGAAGACACCCAAGATTCAAATCTTCATACTCTCAACTATCTCATTATAAATAAAGAACTAAGTTATGATGGAATTTAGTAAATTAGTGATGGTATGATCGCACCTAGGGCTGAGCATAGATCCGCTCGTCCCTATTTAACCTTTCAGGACTTGGGCGGGTTGAATGGGAACTCGGGTTGAGTTCAGGCCACATATTCTGGTTTGCTTCAAGTCTTGGGTCGCTCTCAAGTTCAACCCGACCTGCCTGATTATATATATATATAAAAAAAATAAAAAAACATAAAATATATTTTATTGCCGTCCATGATAGAGGTCTTATGTAAATAAAATTGTATTAAGGCTTTTGATTTACGGCTGGGACTTGGAGATGGGAATGCATCTACAAGTAAATTTTTGCTATTTCAAGAGGCTGCATGTTTAGCTTAGTTGGATTTGCTTAGTTGACTTTCATTAGCGGTGTGATTGGTGAGATTTTATATAAGTTTTTTTTTTTTTTTTTTTAAATATGTTGTTAACCCGCAAATCAAACCATTTTCCCCCTAAATCCTTAAGCACTTTGTATATGAAGATGTGTCATTTCAGTTGCAAGTTAATTAATTTGAAACAAGGTAGATATGAAGATTAACTATTGTTAATGAGAAAATCAAGCAATCTAAATGTAATCTAAGAATTAAGAGTAATACTAGAGATACAAGTTTTTTTACAAAAAATTTTACAAATTGCTGATATGGTGAGTTGTAATTGGTTAACGGAAAAGTAATGTCAATGATGGGCCAAAATAAAAAACTAGTAAAAAATTGACCACATCAACAATTTGTAAAAATATTGTAAAATAATCACAGATTATAAAATGTTGTAAGAATTGAAGTATTAGTTCAAGTTTTAAATTGTTGGTATATTACAGAAATAAAATTTGTCACATTTAAAAATGGCATGAATGATCAATATTAAATTTAGTCATAATTAGTAAACTTTTTGATATCATTGTAAGTTGTATGATGATTAATGAACCATTTGACTAATACACTCTTAAAAAAATATTTTTTATTTAAGAAAAAAAAAGGATAGAAAGAAGTTGACCCAACCCAGACCCAATTTACCTGCTAGAGACCCAACCCAACCCGAGTGTGTGAATTTTGGGTGAGAGAGAGTTTGGGCCAATTCTTTTGGGTTGATTGTGAGTTGGGTCTAAACTTAGGCTGCGTTTGTTTCGGTGTAAATTAATTTCCGGGTGTAAAATAATTTCAGGTGAAAATATTTTCAGAAAAGGAAAATATTTTCTAGTGTTTGGTTGCATTTTAAAAATTATATTAGAAAATAATTTCAAGTGTTTGGTAACATTCTGAAAATACAAATTTTCTACTAATTTCTCACATTTTCTCAGCCATTTTCCCAGCTTCCAAACAAATTTTATAATATAAAATTGCAATACATCAACTGTTAAACAAACAAAAATAAAAAACACCATTCCCACATAAATCATTCGGTCAAAACTGAGAGAAAGAGGAGGATGAGATCTCACATCGTAAATCCGGTCAAATCTCACGGCGCGATCTCACGGTGGTCAGTGCAATTTCACAGCGCGAGTTCTATGGCGCCTCGATCTTGCCGATGTGCAGTCGACTGAGTGATCTCACGCCTCGATCTCGTTCGTGCAAGCTCGATAGTGCGATCTCGCGGGCACGTAGTCGACGGCGCGATCTCGCGGGCGCGCAATCACCAGCATGATCTGACCAGATTCAGCAATCTCCCTCTAGCTCTCTCTCTCTTTTCTGATGTGACTACCGTTGCTCTCTCTCTCTCTCTCTCCTTTTCTATTTTCAGTCTGGAAAATTGTATTTGAAGGTAAAATAGAAACGGAAATTAATTTACAGCTTGGGAGGGTTATTTTCCGGTCAATGTGGAAGTGATTTTCAGTTTGACCAAATTTTCCGTTCAACCAAAAACACACAAATGCAGAAAATATTTTCTGAAATTGATTTACTGTCCAACCAAACGCAGCCTTAACCTAGATTGTACTCAGCCTTTATTCACACCTAAAAAATATAAAATAAAACTGAGTTGCTTTGTTGACATTGTTTTCGTTTCAGAACACATTTGTGCACAATACATATAACTATCTTGATAAAAATTAAAAAATAACTAAGCTTATTTAGGCCTTGCAGCAGGCACAATTAAAGTACTGTTTTGGGCTCATACAAAAAAGGCCCAACAGGCCAAATTATGTGTGCAAGAGCCTACCCATTAATGAGCATAGGGTTTCTTTTATATATGTAGGATGTTGGGCATGGGCTTTAATTCCAAATACCAGAACAAATATTCCAAAGCCCACTACTTTCGAATTGGACGAGATCCGATTAGTTTCAGCTTTTGAAATGAAAACGAATTTTATTCATTCATCTAATCTAATAATTATTTTATTGTTATTAATTTTTTTTACACAAAATAAAATTTTTACTCTAATCTAATAATTAATAAAAAGTAGTAATAATTGTTTTTCGAATTTGCTTAGGAATCTTTTTTCCTAGTCCCACAGTCCTAGGACTCTTCTACTTAGTTTTATAAGAACAACCGTCTATGTATTATATATACAAGAGTGTCTCCTACATAAGCATACTTCAACAACATCGTTTCTTCTCAAATTTGAGCTTTTCTATGCTATGTTATGGACCGTATATCAGAATTGCCAGAACTTATTCTACAACACATCCTCTCCTTCCTTCCATTTAAACAAGTTTTTCAATGTGCAATATTGGCCAAAATATGGAAACATGTGTGGTCGACATTTCCAATTCTTCGGTTTGATCATACCTATTTCAACTCGTTATCAAAAATTGCGAAAGGCCGGGATGTCTGGCTGAAGAGAGGAGACTTGTACAGTTTTGTGGAGCAAAATGTAGAGAGCCGACGAACGCAGAGGGTTCTTGTAAAGAATTTTACACTTAGTGACCGATTGGGTAGACAAATCAGCGTCTCGTGTTGACCGCTGGCTTAGCTTTGCACTTGTGAGTAACGTGGAAGAGCTGAATCTTGATTTTGAAAGGTTTGCTAGTATATGCTATTGCTTGCCTCAGAGTGCTCTGCTTTCTAAATCATTGAGTTTGTTGAGTTTACATCGCTGTAAATTCGATACAAGTAGTACTGGTGGTCTTATAAACATGTCCTCTTTAAGAAAAGTGTGCTTAGTTGAAGTTCATATGGATGATAATCAATTTTTACAAAAACTAGTTGTTGGGTGTCCTGCGCTAGAAGACATGAATTTGAAATGGTGTTATGGTTTGAAAGGTATAGAATTGTCATGTCATCATGGATTAAAGGCTATTGGCATTGAAGAAAATCGTGACCTTGAGAGAGTTGAGTTGGAAGCTCCAAATCTTCGTAGCGTTCATATAGTTCAGACATCATGTGAGATTAACCTGGTCCATTGTAAAAATCTTAAGAAGTTAAAGTTACAAGCATGTGTAACAGACGATTGGCTCAATGACCATCTCTCTGAACTTCCACTCATTGAGACCTTAGAACTAACATGTTGCTCTCTGCTGAAGAGAATAGAGATTTCAAGTGATCAGCTAAAATCATTGGCCTTACTGGCGTGCTGGAATCTAGTTGAAGTCAAGCTTGATGCTCCTAATTATGTAGATTCCATCATTATACTCGTTCTGTAATATCGTTATCATCATCGAATGCTTTAAATCTGTCGGTAGCTACTTATGGCATGATTAGTCGTGATGATCCTTGGAATGTTAAGAAGATTGAATTCCTCTCAAAGCTGATTAGTTCAAAGTTATTGAGTTTGTCACTTCAGTCGGCCGAGGTATTTATGATTTATATTTTTACTCATCTTCCTCGTTGATTTCTTTTGTATTAATTTTTCTTTTCTTACATTTGTTCTCTTGAATATCAAATATTAACATTTATTGTAAAAGTCCAATTTGTTTTTTTGTTTGTTTGATTCGTGAAGAATGCGATTATTCCAAAAAGATTGAGAAAAACCGTATCATCACCAGCATATAATGTCAAGCATTTGCATTTGATTTTATCTTCTCCACTGTCGTTTACGAGATATGCAATTGGTGAACTTGTGGATAGCTTGCTTTGGATTTCTCCTCTTCTGGACATTCTAACAATAGAAGCCGGCTCCAGTTATAAGCCTGCTGATTATATGACAAAATATCTTTCAAGGTATTATATTTATTTCTTAGAATCTTGAATTTTGCTCCCTAGTTTTTGACTGATGAGGATGCTAAATAGTGCTTTGATTGCTTTAAACAAATTCATTATTGTAAAAGATCATTCTTGTTTTATGTTTTTGCTTCTCATGCTAAGCAGGTTTCTTTTTAATGTGGTAAGGATTCTGGTGTAATTAATAGTTAGGGAAGTCCTTATTGTCTAAATGTTTGTTATCTCTATACATGATGCCTGTTTAAGGAGAATGGTTTGACAATTTTATGGTGAGATCTTGTTATCCTCCCCCCTCCCCAAACATGCACAAAACAAACATTACATCAAAATTTGGAATTTTATATTTAATTATAGATAAAGTTTCTCTCCAAACTAATTTAGAGAGAAATTCTTCAAACTATTCATATATCTTTCTATTGGATGTGAATTTTAAAATTTTAACTGTTGGATTACATGTTATTTATGTTAGTAACACGCATGTCAAATTTCATTGAAATCAGATGTTATTTACTATTCAATCAATAAACTTATTTTTTGTATATAGTTTTATATCACAAAAACTTGAAATTTAAATATTTGATTGATGATATAACTATGAATTTTTTATTTTCTTAAAATTTGCAAGTATTGAGGATATAACAAGCACATGCAAGTTAATGGTTAGATTTTCAAACAAATATGTTCTCTTATTGAAATTACTGCAACTTCTTTTTAGGCTTCACCTAGGTGCACTACGACAATGATCCCTTGATCTACACAATCCAGAACCAACATACAGGTTTAGTGATCCAAATTTTCTTTTCTTTATTTTGTTGGTTCCTCTTTTAAAAATCATTATAGTATTGCCTTTGTTCAATTCCCCATTGGATGATTGTACAGAAAGCAATAAGGATGGAACTTGATAGCAAAATCTAGAAACCTAATTGTACTGCTACAGGAAAATCATAGTAATTTAAGTTGTATTCAGTACACAAAACTCTCACTTTTATGAAGTCTGGATGAGGTTATGGCAGGTACCCAATTTAGCAATTTAGATTCAAAGTCAAAATTAAAAAATGAAGGAGAAGTCTTTGTCTTTTCTCTAAGTAATTGTAGTTGTCGTGTAGAAATTTCCCAACATGATTATTTTAATAAATTTTATCATTTATGAGCCCAAATCTTTGTATCATCAAAGGGTCAACCATATCAAGTAAGAAGTAACCTGCCTGCTATTGCCGCAGAGAACATATTTAGCTTTACAGAATTTCTAGCAGCTTATATCTGAATCTAAACAAAAGAGAGAGAGAAGATTGGGATAAGAGAAAACTTTAGCAAAATTTGTTACTTATAATAATAAGTAAAAAATTGCTTGATAATCGATGTCAAAAGTGGCAAAGGTAGTTTTACAATACTAGTGCAATGATGAAAATAATTTCACAGTAAAATCTGATTGTCATTGCAATCATAATTTGATTTTTCACTCAACTTTCTCTTTTGCGCTTAATGCTATTGAGACTCTTAACTCAAGATGATGTTTTTATTGGCCTTTACATATTGCTAACTAACTGGTTGCTGGTATATTTCAGTTGTCATATGAAAAACCTGTTCATAAAGAGGAAAATTCTAGCTGTTGCAAATTACTTCCATTTCCATGTTGGAGGCATTGCTTGAAGACTGTTGAGATTGACAATCGTAGAGGAAGTGCAGATAAAGAAATCCTAAGCAATTATTTTTTTGAGAATGCAAAAACCTTGGAGAATTTCCAGTTTCTTGTTGGTGGTGTTAGTTGAAGAGTGTCCAAGATTGAAAACTTTAGGGAATATGCATATACAAGCATCTTAAAAGGGTACACTTTTGTAGGATGCAGAAGTGTTGAGAATGGTCTCACATGCGCTACTTTTGACTCATCTTGTTGAATCTCAGTTAACATGAATTTTATGGAATTAGCAATATTTTGTAAGACTACTTTGGACTTTGCATTAGCAATATTTTGTAGTTATTTTCTAGTAAATTTGTGGTTTGGCTACTAAATTATTTCTACTAGTTGCGCGAGAAATTTTTAAATAAATGTGTAGCATAATCACGCTCTATCATTTATGAAACAATTTTCCGTTGTCATTTACAATTTAGAAGGGAAAATTTTCAATTCTAAATAACATGTGCTTACAAGATTTATTGCACGATAAAAGTTATACAATAAATTGACAATTTTTTCTGATAAGATATTGTATTTCATTTGTAAGAATGGTCTATATCTTGGTGTTACACAATTATAAGGAGAAATTGGGGTAGGTGATATATTCCTTTTTTTTTTTGGTTTGATTCTCAATAAATGTAGCTCTAAATATTCACCAAAAAAAAAAAATTTGGTTGTTGTTCTTCCAAATATTAGATCAATTACTATAATAACTAGTAAGTTGCCCGTGCGATGCACAGATAATATTGTAATATTTTATATAAGATAAGTTTGGAGAATGTTGTACACATATTATACCATAATTGTCATAAAATTTTGTTAGTAAGAGTTCATTATAAAAAGTAACAAAAGCTAAACAAAATAATGAAATAAAGATGAAAAAAAACCTTAATAAACCAAATGCTAAAATCCTCGATTCATACATTATTGAAATTCATAGAAAAGAAAGCACACACAACATATAGATCATTATACATTCATCATTAAACCAAAACTCAAAAAAAAAAAAACCATTAACCCAAAACTCAATTTATTGTTGGAAAAAAGTCAATATGTATTTCTTTAATGAAATATCAAGAAACTTACTCAAGAAATGAGCTTTGGAGTCTAAAGAATGCGGATTGAATAGTCGCGTTGTTTTTCCTCTACAAATTCAATTGCCTTTGACTAAATCCCTTCCACCCTACCACTGCACATCCTTGGTGTGATGATCACTCCACAAGTATAAGTGCTTGTAGGGGTATGGGGAGTAAGGGCCGGGGTTCAAGTCTCCAAGAGAGAGCTTCACACACATATATACTTAGACTTGGCTAGAGTAAAATTTCTATTTTGTATCAAAAAAAAAAAAAAAAAAAAACACCTCCACCCTAGATGATTACTGCTTGATCCCTATAATCCAATTTATGATTTACAACATGTTTAGCTTTTTTTTATTTTGAAAAGACCAGTCTACTCAAGTCATATGCTAAGATTAGACAATCTTGAAATGACAATGACAATGTGACTTTTACATTAAATAAACAATTATTGACTTCTCAGTTCTAGACTTCAAGCATCTTTTGGAAATCGATATACACAATAACGCAACCTATAACAGAAAATAGGAAAACAAAGAATCTCACGATCTTAACCCTACCGATTATAAGTGAAGAAATGAAATTTTGAAAATAACAAAAGATAGCTTGAACTCATACATGTCAAGGCCACTTAATGTGCGATGGATAGTCACTGACTACAACAAAAGATCACAAGAGCAATAGGTTTCTTCCATTGGCTTGGTGTTTTAAAAAATTGTGAGTATGGAAACAAAATTTGAGAGTAGCAGTAGTTTAGGAAATTTAACTATTAAAGGTTTTTTTTTTTTTTTTGAAGAGAAAGAAAGTTTTTTTAAGAGAGAAAGAAAGAGAATGGAGGCATATGGTCAAAGTTGAGAGGGGAAGGCAAAGTGTGAGAGAAAGGTTGGGGAGTCAAAGATTTAGAAATCCTACATTAATCATTATAGCAGAGTATTGATAATGTACATAATGTGAAAACAAAAAGTTAAAAACCAAAACGTCATTTTGGAGGCAAGCTATGATTAATGCATCTACACAATCATAAAGGCAAAAACTTTTTATATAACTAATGTAAAAACCTGCCATACTAAAAAAAAAGACTAATAGGTGAGGGAAACTTTGTTTATGAGATGTTTGTATGTAAATTCATAACCATAAAATAATAAGAATTCTCATAGAATAAAATAAAATAATAATGATTATAGTAAATAAAAAATATGGATTTGTGTAATTTAGGCAACAGAAATGCTAGAAGATTATCTATCTCAATCTCATTAGTTATTAGTATCCCTTTTTATTAAAAATAAAAATAAAAAAAAAAACTGAAACATTTGGTATACTAAAAGACATAAAGAAGAGAGAAATTTTAAGTAAAGCTTAGACCCTCACACAATGAGATCTCTGCTTTTATATATATATATATATATATATATATATATATATATATATATATATATATATATATATTGATATTGATTGATGTGAATAAGAAAATTTTAAGTAAAGGAATGATAACATATTTAACAAAAAAATAAAATTGCAACTTACAAAGTGAGAAGAAATGATACGGGAAAATTTAGTCCTTTGGGTTGATATTTTTAGGTTAAATTATATATTTTATGATAATTTCTAGGATTTTTTTTAATGTCTTGATACTTCAATTAATTTCGAAACCATTTTTGTGTAAGTATTAGTTTTTTTAAAAGAAAACAAAAGTTCTAAAATACCATTTTTCATAATTTCTTTAAACCATGCACATTTATGTGTCTAAAAAAATAAACATTTTACCACTTAAAAACCTACTTGATTTATTTTACAATTTACACTACATCCCAGTTCTTATTTTTCACATCACAAGTATTGTTCATTTAAAAAAAAAAAATTAGTCTCTTTCTCTCTCTTCCCTCTCCATGTCTCTCTTCGTTCCTCTCTCTCTTCCTTTTTATTTGCCGACCCACATAGAACTCACAACAAAAATCCATTGCCACCACCGCAAACCCATAGTGAAACCCATCCATATCACCACAGCAACCCCACCACCACCACCACCACGAGCCTACAAATACACACAAACCCACAAAAAAAAAAAATCTAAGCAAAACCCACAAAATCTGAATCCAAAAGGCAAAGCTCATCCAAAAATCCACAGCCACCACCACAAACCCACAATGAAACCCACCCCTACCCCCATGGCAACCCCCCACCACCACCATGAACCTACATATGCATAGAAACCCACAAAAAATGGCAAAACCCTTCCCAAAATCCACTGCCACCACCGCAAACCTATAATGAAACGCACCCCCACCACCACGGAAACCCCTCACCACCACCACCATGAACCTACAAATGCACAAAATCCCACAAAATTTGAAAGTCATCTTGTATTTTTATATATAATTTCACATTGGCTTATAATGATTTTGTTATTTTTAATTTCTAAAAATATTATATTTTCCTGTAGATGTAGTTGTTATATTTATATATTTAATTTCTTGAATAGTTTGAACTTATGGTTATTAGAAAGACTAGGAGAAACTTAGAAGGGAAAATGAATTTAAGATGCTTAATTGGTCATTTAGTTTTGTTAAGTGCTAATAAGAATTACATTGATTAAACCAATGCACAAAAACGTATATGTAGCATTTTGAATTTTTGTGACTCACTACAAGATAGTTTAACCTTGGTCCTTGGCCCTCTTAAACCAAAATTCCTGGCTCCACCCCAGGAGTAGACAACAAAAACTTCAACTATGTTTTCAACCTATGTAGTTCATTTGCCTTTTGTTCTTCTTCTTCATTTTGCTTATGCTTCTACTCCTTTTTTTTATGCTTTATTTAGGTGAGGCGCAAGCACCGCATTGAACGTGTTCCTAGACATGTCTCTCTGTGTTTGAAAACTAAAAAGAAGACATTTAAGGTGATAAAAATATTTCCTTTTACTTTTATGCATGATATTTGTGTGCATTTTCTTTGGAGCTTTCTGTTTATGTTTCTTTTCTTTTTTTTTTCCTCTCTTCAAAACAGTGCCAACGTTGCCATAGAAGAGGATGTTTTATCAAAATGATTCCAGGAAATGGCCGTACTTTCTATAAAGCTGATAGTCAGAACTTGAAAATAATTTCATTTCTCAAAAATATTTTCACCTAAAAATATTTTATACTCAGGAAAATAATTTATACGTTGCCCAACACAGCCAAAGTTTATAGTTTTGTCTTAGAACATCGTACATCAAAGGTTTCTAACCTGAACAAAGAAAAGGAGGAAAAAAAGGTGTAATCGGTGAATTTGGTATTCAAAATTTTTTTTTTCCCTTTTAGCTATAGATATTATAAGAAATACAAATACGCCATTTTGAATAAAATGAAAAGAAAATATTGATGTGTGTGTGTATGTGTATATATACAATTTGGTATTCAATATTGATGTTGTTTTAGTTGTGATGTGTGGGAAATGCTCAGATTGGCACTGTTTTGTCCTTTCATTCTTCATTTGTCCTCTGCATGTTTTTTGTTTTTTTTTTTTTTTTTTTTTTTTTTTGGCCCTCTTAGACTCTTAATTCTTGCTACCTGGTTATCATGTTTATTGACTATGACTGACAAAATCATCGTGTTAATCAATTTCTCTCATCGAATGATTGTTATATTTGGCAATATTTTTGCATATATATCCATGTGAAATGTTATGATATTGATACACTTCAAACTGGTCTAGTGTTAAAAAGTTATCCATTGTGTGCTATTTCTAATATAGTCTATAGAGAACCTTTTTTAAACCTTTTATTCTAATTAATTGACAACAACAACAACAAAAAAAGAAAAAAAAAAGAAAGAGATTATGTTTAAGTATCGATGGCATGAAGGACTTATTATTAGGTCAAAGAAGGGATTTTATAAAGGATGTATAAATAATTAAATAACATTGTAATGAATGGATAATTCTTAAGTACTCTCGAAGTATGGAGAATGGTGCTCATTTCTCTCACATTCATAATAAGGTCCGCTCATTAAATTCATGGTAGAGTCCACCATAAATGTGAGAGGAATGAGTATACAATTTCACTATATTCTGAGACTATCTAAAAATTTTCTGTAATGAACGGAAGTTTTGTAAACTTGTTATGCAGTTGGTAGCCTGGAACAAAGTCACTTCACCAAAAAGAGCTGACGGTTTGGAGCTTGATGCTAAAAAGCCCAGGGACTTGAAACATGGGACTTTTGGAAGCTTGCAGGACAGGAAAGAAGATCTTTGATGATGGGACTTGGGGACACCAGATTATTGGACCTTTGAGTAGGGAAGACACTCTTCTAACCCCATTCTCTGTTTTTTTTATTTTTTTTTTTTTGGAGAAACTCCTTTGGTATAACAATGTTCTCAAGAAAGAAAAATGTTTTCAAAATTTTTCTCCTGCCATTTTTTTTTTTTAATAAAAAATATTTTTGGCTTACTTTGGTTTTTGACAATGGAAGGAGGCTCTGTTCCATATACCGTTCTTCATCTTCAAAAGATTACTTCATAATGCATTGCCAAGATTTGCAATTTGCATTTCCTTAGCTCTCTCTCTCTCTCTCCTTTTCTTTTCCCTTCTTTGCTCCAAGTAATTAATACTTGGATTAGTGCCTTTTAGTTTACAAACTCCAAGACTTTTAGTACTGCTTACTCCAATTCTAATACAATAGAGCTGTTAAGAGAGTGACCATGTATATGGCTAAAAGTTCATACACTTCAAAAGCAAAACTTGATATCACTTTGAATATAATAAATTATTATTGATTTGACAAAAATAAATGATTAGTTATTGATTCAATTCTTTATGCATTTCAATGATTATTGTCTAATTCGTAGCCAACTTTTAACTTATTAATAATATTTTTTTTATCTTAAAATCATTATAATTAATGTGTTGTAATTTAATTTGAAAGCCTAGGTCGATAGGCAAATTAATCCACTTAACTTGTATTGTATATATTTATAAATTAAAAAAAAAAAAAAAAGCTTGTATTGTATATTGTACTATGTTTATAATACTATTTTAGATAATTGTACATAGTATATAGATATGTAGTATATATTAATAAATAAAAAAATTAATCATCTTATTTACTACTAGACCACGGTAAAAAATTCTTGACTTCGTCACTATGTGATAAGGACTCCATCACTTGGGCCTTTACAACCAAAGGGGAGTTCCCCTTAAAAAATCTGCATATATACACAATTGTAAAATGATTAAACACCTTAAATCCCTCTACTATCTAGATCGGCTGAATCTAGAAAACCAAAATAATCCAATGAAGCTAGTCATTTCTTTGGCTATGTTTGGTTCAAGACACAGGGAGAAGAGAAGAGAAAGGATCCATTGTCTTTTGTTTGTGTGGGCTGGGGGTGGGAGGGGGTCGGGGGAATGAAATGTGGGGAGAAAATTTTTATGGATCCCACCAATTTTGTATTTTTAACTTTCCCTCAATGTCTGAAAAATTACTCTTATACCCTTAAAAAGTTTTTTGTGTGAAATTACGTCTATATCCTTATTTCTTTATTAATTAAAATAATAAAAGTATAAAATACATTCTATTTCTTTCATTTCTCTTCTAGCTCCTTTACATCCAAAGACATTTTTTCCCCTTTATTTTTCCTCTCTATTCCCTTATACTTTTATCTGCTCTTCCCTCTAACCAAACAAAACAAAGCCTTTGGATTTGTGTAAAGGAAAAATGTTAACGGATATTTTAAAGACATTAGTTTAATAAACTTTTTAAAAATTATTTTTAAGAAAAGAAATAGCTGATTTTTTTAATAACTTTTTGATATCAAACTTTTCTAAAATGATTTATTAATAAATTCTCTAACAACACTCTTCAATCGGACCGTGTGTAAATAATAGTATCCCCAGTTCAAGAAGTGTTGGGTTCAAGAGGGCTTTAATCTTGTAACATGTAGTGTGTGTGGTAACCAGTAAAGACCATGAATCTATAGTACGTGTGTTAAGGAACTAGTTTTACTAAGAGCATTCTCATCAGATGTGTTAAATGTCAAATATTTGGCATTTGGCACACCAAACACCAAAAACTCCCTCCCATGAGATATTCCAAATGTTATAATATTTTGCGCACATGAACTACTTATTTCATCTTTGGAACGATATGGATGAAAATGCTAAAAAAAAATATTTTATTCATTTTCTCTCTCTTTCTTTATGACTTTCTTTCTTCTCTCTCTTTCTTTTTCTTCTTTCTTTCTTCGCCACTCCCTTCATCTCTATCACTCTCTCTTCCTTTTTTCTTCTTCTTTCTTCTCCAGAATCATCACCTCTCCTTTTTTTTCTCTTTTTTTCCTATTTTCTGTCACTTTCTCTGCGCCTCTCTCTCTCTCTCTCTCTCTCTCTCTCTCTCTCTCTCTCTCTCTCTCTCTCTCCTCCTTCTTTTTTCTTTGCCTAGCTCGTTGCCACTAAGATCGGCTATTGCCGTGGAGTTTGGCCTCACCGATGAGGTCGACTGGTGGAGATCTCATGTAAGTTTGGGCTTTTTTTTTTCGGTTGTGGATTCCATGTGATTGTGGGTGGTGGTGGAGTTGGGTTGATTCCATGTGATTTGGGTTATATAAATGGAGTTGATTCATCTCTTCATTTTTTTAGAGTTTTGTGTTGATTTTTGGGATTTTTTTTTGAAGTAGTATTGGGTGGTGGTGGCAGGTTGTACCTGTAGGTAGTGGTGGTAGGCTGTGCTTGTGTATGGTGGTGCGTTTATTTTGTATTTTTTTTATTGATGGTTTTTTTTTAATATTTTTATATATTATTTTAATGTATAGAATTGAAAAATGGAAGATGTGATGAATTGTGAATTGTAAAACGGTGTGTTAAAATAATAAAGTAGATTTTTTGATGTGTCAAAATGGCATATTTATAAAACATCTGACGAGAATGCTCTAAAGACTTTGGAACCAAGTTGTACGTTATCCCTCGTACACTATTTTCCTTCCTTAACAAAGAATGGCTAAATTCAAATAGGACCTCCAAATCCAATTGTGCACTCACTACATTGCAAAATTATAGGTCGGCTTGACTTTGTGATGAAAAATGGGTACCTCTTGCAAAATAATGAAAACTGTTGTTTAAACACTACAACACGTTTTTTTTATACATTTTTTTTACTCATACATATTTTCACAAAATTTAAAAAACGTTACTAGAAATCTCTTACCAAGTGAACCCTAAAATTTCTCAAACACATTAGTGGAGCTATTGACTAGCAATAATTAACGACCTATGATTTGTTATAAAAATATTGTAGACATAGTTCATCTCATAGTATTATAGATGATATACAATGGCGCAAGAGCCCCAGTTTATTCCAAAGCCCACGTAGAACAAATCCTTATTCCTATAGAGGGCTCATTGTAAGAAATAATTGATGATATGATGCTATTTTGTTAGATCGACGTTGTCATCAATAGTTTTATACTAAAAAAATAGTCAGCAATGGTTTTATACAAAAAAAATTTAGTCATCAATGGTTTTATACTATATATTGAACCACATAACTTTCTATGTTCTCACTTCTACTTTCTCTAGAATATATTTTAAGTTTCATTTTAATTTCAACATCTACCTAATTGATATCACATTTCGAACGTTCAGCCAATGCCTCCTCTCTTATGCTTCAGAATCTCAAACGAATTTCGATATCAAAGAACAAAAACATTAATATGCTCTTTTATAAGTACTAACATTAGGATCAATTAAACATTAATATGCTCTTCATTAAGTACTAACATTAGAATCAAGTAATTGATCGTACATTTGCTTTGTACATGCGTAGCAACATGATGGTTTATTTTTTACTATCGATTTCAATATTACAAATCTCATTACATCATATCATATGCACCGTCAGATTAAGATATATGTGTGTCTATATATATATATATAAAATATGGTCTCTTCATTTCACTTACATGATTATTGATAGATACATTGGTATAGTATTCAAATTTTGCTGAGGACCAAAAAGAAATCAACCTTACTTTATGAACGTGAAACCAAATATGATTGATATTAAGATAGGTTTCCTGGATTAATAATTACAATAGAACATCATGATCCACTTAAAAATGGAACTCGGAATAGGAAACATCTCCCTTCTACATAAAAATCCAGATATATAAATAAATTTGACGGGCAAGGGAACCCTTTAGATCCACAGATCAGATACAATACAACTTTCTCACTTAGGAGAATCATGAGTACTCTCTCCATGCTCCATGGTACTCTTCTCGTAGTAGTGATAGACGGCTGCACCAGAGAGCACCGCCAGTGTTAAAGCTTGTGCGTGCATCCTAGCAACAAAGAAGGCACACAATTTTTGTTAGTATCTTAACACGTACACAAACACACACTTCTTAGAACTTAAAAAACAATTTGATACAATATATGAGGCCTATGTACATACCTGGCATGAATAAGCTTTAGGCTTGGCTTGAGGTGAGATCTTTTACGTGAATTATAAGCTAGTGATGCTCCAATTCCTGATGCCCACAGTGCCCCTATAGTAACCATTTCATGATGATGAGGATATTGATAATTCACAAAATTATTCTGATGTTTCGATTACCACAATTTATATTATACAAAGAACTTACATGTTAGGGTCTTAGTATTTTTACTACACAGATTTAAGAAGAAGAAGGAGAAGAGGAAGAAAGGATCATATTAATTGAGAAAGAGGGTTTGCTATACTGACCAATGGTGGTGAGCTTGTTCTTGGAGACCCAGGTTTGTATTGCTTCCATTTTCTTGTTTTACAAAGTATATTCAGTAGTGTACTAGTGAATGAATCAGTGGGGTGGAGGTGGTTGGCTTAATGCATAGGAAGGTAGGTATTTATAAGTGGTCTATGTTGAAAAATGTGCTTTCGTTTTCAGTGAATAGTGTGGCCCATTGATTTCCTTTGTTCTCTCTTTTCACTGAACCACTCTTGGTCTTGGAGCTTAAACTAGAGGCTTTCATATCCGGTTTTGTTTCATATTGATTCTTGCTTTGCTAACCTGTGTGACTTGTCTAATACTGTGAGCCGTTGGATTTGTATTTAGGGGAAATTCTAGGAGCTGGAGATGTACAAATCTCGGTCTAGATTTAAGAGTTCACTTTCACCAGGTACCATTGCCCGTGGTATAGTGGATATTCACCAGAAAAACGCTCTTTTCTTCCGTTCCTTTTTATTAAAGTAGTTGTCTATTCCTTCTCAAAAAAAAAACAAAAAGTATTTGTCTATTTTTTTTTTTTTTCTTTTTCTTTTTTTTTTTAGGATGATCTACTTTTTTTTTTTGAGTTAGCTAGGTAAGAATAGGACAATGTCAGAAAACAATGTGTTATATATTTTAGAAAATAGTAATGATATCTCCTTAAAAAAATTCAAACTTTCAGACAAACAAATTAGGAAGGATATCGTAATGATAGTTTGTTTAGACTAAAGAAAATGATAGCAGATGTTATTAGGGTAATGATTAATAATTTATTTAAATAAAATTTTTATAGAAAAAAAATTAATATTTTAACAACTTTTCTTTATATCTCATAAAAGTTATATCAAAATTTTCCTAAAATAGATTATTAATTTTTTTTTTTTTTGAAAATGATTTAGAAATTAACTATTTTCTTAAGAGCATCTGTTAGCATGACTAGCTTACTAATAATATTCATTAAAAAAAACCTTTTAACTTATTTCAATTTTCTAGCATTACAAGTTGAATACGTTTACTTTGATGCAATTTATATTCTTGAGCGTTTTCTAAGGTAAAATAACAGTCTTTGGGCACAAAATTTGTCATAGATAATGATGCTCTTTTTTTTTTTCTTTTTCTTTTTCTTTTTTTTTTCAACAAAATGATATATGCTCTTAATTTGGTGGCACAAAATTTGTGTCATAGACTCTCTCTTTAACAAAAGTATGGGATCTGCAGATGTGCACGTGCATCAGCATGATCAAGGAGCTACATTGTATTATTGTAAACAAGGAAAAAAGAAAGAAAATAAATAAAAGAAAACTGCCGATGAGTGCTTTTTAGCCGTTGGATTTTATGGTTTTTTCTTTTTTTTTTAGAATCAACATTGGATTTTATAGTTAAATGTGAAGATAACCGACATAACAGAGCTATAGGTTTTTTCAATAAAGAAAGATATTTTCACAACAAATCATAGGTGGTTTACTGTTATTGGTTCAAATTTGAGTCTAATACTAAGATTATTTTATTGCCCAAACAATAATAATCAGTAATAACCTGCCACTTAAAATTTGTTGTAAAAATGTTGTAAAAATATTGTGGACATATCATTTCTCTTTATTCATTCATATTACATTTGAGTAATGCTACAACTACAAACTATTTTACAACATTTTTATAAAATGTTAATGTGACCAATCTCTTATTGGTTTTCATCTAGGCCCACCGTTAATATCACTTTTCCATTTATCAATAATTACTCAATACATTAGTAGTTTCTAAAATATTTGTAAAATAGTTTGTATCTCTAGCTTTATTCATTACATTTTAATTGACCAATAAATGTAACCATTTTTCTACCAGCACAATGGCTGTCAGAATTTGATAGATTGTGAGTAGTAAACTACTCACTTTTACTCGATCACTAAAGTTTTGTTCCTTTGTTTTACTAAAGTTAAGAGTATTAGAGAATCTTGCTAAAGTTATATAATACTAGCCTCTCACAAATATTACACATTTCTTTTGTAGCAAAAAAAAAACGGTGTTTTTATTCTATATATATAATTTTTATTTTCAGAATCTAATTTATAAGTGGATAAAATAATTTGAAAATCAATAAGAGAGTGAGCCTATTTTTTAGACAACATCTTAGTGGAAATTAAAGTTATATTTTTACCAAATTGTCCTTCAGTTTTATTTCTATTTAAACATAGGGGTGTAAGACTATTTTTTAACCAAAAAAATGAAGATCCCAAATAGAGGATATATATATATATAAAAGAGTTCTTTAAATCAGTCCATTTTCAACATATCACTCAGATTCTAAAGGTACAAATATCTTCCAACTTCTTTTATTCCAATTCTATATCTTTATTTTTCTTGAAATATTTTTTTAATAGGAAAATACCCAACAATTAATAAATAACAATCATAAGAAAAAACTCAAAAAAGCTAGTTAAAATATTAATAACAATGATCATATAGAGAAAAAAGAAGAAGAAAATGATGGTAAAAAGAAAAATCCTTTTACATATTGTATCAATATATTATTGGTAACCTAGTGTATATATATATAGCTCCAACATATTTTGGAGTAGGTTTTTTTTTTTTTTTTAAATTATAGGGTTATGGTATTGTTCTTGTAGTGTTAATTTGTCACCATTATATTAACAATATGTTTTTGAATTTACTTGCCTATAATTTTTGTTTTGCTTGTAGTTTTTTTTTTTTTTTTTTGTAATAAAAGGTTTCGTTAAAATTAGCTACAAATAGTCTGAGTCAAAGGACGACTAGAATGATTTACAAACAAAAAAAAAATTTTAAAATTGGTGACACCATCTTTTTTTAGATACTGGATCGGTTTTTAAGGTTGAGGCCCAAAGAAAATCTCCTTCAGTTTTTGAGCCTCCAGTTTAGCTTAGCTAATAGGGCCAAGTTCCTGAGCTTTGCAGCATCAAGCCCCAAAATACGAGCCATTTTTTTGGTGATGTGACTTTGTTCCAGCCCACCAAAAATAACAGCCTCTAATGCCATCATTCAATTCTGATGGACTTTTGTGATAGCCTAATATCAATAATACGAAATTGGGCCACCATTTATTCTTTTTTCTTTTTTTATAAAAGATAAAAAAATCTACTCAAACTTAATCTAAGTGTATATATGTATGAAACTCCCTCTTGGAGACTAATCACTTTTAAAAATGCAAAGTGTATTTGTAGCAAATATTTTTGTCTATTTTAATATAAGAATCAACTTTTTTCATTCTACACAATAAATTTTCAAAAATACTCATACTAGATTATTTATTCTACATTTTATTTCAATATAATATTCATTTTTTTCATTTATTTTTTTTAACTATTTTCATAGATTGGAGAGAGAGAGAGAAAAAGAGAAGAAAGAAGAAAAATAAATAAAAGATTGATATGCACATGAACAATAGTCATCTATATTTACACAGTTACTGTAATTAGAATGTCAATTTGCATAATTTTACATAAACTGATGTGAGTGATTTTTGAGGTTGAATGCTCAAAATTTACCCCTTAAGCTATCATGCATTGACTAATGTGAGTGCTCTTACTAAGATAGAAGGTGCAATGAGTCAAATTCTTTGTTGGTTGCTTCAACTAAAACCTTTTGGTTTAATAAATGGGCCACTTCAAAGGAGTATAAGACTCATTTGGTAAGAGATTTCTAGTAACGTTATTGTTGTTTTGTGAAAATATGTGTAGGTAAAAAAATGTGTGAAAATACATGTAATATTATTTAAACACTGAAAACTGTTATTTAAACAACAATAACAAACACCCCCTAAATCTCCAAGGAGGCTAGATCTCGACAGTGAATTTTTACTGAAAATAATATTATCTTTAATATCCTTTATTATTCCACAAACTAGTTAGTAAATACACGTTTTGTACACGTACTGTACACATACGTCCGTAAGATTAAATTAAACTTTTGTCCAACATTTTGTTTCGGCTATCGTAACAATTGTTAAGAACATCTCCAATAGATTAGCTAAATCCATTTTTTGGAGAACAAACCCCAAAAATCAGCTCAACAGATTCTCCAAATGCAAAACTTTTCCAAAATTGTTTTGAAGTTGCTACCGTGCTTCTCTAGATATAGAAAACACTGTAGCAACTCCAAATAAAATTTTCTACTTAAAAAAATCATACAACTCAATAAAAAAAAAAATTATTTCTCTCTCCTCTCACAACGGCTACAAACACAACAATCCTTTTTCTTAAACATCTCTAAACTCAAGTATAATCAAAACACAAACTCAAAAACACAATCTTAAAATTAATCAAATCATAACAATAAAAGCCAAAAAAAAAAAGTAGAGGCCATCTGACCCGTTTGGGCTGGGTTGGGGAAGAAGACAAGTAGTGGTGGAGCGGAAGGCACAGCTTGGCACAATGAACGCCGATTCTGCACTTGCCTATGTCCTTCGATCAACAGTCGAGCAAGCAACTCTCGCTTGTTCTTTCTTTGTTTCTTATCCCATAGAGTGCTAGAGAGTGTTCTAGAATCAAATAGAGAGAGAGAGAGAGAGAGAGAGAGAGAGAGCTGGAGAAAGTGATCTAGAATCAAGTAGAAAAAGAAAAAGAAGGGAGCTAGAGTGGGCATACGTGTGTGGTGGAGAAAAAACAAAGAATAAGAAAAATAATGTAAAGAATAAGAAATGACAATTAAGAAATACTACCACAATATTTTCACAATAAATCTTAAATAACAGATTGTTATTAGCTAATATTGGTGAGTAAAAAAATAATTTCAGTGGTGGGTTCAAATCATAACTAGTAACAACTTTCCACATAAGATTTTGTTGTGATTCTTGTGAAAGTACTACGAAAAATGTTGTGGATATAACATTTCTCATTGAAAAATAGAGTTTTGGGAATGAACGTAGGAAGAATAAATGATGGTTGAAAAAAGAGTAAAGAATGAATGAAGAAATAATATTTAAATGAGATGGAGAAAAGGATAAAGAATCTGTTAGAAAGTGTATTTGAAAAAGTAAGTAGATAAAAGTTAAATGTCACTGTTCACTGTCCAAACAGTACAAAATTTTAGATAAGCTACTGGAGATGCTCTAAATTCGTAGCTTTAACAGGATTGAGATCTCGTGCAATACCTAGGGTATTGTTGTGCAATAGCACAAATCCCAGCCATCCATTTAATCCAATGACTCATTATTTTGACACCTCACCAGGACACACTGGTAATCCATGTGCTCACTCAAGATTTCGTTTCAGCTTCCCATTTTTGAATTTCACTAAAACTCTCTCTCCTTTCTCTCACTTCAACCGAGCTCTCTTTGTCACTCTCCCTAACGCTCCACTCTCTCAACCCTCGACTGCACCTCCACCACTCTCTCAACATCCACGCTTGCTCTATGCCTCTCCCTCAACCCCGTCGTCACTGCTTTTCGCATACCCAACTCAGACCCATAAGCAAAAACAAAGAAAAAACGGCGGCTGACCATCGGAGATCCTGACCCCCAAACACTCGCACCCTTTTTAGTCCCAAATCAGAGAAAGAGAGTAAGGGTTGGGGTTGGAGAGAATCAGGTGTTTAAGTGAGAATTTGATGCTTTTCAAACCCAAATCAGAGAAAGTAAGGGTTAGGGTTTGGAGAGAATCGGGCAAGAGAGAATTTGATGCTTTTTCAGGTTTGATCTATGGAGGGATATGAGATTGAGAGAGAAAGAAAGAGAGTTTGGTCAAAGGAGAGAAGAAGCCACTATCAGAGGTGGTGGTTGTGATGAGCCAACCTTGCTGATTTGGGCTTGTTTCAAAGAGAGACCACCACTCGGTAGGGTTTTCTTTTATCTCTATTTTTTTTAATAAATTGTTTGGTATCTAGGAAAGGAAGGAAAGTAAATAATGGTGTCACAATTTTGTTGATTGATTTATTGGGGCTGAATTTAATTCTATTTTCTCTTTTTTTGGTTTTTAGCTTAGGAATTGAAATCAAGTCTTATATTGCTTACATTTTTGTCAATTGTTTAAAAATGCTTGATACAAAAATAGTGATTGTGGAATTAAAAATGCTTTATCTGGCATTAAAAATCTACCAACGTGATACAAATATAGTATATTAGAACTGTACATCTTCCAAAAATAGTGATTGTGGCTGCTCAACTTAAGGACTTTGGAGGAATTTAGTGTAGATTTTACATAGCTTTATTATGCTTGATGAAAACTGCCATGGACATTGAAAATATTCAAAGGTCAAACTCTTTTTCTTATTGGGGCTGAATTTAATTATGTTTTCTCTTTTTTGGGTTTTTAGCTTAGGAATTGAAATCAAGTCTTATATTGCTTGCATTGTTGTCTATTGTTTAAAAATGCTTAAATCCTTGTAATTTGCATTCAATGGGCTTATTATTAGGTTCCTAGTGATGAAAGTTTGAACCTTTATGAGCTATTTAACCAAAGCATGAATGTTCAATACACTAAAAGGCTTTCATAGAAAATTTTTGACAGCACTTATTTTCATTTGGAGTTAATTACATAAAATTAAATTTAAAGACTTCTTGTAGATGTGTTGTTAAAAAGGCATGTTTTTATTGTGTTGAATGATTCATATCGAGTGTCACTCCTTAGATATAGAAGAAACTAAAAGGGTAGCAAATTCTTAATTATACAAATTTACTTTTTTCAAATTTTCAATTTTCTTGGCATCCCAGAAACTACTACAGATGCAAATCATTAGCCATGAAGTTTGTTAGTTTTCTATAATGAAATTGATTATTTAATCTTAGTCTTTTTGGATTTAATTTGTAGTCACTTCGGCTACATGTTTTTTTAATAACTTGCATTACTTCCACAACTCAACTAAAAACCATAACGGCTCATTACTGTGCTTTGGGTATGACTGAATATGCTGTAATTGAATTTCTGTTTGATGGTGAGCCTGTGTGTGTCCTTGTTGTGATGGCTATAGCTTTTGTTTGGATTTGAAACCAATGTATGGTGGTTGGATGGGCTTTGCATGTATTAGTGTAAAAAAGTTGCAACGGGTGAGTGTATTAATCTTCTTGATTTTTTTTCCCTTTGCTTTGATTTTTGTTATTGCCTTGGTTCTTGTGGTTGTTGTTGTTGTTGTTGTTACCTCTTGAGCAATTTTAGGAGTTTTTTTTTTTTTTTTTCGTTGACTTAAACTGGAAATTCTATTGCTTGGTCATGAGCTATTCTAAAAATCCTTATGACATTTTTCTTTTTTTATCCTAATTTTTCTTAAGTGCGTGTTATTTTCCTAAATTTAGATTGACCATGCACTATGCAGCAATGTATTATTCTGGTAGGATAATATGTTTGGCTAGTTGTAGTTCATTTTATGCATTCAATCTATGGCACTTGACAGATGAACTTGTGAGGAATTTTTTTGCTGTCTTGAATTGTTACTAGTCATACTTTATAAGTTCAGCTCAAATTTTAGGTAATGAATTACATATTTTTATATGTTCGTTAGTGCATGCCCAAAATATTTTGGGTTCTTGGTTCAAAATCATCTTCCAAAATTTGATGATTTTATTATTGACTGTAATGATTGTAACAAAAATATATATAAATAAAAATTCTATGGTTATTGTACTAATTGAAATTTGTTTTTCAACACTGTAGGATGACATAGAAGCCAAGCGGCCCAAGCCCCTACCATGAAGCCTACTCAACCTACTGTGAAGCTGGCTTTGTTCATGATTTTTATTTTTATTATATCATCTTTCCATAGTTTTTAGTGTTTTGAGGGAGTTTTAAATGGGGAAAACACTTAGCTAGCTGAGTTTTTTGCTCTATCAATTAGGTCCTTTTTAGCTATCTAGATGGTTCTCAATGGAAATTTCAATTCATGCATTTCCTTATGTGGATAGAATAGTTCTATCTAACAAACTACTACTTGAATGTAGTCAGATAATTTTCTCTCTACTTTGGAGATGGTTTTGTTTCTTAGTGCCTCAAATTATTAGTAGCAAACTTCATTTTGTTACAGTGATGAAAATGTGGTTTATTGCATGTCATCCCATATTGCTACTCTTTTTATTTTCAGAATTAAAAATCTACCAGCATGATACAAAAACAGTATATTAGAACTATATATCTTCCAAAAATAGTGATTGTGGCTGCTCAACTTTAGGACTCTGGAGGAATTTAGTTTAGATTTTACATAGCTTTATTATGCTTGATAAAAACTGTCATGGAAATTGAAAATATTCAAAGGTCAAACTCTTTTTCTCATTTTGAAAGATTCCTTGACTTTGCCTTTTGTTCCTCAACTTATTTAGATGGATTAAATCAAATATGTTTACAACAGTTATCTAAACTTGCTTAGCAGTACTTTAATGCCAAAGAAAGCATTCTTCCTAAAAACAATTATATATATCATATATGGCTATAGATAATAAAAATTGAAAATAATAATATAATATTGTTTTGGTCATCTATTATCTATGTCCTTGCATTTATTTTCTGTGCTAAATCGATGTACACACCTGTCACTGTCAAAGAGTAGTGTATAGATTCTCTACCATATTCAGAGTTAGGAACTATCAAGTCCTGGATCAAACTTCTCCTATTATAGTTCTAGAGCTATGTTAGTTTATTTAACCAACTTTGGCCTCAATAGTCACAAATCTAATAATTCTATGGAAATCTCATTCATTCTACCATGTACTAACAAATTTAGGGAACAAAAGTTAGGGTATGAAGAGATGCTGCATTCCACTGAGTAAGAGCATTCCATTGAGTAAGAGCATGTAAAAGAAATTGGTTATCCGTCTCCTAAACAAGTTCTCTTCAAGGAGCTTCTAGAATCAAGCACGTATATGTGATGAAGCATAAAAATATTAATTACTTGCATTTAAAAAATGAACAAAATTTGGTACATGACATTGCATTTAAAAATATTAATCACTTGCATATATAATTAATGTTTAACTAGAAGTTACTCAAACATGCACTTGTACAATCTAACATATTTAACATGTTTGACTAACTTCTTTAGTTACAATAAATTATCCAAAAAATTTGCTACATGTGCAATCAGTTGTCTAAATAGTCAGATTGCTGTCCAAGAAACTATCCAAGGCAAACTTGTCAAAAAATACTGTCCACTGTGCAATATGCTACCATGTCCACTGTGCAATATACTATCAAACAAACTGTCCAAAAAAATGTTATCCATCATACTGCAAAATCAATATTAGCCTGAAAATATGTCAAAAAAATCAAGTTACATTTTAAACTTAAAAAAACATGAGAAAATTTCACTAGAATTGAACTTACCATTTATTAATTTTTTACATACCAAAAAAGTGCTATGTTTGTAGGCAAGCATTTTTATTTTCAACACATGGAGTTAGTCCATAATTGAACCTAACTTCATTTCCCTGTGTATATATATATAAACAAATAAGTTTGTTCATTCGGTGAGTAGAAAGGATATAAACATATGGATTTATTTTTTGCTTGACCAATATTCATTTGGTGAGTAAGAATTAAAACTAAATATTTTAAATTTAAGGGACCAAAACCAAACTTGCCTCAAACAAAAATATAAGTCACTCACCAAATTGTTATAGGTGGAACTCACACAAAAGGCCTGTCAGGAATGACCTTTTAATAAAGTCACTCATCACAGGCCAAGCCAAAACCCAAATTACCCAATGCCAGGTATGCATAGCCAAGAGACGATTAAAAGCCAGCCACACCCAAATTATCCATCATTATCAACTATCAAAGAGCCAACCCAAATCACTAGTCAACAAGACAACATACAACCAAGCCATAACAATATCCCAACCCATCAACTAACTAACTGGTAGCCAAGACCTACTTAAATCTTATGCATAAAGCTACTTCAACAGAAACTTCGTAATACAAATCAATCAGAAAAACAGACTTCAAATCCACCAATTCAAAAGTTTCTAGATAGTCACTTAAATCATGAATATACATCACACAAATCTAACAAGTTCAAGGAAAAAAGAAGAAGAAGAAAGATTGGCAAAGCTCAACTGAGGGAAAATGGTCACTTAAAGCAACGTTTACATTTTACTTGACAAATAGCTGCATCATTTGATACTTGAGAGAATGATGGAGTTAATTGAGACAATGATGGAGTTAATGGTGTCTATGTAATCACAATGACTATAAGAGAAATAATTTACGAAATCATCTATTTACTTATAATTGCAAAACAAGTAAACATGTAAATTTTTTCAAAATTTCATGTATAAAAACATTTACATTTTACCTGACTAACATCCCCAGGATTTGATACTTGAGACAATAATGGAGTTAATGGTGCCAATGTAATCACAATAATTATAAGAGAGAGTTTAAGAAATCATCTAATTACTTATAAGTGCAAAACATGTAAACAAGTATGTTTACCCTTAAGAATGACGTGAAACTAGTTTGGTAACTATGGATTGGTCCCAATTTAGATGTCATCATTAGCGTGGAAAAAGTGACAGGATAAGTCCGCTATATCACAAAAAAGAAAACCTTATTAATAAATTCACAATTGAAAATGCAAGTGTAGTACAACCTCCAACTTCACAAATTATTAAGTTATTCCACTACAAATAAAAAAAATCTCTTACTTGATGTGAATAATGTTCTCCATGTGAGGCATAATTATTGTATTGCATGTTAGGAGCAAAACCAGGTTCCTATATGAGAATATATATATATATTATTAGCCATTACAATATAAAAGTTTACAAACAATGGAAACTTAGTAAGGGATAAAAATAAATAAATAAAACTGACTTTGGAAAACTATTGGTTAACCTCATCATTTAATTCAACTCTACCCTTTTTTTTTTTTTGCTTCTCAACCCAACTTTTTATTCATTTTCCACCCTTGCGACCTTCTTTTTTCTTAAGACCTTTTGCTCTTTCAACCAAATCTTTCAAACGTTGGTTAGGATCAAGATTTTCTGCATCACTACATAATGGCATTTGATGGGGCAATTGATGACCAGCCACATTTTTTGCTGCAATTTCTTCAACCTTTTTTTCATATTCCTCTATCATCGTCTCTATTAAAGCAAATGTCTCTTCATTGTCCGTCGCTCGAGAAGCTAATCATACCAACTTGCGATATAATCTTCTATATCGCTGTATAACACTCAAGTTGACATCATCTTTCACATTTGTTCTCCTATTGTCGGAGATACATCTACTTTTTGCCTCTCTTCTCCATCTTTTCAAAATGTACATATCAGGAATTGCCTTTATATCAAGGAAGTCAAAGACTTTAAGAACATGGCAACATAAAATCTCAACAATTTCAAACTTTCTACAACTACATGAAAATGTCTTATCTGCAGTGTCAAAAGAGACTATGAACTCACCAAGCTTATGCATAAACTCAATAGTGTATGTATGCACTAACAAGTCCTCTTGGCGATTTTTTATCCTTGTTGCTGATGCAAGGTCATATTGATCATGAAGCATTCGAAATATTACAGGTGTGTACACTTGTACGGCTTGCTGCAACAATGGAGAATTTTCAAGCCATTAGGGGAAATTTTTGCCTAATATTAAATTCAGCTTGTAACTCTCTTTTTCGTTTTTGCTCAATCACCCGATCAAAATGCTCAAAAAATTCTGCCACATCCAAATAAGATCTCAAGTAATCTGTCAAATTTCCATTCAAGCTTTCATTGAGTTGGGTACTTCGTATTCCCAATATAAATTCATTTTTCACATAACACTTTGCCCATTTTCCTTTTAATTTGTAGATAATATCCAACCAACTACGATGATGTATATCATATGTGTAACGTCCCTGTCAGTCCAAAATAAATAAATAAATAAATAAAGAAGAGAAAAAGTCAGATTTTTTTAGTCCACACGTGCCCCTCACCTAACCCCACTCCCCACCACTCATTTTTCACTTATCTCTTACTCTCTTTGACCGACTCCTCACTTCTCCTTCTCTTTTCTCTCTTTTCTTCTTTTTCATTTTCGGTAGAACACCTCTCTTCACTCTCTCAAACTCTCCCGCCGGTACCTCCATATCACTACTTCCACCATCATTTTCCGACAAGATCACCGGAAAATTATTGTGAACCCATAAGCACCTTCACATATTTTATTTAAGGTAAAAATTTCTAATCTTTTTGGTGGGTTTTACACTTTTGCTTGAGGTTATTTTTATCTAAGCTTTAATAATGATACCCATGTGATTTATGAGCATTAGAAGTGATATTCATGTGTTTTTATGTATGAGTTTTGTATTGGTGGAATTATTTGATGAGTGGGTATATAATTTGTGATAAAAATGGCTACTTAAGGTTTATGTATGGTGGAAAATTTAGGGGTTTTAAGTTATAACATGAGATGGTTGGTAAATTTAATTTTTACATTGCCATTGGGTTTATTTGGAGTTAGTTGAAGTCCTAAATCTCTTGCCTTGTGTGTGGGGCAAAAGGATCCTGGTGGGAATGTGGGCCTTTTGGGCCTTGTTAAGGAAGGCCGACCTGACCCTGGGGTTAGAGATTGTTGGTACTATGGGTCGGCCTATACGCCGAGGATCCGAGGATCCAGCCGAGGATGGTTTTCCCCTCGGACTGACATCAAAGAACCTGAGACTTCATGGTAAAGATTAGGGAATGATACGGTCAAGACCAATGGTTAAAGGGAGAGAACCCTTGAATGTCCTAGAAGCGCCGATGTTTGAAGAATATCAAAGGTAAAGGCTGCTACCTCCACATTAAAGACCCTGCACCTACCACCCTGGCCGCATTAATGAGGAAGTGACACTTAAACAGTGGAAGGGAAACTTCTAGTTACTGTTCAAAGGCACTAAGAAAAGAAATATCTAGGCTAAGGGAGGAATTGGGGGGTAACACGTGGATAAAGTATTAAAAAGAGGAGTATTTAAGGAGGGACCTGGAACAGAAACGAGGAGGAACTTTTTGTAACCTAAAAAGAACAAGGAAAAAGAGAGAGAGATATAATATAAGAACAGCTCTCGGTTTACGTCCGAGGAGGCCTATTTACATTACTCCTTTTTGTTTCCAAGTACTTGCAATCTTTAGTTTGTCATTTCATCCTCATACACTTCTAACCTGGGTTTCAAGCCCACACTCTACAAATTCATATTGTTTAAGGCTCATTGGGCCTGAGCCCATAACTGTTCTTGGGTCCAGGTGCAATTGTGCACTTACACCTTGGATGATATTTTGATTTTGCTTTCATGGGTCTCTTAATGATGTAGTGTAAACTTTATGGAAGCTAATCATAATGTTGGAAATGATATTAAATGGGTTAACTTTATAAATTGTAGTTGATGCCTTGTGAATCAATTTGTTGAGAAACTTTGGAAGTGGTATATATTATTATTGATGAGGTTAAATACTAGGCTTACCTAATTAAGTATTTATTTGGCGAATCCTAAATTGTAGCTAGATACAATTTCAAACTCTATGCTTATTGTGATAGGTTTACTTGATATTGTTTAGGTTCTAGCTCATCTCCTTGGAGCTTAGAGAATTAGGATTTTGCGGTTGCGAGGTAAGTAGCTTTTTAATGGGATTTTTGAAAAATAATCATATTGCATAAATGTTGTTTTTGGGTTAGACACACTGTTGGAATCTACCTATGGAAACTATATTTTCCTAAAAGCTATTGTGTCGTAACCTTAATATATATATAAATATATATATATATATATATATATATATATATATATATATATGAAAATGCATCATATTTGGTATTGCATTTGGGGAAATGTATGAATTGTTGACATGAAAAATATAAGTATCTTTTATTTAATCTTTGATAAAGAAATTATGGATTTTATGGTTTATTAGAAAATCTAAAGATGCTTATCTTGTCTTGTTATTGGGAAATTGATAGAAAATCTTTTTGACAAGAATGGAGTTGAAAACCTCACAAACCTTATGGAAGTTAGATTATTTAAGATTTTCCTGAAATTACCTAGATATAAACTATGTGTTTGAAAGTAATGTAACATGTGAGTTTTATGTGGTTTCAACACCATACCATGTGTGATTTCCCTATGATCACCCAATTTGGTTTTCGTAGTCTTTGTAACGACGAAATCAAATCCAGGTCAGTGTCCTTTCACTTTGGATGATGCGTTCTTCCTTACTGCCCATGAGGGGAAGAGGTTTCTTGATTGTGTGTGGGTAAGGCTACTATCCATAGGGCCAAGAGACCACATGCAAGAGAAGTCCTATTTGACGCGCTCTCTCTACTACTCATGGGGAGAGAGAAAAACCTTGAGGGTATAGGTGAGGCTACTGTTCATGGGGCCAAGAGTCTGCATACTAGAAAGGACAATATCATGCCAGTTGTGAATGGGTGAATCCCCTGATCGGTCTATGTGGTAGTGTGGCATATTTGTGATAATTTACCGTATGTTAGATTTTATGATTTTGAAAATTATATTGTTAGTGCTCACAAATTATGGTATATAGTTTCAAGGTATTTACTTTGAAAAACTTTGTATTTCATTACTTAATCATTCTTGTCATATTATTATTAATGAAGATGAAACTTGCATTTCCCCCACCCCCATTAATTATGCTATTTACTGGGCTCTGTCTCATTTCATTATTTTTATAAACTTTTCAGAGTAGGCAACAATATTTTGAGACAACTTTTTTTGGTGGCTTATAGTAGTCAGACTAACTACTGATGGAAGTTGAACTTGGTAATGGAGACATTAGATGATGTACATCTTAGAATCAGCTTGACTCATTCTTTTGTATATTATAGTGGTTGTGACTTTATTCCCACTAATAGGACAAGCTGTTGATATGTAATTGTTTATTCAGACCTCTATTCTTTTGTGGCCAATGGTCCTTGTAATTAATGCTTAGAATTCTGACTTACTTTGAGAGTATATTTAATGGAATTATTATGGTAATTCTTGATGCTGGTACTTGATAGGATTTATATGGATTGAATTGTCAAAAAAAAAGGAAAAATTTACAGGTACTTGAGATGACTTTCTCATGCTTTGGACCCTTTGGGATTTGGGGCGTGACAATATGTGTCAATCATGTCCTCCCAAGTTTTTTCAAATTCAATTTCATCATTAAACTCAAATATTCAAATTTTAAAACTTGAAGAAAAGAAGAACCATCCTTCATCAAATTCTCCAAATGTTTCATCCCATTTTGCATTATGTGCCAAGTACATAATTCATGGTAAGTGTTAGGCATTACCTCACTCAATGCCTTTGCCATTGTAGGATCTTGATCCATAAATTTTTTTTTAGGTCTTTTACCTGCATGTGCAACTAAGAAGCTTTCAAACAGCCACTTAAATGATTCTGTCGTTTCATCATATAAAAGAGCAGCCCTAAAAACCCTTAACCCTTTATGGTGATTGAAACCGGTAAACACCCCTAATGGTCTTAGCTCTTTATTAGTACCATATGCAGTGTCAAATGTCACCACATCACCAAAATTAGCATAATCAATAACCATTCTAGCATCAGCCCAAAAAATGTTAGTTATCTGCTCAATGTTATCTAATTGTACTCTATATTGAAATGATGGATTTTTAGTCAATTATTCCTAAAAGTACCCTAATAAACATCCAGCTTGACCATATATCAAGTTTTTTTTCCATCTTGTTTTAAGGTAATTTTTTCTGATCAAGCTCAATGAATCCAAAATTAGCTCTCTCACTAGCCTCTCTACTCAACAACTCATGTGTTGCTTTTGGCTTGATTCCAAAAGAGGGTGTTAACTCAATCAATCGCACATGAACTTCTGAAATCTTTCGTTGAGATCTCATCATATAAACTGTTTATGATAGATGAAGTGTGTGATTATGTTCTCCAACAAAATCAAACACTTTAAACTTTCCACTTTCTCACACTAATGAAACATATAACCTTACAGGACAATTAGTCCTTATATCATCTCGGTTACGAGTGCAAATCATATCTTCTTTTTCTTTACCTCTAATGTCCTGCTTTGTACATACAAATCCCCTTGATGTTACCTTACCATCATTCTTACTTTTATTTATGTAATGTTTTCTAACATCAAAGCCCATTTGCCTCCATATTTTACCCAAAAGACTCATGCATCTTCTAATGTATCAAATTCCATACCAACTCTAGGATTCAAATATGCATTGGCATCCATGTTTTGAGAGAATTTTCTCACCACACTATGCAATGAGTTAAAGAATACTTCTGTAATTGACAAATGTACAAAATATCTATTATTATAAATATAGAAGAATGAATGTTTTTCATTGAAAATGAAAGCTGAAATTTTTTATACCAACATTATGCTTATCATATATAAGAATTACAATAGACCAATATATGATCATGAGAGATGATGACCCAATTGATAAAGGACAATTTCAAGCTAAAATTTCATAAGAAACTCTTTAAGTGTATCATACCTAAAACACTACAGTTTAAACACATCTATGACCTAAAAGCATAGAATTCAACCAATGTAACATCTAATTAAGTAAAATAGGGATTTTAGCTATATCTCTTGTATCACTGACCATCCATTTCTATAATTTTGCTAGACCATATTTCACATATCCATTTGAAATTGTACAATATTCAAGTTGCAACAAAAAAACTACCCAAAAATATTCCTCAAAACATAAACTAAATAATGATTCCATGGTGAAATATATACCACTAGTAGAACTAAAATCAAACCCCAACTATCTTTACCCTGGACCCAACTCTCCACTTACCCAAAAAATAATTTTTATTTTGATTCAATGTATACAAAAGAGAGAACTCACCTCCTTAAGTCTTTTGATGTCGGAAGCAACCTAGGAATCAAAGATGGACCTGCAGTGATTGTGCCAAATGGGATTTTGGGGATTTTCCAATGATACAATGGCCAAGAACTATTGGAACCACCAATATGGCCATTGGCTACATTGCTTCAGAGAGAGCTTTAGTTTTTGAGAGTTGAGACACTTGGAGACAGAGAAAGAGGGAAAGTGTGAGTGTTTAGGGGTTAAGAAATTTCAAATGGTAAGATGCAGTATTTTCTTTGTTTTGGATGATGGGTCTGAGTTGGGTGATGTTGGCAGCGGTGACGGTGGGTTAAGGGAGAGGCAGAGGAGCTCAGACACAGGAGAGGAAGAAATTTGATTTTATCAAATATGAACATAGCTCACATACATCAGCAACGGCGAGACTCCAAAAATTTTAAGGGTAAAAGGGATTTTTTTAATTTTGGTGAAATATCAAAATAATGAGTCATTGGATTAAATGGATGGCTGAAATTTGTGCTATTGCACGGATCTCAATCCTGCTTTAATTCACAACCGGGTAAAAGATAGCCTATCAGAGGAGGATAAATTGTTAAAACACTAATAAATAAAGCCTACTCATGTGATGGCGTCAATCAAAAATTGGGGCGTCAATAAAAAATAAAGCCAATCAAATCACTTTCTAAAAAAATATTAAACACAATAATTCCCATTTAATATACTTATTTTATTATATCTTATTATAAAACTTAAATCCAACCATTTAAAAAAAAAAACTTATTAGTATAAATACAAATTATTTTACAACAATTTTACAAAATATTTTTGCAATTAATTCTTACTAATTTTCATCTATTTTCATTACTAACATCACGTTTTTACTTACCAATAACTATTCATTATATCAATAGTTTGTAAAAAAATGTTGTAAAATAGTCTGTAACTCTAACACTATCTTTTTTTAAATGTTAAAAAAATTATGAATTTTTTTTAGACTAAAAAAACAAAAATAAAACCTATCAAAATGTGTCAACTAATTGAGTTATAAGACTCTTGGACATACTTAATAAGAATTAAATGGTCATGATGCAAAGATTATTGTATTTATATCAGAAAATATATGATAAATGTTTCCATATTTTTGTTACGATTTAAAAAAATAAATAAACATATGATGCTCGTACTATACACATACCGTTTTTCATAATTTCCGTATTTTTATGCCAAATTTTTGAAATGTAATTTTATGAAAAATGCTGAATTATACCCGTGCGTATATTTATAGTATTAAATGCATACCATATTTTACTAATTACAAATACAAGATAAAAGTAATATTTAAATTTAAAAGTAACATAATCTTTATTTACTACAAGTACATAAAATTTATTTAAACTCTAATTAATCTAACAATTCATCATATTCTTATCTATTCACCCATTTCCAAATAATTAAAAAAATTTACAATTTTAAGATTATAAAATTAAATAAAATAGAGGCACATGAAGCATTAGTTTTTTTTTTTTTTTTTGGAGAAGGCACATGAAACATAAGTGAAAGAGAGAAGTGAGTATGTATTCTTGGTATAATAAGTCTCATTCTACATGCAAGATTAGGCAAAGATACAAGAGCATTGCTGGGAAAGTATCCCAGTGTAGACATAGGTGATAGATCAACATACATGTTCAAGTGCCTGCAATTGAACTTTTTTGCCTAGTCTTCTCCAACCCACCGAAAACGAGGACCAGATCCACTAATCATTTCCGTGACAAACGCTTGGCCAATTCATTGGAATGCTGCTTCTTTTTTCACATTGTTTCATATTGCGTCAACATTTTCTTCTTTATTAACCGTAGCAATGGCAGTATGTGTAAGCGGATTGGATTTATATAGAGGGACCCATCACTACTTTAGCTAATATACTACTTTATTTTTTGACAACCTAGCTAATTTACTACTTGAACTGTTTTCCATAGCTAACAACTTTTTCCAGAAGCATTATTTCCATTTTCTTGTGCCAAAATGTCAAAAGATGAATAGAATAGAATAAATAAAGTCATATTCAATATGGTCATTCAAAAATGTCTTTCTTGAAATAATTATCATACGCTTTGCAGGCAAACAGAGATTCCACTTAACCGAAATATAGAATAGGCAACAAGTCAAAGTCTTGACGACTTCGAAACAAAATAAAGAGAACAATCCCAATCACTACGTGAAACATGAGTTTTTTTTTATCTTTTTTTTTTTAGAAGAAAACCTGAGTATTGATTTTTGGTGTTTGGATTAAGTCAACAAGTCAAGGTCTTCATAATTTTTATTTAAAAAAAAATGTGATTTTACGAATAATCACTATATTATGATGAGCTAGTAGTCTCCAACCTGCTATGAACCTTAAAACTTCTCTTCCTTCGTTATTGCCTTGTCATGGGTGCCCTTTTTCCAACTCATTTGCTATTCTTATTTTGCTTATTTACAGCAACCTTCAGTTTAAACTTCTTCAAAGTAGAATCAAATGTCTCTTGCCATGCAAAAGAGAAACAAGCACTTCTAACCCTCAAACAAGGTCTCATTGATCTTTCGGTATTGAGCCCACTCTCATCTTGGTCTGACCAACAAGATTGCTGTACGTGGCATGGAGTTCGATGTGACAACAAAAGTGGTCGAGTTATAGAGCTAACACTAAATGGGATAGCTGGTGAGATTAGTCCTTCATTGCTTGAATTAAAGTTTTTGAATCACTTGGACTTCAGTATCAATGACTTTAATTGTACCCGTATTCCAAGTTTCCTAGGCTCAATGGGCAATCTGAGACATCTTGACCTCAGCAATGCTGCGTTTTGTGGACTCATTCCTCAACAACTTGGGAACCTTTCAGGCCTTCACTATCTAGATCTTGGAGGTAATTCATATCTTTATGTAGATAACCTTCGTTGGATGTCTGGCCTCTCTTCCATTCAATACCTTAGCCTGAACTCTATCAACCTTTACAAAGAAGTTGATTGGCTTCAAATAATGAGTAAGCTCTCATCTCTTTCTGAGCTATACTTGTCAAGTTGTGGGCTTGATAGCTTGAACCCATCTCTTAGATTTGTCAATTTCACATCTCTTCGAGTCCTTGATCTTTCCCAAAATCTTTTCTATCATGAGATACCTAATTGGTTCTTGAATCTCAGTATGAGCCTCTTAAAGCTTTATCTAAGTGAAAATTCTCTAATAGGCAATATACCGCCTAGCATTTTCAATTTACAAAAATTGGAATATCTTGAAGTCCAACTTAATTCTTTAAGTGGAAAATTTCCGGAGTCATTAGGTCAGCTTAAGCATCTATCATATCTCAATCTTGAAGGAAATTCTTTAGGTGGCCCTATTCCTTTTTCCGTTGGGAATTTATCTGAAATGCAAAACTTGAATCTCGCAAGAAATAAGTTAAATGGCACCATTCCAAAGACTCTTGGGCTTCTCTCAAATTTAGTGTCGTTGTCTATATCACTTAATTTCTTCACGGGCGGTCTAGAGGAAGTGCATTTCGCCAAACTCTGGAAATTGAAAGAACTAGAAATGTCTCATACACTTTTGTTCTTTAATGTGAATTCCAATTGGGTTCCTCCTTTTCAACTGGAACGAGTTGACATGAGCTCTTGCAAGATTGGTCCCAAATTTCCTCCATGGCTACAAACACAAAGATCCCTCCAGTTCTTAGTTATGCCCATGTCAGGAATTACAGGCAATGCTCCAATTTGGTTTTGGAATTGGTCTTCAAACATTAATACGATTGATCTCTCTGAAAATCAAATAAAAGGGGATGTACCAGACATTTTGTTGAATTCTGTTGTCTTAAATCTAAGATCTAATCACTTCAAGGGGAGGTTGCCACGATTATCTACAAATGTCAAAGTGCTTAATATAGCTAACAACTCATTTTCAGGACCCATTTCCACTTTCTTATGCGAGAAGCTGAACAGAAAGAATGATTTAAAGGTTTTAGATGCATCAAACAATCTCTTTTCTGGAGAGCTTTCTAATTGCTGGAGGTACTGGCAATCTTTGATCCATTTGAATTTAGGGAGCAATAGTCTATCAGGTAAAATTCCTTATTCTATGAGATCTTTAGTTAAACTCAAATCATTGCGTTTACAAAACAATAGCATCTCTGGGGATTTTCCTTTATCATTGAAAAAGTGCTTAGATTTGGGGCTCATTGATATAGGTGATAATCATTTGTCAGGGATCATTCCACTCTGGATTAGGGAAATGACACATCTTATAATTCTCCGTCTAAGATCCAATGGATTCAAGGGAAATATACCTTTAAAAATATGTCAACTTTCTTCTCTAAGAGTATTGGATCTTGCAAATAATAGCCTATCCGGACCTATACCAAACTGCTTGAAAAATATCAGCGCCATGGTTGTGCCTGAACCCAATACTCAAGATGCTTATTTTGACTCTTTAGAGTACAACTTTGGCTATGGCTCCTACATGGCAAATCTTATGTTGGTTCCTAAAGGAAATCAATTAGAATATGAAAAGAACCTTAAATTTGTTAGGATCATAGATCTTTCAAGTAACAACTTGTCTGGGTCAATTCCGGTTGAAATTTCATTTCTTTTTGAATTACGTTTTTTGAATTTGTCTCGAAATCATTTAATGGGAAGCATACCAGAAAAAATTGGGGGTATGAAAGAGTTAGAGTCAATTGATCTCTCACGAAATTGTATATCTGGTGAAATTCCTCCAAGCTTGTCTAATTTGACATTTCTTAATTACTTGGACTTATCATACAACAACTTATCTGGTAGAATTCCTTCAAGCACCCAACTTCAGTCTTTTGATGCACTCAATTATATTGGTAATCCTCAACTTTGTGGTGAGCCTCTCCCAAAAATTTGCACAATAAATGAAGAAGCTCATAACAGAACATCAATGGGCAAAACCGAAGATAACTCTCAAAATTCTAGCTTCTCTATGGGTATGGGAGTTGGATTCGCAGTTAGCTTTTGGACAGTTTGTGGAGGCCTCTTCTTTAATAAGACCTGGAGACATGCTTATTTCAAATTTCTCAATGACATAAAGGATTGGCTTTATGTGACTACAATACTAAAGGTGAACTGGATACTAGAAAAGCTAAGAGGCAATCACCTTAATTAGCAAGTGAAAGGCCATCATTATCTACTAAGAGGTATTACATCAAACATTATATGTCATTAATATTATTGGTTTATTCATGTTAATGTTTTAGAGTTGTAGCCACCTACTTTGAAAACAGTACTTTCTTTTTTCTTATATATATATTTTTGATGAACTTCTTTTCTTTTCTTTCTTATATATAATGCTTTGAATACATTATAAATTCACCGTTTAATGCAATTGTGATTAGTTAATTGGATTTTTTTTTAAAAAAAATTTAAAAATTGTCTTTTAACTTCAGTTTATATCTGCAGTTAGCCTATTGGCTCTGAAATAGAGTTTTTAAATTTAGTTCAGAAAGGTTTGAGGGGGAAAAGTTAGGTGAATACCACGAATTGAAATAGAGTGGTGTTACGATGAGCATAATGTTCTGATGTACATACAACATCAAATATGAGTAATTTATCAAAATATATATTGCAAAGCCATATTAGCTAGGACCCCTCCAATTTTTTATTTATTATCTTTTAAAAGAAATCTTAACTTTAAAAGTTAAAATAGTGGGGCTTAATTATGACCTCCACATTTGAATTATAATTTATAATTAAAAAAATAATTTTAAGTATATAAATTTCATTAAAAAAAATTTAGAGCTGTTTATATTCATTAAAATGGAGTCATAATCTAGTTAGTGATGGATTGTATACCAATTATTTAATTAAATATTTATAAAAATCATATAATGAATATATAACTATCTTAAGAATCATCCAAAAAAATATGGAGTAAAAAGGGACTTTTATTTAGTCATTAAACCATATGGGTTGTAATTTCAGCTATTTCATTATTATTATTATTATTATTTTATTTGCAGCTGTTTTATTATTGTTTCTTCGTATTTGTCTACTTCAGAATTCATGAAAAATAGTAGATTAGAGAAGAAATATTAACAATAAGAATTCATTCTCAAAAAAAAAAAATAGTAATAACAAAAAGAATTTTGTTTTTTGGAGAGAATAACAATAATAAATTAATAATATTCTATTTCTGCGCCAGCATGCTCATTTGGCATTTCAATACCAATGGCATAAGTTCATCAAGTTTAATAGATTTAGAACATTAACCCATGTATTTAATTTACATTTCGAATTTTGTTTATGATACTTTTATATATGTGCACACACAGTATTTTTGACAACTGTAGGTCCTTTTGTATATTTCAGGAAGTGATATGCATGGGGTTCATGTTTTTCAAGAGGCCAGAACGAATCATTGGTAATAAAAATGTACTGCATCTTTTTTTCTTTTTTTGATTGATGTACTGGATGTTATATCTTTGTTTTATCTGGATCTTAAAATATACATTGAATAAAATGTCAGGGTTTATTAGTTTCCGCGTACGATGTGTAAGAACTAATTACTTTTACACGGTGCTACTCTTAGTTTAGAGCAACTGCATCAGCTATTTTAAAAAATTGTCTATTTTATAGAAAAAATTTATTTTTTTTATTTTACATTATCACTTTTACAAAACACTCACATTAGTCTATCTATTATACACTATATTTTATATAAATAATATTTTTATATTCTTTTTTTACAAACTACCCACTATCACTTTTACAAATTATCTACATCAGTCCATCAAACCATCTTTCTTTAATACTAAAATAATGTATAGAAAAACTACAATAACTGTGAATACATGCATGGTTACTGTAGCATTTGTGCATTTATACACAATTTTACACTTACTGATGTGAGTGTTTTTTGGTCAAAATGTATAAATTGAACTACTTTTTGTATTTTGCAAGACTTTGCAACCACTAATGTGGTTGCTGTAGCATATGATATTGTGCATGGATAACCCTTGAACTTTAATCTAGTTGCAAGATTTTACACCTACTGATATGAGTGTTTTTATTTATTTATCAAAATGTATAAATTAAGCTACTTTTTGTATTTTGCAAGACTTTGCAACCACTTATGTGGTTGCTCTAAGCATATAATAAGGTGCATGGATAACCCTTGAACTTTAATCTAGTTGCACTAACATCCTTAATTATTATTTTTTTGGCCAATTTAGTTGAATTGTTTATAGGTAGCAATTAGTATAATTTATTTTCGTATTTTGAGACTTGGGGTAGACACCACCTTTTGCAACGCTTCATTCTCTTTATTATTATTATTATTATTATTATTATTATTATTATTATTATTATTATTAGTGTAATCCCAAGAAAATTGGCCTCTTTCAATAGCTGAAATTATGATCCTGATTGGTTTGATTGGTTTTATTCCCCTCTCAAAAAAAAATGTTAAAATCTGATTGGTTTGATTTATGATCCTACCAAGGACATGCATGCAAGGGATTATCTAAAATTAATTTTAATTGGCCCATAAAAAATATTAATAGCATTTTAGTTAAAAGACAAAATCCTATTGGTTGCAAATTCTGATTATGGTAAATATGCAAAGACATATAATTCCATGCAAATAGTGTTGACTTTCTAGTTAAATGTAAATAATTATCCAACCACATAAATGCAATTTCCAAAACAATTTTATTAATGTGGTTGGATATTGCGTTTATTTTATTTTATTAATTAAAATTTGAATCAAGTAAAAACATAGTATCTAAAATAGGAAGAATTATATCTTGTGTGGACTCACCTGCTGTGAGAGAGATGGTGTATACACCTGAAACAAGGTTTACCTTCTTCTATAATAGAGTTGACATGCTTAAAAAACTAATTTATCTCTTAAGAAAACGTTAAATCAAAAAAACTGAAAATTTAAAAGTTGCTTTGAGCGGTCTACCTTAATACTACGTAGTGAACTTTCTTCTCCAAAAAAAAAAAAAAAAAACTGAAATTTTTTTTACCATTGGGACCTTAGTCAAAAACCCATTGGGACTTGTGTTTCTGAATGGGAAAAACACAAAACAAAAGTGCTGATAGGCACTTACGTCTCTTTCAATTAGTCTAAACTCAAGTGTCATAGAAATTTGTGTTTCTTATAATATTTTCTAAAATATAAGTCATTTTAAAAAAAATATTTTTTATAAAATTATCTAGTTTTATATATTTGGTAAAAACCTTAAATGAGTTAAAAAATAGTGTCATAATTTTTCTTATTTAGCTTGATGAGAAACAAAGTTGTTTTCCAAAAAATATTTAGTGGAAAACAATCTCTAAAAATAAGGATATGTTTGGTAGACTGTAATAAATGTTGTAATGTAATAGATATTCCTAGCTATGACATAACTATTCAGTTGTTTGTTTATATTTTTATTACAATGAAAAGTTATTTCTCATGAATAGTTATTCTTCAAAATGAGAAATAACTATTTCTTATAAAAAATAATAAATATTTATTCCTTCATTTTATGTAATAACTTTTTTTAAAAATTTCCTAAAAAGTCATTAGTTGCCACATATTCAAAAGGAAAGAAAATAAATTTTCTTTGTTATTAATTATACATTCTTTTTATACTCTACTAAATTGTAAATGCATATTCAAGATTCTATTTCTAAATGGTCACCAAACTAATGAATAGTAATACTTATTACATTCCAACTTAATGTATTCCTTGTAATATTTATTCATATTCCTATGTAATAATTATTGCAATGTACCAAACGTGCCCTAAGTCGTATTTTTTCTAGTGACCAAAAATTGTTTTTTTATTAACTCTTTATATATATATATATTACCAAATATTGGAAAACATGAAAAATTATCTTTATATAAGGTTTTTCATCTAAACAAACAAAGCGCTAATATTTTGTCAAAAAGATTATCCTCTCTCACACACACATAATACTAAGAGAGATAAACCATTTGTTTCACTTTCAACATCAAATGCACATAATGAATATCTTCTATAAATTGTGTACCACTCCATGTATCACTTTTTTTTCTCCTACTCAACTAACGGGAGAGGTAAATGTGACTAACGTGGCGAAGTGTCAATTTTTTATTAGTGGTACATGTAGTGATACACGATTTATGGTACAAAAGATGTTCACTCAAATGCACAACTCTTTTTCCTAAAAGTAAGGAGAATAATGATTAAAAAATAATAACAATGAGAATACTATCCTTTTTAAATATTAGAAGTATGCAAACTTGGAGGACAGGATTTTTCAAGAACTTAATATAGAGCTCTATAGGGTCTATTTGGATAGAATTTATTGCTGAAAATTAAAAACTGAAAACTGAAAACACTGTAGCAAAATAATTTTTAAATGTATAAAAAATTACTGTTTACTCTTTTTTTTACTGTTCATATGCCTTAGGGCACTGTTCATGTTCCATGAACAATGCACTAAGCACTGGTCTTAAAGAAAAAAAAAAAAAAAAGAAAAAAAAAAGAAAGAAGAAGCTGGACGCAGACGCAAACGTGCTATCCAAACCCTCTCATAGTGCTTAGTGTTCAGACCCCATACCCAACAGCTATGAATTTTCATTTATTTTTCTACATATTTCTACATACATCCATCATAAAAACTACGCAAATCATCTTAGATTTATAGGATTCATCCTTTGCATCAAGCATCATCATCATCGGTAGGTGAAGAAAAGTTCGTCACTACCACTATCTTTTCAAAGAAACTGTAATTGATGAAGAACTCTACAAGTTCAATATCAAACAATTCTTTGGAGTGAAGAGAACTAAAATTCATCCTGGCCAATACCCGATCATAATTTAGAATTTGCATGCTGGTACGTATTACTCTCAACCTTTAAAGTTAGGACTGAGTTATTGTTTCTTATTCAAAAATCCAAAAAAAATATGTTAGATAGGATCTTTTGTGATCATGTTTTAGAATATAGCATATTAGGGTTTTCGGATTTGATTATCATATACCACATGTACATGTTTGTATAGATTCAAACATTTAGATCTAGGATTTTCAATGTGTAGATCCAAGGTTTCATGCTTCTTATCACATTTTCATGTTTTTTTTTTTTTTTGTCTTTATTTTTAAATTTTTTTTTTATCATGATCTAATTATTTGTGCATCCACTACAAAAAAAGAGAGCTATTGCTTCCAATTGCGGTGCATTTTTAGGCCGCCGCAATAGACCTTGAAATTGCCCCCCACCTGGTCCTAAATTTTCCCATTGGTTTTTTGTCCCTTTCATTTTTAGCACCCCATCTCATTAGTCTCCCACTCTCTCTCTCTCTCTCACTCAGACACTTCGAAAATCTCTTCATTGTCTCCCATCTCAACCAAAACCCATCTCAGTCTCCAAACCCCGCCGCAACAACCCGACATACTCCCACCTCTTCTCCGCCAAATAATTTCAACCATCTCACCAAACCTCCGTCGACGAAATTGCCGCTCTCGATCCGGTGGGCTTCCTGTCTTAAGAGGTTAGTCTTCTCTTTCCTGTTCTTCAGATCTGTGTGTGTTTCCTTCGAAGCTGTTTTGATTCGTTTTGAGTTTCTATTTCTCTATTTCATTTCTAGGGTTTCAGTCATTAGCTAAAGAACTTTTTTTTTTTTTTACTTTGATTTTATTTATTGAATGTCTATAGTGAATACTGAATTTGAATTTTTTGAGTGAATTACAGGGAGAGGACTTGGACTTTACTTTTGATAGCATTTCTGCCTTTTCTGCTAGACGTGACAACCAAGAAGCACTTTTTGGCACTGAAGAAGGATTGAAAGATATTAGGTATTCTACTTTATCGCTTTGATTGACAAATTTAGTGTGAAATTTGCATTATAGTGGTTGTAGTATATGTTTTTTTTTTTAGTTTCTCTTTCAGTTAAATGTGCATGATTTGTGCCTTTTTTTATGGTTTTGATAAATATTACGAAACTAAAGATGTAACGAGTGTCGTGTCATTTCTGTACACTCTCAGAACCAAGAAATAAAGTCATAACCATCAAATGGAATCCCTCCATTTCATATGAAATGAAGAAAATGCTGTTCCGTAACTGTTAGCACTCTTATTTGTTGAAGTAAAAACTGCTTTTCCAATAAACTTTTAACCAACAAGGCGAGGGCAAAGGACTAATATGATGGAGTCGTTGGAGCATGCCTGTATTCCTTAGACATTTCATTTGAATGAGCTTCCTGAGCCTGATGATGATATGTCTCTATGATTTTAGTCATTTTGCGAGCATAAATTTTAGTGATTTTGAATCATGATGGATGATATATCTCTATGTCTTAATTTGATGCTAAATTCAATGATTGACTTCTGGGTTGTATTTGGTTTTCACTTTATTATATTAACTAAAAATAGTGTTAGGTTCATTATGACATGACACATTTTATGTGCCTGCTTAATGCAAAAAATGCTGACGGTAAAACCTTATCCAAGCCACCCTTTCTAGGACCTTACTTAGTTGGGAGCAACACTTGACGAATCCTCGGTCTTTTAGCTTTTGATGAAATTTTTTGTTGTTGATGTGTTTGTGGTGAATTTTTTGGGTTAGTGATGATGAAATTCTAGTATCCTGCTTCCAATGCTAATTTTTTAATTAAAAAATTCTTAAAAATTGTAATTTATTTCTAGGGATGCAACTTTGGCATATAAAGCTGAAGCTTTAGAGTTGCAGAAACAACTCAGGCATCTGCAGTCTCAATTTGATATGCTCACTAGCCAGGCTTCATCTTTAATCCAAGGGAGACAGGCATGGGTTGCTGCAACATCTACTGTCAATGGACACCTTACAGATCTAGATGATAGTCTTTCAGTGAGAAATTTAGAGGTATGTAAGCTATGATAAATGGAATAAATTTTAAACTTGTTCACTTTCATGATTTCTTTTGATATAAACTATGCAAATTTGATTAGTCCTGGATAGGTTAATGAATATTAACTGGAATAATTTACTTTTGTTTAGCTGGCTGAGAAAAGGTTTAGCCAATGCATTTCTTAAATATAGCTTTTTACTTTATCACAATTTTTGTTTCTTCAAGTGTAATCAATGCTTCAAAATCCTGATTTTTTTTCTTCCCCACTATCTTTTAGTAATCAAATGAAGCTCAATTTTCCTCCCCCACCACCTCCCTTTTCCCTTTTACTCTTCGTTTTTTTTTATAATTCTTTATTTGGTTGAGATAATGGTGGAGAACAAAAGAGAACAACAGCCTTAATGATTTTGAAGTAACACGATTTATTTATTTTATATTTTCCTCTTTCTCATATTTACCAGACAGAAATTAATTTCTATTTTTCTTGCCGATAGAGCTCTGCATCAGCTTGCTCCTGTGCTGGCAATGTTGTATTCATGTACCAATTTACCCGTGAAATGCCTTTGAGTTTAAAATTATAATCTGAACTTTCAATGCATTCTACTCTTGATTTTTGACCATTTATCTCGTGTGCACTTTAAGTTGATGATATTTTCCTTTTTCAGCATGCAGTGAATCCATTATGGTAATTGAATTTGGTTTCGTGGTTTGTCAATATAAGCTTCTGCCTTTGGTTGAGTAATTATCAATTACAATCAAATATTATACTTTTGTGTGTGTTCTTGGTTGGGGACAAGGTTTGAACTGCTTGTTTATAGTGGTGCCTCGAGAGTAATATAAATGCTAATGACCTATTCTTGGAAGGACAAAAATGCAGTGCAAGATAATAAAAATTGAAACTTTCTAGGTTGTTTATTTATGAAATGAAAATGCTTAGCTTGTACATGAGTTAATTTTGGTTCAAACATTGACTTACATATTTGGGATTTTCCCCCCTCTTTTCCTGGATATTGGGAATTTGAGATTTTGGGTTTGCTGAAGTGTGTTTAGCGCTGTTGATAAATGAAGGGTTGTGGTTTTGATTTTGTGTTTTTATTGTTTCTGTGTAATTTTTGCATTTCTGGAAATGAGTTTGTATTGAGGTAGAAGCACATTTGGACCAATATTTCTGGTTAAGTGAACTGATTTTTTAATGGGGTTTGGCGTTCCATTTAGGTACATGGAAGTGTTATTATGCACGAGAATTCTGATGTTTCCAAATGTTAACTTTTATGTCAAGTTAGCAACTTTAGAATGCTGTTATTACATTATTTTAAACTAAAAGTAAGAAAGGAAATTGTTTGAGCTTGATGGGAGTGACTGTACCAGTTGCTTTTAAATTTTCAAAATGGTCCAAGCTTAAGACTAGGATTGAGATTCTGAGTTCCTAGATTTAGGATTTCACTTTTTGGTTAGAGTATGATTTGCTGCCATTAACATATAGTTGTTGTGATGATCTTAATCATATACAATTTTCATTATATCTAAGTGAAGGTATGTTGCATTGTTGATTTGATAGATTACATGGTCTTATATAGTGGACATACAATAATCGTGCTGATTTTTGACTTGTGACAGGGAAAACATTCAAATTTCTGTAATTGGAGATTCCTCTAAGCTATCAAGATCCCTACAAGAGCTGATAACAGGAATTGAGGAAACCACCAACACTAATTGTGGACTCCAACTAATTGCTTTTTAAGGTATCTATAATGTTTCATGATGATCCTGTTACTGCTGATGTATTTCCTATAGCCTCATTTGTGTTCAAAGTTGTGCAAAGTTATCATATTTCTTTTGTAGCTTGCCTTTTCACTAAGTTGTTGTGCCATATACATTTATAGAACTTTTTTAGGGTTTTTAGTGTTTAGGGGCATTGGGTTGGTGTCTAGATATATGGGTATGGATCTGAATAAATTAATAATATGGTAAATAGCTTATGAAACAATGTGGGTATGAGAGCATTTTGAGTGTCAGTGTTGAATTCGTCGTTTGATTGGGTGCTTTGAGAACAATTTTCTTGTTAAGTAGATAATAGACTAACTTTCCTCCTTTTCATATTTATGTATAGCATGTCTTCGCATTCATCTGTTCTTATCATCCACGTCCTCATTGAATTAATGGAGCTATTTGGTTCTTATAAACTATATGATACACATTGATTGTCTCTCTAGACTTAATTATTTGCTTTTATTTCTATCTTGAAAAGATTGAGTATGTGTAATATTACTTGCACTAAAATTTTGTTAGGTTTTAGGTTTGATCCACCAAAGTTTTGTATGCATAGGTACAAGTTGCACCCATAGCACATCTTATAAGGCATTTCACAATAATACTACTTGCACTATCAGCTTCATCATGTGCATAACATAATTGATTTAAAAATAGATTTTTGCATTGAAGTTTGCATGTACAATGAGCAAATTGCTATGAAGTGGCACTAGGAGCAAATTGCTATAAATTGCATGCAAATTTATTTGTTTGTTTCTTGAAAAATATTAGTTTTTCAGCATGTTTCTAATATTTTATTTTCTTTAGCGTATAATGACCACTTGTTTAATAGAATATTTAGACTCATCCTTAGCTTTGCATGCTTTGTTGTTTGACATTGGTTAATATTGTCTCCTTCAAAATTCAAATGTGCAATTAGCTGTATGTGTTACTCGTGGGCCAAGCAAGTACTTGGATATTTAGGATCTTCCTGATGACAAAGAAATTGAGTTGTTGCTAAATAGTATGTATCAGCCGGTTGATGATGGGGCAAGGACTTTCACTAGTTTCTTGGGTACAATTGCGCGAAAACCCCATATGTGCCCGATTAGATATCTTAATTGGAAGGACATGCTAGAAAAACTTAAAGAAGAGTGTTGGCGTGTTGTAGAGGTATTAAAGAAGTTATAATACTTGTAATTATGACATTTTGTACTAGGTTTTACATAATTATTTTAGCATGAAAATATTTGTGATTTGATAACTCAACTATTTGATTGTAGCGAAAATACTGTATCCCTGTTAATCCTATTGCATATGCGGCTCTGAAGACATTTACCTTACAAAAAATTTGAAAGGCTTGGAGGGATCATAAGTCTAGGCTAAAGAAACAACATTATATACCTCATTCAAAAAACAAAGCACGGGTAAAGAACAACTGACCCAAGGGATGCATACCACAAGATTAGAATATACTTGTTGATCATTGGTATACTAATAATGTAGTGGTATGTTTTTTTTTCTCTCTCTTTTCCATCATGGATCATACTAAAAGGAGAATGATTATTGAGAAATTGAGAGAATACATATTGGATTCAGAGAATACTTTTTTTTGGTCATAATTGAGTGCCTTTTCCATTTCTTTAGTTCTTTTTGCTTTCTAGATTGACATAAAATATATCTGCCTTGGGGAAGCTAGAATGGGAAGCTCATTTAGTAATGTTTTGCTGTCCATTATATTACTGCAAGTGAAGCTTCAATTATCAAATTGTTACTTTTTATCATCATGTAGTTCCTCTCATTCTTTTACTTTGGTTTCCAATATATACCAAATGATATTTTAGAGCATTTTGGCTTTAGCTAAAAGTGGCTTTAGATACTTAAAGCATACTGTATATAAACATGTAATTTTGTTAAATGTAGATAGAGTCAGAGAAGAATAAGGACTATCGTTCTAAATAGGATGACTTACATACTGCTGGTTCTTGTAGCTATGCTGTGCACACTGCAAAAAAGGTAATAAGTATTATGACTATTTTTTAAATGATTTTGACTTCTTCTAAAGTTTATGTGGAACCAATATTCATCACTACATAAATATGCTATTCATAATGTAGGCAAAAACGGATGGACATCTTGTAGAGCGTTCAGTATTATATTAAATACTACATACTTGTAAAGATGAATCTGCAATTAATCCTGTAGTGAAAGCAAAAATGGTGAGTAATTTCTCCATTATAGTTGGGGGTAAACGAAATAGGAATTCAAGAAACAATATTACAGTCTTTCCCTACAATGTTGTCTCAAAGATGAGCTTTATTCAAATAATTCAAGCCTTAGAAGTCTTGCAAAATATTGTATATAACTTTTGAACCAGCATGTCTTTTTTGACAAAAACTAGGCATAAGATGAAATCCCATGTGGTTGTTTGAATACTTGTGTAACTATTTTGAATCAATGATAATTGTTATTAATAATTCTTTTAATTTTTAAATTGATATATTTCAATTTGATGTTAACCAATATGCATTCCTTTTTATTGTGGGCTCATTTGATTGTTGGATTATATAGCAAACTTCATTTCATTGTGGAAATATTATTCTTACTGAGTTGAGGCTTCTATGTTTAGTTCTTTTGTTATATTATAACATACCCCGTGGATGTATGACTTTTTTTTTTTTTTTTTCTTGGAGAGATTCATGTAGTGAGTTGCCTGTAGATTGTTAATTTTCTCTTGAGGGTTACTGGTACATATTGGTGCTTGCTTATCCCATCCTCTCTCTCTCTCTCTCTCTCTCTCTCTCTCTCTCTCTCTCTCTCTATATATATATATATATATATATATATATATATATGTTGTGGGGTCATTTTAACTATATGATTTCTAGCTTTTTTTTTTTTTTTTTTCTTCAAACCCAAATGTCAGGAGAAAATGAAGGAATTGTTGGTTAAGCCTTCGAATCAATTGCAGTCATCTGACACAAGTGGTAGTATTATATGGTCAATAGATGATGTGTTTGGCAAAGTGATGGGTAAGGAGCGCAAAGGTCATATTCGTGGGGGTAGGATTTGGTCCAAGCCCAAGCGGTCGAAGTAGCAAGAGTGCTCTCACGGACATTGAAATACACTCAAGTCAAGCAAGGGCCAACGAAGTTGCACAATTGAAGGCTTCCTTGGCTACTATGGAGGAGAAACTAGCAAATTTTGACGAAATAAAGGAAAGACTTAGTCAATTCGAAGAAATGGAGCAAAGAATGGCTCGCATGTTTCAACAAATGCAACAAATTTCTTCCCAATGCAATCAGATATATTAGCAAAGACTTGGTCAATGTTTTTCTCTTTGTAAGCACTTCATTGTTTTTGTGAATGCTTGAATTCTTTTGTGATTGGTATTGCTATTGTGTTTATCTATTTTTACTTATGTCAATTATTGGTCAAGTATATTAACAGTTGGGCTTATATTAATCAAAAAAGAGTAAGTCATATTAAAAAGAGACATGTCAATTTTAGAATGACTTTTAGAGGTTTAAAACATAAGAGACATATCTTCATTTAACTTGTTCCCATTTTTTGCCTAGGTAATATTTTTTTGTCATTCTATTATATTTATACGCACTTATTGAGTAATCATACTTTATATGTAGGATGTTCATTCGGTCCAACAATCTCCAGCTCTCCAAAAATTGTCAGCCACATCCCATTAACCAAGCAGCTTATAAGTTTTATCTTGGTGTTTGAGGACTTTTTTATGTACAAAGAACTACGGAAGAACAATTGCATTTTTTGCAAGTGTTAAATGATATTTTTAAACACTTTGGAACTTTGATTATAGTATTAGCTTAATTTGAGCGGTTGTTTTATTCAAAAGACAACATCTTTTTTTTTTGTTAATCTTATGATGGTGGTTATAGACAACGTTATGTATTTGATAATGTATTTTTATGTTAATATTATGTTAGGTTGGAGTCATTTTTTTTGTTGTTAGTTAATTACATTTGTGGTATTATGTTAATAGAGCTAAAACTATTACAGGTTTTTTGTAACAGGTTTGAATAATATATTTGATGCAAATAGTGGTTTTAAAGCCCAATGAAAAAAAAAAGAACCTATAGCAACGGTCCAAAAGTGCAGCAATAGGTGCATGTTATGTTTTAAATGAAACCCTATAGTGGCGCTTATCGCCCGACGCTATAGATTCAAACATATAGCGGCATATCTACCTGCTGCTAAAGGTACGCACATATATCGACATTTCCACCCGCAGCTAAAAGTGCAATTAGTCTATTTTAATTGATTGTCTATAGCGGCGTACATAATCAGTCGCTAAAAGTCAATTGACACGAATTCAAATGTCATATGGCGGCAGTTTTATGCCCGCCGCAATAAACCAAAACCGCAGCTAAAAGGTGTGTTTATAGTGACGCTTTTTGTTACCACCGCAATAGATCTATAGTGGCACTGCAACGATGACAAGAAGAACCATCGCAATAGCACCTGCTGCTAAAGGTCAAATGTACCTTTAGCAGCGATTCTTGGGGTTTCAGCAGCGATTTTGGCCCACTACAATAGGTCTTCTTCTTTTTTTTTTGTAGGGATCACATAGAATATGAAAAAGCAAAACACATTTTCCATTTTAATTTGATTATACATTCACATGTCATTCAGAGATCTTAGGGTTTTTTTTTTTGAAAGCGAGATCTTAGGGTTGAATGATTCATATTTATATGACACAAAAACTTAGATCTATGGTTACGTACCTATCATAGATCATATTATGACTTATCTTCCATGTTCATTGCTAACCTCATATGTTGTTTCCCATGCGGGATGTTTTCATTCATCATGCGGATTTGGAGTCAATTTATTGCCATGAATTACTTCAATATATTATTCCTTGTTTGTTGGAATGGTGGATTAATTATTTTATTGGCCTTTGTATCTTAAGGAGATCAACTTAGCGAGTGCATGGTAGAGTGTCTAACACCTCCCAACTTGATAACTTATCTCCCAAACATAATTTTTGGGATGTAAATTTGGAATTTTCTTGTAATTTCATTTTTCTTTACTTTCTTTAGATTGTAACTAGGAACACAAACTCTTATACTTTTATTTTATAGAATTTAATTACTTAGGTCCAAACCCTAGTAATTTTCTTGAAATACATGTTTTTTTTCTTAATTTATCAGTATGTGTATAATTTTCTATTTTTTTTTTAAATTTTTCTCGTAATTAATTAAGTAATGGCTCCATTACGCAAATCCATTATTTTACGAAGAATAATATTGCATCTCCAACAGTGGGGGGGGGGGGGGTGTCATCCATAACTAAATCCCAAAGTTTGCTTTGGGTTGTTGACATGTTATTCTCACACTTTAGTTTTGATGAAATTAGAAAAGTAGAACCAATTGTATAAAGAAAAATGATATGTCCACAATATTTTCATAATATTTTTACAACAAATCATAAGTGGTAGGTTGTTACTGGTTGTTATTATTAAGGCAAAAAAGCAATCGTAGTGTTAGGTTCAAATTTGAACCAATAACAACTAACCACTTATGATTTGTTGTAAAAATTAGTGAACATAACATCTTTCTTGTATAAATTGTACTCATTTCTTTAAGAGAAATGATATGTTTACAACATTTTTACAACAAATCATAAGTGGCAGGTTGTTACTGGTTGTTCTTGTTGAGGCAAAAAAGTAATCTTAGTGTTAGGTTCAAATTTGAACCAATAACAAATAACTACCTGTGATTTGTTGTAAAAATATTGTGGATGTAACATCTCTCTTTCTTTAATAATGGGTGTAAATAATTGAATGTTGATTTATGGAGGGCTGTCCCGCATTGTGTCCTATGGTGTATTTGGTGAGAACGGAACTCAAGATGTTTCGAAGGAAAGGAACGGTCTTTTTCAAAACTTAACTCTTCTTCTTCATACCTTGCTAGAGTGAAGTTCTCCCTTTAATCTTTTTCATTGTTCTAATTTTTTAGAAATGCTTGATCTTTGTAATTTATGTGTTTGATGTATTGTTTTCCATGTTCACCCCCGGTATACTTGGGCTTTTAATTAATACAATTCTGTTATTTATCCAAAAAAAAAATTTGAATGATAATCGAAATTTTTAGGCCTATGACCCAAATCAACGACCTAACACAATTCCATTATGATCCCTATATGATAGATTTGGTGGTTTTTAAAGCTATTAGTTACGGTTGCCATGGCAAAAAGTACTATAGTAATTAAGGTCAATTCTAAAAAATTGAATGATAACCCAAATTTTTAGGCCTATGACCCAAATCAACGACCCAACATAATTCCATTATGATCCCTATATGATAGATTTGGTGGTTTTTAAAGCTACTAGTTAGGGTTGCCATGGCAAAAAGTACTGTAGTAATTAAGGCCAATTCTAGATTTTATTTGTATTACAAAACAAAGATATGAATCATTTGATTTTCAAAGTATATAGAGATTTACATTAATCAAAAGAGATATTAATTTTAAGAATTTTGATAATTATGTCGTAAAAAGTTAATCTCATTCGTTTAAGAATTTTGATCAACCACAAAGTTAGGGTAGCTATTTAACATATAAATATTTATTTAACTATAATAGTTTTTTAGTACCTACTTGCTAAAGACAATATATCTATTCTCTAAAAACTTCTAAGAATGATAACGAATATCATCATCTTCCAATAATAAACAATTGAATTTTGCTAAGAAATTTAAAATATAAATTGAAAAAAAAAAGAAAACAAAAGGCATATGTCATCGAATATCATCATTCTAACTTTCTAAGAATTTTTATCATTTAAAACTCAAAATACGTAAAGAAAATTTTTAGGATGTTAAAATTTAGCAGGAGTAATTTAGACATTACAAAATAAAATATAATAAGAATCATAAGTTTTCATTAGGGTTTAACTGAGAGAATAATAATATGACATATTTGCTCTTTTTCAAAATATTAAGGGAAAAATTGCTTGATTTTAAAGTTTAAGGAATAATTGTAAACTACCCAAAACATAAAGGATGAAAAATGTTTTTTTCCTAAGTTTTTGTTTTTGTTTTTGTGTGCAAAACTATGTATTTTTATTTAAAATAGTGTGTAAAGAAAAAAATATACAAAAAGTTAACCCAAGAAAATTGTATGTGAAATAGTGAACTTTGGCTCAACAAAGTTGATTAAACCGACAAAAAATTTCTAAAAACACAATAGAATAAAGCAACATTTTCATAATATCTTTATAATTTTATTATATTTTATTTTAACTTATAAAGAATTGACAGCTCAATAGTTTTGAAAATATTGTGACAACATCAAGATGTCTTAACATTTTTCACACAGAAAAAATGTTATGTTCATGACATTTTCACAACAAATCATAAGTAGTAGGTTACTACAAGTTGTTATTTGTGGGCAAAAAAGTAGTTTCATTGGTAAGTTTAAATTAGAAAAAATAAAAATTTACCATATTTGATTTGTTATGAAAGAGTTGTGAAAATTATTGTGGACAAACCAAAAATAATATAGCAAATATACTACAACTTTATGCTTTCACAAAAAAAAAAAAAAAAAAGGCTAGCAAAATAGTGAAAGTTAAACAAACCAAAACTATTGTACCGAAATTACTGTAATTTTTTCCATTTACTCTTTTTATATATATATATATATATATATATATATATATTTCTCTCTCTCTCTCTCTATATATATATATATATATATATATAAATATACATTGCACTTACAATGTAAATTTATATTGTAAACACACAAAAATTGGTAAATGTTGTACACATTTGCAAAATTTGTACAATTTTTTTTTTTTGCAAATATATATAATATTTGCTACTTTTTGTGTGTATAAAATGTAAGCTTAAAAGAAAAAAAAAAAGAAAAAAAAAAAAAGCTCAAATCAAGTTAGTGAACTTGAAGGAAAAAAAAAAAAAAGAAGGAGAAAAAGGCAAGTCACTAAACCAAAAATACTGTTCATAATACTATTCATGAGTCTATCACTCTTTTTATATATATATATGTATATAAAAAAGCACAAATCGATGATTGGAAAAAAAAGGAAAAAAAAAAAAAGCGATGAACAGTACATGTTGAACAAACCAAAAGTATTGTAGCGTTTACATATTCACCCAACAAGTGTCACAACCTTTTCACAAAATTTTTATTTTCAGTTGTGGTTGATCACAGTTTCATATTTTATTATTTTATTTTGATTTATAAGAATTTGCTACTTTTTGCAAATGTATATAATATTTGCTACTTTTTGTGTGTATAAAATGTAAGCTTAAAAGAAAAAAAAAACAAACTCAAATCAAGTTAGTGAACTTGAAGGAAAAAAAAAGAAGGAGAAAAAGGCAAGTCACTAAACCAAAAATACTGTTCATAATACTATTCATGAGTCTATCACTCTTTATATATATATATATATAAAAAAGCACAAATCGATGATTGGAAAAAAAAAGAAAAAAAAAAAGCGATGAACAGTACATGTTGAACAAACCAAAAGTATTGTAGCGTTTACATATTCACCCAACAAGTGTCAACCTTTTCACAAAATTTTTATTTTCAGTTGTGGTTGATCACAGTTTCATATTTTATTATTTTATTTTGACTTATAAGAATTTGACACCTCAATAATTGTGAAAATATTGTGAAATTTGTTGTGTTAGTATAACAATATATATGTGGGTTCTTATAAATATTTAAAAGAAAAAAAAGTACAAACTGAAGACTGAAAAAAAAAAAATCGCTATAGCTATTGTAGCTACAGTGCCACTTAAATAACCAAAGTAACATTGTAGCAACAGTTCAAAACTTGGGGGTGGGAAATGGCTCATTACACCAAAAGGGGCACTATAGAGGCATTGCCTCTTTTTATATGGTTAAAAGAAAAAAAAGCACAAATTGATGATTGGAAAAAAAAAGTATATATTCAACAAACCAAAAGTTCTATAACTTTTACACATTCACATAGCAAGTGTTACAACATTTTCACAAAACATTTATTTTTAGTTGTGGTTGGTCACAGTTTCATATTTTATTATTTTATTTTGATTTATAAGAAATTGACACTCTAACAATTGTAAAAATATTATAAAATTTGTTGTGTCAGTATAATATATATATAAAGAAAAAAAGTACAAACGGGAGACGGAAGAAAAAAAAAATGTTGCTACTGTAGCTACAATGCCGCTTGGTACTGTAGCTACAGTTCAAAGCTTGACAAAAAAAAAAAAAAACAACAACAAAACAAAACAAAAAAACAAAAAGAAAAAAACAAAGTGACTCACTAAACCAACATGGAACTGTAGAGGCATTGCCTCTTTTTATATAGTTAGTAGATAATAGATGTGTTGCATTGGTGATCTCTCCACCCAAAAAGGTCGGATTGGGTTGAAAAATACTCCAAAGACCAATCCAACTAGGCCCATGCACACATGGATTTATATTTGTCAGCATCGATAGCTCCACCAATAAGTTCGGGTAGTTTAACTTTTGCAAACAGTATTCATGTTTCATCAAAAACATTGGTAGAGGGGAGGGGGGCATGGCCCTCTGGCATTTTGAATTTCTCCCCCCTCTCCTTATTTATGAGTAAAATTTTATAAAATGTATCATTTTTGTTTATTGGCCCATTTAATATTTAAAGAAAAACATTGCATAAAAAATCATTTGAAATGAGTATTATTATCTCATTTTTCTTTTAATATTCACTTTTTTTTTCAGCTATAACTTATTAAATTTAGGAGCATTTATTTATTAAAAAAATGTATGAGCATTTAAACCATATGCTCGTAAAACTAGATTAGTAAATCTATTTCGTAAAAATATTTTTTAAAAGAAAACTTTTTTTTCATTTTTCAATTTTCATTTAGAGAGTTATAAGGGATATAAGAATGCTTGTATTTTCCATTAAAAGAAAATATGCTATGATTTTTTTTGCTCAAACTTTGGGACATATGCTCCTTTTTCATCCATAAACAGAAGAAAGTGTTTCATTTAGTTTTTTTTTTTTATTATATTTTCCTATTTACATTATGTATGTTAAGATATATTAAAACTTATATTTATAATTCAATCTAATTGAAATTAAAACATTTTATGTTTTCTAAAAACACTGTTATATCCTAATGTGAAATCTTTAATTTTTTAAATTAATGAAAGATTATTTTTTTTTGAATTTTGTAATATCGATTATCAACTAACTGAATATGTATATTATACATTTTGAGTATATATATTTGTGTGTGTATTTTTGTGGATTTAGTCGTGCACTTAAAAAAAATTTGTTACTTTACCACTGACCACATAGTCAAAAGCTTTCTTTTTTAGAGGAGACCACTTGGTCTAATTGGGTCAATTGTTTTGAGTATTTCAGGTTGAGGCCCAAAGAGAATCTCCTTCAATTTTTGAGCCTCCAGTTTAGCTAAGCGAATAGGGATTATGTTCCTGGACTTTACAGCATCGAGCCCCAAAGTACCAGCCCTTTTTTGGTAAAGAGACTTTGGGTTCCAGCATTTCCAGGTGCATCTTATTTGCCTCTTTATTTGAATCCCATAAGAAGTTTTTCTCGTTATTAATAACATACTCTATGCCAATGGACTTTTGGGAAGCCCAATATCAATAACATGAAATTAGGCTACCAGTCTCAGGAATACTGGAGTCACTTTTACCACTTTACCAGTATGAAGCTCTGCTCTCAACTCTATCCCTTGGTTCCACTTCTATGCACCTAATAATTTTTTCCAATATTAGCTTGTTGCAAGAAAATGACTGACAATAATAAATCTTACTTAATTATTACAAATGTTTTTTTTTCCCTCACATACTCGTTTTTTAATGATTACATAACTAGCACAATGCTTTATTCACTGTTATCAATTTGAATTGAATGCTGAAAGAAGTACTTATTTGCTACTTTTAGTTAGTTCAAGTAGTAAATTATCTAAGAAATTAGTTCAATTTGTGTAAATAAATAAAAATTGGAGGTGAAAAAATAAGATCAGAAATTTTATTAGGCTGACCAAATTAAGCTTCATAATTAATAGTGGAATTTAATTTTATTTGACTATTCAATGATTCCTAAAAAAAAAAAAACCGAGTTATGGGCCACCTAGAAGTCAGAGATTTGACATGGTCTTGTATGAAAATTATGCAGCATAGAGGAAAATATTGTACAGTAATTAACAAGTCACGAAAAGTGGAATAAGTCCCAAGTCAAATTCTTGATGAGGTTGACATTGATTAGGAATCTCTACGCGGTATGTGAAAGATGGTTTCCAAATGAACCTACCACGACTCATCACTTGTGTTTGGTGAGCAGTTATCTCTAGGGTTTTGGCTTAAAGCCTATATTATTACTAATGCAATCAAGTCATTAAGACCTCATAAATATGAGATTTTACTCAATCATGAGCCATAAGTAACTAACAAATGTCCATAACATGAATTTGGGATGTGTGTTTCCTGTATGCTCTGATTTTCTGAGCTTCTGACAAGGCTCATGGCTTAATTATTCTGTCAACAGAACTGTAATGGAAATTTCCATAGTTCACCAAATAACCAACCATTAGCATGGTAAATTAGAACCAAATGACTACTCCATCAGAGGGCATGGGTTCTAGGACAAACAGATTTCTCAATAAGCTAACAAGAAATACACAGGTCAATATGGAAAAGGATCAACGTTTCTATCAAGGTGGGGAAAAATGATATTGGCAAGTAGCAACATTTCAACATGAACTTTAATTAGAATAAAGCTTTTAACATGAAACATCCCAGCTAAAACGCATATGCCATAGTTAAATTTCAAGGAGAAACTGACAGTATGAACTCTTTAGTTTACTACTGACTGCATATTCAAAATTAAAGACATCAAATTTTAGACGTTGCCATGGATACCTTCAAGCCAGGGGATAGCACCCACCTAGAATTTAGATAATTGCATGAAAATGACGGTGCAGAAAGGAATTAATCATCGATCAAAAAACAAAAAAATTCAGCAAGTCAAAGTCTTTTGAGCAACCTGCTATGAACCTTCAAACTTTTGTGTGGTAATCAATGATCTCTTGCGTTAGGCTTAAAGCCTATATTTACATGAGATAGTAGTATCCAATTTGATATGAATCTTCAAACTTCTCTTTGAACCTTTCTCTCTCTGTTATTGAGTTGTCATGGGTGCCTCTTTTGCAACTCATGTGCTCTTCTTACTATGGTTCTTTGCCGCAACCTTCACTTCAAGCTTTTTCAAAGCAAACTCAAATACCACCTGCAGTGAGAAAGACAAACAAGCACTTCTAAGCCTCAAACGAGGTCTCACGGATCCTTTGAACCGACTCTCATCCTGGTCTGACCAAGAAGATTGCTGTAGATGGGACAGAGTTCGTTGTGATAACAAAACCGGTCGAGTCACAGAACTCAACCTATCATATATCAGGTCAAGTGGTGAGATTAGTTCTTCATTGCTTGAATTAGAGTTTTTGAATTACTTGGACTTGAGATGGAATAACTTTAATTGTACTACTATTCCAAGTTTCATTGGTTCAATGACCAGTTTAAGACATCTTGGCCTTAATTCAGCAAACTTCTCTGGAGTCATTCCTCATCAGCTTGGGAACCTTTCAGGCCTTCTCTATCTAAATCTTGGAGGTAATTCTCATCTTTATGCAGATAACCTTCGTTGGATGTCTAATCTCTCTTCCATTCAATACCTTGACTTGAGCTTTGCTAACCTTCACAAAGAAGTCGATTGGCTTCAAATAATAAGTAAGTTCCCATCTCTTTTGAAGCTATACTTGGCAGATTGTCAACTTGATAGCCTAAACCCATCTCTTGGATTTGTCAATCTCACATCTCTTCAAGTCCTTTATCTCCCCCATAATCATTTCAATCATGAGATACCTAATTGGTTCCTTAATATAAGTACGAGTCTCTTAGTGCTTGACCTAAGGAACTGTTCTCTAAAAGGCGAAATACCTCATGGTATTTTGAATTTTCAGAAATTAAAATCTCTATTATTGAATTACAATCTCCTAACTGGAAAAATTCCAGAGTCATTAGGACGGGTTAAGCACCTAATAAACCTTGATCTCCGATTTAATTCTTTAAGTGGTCCTATTCCTTCATCCATTGGAAATTTATCTTATTTGGGAGATTTATTCCTTTATGATAATCAGTTGAACGGCACCATTCCAAAGAGTCTTGCACTTCTCTCAAATTTAAAGGCGTTGCTTGTTGGACATAATTTCTTAACAGGCACTGTAGACGAAGGACATTTCACTAAGCTCTCCAAATTGAAGTACCTAGATATGTCTTTTACATCTTTATTCTTTAATGTGAACTCTAATTGGGTTCCACCTTTTCAACTTGAATATGCTTGGATGAGCTCCTGCAAGATAGGTCCTAACTTTCCTACATGGCTACAAACACAAAGATCCCTCAAAATTTTAGAAATGTTCCAGACAGGAATTTCAGACAAGGCTCCGAGTTGGTTATGGAATTGGACTTCGAGCATTGAGATAATCGATCTCTCTAGCAACCGTATAGAAGGGGATGTCTCAGGTATTGTGTTGAATTCTACTATCTTAAATTTAAGATCTAATCACTTCAAAGGTCGAATGCCACAATTGTCTACAAAGGTCAAAGTGCTCAATATCGCTAACAACTCAATTTATGGATCCATTTCCTCTTTCTTGTGCCAACAAAGGAATGTAAAGAATAAATTAGAGATTTTAGATGCATCAAACAATCTCTTATCAGGGGAGCTTTCTCATTGTTGGAAGTATTGGCCGTCTTTGATCCGTTTAAACTTTGGGAGCAATAGTATATCAGGTAGAATTCCTTATTCCATGGGTTCTTTAGTTGCACTCCAATCATTGCATTTACAAAACAATAGCATCATTGGAGAAATTCCTTCATCATTGAAAATTTGCTCAAATCTTAGGCTCATTGATATAGGTGATAATCATTTGTCAGACATCATACCACTTTGGATTGGAGATATGACAAACCTTTTAATTCTCCGTCTAAGATCAAATAGATTCAAGGGTCATATACCTCTACAAATATGCCAAATTTCTTCTCTTAGAGTATTGGATCTTGCAAATAATAGTCTATCAGGAACCATACCAAAGTGCTTGAAAAATTTTAGTGCCATGGCAATACGGGAACCCAATATTCAAGACATCTCTTTTAATTCTTTACGATATATGTATGATTCTGGATCTTATATTGAGAATCTTAAATTGGTTCCCAAAGGGAATGAATTGGAATATGAAAAGAACCTTGCATTTGTTAAGATCATAGACCTTTCAAGTAACAACTTGTTTGGATCAATCCCAGTTGAAATTTCAATTCTTTCCGATTTACGTTTTTTGAACTTGTCTCGAAATCATTTGATGGGTAATATACCTGAAAAAATAGGGAGCATGAAAGAGTTAGAGTCAATCGATCTCTCTCAAAATCATCTATCGGGTAAAATTCCTCCAAGCTTGTCTAATTTGACATTTCTTAGTCACTTGGACTTGTCATACAACAACTTCTCTGGCAAAATTCCTTCAGGCACTCAGCTTCAATCTTTTGATGCTCTCAGTTACATTGGCAATACTCAACTTTGCGGTGATCCTCTTCCAAAAAGCTGCACAATAGAGGAGGAATATTTGAATAAGTCACCAATTGGCAAAAAAGAAGATGACTATAAAAGTTCCAGCTTCTATATAGGTATGGGAGTTGGATTCACAACTAGCTTTTGCGCAATTTGTGGGACTCTCTTCTTCAACAGGACCTATAGGCATGCTTATTTCAGATTTGCTGATTATATAAAGGATTGGATTTATGTGACTGCAATGCTAAAGATGAATAGGTTACTAAAGAAGGTAAGAGGATGCCACCTCAGCAAGTCTAAAACATCGTTATCTAGCTAAAAGGTATTGCTTCCAACAATATGTCCCTAATATTAATTCTAAAGTTACATACTTTGAAGATATGATTAATTCATAGCTCATGTGATAGTGATTTAAATTTTATTTCACAAATATAGCATATCTTTAGCTTCAATCCATATTTGCAGTTAGCTAATTTTTCTTGAAATAAAGTTCATTATATTGTTTCTCATCTATATATATATATACATATATAAAAGTAAAGTTGAGAGAAAATTCAATTAAGTTTTAAATTGGATTCCAGTTGTTTAATTTTTCGCCACATTTCCTATTTAAGTGTTTTTAATTTTTGTTCTAGGTGAGTTAATAAGGTGCAAAAGACAAAGAGTCTAATATAAATAAATCATCAAAAACTCAATAAAGAAAAAAAGATAAAAAGAAAAGAAAGAAAGAGTAAATTCATGTGTATATCCAAAAGAAATTAAAATAAAAAAAATAAGAGAGATAGAGTACAATTAGTATCCATATATGTGAGTAATTGTAATTTTTTTAATTGTACTGTGCATATGCACGGGTTATACACTAGTATACATAATACATCAAATATGTGGTGTAGAGGAGTTTTTAATATTATTATTCAATACATAGCTTGATTTCTCATTTCATATGATGTAATTCAGTAGGAGGATTTACTACTAGAATATCAAAGACGTGGGCTTAACATGAATTCTTAGAATTTCAACATTATTGAATTGAAATTAAGCTTGATACTGGCCATGCTCCTCATACTCACATCACCACTATTGAATATTGCAATTCATTGTGTATACTTCGAGAGGTGGCACTGGTTTCAACAGTCCAGAAAGAATCATTTGCAAAAAAAAAATATACTTGATCTTATTTCATCTTGGTTTTATCATAAAACATACGTGAACAAAATCCTACATATTATATATAATTCTTGCATATGATTTGTAAGAACTATTTATCTATATGGTTCTAGTCCTTTAAAGAAGAAAATATTGGCCTAGTTGGTTATCTTTTCCCTTATTTAACTAATTGAGTTTCAAAACTAGCAGATTGACTACAATGTTAGTGAAACGTATATTATGTATAAGGGGTTATATGCGTGTGCTTACTTTTAAGTGGCTGATTGCAGGGAAAGTCTAAGGATAATTCCTCAAGTTAGGATCTGCCACTGCTATAGGGAGGTTAATAAGTGTGTGGATGGACTTGCTTGGAGGGGTGTCCACCAAGCTCAGGATTTTGTTTTGTTTTCTAAGCCCTCTTCTAATGTGTATTTGCTACTTAATTTGGACCATGTTGGTATGGTGTATGAACGTTGGGTTCCTATTGGTGGAGGCTAGCTCCCCTCCTTTATTATATTATCCTTTTTACAAAATATATATATATATATCTTTTGTACTTGTTGATTGTAATTGTTCAGCTGGTAATGTAAGTTTGTTTTGGTATTTTTAAAAATAAGAATAAATAAACAAGGAAAATGTTTACCACCAAACCAGTTCAAAAGAAAATTTCTCCAACCCACTACTTGGTAATTGATAAAAACTATTCATACGTACACATGACTTTTAACATGAGTTAATTACGCATTGATAGTTTTATCAATCACCATGTAATAGGTAAGAGGAAATTCCTCCAAATTTGTCCAATAAACAATACACTATAGTCGAAAACATGTGAGTAATAATGTCTTCAACTAAGTATACTATTCGAAAATTATGACATGGTCTTTTGCATATTTGAGTGTTAAATAACCTATCAGGCACAAAGATACACTAGCCCCGCCTTTTTAATTGTCAGTTTTTTTTCTCTTGATGAATAAACACACACACACATATATGTATATATATATTAAAAGTAACTTGTCAATCTCTTAATTGTCAAATGATTATACAAACTATGACATATGGTTACTTTTGCAAATTTGAGTGTTAAAGAACCTATTAGGCTGAAAGATACACTAACTCCAACTTTATATTTGCCAATCTCTTATAAGTCAAATGGTCATTCCTCTACCATTCAAAGAAACAAATATTTTTTGATGCATCATGAATAACACTGGCTTTCTTTGAACAAAGAGACTGTTGGAAGTTAAACATGTAAAAAGTTCAGGAAGTAGAAAATTAAGTACTTAGAATACGTTTGGATCCAGCTTTTTTTAGCTGCGTCCACGTTTTGTTTTTGTTTTTGTTTTTTTTTTTTTTCAACGCGTGTTTGTTACTGTTCATTGGCCATGAACAGTGATTTTAGGCCAATGAACAGTAACTTTTGGAATGAACAGTATTTTTTACCCCTTTAAAAATTATTTTGCTACAGTGTTTTCAGTTTTCAGCAATAAGTTCTATCCAAACGAATCCTTATAGAAATCGTTGGAACCAACAACAAAATCTCATGAAATTTGGTGAATTGAAGGGAATCGTCATGAGGATCAAAACTCATCGCCTTATGGCCATGACCTACATTACTTTTTGGGCCAATTCATTTATTTAGATCTTTAATTAATCTTTTTGCTATTTATGGTAATTTTTATTTTATTTATAACTTTTGAGTTAAATGGAAAAATAAGGTCCCATGTCTTTTTGGATGTCTCCCAAAGACTTTAGGATTTAATATTGTAATTTTCTCAATTTTGCATTTTTTAGAAATCTTTCCTATTTTCTTAGCCTAAGTTTAACACAAATTATGGCTTTAGGTGTCCCCTAGCCACCCTAGGAGTACAGTTAGGGTTCTTTTAAGGGCATCATGGTAGCCCTAGACTCCCCCCTCCCCTCCTATTTAAATGCATTATAGATTTATAGCCCCCAAGACAATTTGGTTTTGGATCAATAATATTTCAAAGAGTTTTTTACTTCTTTTATAGGAGATGGAGACAAGGGTGTGCGTGAGTCAGGTTGGGTCGGGTTAAGAAGATTTTTTGACCCAACCCACTATGGTGGCTCAAAAAAAATTCAACCCAGCCTAACCTATCACATTAGTCCAACACAACCCACATGGGTCGGGTTAGGTCGGGTTGAACTCATAGATTTGACAAAAATTTTTTTTTGTTATTATAAAAGTAAGTAGAAAAAAAAATATAAATATAAATATATTTGAAAACCCCAAAGATTAGTATCAATGTAATTCCTTAAAGACAAACAAAACTAATGACTAAAAAACAATAGTAATTTACTAGGATTTGTGTGAATTAAGTGGCTTTTATATCAGATACGAAGAGCTAGTTATTTTTAAAAATTTCTTAATTATATAATATTATATATATATATATATATATATATATATATATATATATTAAATATATGGATGGGTTAGGTTGGGTTTGGCAGGTTTGGAATTTTATGACCCAAACCTAACCCAACCCGCTATCAAAATTTTTTTTGTAACCCAACCCAACCCACCAAGCCCTAAAAACTAACCCAACCCAGTGGGTTGAGTCGAGTCGGGTCAGTTTTGGTGGGTTGGTTGCACACCCCTAGGTGGAGTTCTCTTTATGGATTCAAGGGTTGTTATCTTGAAACAAATGTGGTTTGTATCTTGTGGCTTTCTACCTGCAAAATATTTTTGGCAAATTACACATACTTACCTTGTGGTATACCTGTAAAAAGAAGAAGCTATCATGTAGTTTATTTTGCGATATTTACCTCTGTATGCTTTACTCTATCAGGCATTTTCACTAACTTTAATTACATTTTATGATAAGTCAAGTGCCTACATCACCTATCGGAAAATAGTTAAAAGAAAATTAATATTTTACCCTAAAGCTTACACCTTGTGAACAACACGAACCCAAATAAGCATTGAATGAGAAAGTCATAGAGAAATGCATCTGTGAGAGTAAAAAGATCTTTTTCTTACTACCACACACCTTTGGTGCGTTGGTCACTCTACAAGTATAAATGTTTGCAGGGTGTGGGGGGTAAGGGTCGGAGTTCAAGTATCCAAGAGTGAGCTTTACACACATATTCACTTAGATTAGGCTAGAGTAAAAATTATATCTTGTATAAAAAAAAATAAAAAAAAACAAGATCTTTTTCTTCAATTATTTCTCAGTAGAAAATGTCAGCAATTGTCATATCATCGAATCTATATATCTATATCTATATATATCTAAAAACTGAAACGTAGTATTTATTGTTGTTACGCTCCAGTTAAGCCACATCAGTTCCATGTCATCATTCATTTTCTTTCATTCTTTTTTTATTTTTTGATTTACCTATTGACATTTATTGAACCTCTACTTAAATTATAGTGTTACTTTATCTCCAATTATACCATGTATCTCTCCATTAACCTAGACTCTTCACATGCCGCAATTATATGGAATTCTGAGAGTCATAAATAGATAACAACCTCCTCACCTCCTCACTTGTCATATTTTTTTCTTTATAAATTTTCAGTTGTTCTCTCCACAAATTGATTGGTATGACCTTCAATGGGATAATTTCTTGAGTGTTTTTCCCATTCTTTCAATCTTGACTCAAGTCCATCAACCAAAACCCAATCAAATTAGTGCAAGAGACAGAGCTTGCAAACGAAATTGAAGCACATAAGGGGCAAACATTAGTAGCCCAGGTCCAAAGTGGATGAACACAAAATGAGTTTTGTTATTTGTATTATTCTTAATATTTATTTATTTATTACCATCTCATTACTAGGAAAAAAAAATGTAATTAAATTTTGGGATTTCATGATGAATGGGTTTGAGTTTTCATGGTCTCAAAGCGTATGAACTCAAAATGAATTTGAGTTTTCATGGCAAACGGTGGTTCCAAAAAAGGCCAACTTTCATGTGGAGAGCACGTCAAGGTATTCTCCCTACAAATACTCCTTTATATGCAATGAAAATTGGATCACGCACTGAATGTGAAGTTTGTTTCAGAAATAGGAATTTGAGTTTATGTCAAAACACATTCTACAAAGTCTATCCTTTAGAATATGCCTATAATTTTGAGTAATAAATTACTATAAAGTCTATCTTTTATTCCTTTTGTTTTAATTTAATTTTGGTTAAGATAACATTGTAGTTTTTTGATAAATTTTTATTATTATGATAATCTTCTTATTCCTTAAGAGATGAGAAATTTGAATAATAAATTTGAAACTTATAAATTTAAGTTGTATATCAAATATAACACACTATAACAGAAATTAGAAAAATATAGTTCACCTCAAAAGGAATATTAATCAAGCATACAAAATATAATTGTTTGATATATTTGTATTTGTAGATATAAAAAGATTAAAAAAAAAAATACTTGTAGAAATCTTAAAAAAAAAAATAATACTTGAAATGATTGTTACTTTTCATATATTATACCCCATTACAAAATATTTATATATTCTCATGCATCGCGTAAGTCTGCGGCTAGTATATAATAATAGGCAAAGCTGAGAAAAACTCAAACTAGAATTCTAAATTAGAGTTCTAATTTCGCGTCATGTGTTCTAAAATTTTATTCTTAAATAGTTTTATTTTTTAATTTTAGAATCAAATGTGAGACCACATCATATATATTTATTCAAGTGAGTTATTAAGTACAAAAATCAAAGAATCTAGAATAAATGAATGATAAAAAATAAAAAATAAAAGTTCTTCACAATAATTTAAAATAAAATGGACAATTTACATTTTATACCTAATAATATCCTTACAATTTTTTTTAAAGAGTTAACAAAATATAAAAATGACTATCAATAATATTTAAATTATATAGCCAAAGGCCTTGTAGTTGAATTGACACCTCCACATGTACAAAGTGCTTAGAGGTTTAGAGAGGAAAGAATTCGAGCTGCAGGGTTAGCAACATATTGTAATTATCTTTTAAAAAAAATTTATATAGGTAGAAATTATATTATACATTTTATCGTATATTTTTAAGTGTATTCATACATATGTATGGGTTTACAAGCTAATTCCATTAAAATTAGTACAAATGACTCAAAGAACCGTTAGGAGAGGTTAAAGTGTCACAAGAATAAAAGTTTTTCTTCTTTTGGTAACAAAGGTTTCGTTAAAATTAGCTACAGATAGTCAGGGTCAAAGTTTCAATAGAGTTATGCAAAGCTAAAACAAAAGCAATTTTGAAAGGACTCTAGTATGGTGTACAAAAAAGTTCTAATTGGTGAGTGACATCCTCTTTTAGCAAGGGAGTCGTCAACTGCTTGATTGGCTTCTCTGTTGTCATGCTCCATTTTGTACTCCAAGGTCCCACACTAGACCAGCAATCCCCCCAAAACTTCTTCAATCCATCATTATTGACCTTTCTCACTCCTTTTATCGAAGATGTTCTTTCCTGCCTTGCAAGTTGCAATGCAAGCATGCAAGCAGCCCATATTCTAGACCAGGACCTTTTGTGCAGCTAGCGTCTAGTGTTTCTAGCATTTTGATACTAGGCTTTTAAGGTTCAGGCCCAAAGAGAATATCCTCCAGTTTAGCTTAGCTAATAGGGCCAGGTTCCTGGGCTTTGCAGCATCAAGCATTCAAGCCTCAAACTACGTACCAGCCCTTATTTGGTGAAGTGACTTTGTTCAGCTTACCAAGTGATTCTTCTTTTTCTCCTGAGTTGAAAGACATCGAGCAACACTAATATTAAGTTAGAATTAATTTATGTATTTTGTATGGAGAAAGTATTTTCAAGATTTATTCTCATACATTCACGAATGAGGCAGACTGTTGTACTCATAAATGCCTCCCTTCATATAAGGAAAATTCGAGGTGGTTATATTACCTTGGGAGTTTTAAGACTTTGAGGGCGTTTGGATTCAACGTCCAGCGTCTATGTTTTGGATTTTTTTTTTTTTTTTTCAGCGTGCCTGTCACTGTTCATTAGTTATAAACAGTGATTTTAGGCCAATGAACAGTATTTTTTGGCATGAACAGTGCTTTTTACCCATTTAAAAATTATTTTGCTACAGTATTTTCAGTTTTCAGCAATAAGTTCTATCCAAACAGACTCTTTGAGTAACAATCGGCATTTAATATGCTGAATGTACTTGAACGGTTATATTTTTTTCTTTGATGACTTGACAATGACACAAGATCGTCCATTAAGGTGGATGACCTCACCAATTTTTCTGTACTCATCAATATCCACTAGTGGAATATTGGGCAGAGGTATCTACCTTGAAATGGTAATCGACCTGCAATCATATCATTAAGGCCACTAAACAGGTTTGCATAAATAGTATTTCATATGCCTAAATAGAGGAATTAAAGAAGCACATACATGAGATTTTACTCAATAATGGGCAAAAAAAGAGGCCGAAGTGCGGAAACTTTTCGTCAAACAATTATAAAATACTAAGCAGGAATGCCACGGTGCGTGCATACTAAATCCTAGAGTTTGATTTGGATTGTTGTTCTCACACTTCAGTTTAACTTTTGCAAACGGTATTCATGTTTCGTCAAAAACATTGGCAGAGGGGAGGGGGGGCATGGCCCTCTAGCATTTTGAATTTCTCCCCCCTCTCCTTATTTATGAGTAAAATTTTATAGAATGTATCATCTTTATTTATCGGCCCATTTAATATTTAAAGAAAATTAAACATTGCATAAAAAATCACTTGAAATGAGTATTAATATCTCATTTTTCTTTTAATTACCACTTTTGTTTTCATCTGTAACTTATCAAATTTAGAAGCATTTATTTATTAAAAAAAATGTATGAGCATTTAAACCATATATATGTTCATAAAAATAGATAAGTAAATCTATTTAGTAAAAATATTTTTAAAAAACTTTTTTCCATTTTGCATTTAGAGAATTAGGGATATAAGAATGCTTGTATTTTTCCATTAAAAGAAAATATGCTATGATTTTTATGGTTCAAAGTTTTTGGGACGTATGCTACTTTTTCATCCATAAACATAAGAATGTGTTTCATTTAGTTTTTTCATTATTATATATTTCCTATTTACATTATATATGTTAAGACATATTAAAACTTATATTTATAATTCAATCTAATTGAAATTAATTGATTTGCAAACATTTTATGTTTTCTAAAAACATTGTTATATCCTAATGTGAAATATTTAAAATTTTGAAATTAATGAAAGATTTTTTTTTTGAAAGCTCATATAGTGTAAAACATTACAGCTTGTTTAGACTCTCAATTTTAAAAACACAGCTTAATTGCTTTTACTCTAACTTATTTAAGTGCGTAATAAGAGTAAATGATACGCAATAACCTAACTACTCTCTAAGCCATATCCACAAGCAAGCAATAACAAATATAAAGCTTAAACAGTAAGGGAAGAGAGATGCAAATACAAGATAGTATCGAGATGTGTTATCAAAAGGGAAACCAAAGTACTTGGTGAAATACCTTTTCGCAGCCCTCCAAGCTGAAATTGATCCACTAGTGATTCAAGTTGGAGTATATGAATATCAAAAAGACCATCCAAGCCTAATCTACCCAATGTACTTGAACCCTTCAAGTTCTAACTACCAACAGGATTCACCGAGTCATGTCTTCACTAGTTCCTTATAAAAACTCATTCTTATAATTTCGTGGGTAATGTAGGCTTATATAGTGTTGGTAAAAAAAAAAGAGAGGAAAACACACTTTAAAAAGCTCCAGGCAGACGGGTTTCGTAGGTCATTCGCGACTTGGCTTGAGTTGCGAAGTGACATGCAGAATCCTATCTTGCATGAAACTATTTGGATTCCAGCATGTACTTCTCAAATGGCCTTTCATTGGTTGTCCACTCGCGAGCCAATTGTGAATCAGTTGCGAATTCACTTTTCTCCATAATTTTTCACTAAACTTTTACACTCAATCCTTATATTAAATCCCACAAAATTACATGGAAATGATTGAACAAAATACAATTAAATTTGACATGAAATAAAAGTCAATTTACAATTTTTTTGAATTATGTAATATCGGTCATCGACTTACTGAATATGTATATTATACACTTTTGAGTGTGTGTGTTTAGTTGTGCACTTAAAAAAATTTATACTTTACCATTGACCCCGTAGTCAAGCTTTCTTTTTTTAGAAGAGACCACATGGTCTAATTGGGTCTATTGGTTTGAGTATTTCAGGTTGAGGCCCAAAGAAAATCTCCTTCAGTTTTTGTTTTGAGCCACCAGTTTAGCTAAAGCTAATAGGGATTATGTTCCTGGGCTTTAGAGCATCAAGCCCCTGAGTACCACTCCTTTTTTGGTGAAGTGACTTGGGGTTCCAGCATTTCCAAGTGCATCTTCTTTTTCTCTTTATTTGAATCCCATAAGAAGTTTCTCTCATTAGGTAACAACAATTCTTGATAAAATACTCTATGCCAATGGACTTTTGGGATAGCCCAATATCAATAACATGAGATTGGGCTACCAGCTTATACATTAAAGCCTCAGGAATACTGGAGTCACTTTTACCACTGTACCTGTATGAAGCTCTGCTCTCAACTCTATCCCTTGGTTCCACTTCCAGGGTATTCTGTATGCTTAGATCAGGGTAACTATTAGTGCCTGGTGCACCATTCACCATTGGGTTCTAGTAACCTTTTCTTATAAATGGGGTAAGCGTAAGAGTGATTGTGATCTCATCTTGAAGTATAAAGATAAAATGACAACCACATAATTATTTGGAGGGATATGGTTTATTTGGATGGGGTTCACACACACACACCAAGAAAAAAAGAAAAAGAAACAAGACATCAAAATAATTCATACTAATAACATGGTGAGCTTTCATCACATCACTACTATGTACTGTGCTGCTATATTCTAAAAACACCTAATAATTTTTTTCAATATTAGCTTGTTGCAAAAAAAGACTGATGCTAATACACCTTACTTAATTATTACAAATGTACTTTTTTCCTCACATACCCGTCTTTTAATAATTACATAACTAGCACAACGCTTAATTCATTGTTATCAATTTGAATTGAATGCTGAAAGAACTACTTATTTGCTACTTTTAACTAGTTCAAGTAGTAAATTATCTAAGAAATTAGTTTAGTTTGTGTAAATAAATAAAAGTTCGAAGGTGGAAAAAAAAAAAGATCCAGAAATTTTATTAGGTTGACCAAATTAAGCTACAAAATTACTATTGGAATTTAATTTAATTTGACTATTCAATGATTCCTGAAGAAAAAAAAAAAGTTATGGGCCACCTAGAAGTCGGAGATTTGAATGGTCTTGCTTGAATCTTATGCAACTTGGGCTGCATTTGTTTTGTTTCAGGAAATCCTTTTACACCTTTCTGTGTGTTTGGTTGAGCATGAAAAATAGAGTTTTCCGAAAAATCATTTACTTTGACCATAAAATAAAGCCTTTGACCCGGAAAATGATTTACGTTTCTATTTTACCTTCAAATCAATTTCCGGACTCACAGACACCCAAAGAGAGAGAGAGAAAGAGTGAGAAGAGAGAGTAGAGATCGCGCCTTCGCCATCGCCGATCTGATTCGCGCCGCCTCAACACTCAAACTCATCTCCGATGAACCCAATCTGATCGTGCTCGCCTTCGCCTCCGCCACGCGATCTCGCCTCAACGTCAAACCCAGTCGCCTCTCTCTCTCTCTGCATTTTCTCTGACCGAATTTGATGATTTTTTTTTTTTTGGGGTTTTGTTTCTTTTGTGTTTCAGTATTGAGAAATGATATTATATATTTGTTTGGAAACTAAGAATATGTGAGAAAATGTGAGCAACAAGTAGAAAATGTGTTTTCTATAATATTTTCAAGAACACAACCAAACACTAAAAAATATTTTTCAAAGTATTTTTTTAAATGCCACCAAACACTAGAAATTATTTTCCTTTCCCAAAAATATTTTTACTTGAAATTATTTTACACCCGGAAAATATTTTACTCTCAAACAAACGCAGCCTTGGTGGAAAATAATGCATAGTGGTTAACAAGTCATCAAACGTAAATCATGATAAGTCACCAAGTCAAATTCTTTGATGTGTTTGATATTGATGAGGAATCTTTACGCGGTACGTGAAAGACGGTCTTCAAATTAACGTTTCAGCTTCCACCTCACATCACTTGTGTGAGGTGAGCATTGATCTCTGAGATGACTAATGCAATCATGTCATTAAGAGCTAATACACATGAGATTTTACTCAATCATGAGCCTAAGTATTAAGTATATGACAAAACAGGGCTCATGGCTTAATTATTGTATCAACAGAACTGTAATGGAAATTTGCATAGTTCACCAAATAATCAACCTTTAGCATGGAATATTAGAACCAAATGATGACTCCATCAGAGAGCAGAGGTTCTAGGACAAACAGATTTCTTAATACGCTAACAAGAAATTCACAGGTCAATATAGAAGAGGATCAACGTTTCTAACAAGGTCGGGAAAAATGATATTGGCAACTGGTAACATTTCAACACGGACTTTAATTAGGATAAAGTTAATAGCATGAAATTAAACGTCCCAGCTAAACGCATATGCCGTAGTTAAATTTCAATGAGAAAATGACAATGTGAAACTGTTTAGTTTGGTACTAACTGCAGCTTCAAAAATTAAAGACATCAAATTTTGGACATTACAATCTTCTACCATGGATACCTTCAAGCCTTTGAATAGCACGAGGTTTTGTCATTTGACTTCTTCTTTGATCAATTCTTTTTTTTTTTTTAAGAAAATTAAATCAACTTCTAACTCATCATTTAGAATTTAACACCCCTCTTCACTCATTTGTATCTCTTCGTAATCCCAACTAATCAAACCAACATTTCTACTCATTTTTCAAGTCTTAATTCAGCCCTCCTATACAATGTAAACTAATGGAGATGTATGGTTAAGGAAAATATACAATCACTTATAAAAAAATGGAAATACATAATCTAACCTCAACATCCATTGTATTATATATTCTCGTTTCCCAAATCAAATTGGATCCACGTTTCATTTCTTCTTGGCAAAACTCAAGGAATTTTCTACCTTTTACTTTTTTCTCTTTTTTATTCTTTAAATATTTATGTTGTCTACTTGAATATCAACTAAGTATTTCAATATTTGTTATAGCAAGTTGGACCAAACTATTTGTGATGCCTCAAATCACAAGTGAATATATATTTTTTATACACAAATGCGCAAAAATGGTAGGTCCATCATAATTAAGCATAAAGATGACCAAAAGTTCAAATATTGACAAACAATCGAGATTTTGTATTCATAGATTTTGATAACATTTTTCCTTACTAAAAATCTAAACATTTTATTGGATTTTAGCCACAAATATTTGGCATATAATCTATGATGCAAAAGTAATTTTGGTATCCCATATGGTACAAACTAGAGAGTACTAAATAAACTATTAGTAAGATGCACATCAATTTTCTTTTTTAAGCCTTCATTATATGGTTTGGCTTAAAGCATAATTTCTTTGGCAAAATTAGTGATATGTTCATTCAATCAAATATATAAAACACAAAGGTATGCCATATGTGATCTTTTTTTATTGTTTGTTCCTAATTTATATTTATATTGCTTTTTAAAAAAAATATTGTGGCTAATAAAATGTGCTTATTTAATTTATTAAAGCAAATCTATGTTTATTTTGAAAGATGTTCATTTCTACGAATCCTCTTCAAGCTTTTCCTGCTTACTCAATTCCTATTGATCTAAATAGTGAATATCAGAATCCTATAAAAACCAAGTTTATTGTTTTAGCTTGAAACCAACATAATTTAATTATACATTTATGCAAAGTATGAGACCAAAATACTTTTAGGTAAAGTCTGTTGGATTTTACCCTCTGAAATTTGGAGGTGTTTGGATTTTACACCCTGGCGTTACAAAATTTGGATTTTACCCCCTATATTTTAAGAGTATTTGAATTTTACTCCCTTAAGTTTTGGGATGTTTGGATTTTACACCTTAAAATTTCAGAATTTTGGGGTATAAAACCTCAACACTCCCAAACTTTAGGAGGTATAATCCAAATTTTGAAACATCAGGGTGTAAAATCCAAACACCCTAAATTTCATGGGTAAAATTCAAATTCTGAAATTTCAAAGTGTAAAATTCAATCATCCTCAAACTTTAGGGGTATAATTTGCAATTTACCCTAGTTTTATTAATATATAACAATATTAGAAAAAATATATAACTCGTAGAATTTAATACAATGACATTTTATAAAAATAAACCCATATCACATTTGTTATATTATTTTAATTCACTTTGTTTTAAATAAATAAATATATTTATTTTTTTTAAACTAAACTTTTTCTTTTTTAATTCAACTTTTCAGACCACACTACTCATTCATCATCTCACTAAAAAATTCTCACCTATCTAAAATAGTTGAGTCAATATATGATTAAAAAAAATTATTAAACTGAACAATTTTAAATATGTAAGAATTTTTTAATTAAATTGTAGACAAGTAATATGGTGCATCACTGGATCTAAACGACATTGTGGTCATTAATTTTCGCAAAGGCAGAGACAAACAATCAGAGCGATGTTAGCCCAAGTCCAAGCAACTTCCGAAAGAAATCCAGATGACATGTGGGACCCAAGAGCATGAGCTCCATGCCTCCGCGGTTCTTAGTCACATGAAAACTTACGGAGAAGAAATTCAAATTACAAACCAAAGGTTGTTGAAAAAATGTTAATAGGTTTGCCAGAAGAATATGATTACGTGGTTGCTGCAATATTGATGAATCTACTAATTAAGGATCTTTCTACTACGTCTGTTTAACAATTGATGAGCTCTTTAGATTCTCATGAACAAGGAAGATTAACGCATGCATGCATGCATGCTGATCTATCTATTGAGAGCAAATTTCATTCCAATCTTAGAGGTCATTAATTCAAGAAGACCAATTCCAGAGTGGAGATCAAAGAAGATAGAAGAAAAATGACTCAAGCAAGAAGGAAGACACTCCAGGTGTTTTCCCTTTCCCCCTTCCTTGAGGTCCCTCCCATCTCTCTATTCTACCATTAAACCCTAATATCCCTATTTCTTACTCATTTTTATTTTTATTTTTTTTATCATGTTCTTCACTTGTCGCATTAGACAATTCAAGAAACGTGACTATACGGACAGAGTATGTCAACCCAGTCCCGAAATGTAGGCCCATGCAACCATGTGCTTGACCTGCCCTAGCCCACAGGCTGAGCTGAGAGGGGCCTACCAAATCTTTGGCCTTAATACCCCAAGAGTTTGCCGTGAACTAGGGATAATGTCTTAGGGGAATTTGCCTGTCAAGCAGTAACCGGCATCATGCACAAGTTACTAGGAAGTCATATCTGCAGTAGGCGGTGAGTCTCATCTGATCAAGAATATGGGGCTGATGGACCTACTGACATGATAAAATCCCCTCATCATGACAACCCCACAAAGGGAGGCTATAAATAGAAAAAGAGGAATAGGGATCAGGGGATGGAAAAATTAGGGAAAGTAACACAAGTAAGGAAACACCCACATTGGGAACAAAGGGATCCTACTCGGAACTTAGGGAAAGAGTGCGGCTGCGTGATTGAAACCTCAGTTGGGCCATGAGAAGGGAAATTAAGGGCTAAAATAACATATTTATTATATCAATAAAAGGTAAAGTCACTTCTTGGACCTCCCATTGAGGGAGAAGCCCAACCCAGAACACAAATATATTGAAGGTCTGAGCCCAAAATCCCATGGTAATTGAGTTTTGGCCGTGACAATGACCATATATGATATCAAGGATGCACTTTTTTATGCCTAATGCAAGAATGATTACTATCTCATCCTGGTGTGAAAGGATACGTGACCATTTATAATATCAACGATGCACTTTTTTATGCCTAATGCAAGAGTGATTACTATCTCATCCGGATGTAAAAGGATAAAACATGTTATTAATGCGGAAGGCATGTAACACCATTTGTGTTAAAGGATTAAATTGATAATTTCAAAAAAGTTTTGGATGTTCTTGTTATTCCACGTAGGTTATTCTATTATTATTTTACCCAACCATCTAAAATAAACTTGAGGTACTGACAAGTAGCGCATAAATGGTTGTCTATCACTCGCAAACCGTCCATAATAATGACGAGTAAGAGTATGGACAAGCGTAAGTACATTAATTCCAAACAACATTTAATGATTGAGTGATAAATAAGCATGGAACCGTTATTGCCATCCAGTAATGTGCAGTTAAAAGTCCGTTACAGGCAGCAAAGACTGGGGTTAAATGGTCATCATTGAGCATTAAATCCTCCAACTACGGTGCAACGTTATACTGAGCATTAACTCAGCATAAGGCTATATAAAGCCAGAAAAGATAGGTAAAAGGAGAAAAGACACACACAAATTACTCTACAAAATTGAGATTCCTAAATAGCTTGAGCTAACTTAAGCATTGAAGGTTCCTTGGCAGGCCCCAAACCAGTGTCATTATCCATTTAGTGTTTTCTCTTACACAGGATCTCAAGTTGTCCATCGTACTGACGAGGAACATACTGACAAGGCGAAATTGTTCGTCATCAGTTTGGCGCCGTCTGTGGAAACTGACCATAAGTCGTCGAACTCTCTGATTGACTAAGTTTTGCAAAACCGATGGGCTCAAACACTATTGCACCACCGGACCCGATGGTAATGACTCAACAGATTCAAGCACTGACAGCTAATGTGCAAGAATTAATGAAACAAAATGAAGACTTGAAGCGGAAGGCGCATCCCGAGGGCACGAGTATGTTGCAGTCTCGACGTAACCACAATGAAAACTGCTTAATTATTACAAATGTTATTTTTCCCTCACATACCCCGTATTTTAATATTTACATAACTAGCACAACGCTTAATTCATTGTTATCAATTTGAATTGAATGCTGAAAGAATTTCTTATTTGCTACTTTTAATTAGTTCAAGTAGTAAATTATCTAAGAAATTAGTTCAGTTTGTGTAAATAAATAAAATTTGGAGGTGAAAAAAAAAAAGATCAGAAATTTTATTAGGCTGACCAAATTAAGCTTCAAAATTACTAGTGGAATTTAATTTTATTTGACTATTCAATGATTCCTGAAGAAAAAAAAATAAAAAATAAAAAATAAAAGGTATGGGCCACCTAGAAGTCGGATATTTAAATGGTCTTGCATGAATATTATGCAACATGGTGGAAAATAATGCATAGTGGTTAACAAGTCACCGAACGTAAAGCGCAAGAAGTCACCAAGTCAAATTCTTGATGGGTTTGATATTGATGAGGAATCTCCACGCCATACGTGAAAGACGGTTTTCCAATTAACCTACCAGCTATCACCTCACATCACTTGTGTGAGGTGAGCATTGATCTCTGAGATGACTAATGCAATCATGTCATTAAGAGCTAATACACATGAGATTTTACTCAATAACGAGCCTAAGTACATGACAAAACAGGGCTCATGGCTTAATTATTGTATCAACAGAACTGCAATGGAAATTTCCATAGTTCACCAAATAATCAACCTTTAGCATGGAATATTAGAACCAAATGATGACTCCATCAGAGATCAGAGGTTCTAGGACAAACAGATTTCTCAATACGCTAACAAGAAATTCACAGGTCAATATAGAAAAGGATCAACGTTTCTATCAAGGTCGGGAAAAATGATATTGGCAAGTGGCAACATTTCAACATGGACTTTAATTAGGATAAAGCTTATAGCATGAAATCAAACATCCCAGCTAAACGCATATGTTGTCGTTAAATTCCAATGAGAAACTGGTGCGGACACAAGATACAGGCCTCCAATTATACACATGTATGAGAGGAAGAGCAAAAAGAAAACGGCTCAACCTGTGGCCTTATGGATGGAGCCTATTAGTTATTGGGCTTGAGATTAAGCAAGCCCGAGCATTTAATAATTAGGGTTTCTTTATGAATTTTGTTGTTAGCTATTTAAACATTTTTTCTGATTATTGTAAGACAGCTTTTGAGAATTATTAAAAACATGTGTTTTCTTTTACACTGGTGCCAACTCCAGTTTGCTTGGTGCTGACTCCAAGCAACCCTTAGGTGCTGATTCCTAGGGTTTATCTTATTATTTTTCTTTTCTATTGGAATATTGTGGTTGTCCTATGTCAGTTTTGGTATTAGAGCAGACTTCTGGTCCATACAACACAACCGTAGACAACCACTTCAAAGTAAAACAATCAAAAGAGCAAGTCAACCATGACAGTACCTTTCAAGTTTTTGCCTCATGAGATCTTGAACAAGCCCAAACCAGCCCCTGCAATCCTTATCTTCCCCCAAGCCCCACATGAGTTTCTCACCCCCAAACCGACAAAGAAGCTAGCGACGCCTCCCAAGCCGGTGACCACCATCCGTGCCCGCCTTAGATCACAGAACCCACAGCCAAAAAAAAAAAAAAAAAGAACAGGCGACCCATCAACCACCAGCCGCCGACACCCACAGGATCAGTATCCACCACCCTAAAACCCACCAGCCACCAGCCGCCAAGACCATTATCACCCTCGACTACCGCTGCAGAAGACGTCGACCACTGTCGCTGAGAACGCCAACCCACTCCAATGCCAAGACCTGAGACAGCCGCCGCCACTCCTCCACGATTCAAGCCGCCGCTGTCTTCCCCACCTTCACGCCACCACCGTCGTTGATCGCTAGCACCGCATATCCATCGCCGAGCCATTTTTTTCAGCTTCGAGATAATGTTCTCTTTTAGCTTCTTGGCTTTCTTTTAGTCTGTAGTTTAAGTTTTTTTTAAAGGCCTGTCGTTGCACTTCTTTTTGTCTGTAGTTTCTTTTGTCAATAGTATATTTTATTATTTTGCAAAAAAAAAAAAATGGAAGAAGCACTATATCTGTGACAGCCCATTGCTTGTATTGGGCTTAAATTGTTTTCACAGGTCCATTCAGCCCAAGTCAATTCACTCACTTGAGGAGCAAACCGTGGCTATCTAGTGCAATAAGTGGAGCCACTGACTAGGGTACAATTCTGACTCTATTTTTTTTTAGTGGATTCAATTTTGTCTCATTAAAAAAATATTATCTTTATGTTTTTTATGTGCATATCCCACCATAATCAATTAGCCTATCCATTTTGTGCTCAAATTAGTTGTTTTATTTTTTGTGTTTTCTTTCAGTACCCACTCTAAAATTCCAAAAAAAAAAAAAAAAAAAAAAAAAAGAAAACATAATCCAATTTCTTTGAAATATTTGATTCTTATTATTAATTGTGGAGCTTATTGGAATTTGTCTTTTATTTGGGCTATCTCTTAATATTGTGAACACTATCACTATTTGTCTGCAATTCATTCCTTTGATTCATCAATCTAGACTCTACATGCACTCTTGTTTGACCTTTAATTTTACATTGAGAATTGATTACTTGAATTTTTGGGAATCTCACTTGCATTCATAAATATTGTGTTGCATGCATCTACATAGTGGTCACATCATGTCAAACGCTGAACATCAATCAACTTCCGAATCTAGGCCCTCTTTAGAGCAAATCATAGGAGACCTAGCAAAGAGTGTCCATGATTTGCTGGATAGGGTAGGGCGAATTGAAGCATCTCAAAGAGAGACCATTAACCATGAAGGAGATAACATGCTTAGGCAAAATAACCATGGTCACTTTAATAGGGCTCCAAATTTTGAACATGATCACTATAATCACTATGGCCTTAGGGATTATGATGATAGGATGTCTAAGGAGAAGATTGAAGCACCAACCTTTGATGGTTGCCTAGACCCATAGGTTTTCACTGATTGGTTACGTCAAATGGAGAAATTCTTTTACTATTACCATTGGGCTGAGAATAGGAAAGTGAGGTATGCTAGGATGAAGTTAATTGGGAGAGCTGATCTTTTCTGGGAGGACCTTGAGGAAACCCTTAGGCGACGACGTGAGCCCCCCATTATTGATTGGATTGAGATGAAGGATGCACTCTCGAGGAATTATCTTCCTCCAACTTATAGGAGCTCCCTCCTTGAGGAATGAAATCACCTAAAACAAGGCACTGCTCCTGTGACCGAATACATAGAAAAATTTAAGGAATTCAATAGGCGAATTCGAATAGTTGAGGAAGAGGTTGTCACACTCAATAGGTTCAAGAAAGGCTTAAATGCTAATTTACTAAACGAGATTATCACCCGAGGGGTCACGGCCTTAGGAGAAGCCTATGACCTTGCCAGGAATTGTGAGTTAGCATCCAAATCTATCTATTGGCGACGTTCTGAGCTCCAGAGTGTTCCTACTAACCCTCAGCCTTTTGGTAGCAAACCTAAACTTGCCTTACCCCAATAGCATCTTGATAGAAAAAGAGGACAAGGGAAAAGGTGTGATCAATGAGCCCTCAAGATTAGGCTCTCGCCTCCAATGCTTCAAATGCAATAGGATTGGACATGTCGCAGCTAGATGTCCCTCTAGGACCCTTGTCATTCAAGAGGATGATGAAAAGGTAGAAAATTTTGAAGAGCTAGTGTATGATCCAAATGCTGAAGAAGTCCAAGATGTTGAGGCCGAATAGGAAGATGATTCAAGCTACCTCGCGTGCATTAAAGCCATCTCGCCCCAGGTTGATGATTCCAAGGTTGTTTTTGGTGTCCCTAGAGTGAATGTGGTAAGGTGTGCTTTGACAAAATAAAGAGACACTGATGATGCTCGAAGAAGTGCCATCTTCCAGACTTACACTAAGTGTGGAGATAAAACTTGCAAGGTTATTATCAATAGTGGGAGTTGCATTAATGCGGTGTCCTCTAACGTTGTTTCCCGCCTAGGTTTGAAATTGATCCCACACCCTAACCCATATAAAGTTTCTTGGGTGGATACTTCCTCCATAGCCATAAAAGAAAGATGTGTTGTCCCACTTCAATTTCTCACCTACAAGGCGGAAATATGGTGTGACGTAATTCCCATGGATGTAGGGCATATTATCTTAGGTAGACCTTGGCTTTATGATTTGGATGTCACCCTTCATGGGCAATCCAATTCTTGCTCATTTATGTTTGAAGGCAAGAAGATTGTGCTTAATCCTTTGAAATCCAAGCCACTCGACATGAGCAAGAAGCCAGAAGCACCAAAGGCGAAAGGTTTGAACACCATAAGCCCAAAGGCATTTAAGAGGGTAGCAGTTGAAGAATCCATTGTGTTTGTCTTAGTTGCTAGGGAACTTTATAGAGAGACCTGTGAGGAGCAACCTGAAGAAGTGAGGTCCGTGCTCCAGGAATTTAAGGATGTTTTCCTTGAGGAACTCCCCGATCATTTACCGCCCATGCGTGATATCCAACACGCCATAGATTTTATGCTCGGAACGACCCTACCTAACTTGCCTCACTATAGGATGAGCCCTGCAGAACATGCCTAGTTACAAAGGCAAGTAAAAGAACTACTTAGGAAGGGTTTTGTTCGTGAGAGCATGAGCCCTTGTGCAGTCCTTGCACTGTTAACTCCAAAGAAAGATGGGACTTGGAGGGTGTGTGTTAATAGTTGTGCTATCAACAAGATCATTGTGAAGTATCATTTTCCTATCCCTCGGTTGGATGACATGTTGGATATGATGGCTGGAGCAACGATCTTCTCCAAGATAGACTTGAAAAGTGGTTATCATCAAATTAGGGTTCGTCCTGGTGATGAGTGGAAAACTGCCTTCAAGACGAAAGATGGTTTATATGAGTGGATGGTTATGCCTTTTGGATTGTCCAATGCTCTTAGTACCTTTATGAGAGTGATAACTCAAGTGCTTAAGCCTTTTATGAGGAAATTCCTGGTTATGTACTTTGATGACATCCTCATCTATAGTAAGTCCAGGGAGCAACACTTAGACCACCTAACTCAAGTTCGTACAACCCTTAGGAATGATAGTTATATGGTAACCTCAAGAAGTGCTCTTTCTTTACCAATAAAGTTGTCTTCCTAGGTTTCATAGTGTCATCTGAAGGAGTTTCTGCAGACCCTCAGAAGGCTCAAGCAATTATGGATTGGCCCGAGCCCAAAAATATAAATGAGATTCGAAGCTTTCATGGGCTCGCTTCCTGTTATCGCCGATTCATCAAAGGGTTTAGTACCTTTATGTCCCCCATCACTGACTGCTTGAAACATGGGGAGTTTATTTGGACAAAAGCTGCTACTAAGGCCTTCAATGAGGTGAAACAAAAGATGACTGAGGCACTTGTCATGCATCTCCCTGATTTCACCAAGCCTTTTGAAGTGGAATGTGATGCCTTAGGTATTGGCATAGGGGGAGTACTTAGTCAAGAGCGCCACCCAATTGCCTATTTTAGTGATAAGTTGAATGATGCTAAGCAAAAGTACTCCATATATGACAAAGAATTTTATGACATTGTGCGAGCTCTTTGGCATTGACGCCATTACCTGTTGTCTCGAGTGTTTATTGTCTACTCTGACCATGAAGTTTTGCGCTATCTCAATTCCCAAAAGAAGCTGAATTTTAGGCACGGTAGTTGGGTTGAATTTCTGCAACGCTACTACTTTGTGGTGAAACATAGGGCAGGAGTTAAGAATAAGGCTGCTGATGCACTGAGTCGAAGAGTGTCTTTGCTATCATTCATGAGTGTTAAGGTCTGGGTTTGAACGACTCAAGGATGATTATCAGTCATGCCTAGATTTTGGGGAGCTCTACACTAGCCTAAGTAATGCCTCACGGCCAGTCTTAGATGATTATACCCTTCAAGATGGTTACTTGTTCAAAGCCAACAAGTTGTGTTTCCCTTGATCATCAGTGAGAGATTTCCTAGTTTGGGAGATACATGCAGGAGGCCTTGCAGGTCATTTTGGCCGAGACAAGACAATTGAAGAAGTGGAACGTCAATTCTATTGGCCTGGTCTTAAGAGGGGCGTTGCCAAGATAGTTGGTCAATGTCGTACATGTCAACTAGCCAAACATCGCAAGTAAAATACTGGTCTGTACACGCCTTTACCTGTGCCAGATCGCCCATGGCAAGATGTGAGTATGGACTTTGTGCTAGGTTTACCCCGCACCTTTAGGAAGCATGATTCTATCCTAGTAGTTGTTGATCGCTTCTTTAAGATGGCTCATTTCCTACCATGTTCTAAGACTTCTGATGCTTCTAAGATTGCAAAGCTTTACTTTGATGAGATTGTCAAGCTTTATGGTCTTCCCAAAACCATAGTGTCTGATAGGGATGTTCGCTTCATGAGTTATTTTTGGAAGACCTTGTGGCATTTAGTAGGCACCTTTTTCACGAAATTTCATCCTCAAACTGATGGTCAAATTGAGGTAGTTAATCGTAGTCTAGGGAACCTCCTTCGGTGTCTAGTGGGTGAAGCCAATCGGAATTGGGATTCAATTCTTCCTATAGCCCAACTTGCATATAATAGCTCTATCAATAGGTCTATAGGTGTTAGTCCTTTTGAGGTTGTGCATGGATATACACCTAGGAAGCCCTTAGATCTTTTGCCCATGTCCCCACATGTTAGGATTTCTGAATCTGCTAAGGCATTTGCACGACATGTTCATGATTTGCATACTGAGATTCACAAAAAAATTCAGGCAAGTAATTCTCAATATAAAATTCATGCTGATACTCATCGACGTCATGCAGTTTCAGGTAGGAGATTATGTCATGATTCGGATTCGACCTAAACGGTTTCCCTCTGAGACCGTTAAGAAATTGCAGGCTCATAGTGCCGGTCCATTCAAGGTATTGAAACGAATGGGCCCAATGCATATGTCATTGACCTTCCTCATGATTATGATATTAGCTCCTCCTTTAATATTGAGGATCTAATTGCTTATAAAAACCCTATAGCTATTCCTGATACTCCTTTTGATGAGCCTTTGCTTGATCCTATTGATGCCTCTATGCCTACCCTTTTACCCTTAAATTTGCCCTATACACATAAAGAATCTATTGATGCTATTTTAGATGAGCAGATTGTTTCTACCACGGATGGAGGAGTTCACTGTTTCCTAGTTCGGTGGCGCGGGCAACCAGATTCTGATTGCACATGGATTACTAGAGATGAGCTACAGCGACTGGATCCTGACTTACTAGAGTACTATCAGAGCTCTTCAACTTTCCACTCGACGGGGTCGAGTTCTTCTCACTCGGGGGGAGTTGGTGCAGACACAAGATACAGGCCCCCAATTATACACATGTATGGGAGGAAGAGCAAAAAGAAGACGGCCCAACCTGTGGCATTATGGATGGAGCCTATTAGATATTGGGCTTGAGATTAAGCAAGCCTGAGCATTTAATAATTAGGGTTTCTTTATGCATTTTGTTGTTAGCTATTTAAACACTTTTCTGATTATTGTAAGACAGCTTTTGAAAATTATTGAAAACATGTGTTTTCTTTTACACAGGTGCCAACTCCAGTTTGCTTAGTGCTGACTCCAAGCAACCCTTAGGTGCTGACTCCTAGGGTTTATTTTATTATTTTTCTTTTCTATTGGAATATTGTGGTTGTCCTACGTCAGAAGCTGACAATGTGAAACTGTTTAGTTTAGTACTAACTGCATCTTCAAAAATTAAAGACATCAAATTTTGGACACTTCAATCATCTACCATGGATACCTTCAAGCTTTCGAATAGCACGAGGTTCTATCATTTGACTTCTTCTTTGATCAATTCTAATTTTTTTTAAAGAAAATTAAATCAACTTCTAACTCATCATTTAGCATTTAACACCCCTCTTCACTTATTTATAAATCTTCGTAATCCCAACTAATCAAACCAACAATTCTACTCTTTTTTCAAGTCTTAATTCAGCCCTCCTGTACACTGTAAACTAATGGAGTTGTATGATCAAAGAAAATATACAATCACTTTAAAAAAAATGGAAATCTAACCTCAACACCCATTATTTTATATATTCTTGTTTCTCAAATCAAATTGGATCCACGTTTCATTTCCTCTTGGCAAAACTCAAGGAATTTCTACATTTTTTTTTTTCTCTTTCTTATTCTTTAAATAATTATGTTGTCTACTTGAATATCAAATAAGTATTTCAATATTTGTTATAGCAAGTTTGACCAAACTATTTGCAATGCCTCAAATCACAAGTGAATATATATATCATTGTTATTGATTCCGTTCCGTTCCGGCCGGAACGGCCGGAATTTTTCGTTCCGGTATGCAAACCGGTACCGAGATACTTAACGTTCCACCTCGGGCCAAATTTCGGGCCATTCCGGTCCATTCCGGCCATTCCGGCCAATTCCGGCCGAGATGTGAATTCCGGCCGGTACTTGATTTGGCCTATGGAAAAAAAAAAAAAATTTATTATTTGATGGCTAATATTATGTTATAAATTTTGTTGGCTTATTAGTTATTAATTATTATGGGCTTATGTAATGAGTAATGACTTGTTATAAATCTTCTTATTATTTGATGTTGTATTGAAGTTTAAGACATAAGAGTTAAGACTAAATGTTTTGTATTATTTGATATTTAGTTATTGTCTTCTAAATCTTTTTATTGTGTGATGTTAAATAGATGTTATATTGATGTTTAAGACTTAAGAGTTAAGACTAAATGATTTGTATTATTTGAAATTTAGTTATTTATTTATTAGAATTGACAATTTTATGTTTTACAAGAATATATATAATTTAATTTTTAGGAACCCGAAACACCTTAAAACGGTACGCCGAAATTGGCCGGTACCGAAATATTCCATTCCACTAGACAAACCGAAACGGGGTCCGAAACGGTATTAATAACAATGATATATATATACACAAATGCACAAAAATGGTAGGTCCATCATAAACATAAAGATGACCATAAGTTCAAATATTGACAAACAATTGAGATTTTGTATTCATAGATTCTGATAACATTTGTCCTTTCTAAAAATCTAAACAATTTATTGGATTTTAGCCACAAATATTCGGCATATAATCTATGATGCAAAAGTAATTTTAGTATCCCATATGGTACAAACTAGAGAGTACTAAATATCATTAATTTTTCGCCATGTACGTGGTGAGCTACCGTAAAAATTGTGAAATTTTTTGTAGCGCTAAGCATTACTCTTATTTCTTAGTTGCCCACACCTTTAGCAATCTCTCCGTAAACCCCCCAAGCATACAAGTAAAGACCCGTTGGGAATAGAGACGCCACAAGAATGAGAAAGTGTTGCTAGCAACACAAATCACAAACCTACTTAACCGAAATTTTCCCCTCTCTCTTGGAAATGGTAGCACCACCCTTTGGCCTTTGCTCTCTCCGCCTTGTTTGGGGATGCTGAGCTCGACCCAGTTTCCATTTGAGAGCTTTTTAAATTTTTTTTTTTTTTTTTTTAAAAAAAAAAATCTCAAGTGGGTTCTACAAGCTTTCCATGAAAATAAACCAGAAAAATAATTAAGCCCACTCCGTTCCTTACAAGGCAACAAAGCTAAAGCATAAAAAGAATGAGAAAACAAAAATATTGTATGTGTCCTAGTGAGGCTTTTGAGTGGGAGGTGAGATGAGGTGTGCCTTTTGAATCTTATCATCTTTGTTTTTTTGTCCTTACCGCTCGCTAGTTTCTATTAGTTGGGGTGCATTTTGTCCGGTGATAATTTTGAGATTTCAGTGACGTATCCAGCATTATTTCGAATGGATCTTAGCCGTCTGCTACCAAGGACAGTGGTGTATGGCATTGGATTTTGTTTAGAGAAATTGCTGAAGATGTGGGTAAGAAGTAAATAAATTATGTTTAGAGGTAGTTTTTAGGGTAAATTGCAAATTACATCTTTAAATTTTAGAGGTGATTGGATTTTATACCCTGGAGTTTTAAAATTTGAATTTTACCTCCTGAAGTTTGAAAGTATTTGAATTTTACATCCTAACGTTACAGAATTTGAATTTTACTCCCTAAATAGAAAAAGAAGAATAGAAACCAGGGGTTGGAAAACTTAGGACATGGCATTAATTCCGTCCATAAAGCTTTGGTGAGGCCACTTTACCACTATCTAGCTCGCTTCAGAGTTTGGACACTCAAACTCGTAGGTACTAGTGTGTAAAATAATAAAGATAAGAATTTTGGTTATGGCATTTAATTAAAAAATATTTTGGAAAAATTACACTTTATCTTTCTAAACTATACTTTTATTTATATATATATTTGCATAAATTATGAGAAGATATATTGACCTCCTAAATTATTACTCATGTAACATTTGTTCCCCTAAATTAACTAGTAATACTTGGCAACCCATTCATAGATAATAATTTAGAGAAGTAAGTGTATATTTTTATAGGGCCCGTTTGGATAGAACTTATTACTGAAAACTAAAACACTGTAGTAAAATAATTTTTAAATATGTGAATAGTGTTGCGGGACTCATTTTTAATAAAAAAAATTGCTGAAAAAGTGTGTGAACAGTGCGCACAGTACGCGCACAATATGCGCACCCCCGCAGCAGAAACAAAAAAAAAAGGAAAACGCAGCCAGCAAAACGCTGGATCCAAACGGGCAAATAGTTTAAGGAGTAAGTGTAAAAAAAAGTATAATTTAAAATGATAAGATGTGCATTCTCATAATTTATGGAAGTAAGTGTAAAAGATGCTATACTTCAAGAGGTAAAGTGTTATTTTTCCAAATAATTTTAAATTTTTTATGGGAATGTAAAAAAAAAAATCAAAACAAAACAAAAAAATAAAATTTTTTGATAATTTTTTATATTTTTCATAAAAATGGTATTAAAATTTTTAAATGATTCATTAACAAATGTAACAGAGGGATCCGATAACCAGACCCTAAAGAAAAGACAAAAGACAAAATGAAAAAGAAAAAGAAAAAGAAAAAGAAAGAGAAAGAGAAAGAGAAAGAGGAGATATCGTCAACAAAGAATGTGAAAGGTTGGAACAAATACATATACAATATGCTTAACGCAATTATCAAATAGTTTGCGGGCAAACTAAGATGTTAATGTCATGCCGCTGGATGGCACCCAATTGCCAATTTAGACAATTGCACCCGCAAAAGCGTTTCCAATGGGTGCAAGTCAAAGTCATAAATTCAACTTTTCTTTTGGGATGAATCAGCCTTCAGACTTTTGTCTTGCGTTAGGTTTAAAGCCTTTATTATCAAGAGCTAACAATCTCCAATTTGCTATGTACCTTCAAACTTCTCTTTCAACCTAAACTCTTCCTCCATTTTTTATTTGTAATGGGTGCCTCTCTTGCATCTCATTTGATTTTCTTACTATGGTTCTTTGCCTCTACTGTCAGTTTAAGCTTTTTTAAAGCAGAGTCAAATGTTTTTTGCAACGAGAAGGAGAAACAAGCACTTCTAAGCCTCAAACGAGGTCTCACTGATCCTGAAAATGTACTCTCATCCTGGTCAGATCATGAAGATTGTTGTAGATGGGAAGGAGTTCACTGCGACAACAAAACTGGTCAAGTCACAGAGTTATCAGTAAACTCGGCAGGTGGTGAGGTTAGTTCTTCGTTGCTAGAACTAGAACATTTGAATTACTTGGATTTGAGTCACAATAATTTTAATTGTACCCGTATTCCAAGTTTCCTTGGTTCAATGGGCAGTCTGACACATCTTGACCTCTCGGGGGCTAACTTCTGTGGACTCATTCCTCATCAACTTGGTAACCTTTCAAGCCTTCGATATCTATCTCTAGAATATAATCCTGGCATCTATGTAGATAACCTTCGTTGGATGTCTGGTCTCTCTGCCATTCAATACCTTATCCTGAGCTCAGCCGACCTTCACAGAGAAGATGATTGGGTTCAAATAATGAGTAAGTTCCCATCTCTTTCGGAGCTACGCTTGTCAGGTTGTCAACTTAATAGTCTGAACCCATCTCTTGGATTTGTCAATTTCACGTCTGTTACTTCCCTTGATCTCTCCTCTAATAATTTCAATCATGAGATACCAAATTGGTTCTCTAATCTCAGTACAAGCCTCTCAGCGCTTGAACTGGACAGCGCTTCTCTAAAAGGCGAGATACCGCCTAGCATATTCAATTATCAGAAATTAGAATATCTAATATTGGATGACAATTATCAGCTTACTGGAACGATTCCAGAGTCTATAGGCCAAATTCAACATCTAAGATTTCTTGATCTCAATGATAATTCTATAAGTGGATCTATTCCTTCATCTATTGGGAATTTATCTTCTATGGAAATATTATTTCTCCACCATAATAAGTTGAATGGCACCGTTCCAAAGAGTCTTGGGCTTCTCTCAAGTCTAGTGTCATTGGGTATCTACGATAATTCCTTAACAGGCACACTAGGTGAAGAGCATTTCTCCAAGCTGTTGCATTTAAAGGAATTGGGTATATCTCACAATGCACATTTGTTCTTAAATGTGAATTCCAATTGGGTTCCTCCTTTTCAACTTACAGAAGCCCTGATGAGCTCCTGCAAGGTGGGTCCCAAGTTTCCTACATGGTTACAAACACAAAGATTCCTAAGAGTTTTAGACATGTCTAAGACGGAAATTTCAGACAAGGTTCCAAGTTGGTTTTGGAATTGGACTTCAAACATTGAAACTATCAATCTTTCTAACAACCACATAGAAGGGGATGTATCAGATGTTTTGCTAAATTCTTCAGTCTTAAATCTAAGATCCAATCAGTTCAAGGGTCAAATGCCACAAATATCTGCAAATGTCAAAGAGCTCAATATTGCTGACAACTTACTTTCTGGACCAATTTCCACTTTCATGTGCCAAAAGAAGAACAGAGAAAATGAATTAGAGGTTTTGGATGCATCAAACAATCACTTATTTGGAGAACTTTCTCATTGTTGGAGGTATTGGGAGTCTTTGAAGCATTTAAACTTGGGGAGTAATAGCTTAATAGGCAGAATTCCTAACTCCATGGGGTCTTTAGCTAATCTCATATCTTTGCGTTTACAGAACAATACCATCTCTGGAGAAATTCCCTCTTCATTGAAAAACTGCTTACAGATAGAGTTCATTGATATGGGTGAAAATCATTTGTTGGGGACCATACCACTTTGGATTGGAGAGATGACAAGTCTTTTAATTTTCAGGTTAAGATCAAATGAATTCAAGGGCCATATACCTCAACAAATATGCCAACTTACTCATCTTAGAGTTTTGGATCTAGCCAATAATAGCCTCTCAGGACCCATACCAAAATGCTTGAAAAATATTAGTGCTATGGCATTTCCAGATCCTGATATTGTAACATTTTCATATGGCAAGTTTGGATTTGATTATGATTTTGTATACGACGGTAATAACCTTATGTTGGTTCCCAAAGGGCATAAATTAGAATATGAGAAGAACCTTGCATTTGTTAAGAGCATAGATCTTTCATGCAACAACTTGAATGGATCAATCCCTACTGAAATTTCAGTTCTTTTTGAATTAAATTTTCTGAACTTATCTGAAAATCATTTGATGGGAAACATACCAGAAAAATTTGGGAGTATGAAACAGTTAGAATCAGTTGATCTCTCACGGAATAATCTATCGGGGGAAATTCCTCCAAGCATGTCTAATTTGACATTTCTGAGTTACTTGGACTTGTCATACAACAACTTATCTGGCAGAATTCCTTCAAGCACTCAACTTCAATCTTTTGATGCAGCTAGATACATTGGCAATCCTCAACTTTGTGGTGATCCTCTTCCAAAAAAATGCACTATAGAGGAAGAATCTTTGAATAGATCCCGAATTGGCAAAACTGATGACGACTCTGAAATTTCCAGCTTCTATATAAGTATGGCAGTTGGATTCATAGCTAGCTTTTGGGCAGTTTGTGGAGCTCTCTTCTTCAATAGGACGTGGAGGCATACTTATTTCAGATTTTTAGATGGCACAAAGGATTGGTTACTGGAAAAGCTTTGCAGCTGCAACCTTAGCAAATGGAAGGCATCTAGCTAAAAGGTATTGCTTCAATCATTATGTACTTAATTTTGGTTTGTTCATGTTGATGTGGTAGTCACCTACATAATACTTCAAATATGTGCTGTAAGGTTTTTTTTTTTTTTTCTTTCTTCTTTTTAACACAATGCAAAACATGATTCCTCACCTCACATGTCGTAAGCTTCAATTTTCAATAGGTAATTTACTAATGTAAATCAAAGAGGTGGGATTAACGTGACTTCCTTAATATTGGCGCATTTTGAACTGATGAAGTCATGCTGCTCATACTCATTTCCCTATTATTGATGATTGCATGTCAGTGCGTGTACTTTAAGGGGTGGCACTAGTTCATGCCAAAAAGAATTACTTGCAAAAGAAATCTACATATGAATAAACTGTGAAAATGAAAGAGAACAATTGAAAAATGTAAAAGATGTGGAAGCAAAAGCTTGGAAAAAAGAAAAGAAAAAACAAATGTGGTTCAGCCTAACAACCTACCAAATCAATGGATACTTTTGGTAATTTAATATAGTATCAGGACAGCATATCCTGAGTTCAACCTCTGACTTTGCTCTACCTCTCATTCCAAATGTTAAAAATTTCATGTGTTTTGAGTTTCATTCATTAAAAGTGAGTTTAGGCCCACACGTGAAGTGAAGCATTAAAATTATGGTTAAGTAATTAAATTCACTATTTCATAAAAGTAAAGTTTTGGGAAAATCGGTAATTTAACATTTACAATTCTTGCATACGAAGTGTATAACTATATGCTGCTAGTCATTTAGAACAAGGTCAAGCCAGCACAAGTACTCGAAGATCTTTTGTGTAATTCTACTGTCTGTGCCGAATATTAAAAGTTTGTCTGTTACGTCCTTAATGTTGCTTCATCCTTTAAAGACCTTCATTCCTTGGCATACCGTATACCAATGCTACCCTGCGAACAATAATCAATGTTAAGTTTTTCCCGACCACTAGGAAAACAATTTCAAGCTGATAGTTGAGCATAAATTGTTCAAGCATTTACTCAGCCTCTCTGTGTTTGGAAAGACACAATTCTTGTTTTTCTTAGGAAGTTTCTTTGGTCACATGCTTTGCCAAAATATTCATAATTGAGATAATTCAGGGAAGATTATCAAAATTTAGGTTGATAAGCTAGTTACTGTCTCACCTTTTAGATTTAAATTATTTTGCTCCTCCATCTCTTAGTTTTCGCTACTCTTTGTGTATTAGGGTATTTTGCAGCTTTCATTTCTGTCTACTTTTTTTTTATTTTTTTTTATCAACCTTTCATTTCTTTCTAGATGTGTGTGTGTATTGTTAACTATCATCACTGATTCTCCCAATCATTACTAATAAATTATCAATTCTTCCAAAAACTCGACACGTGAGATTTTTTAAACATTTAAATGGAAGGCATAGTAGAAACTACGGAGATCAAACTCAAGATTTTCTGCCCTGATACCATATAATAAATTATAATCACTAAATCATAATTTTAACAATTACATAGTTTCTTCACTGTGTACTTTGGCATAAAATATACTTTGTACTTGAGAGTTTTTTCTTATGATGTTATTGAGTACTTCATTTTTTTCAATTTTGGCATTAAAATTCACCATTTATTTGCCCATTCATTTTCTCATTTATGGGTCTTTGAGCTTGATATTCTTCTTCTTTCCCATCAGATTTGGTAATAGTTGGTCTCCAATTCTTTTGCAGTTAAAAGAATTGTATTTTCTTTGTGTTCTCTTTGTTATAAAAATGAGAGGATTCTTGGTCTTTCTAGTCAAAATGTGATTTTAGGCTCGGGTTTGGTTTTCCTTTCATAAATTAGTGAGTTAGGTTGCATAGATTTTGCGCAAATGTGCCTTTTACTTTAGGTTACTGACTGAAAACTTTCTCACTTAAAATTGTTGACATGCAGGTTTAAGAAAAAAGATATAAGATTCTAGATGGAGGATGCTTGCGTCAAGATTGTCACGTGGAATGTCCTCGTAGCATTCATATTATTGGACTTTAGTGTGAAAATGCCATTGGAGACTAATTACAATGGTGAATTTGATAATTTATACTACAAAACAATTAGTTTGTATACCTAATTTGATTAGGGTTTGTGTGCTTGCTTGTGAGAGTAACCTTCCTTTCCAACTTTGTAGTTTGCTTTGAATTCTATCTATGATTTGGTTGCCAATTTCTCTTGGTCATGTTCCAGGGTCGATGTAAAGCCTGAGGTACTTTCCATTTCTATAGGAAATTTGACGTTTGCAACTTTGATCTTACAAAAAATGGAGTAGTCTCATTAAATCCAAGTGGGAGAATTACACTCCCCTCCTTTAACGGTTGGTGAATTAAGACTCCACCTCAAACTCAAAAAGAAAAAACATTTTCCTCTCTTGATATCCGATTGACCAAATTTTGTTAAATTAATGTTAAAAATGTTGTATACTAATATGCCCTTTATTTAAGGGTAGTGTTTAAAAATTATCTTATTTCATAGTCAAAATTCGTTGTTTTAAATTTTTAATTAAAACATATTTTAAAATATTAAGTATGAATTTTGCTTATTATTATTATCATTATTATTATTATTTTCAACGGATTATGGAGAGATTTTCCTTTCACAAGTGTGAGGTAGTGGAAGTGATGCATGGTTAAAATAATTTATCAATTTTTTTCTTACTAACCATAGTTAAACTTTTGTAAAGAGATTCTTATAAAAATTTAGAGTCATTCATTACTAATATAAACTAAAAGGGGGGGGGGGGGGGGGGGAAAGGGTCAATTTATTAAAATCTTAAGAAAGGGCGGTGTTTTTTTGTTTTATGTTTGGGGTGGAGTGTCATTTCTTCAAACCTCAAGAAAGGGGAGTATAATTACACCAATTCAATTTGTAAGATGGGTTTTTAGGCCTTACCAAAAGGTACCTAAAGCAAGTATCTTGCTTAAGTGGCAACGCCACATTGACTCCCGAGAGGTTCAATTGAACGCTGGACAATTTTTTTTTTTTTTATAATACTTTTATATATATATATATATATATATATATATATATATATTGTTATCACTACCCTCAATTAAAATTTTGAACCTCCTAAAAAACCTCAACAACAAATTAATTTAACTCCAGCCTTAATATTGACGTAAAAATAAAAAAAAATAAAAAAAGGAAAAAACCCAACAACAAACTAATTTAATCTAAAACTTGGAAAAAAAATATAGTAAGCCCAATAACAAAAATTAGTAATCTATTGATCTTAAATCTCAGAAAAAAGACAATTAAGAGAGAGAGAGATGACCAGTTTAATCCTTGATGTTTGGGGGTAATGTTAAGCAGATCCAAAACTTTTTAGAAATGACCAATTTAATCCTTCAACACAAAACATGTTACATGCCTTCCATTAATAACAATGTTTTCTCAAAACAAATTCTAAACTTAGATCTCTCTCTCTCTCTCTCTCCATTTTCTTTTTCTTTGCTTGTCCAAATCTTAAAATTTTGAATAGTCCATTTATGGACCCCAAAGATTGATTCTTTGAATTTTATTGAATTTTCCTCACTTTTTTATTAAAAAATAAATCAACAACACAAGCAATGTTTTTCTTTGGTTCTTTTCCTTAAAATAAAATTTAATAAAAAATGTAATTACTTTGCTACGTTGTGTTTGGTAGCTGAGAAAATAATAAACAAAAGCCACAAAAATCAAAAGGGAAAGCCATATAAAAAGTTTCATCTCCTCCATGTAGCATTCAAGGGGCAGCTCTAAGTTAAGGTGAAGGGGTTTAAATGAATTCCCTAAGTTGGCCAAATAAATAAATATATATATATATATATATATATATATATTTAAAATAATTTTGTTTTGACCCCGTAAAATAAAATTTGAAACCTTTGACCCTCGATTCTTTTTTGAGTCCAACTGAAATAAGCTTGAATAAGATCACTTTGACAATATTTTGGTCTTTTTAAATACAAAAAAAAAAGCCCAACAACAAACCAAATTGATCTAAAATATATGGGGGGAAAAAAGTAAGCCCAACATCAAAGGTACAATTTTTTTTTATTTTAATATATATACTAAAGTTCAAAAAAAGCTCATCTAGATCTTAACAAATTTGACAAAAAATTACTTATGTCTTCTTTACTTTGACTTACAAACTTAATCAATCTATAATTGCAAATAAAATTATAATTTATTTATTATTTTGACTAAATTTGTGAGTGGAGTGGCTGAATCTAAATATGCTTTAATTTGTTATTTGTTGAGTGGGGACTAGGGGTGTGGGCCACTCAGTTAGTGGGTAGCAAATGTTAATGCTAAAAGATAATTAAACAATTAGTTAATGGGTGATTCTTAAAATAGATAAATAAAATAGACAGGGGACATGGGATAGGTAAGTGATTGAATGAAGACAAAAAAAAAAAAATTAACATAACAAAAAATTTCTTAATGCAATTACAAAGACCAATAGTTGTCAAAGTGATGTAGAACAGACAGTAATGACCCCTGGAAGGGCGCAAGGCAAAAAGCCACTATTAGAAATCATCGAGCTCATAATCAGATTTGCGCTTGAAATTTGGCAAGCTAAAGGAAAATGGTCTTCTGATCAAGAGTAGTTGTTTTTCCATGAGATGTATCTTAATTTTGGTAAATTCGTCCGTCAATGCCTCAAAAACAATAATTTTACCATTTTTAGTAATATTTGTTTCTTCAATAACCTTTTGCTCAAAAATTAGAATAAAGTCTCACTTATTTTGGAACGACTCTTAAGATCTGTAGTTTACTATTAGAAATCATCAGGCTTAGAGTCAATATTGCTTGAAATTTGGCAAGCCGAAGGAAAGTGGCCTTTTGATCAAGAGTCGCTACTTTGCCACTAGGCGTGCCTTAATTTTGGTGAATTCATCGTTAATGCCTTGAAAACAATGATTTTACCGTTTTTAGTAATATTTGTTTCTTCAATAATCTTATCCTCAAAAGTCAGAATAAAGTCTCACATGTTTTGGAACGACCTCTAAGGTATATAGTTTACAATTTTGCATATAACTCGATTTTTCTATTTTTGGTAAAATTTAGTATTTTGCCACCTAATCTCATGATTAGCGCGAATTAAGGTTTTTTGGGGGCTTTCCTAATCTTTATAGGTTTTCCTAGTTGCGTTAGGTTTTCTAGCCACCCTGGATTTCTAGCCTCCAAAAGCAATTCAAATTATTATTAATTAAAATTCAGAATTTGTCTACTGGTTTTCTCTAGTGTATTCTAAATCTGTCACTTTGTGGATTTAAGGGACCTCTTGTAGATTCGAGGTTTACTACTAGAAACTAACAATTTAGTTTTTGTTCTTTCAAAGAGAGCATCATGTGTACTTTCTTTAGACTTCCGCAAATCACAAAGTTGAGTTGAGTTGTTAAATAAAATAATTGTAAAGAGTAAAGATACACTAACAGATAAAATTATTCTAAGTAATAATAATTAAAGTTTACTTAACAACAATGATTAATATGTTTATTTTATTTAGAAACAATAAATGATTTCCAAAATTTAATCTTAACAATAATAATTAGTATGTTCATTGTATTAAGAAACAATATGCCAAATGAATTTATAGTATATCTTTTATTCTCTTGCCAGTACTATGGACAAATTTGTAGTAAGGAAATCACGTAGACCATAAAATTCATCTCCTACCCAAGATTCATCTTCTTCCTGGCCCCCTTTATAAAAAATAAAAAAATAAAAAATGCAAAAGCCACAAAAATCAAAAGGAAAAGCTATGTAAAAATTTCATCCCCTCCCTGTAGTGTTTGATAGCCAAGAAAACCAAAGGAAAATCTCCTTAAAAAAAAAAAAAAAAAAAACCCTCTTTTCTACTCCACAAAGAAACCCAGGAAAACCCAATCACCCCAGCCAAGGTCTTAAGTCCATCACAAAATTATCATCAAATATCAAGCAAACATAAAATTAATAATACTCATATCGGCCAATCCCAAATCCAATCAACCCAATCACCATTGACTCGTAGAAAACTGTTGACCTACCATCACAAGATTTCAATCACTGAAATAGAGAGATAAAGAGAAAAAGATGATCCATTATCAGCAAGATTCGGACAAGCAAAGGAAAAGAAAATTTAGAGTGATAGAAAGAGTCAGGTAAGATTAGGAAAAAGAGAGAGAGAGAGAGAGAGAGTTTGATTTGAATAGAGGAAAAGAAAATTGAGAGAGAAAGAGAGTTAGGTGAGATTAGGAAAAATAAAAGAGAAGAAAGAGAGAGATTAAGATATGAGTTTAGAATTTGTTTTGAGAAAACATTGTTATTTACGAAAGGCATGTAATACCGTTTGTGTTAAAGGATTAAATTAGTAATTTCTAAAAAAAATTGGAAATTCTTGACATTACCCCAAATCTCAAGGTAGGTTATTGTATCAAAATTTTACCCAAAACATTTTTCCCAAGCATTTAAAATAAACTTGGGGTACCTTGAGGGCAAAGGCCCAAAAAAATAGAAAAATTAAATAAGTCAAGGGTTAACTACACTACATAGTATGTACTCGCAATAAGATGGTGAAGCCTATCTAGATTAATAGGTCATGGCATAAATTCCGCCCATTAGGGCTATTCATCTCCAACCATAACCCTACTAACTCGTTCAACCTAGAGCTACCCAAACTGAAATTGTCTGATTTGAGGAGAGAGGTAGTTTGTGGCAGGTCTCCGAGTTCCACAACAAACACCAATAAGTCAAGTGGCGGGTCTCCTTCTCCAAAACCCGAGCCACCCCGTTCCAGCTTACTAAGCCTTTGAAAAAGGCTAGATCTACCTAGATCTAGCAAAAACATGGTGGTTTTTGCTCAGATACAGTGATGATCTCGTGGTTTTAGGTTAGATCTCGTCGTTTTTACTCATATGCGACTACGACTTAGTGGTTTTTGATCATATACAACTCAGATCTAGTTGGTTTTGCTTAAATCCGAAGAAGATTCGGTATTTTTTTGCTTAGATCTAGTGAGTTTTACTCAAATCTGGCAAAGATCTAGTGCTTTTATTTATTTTTTGCTCAAATCTGATGAAGATTTGGTGTTTTTTTGCTTAGATCTGATGTAAAATACATATCAACGCCGATTGTAACCTCTACCAGCATCTTTGTCGGCTTCGACTGACTTGACCATTGTCCAACCGAGTATGATTTGACTTGACCCATGGGTTTTCGCAGTTGGTGGCTGGTCTTTCTACCGAAATCCCAATATCATTGAGTCGGTAAATATATTGTTATTTTTGTTGGAAATTTTATGAATTTGTTGTTATAATACTCATCTCTAAAAAATATATATAAATAAAAATAAAAATAAAAACAAAATGTGTCCAACCAGATCCACGTGAATTGGGTTGAGTTAGGTTGAACTTATATAATGGGTTGAGTTAAGTTGAATTTTTTTTTCAACCCCACCATGGTAGGTTAGATTAAAAAAGCTTCTCAACCTGACCCAATCCATCTACACCCCTAGGTGCTACAAATTTTTATTCCACTAGGGGATTTCCTATTATAACAATATGAAATCCAAAAAGGTAGGCTTAACAGGAATTCCTAAAATTTTGACATGAACCAATTTGAAATGAAGTTAAGCTTAGCAGTAGCCATGCTCCTCATACTCGCACCACTATTATTGATTATTGTAATTCATTGTATATACTTCAGGAGGTGGCATTTGGATGGTTGTGCTCTTCAAGAGGTCAGGAAGAATGATTTGCAATAGAAATCTACTTGACCTTATTTCATCCTTATTTTTTTCATAAAACATATATGGACAAAATGGTATGGATTTTGATTCTTGTGAAATGATGTTTAAGAACTATTGATCTCTATATAAATGCTAGTCATCTTGATTTTATGTTTTCTTCATTTGACTAAGTTAAGTTTTAAAACAAGTAGATTGACTTGCTAACATTCCAATTTCCACACAATAAGAATAAGTGGCAATGTTAGTGAAGTTTTTTTATTTTATTTTATTAATTAATTAATTAATTAATTTAATGAGATTAGTGAAGTTTTTCGTATGTAGTCATTGTTTGTAATTATTCTGCACTATTCTCAAACATATGAGTAATACATTAAAAAAAAAAGGTTTAAAAGGTAATCTATCCACACGCTTTGTGGCCAAACTAAAGCTAATTGTTTTCGGATAAAAAAAAAAGAAAAAAAATTCAAAAGTTTTGAATTTTTTCTTCTTTTTTTCAATTATAATTTGATAGATTTGAACCATGAATTTTCTATTGAAAATATCAAAAAATGTTAATTAAACTATAATATTCTTGGCATTTGAGTAATACTAGAGACTATTTTTTACAACTATTTATATGATAAGATGTAATTAGAATAATATAACTTTTATCTAGGTTTATGATATCCAAGATTCAAATCCTCCTCCTTATTGTAACTATCAAATTATAATTTAAAAAAAAAAACTTTTATATAGAACCTATTACTAACCTTACATTTATTATACTCCTATCATTACATACCATTTACAACTCACTAAAAATATATAACTTTCCATATTTCTATATACTATATAAGAATAAACCCACCACATGCATGGACCAGTGGATATTTTACATTAACAATTTTCCAAGCCATTTAAAATGAATTCAATTCTATAAAAGAAAATAATAATATAAATAAAAATTGATTTTTGAAAAATGAAATCGGGGTACCATGTGGGCCAAGGCCCAAATAGCATAAAACTAAAGAAAGCTAAGGCCTGACTACATATGCATGATAGAGCCGAAGCCCATCCCTTTCTAATAGGCCATAATATCAACTTAGCCCATAAAGCAACTATTTTCTATAGTCCCTTCCTGACTAGTAAAAATAAATAAATAGAGTGAGCTTGCATCTCAACCGTCCACGTCACCCACAGCTCCAGAAAATTAACGGTAGAGATGCAACTGTAACAATCCAGTAAATTGGAAGAGAGAGAGAGAGAGAGAGAGAGAGAGAGAGAGAGATTATAGGATCACTGTCTGCTTGAATTGAATCAGACCCACAAAATTTCTCACAGCAACTTCAATGGCTGAGCCAAAGCCAGAGCCTGTAGTGTCTCCAGAAGGTATATAAACGATGAATCTTAAATTTGATCTTCATATTATTCATTCCCATATAAAGTTGTTTTCCTATCTGGGTTATTTAGTTTATGAGAATAACTAAGAAATTTGCTGTTTAATCTCTTCAAAAATGTGATCTTGGTGATGGGTTTTGTGTAAAATGAGTTTCATTTTGAGGTCCTAGCCGATGAGAGTGATTTTGGTTTTGTGTAAAAACTATTAAACTTTCATGCATGATCATTTTTAAGCAACTGCTAGTGCTAGTTCTTCTTTGGATTCTGTTTTGTTTCACCAATTTCCCAGTGTTGAATCCTTGTGAAACTATGAGATTCTAATGGAAAGCAATTCTCTTTGTGGTAAATAATTTTTGGGTTTTAACTTTTAACCCATTGTTGATTGAATTCATATCCTTAAGACTGGAATCTATTAGTCAGCTGTGGTATTTATGTTTTTCTCCTAAGTTGAGGAAAAAGGTGGGGAAATAAAAGAAGAAAAAGGAATTCAATGAACTGAGATTTTTTGGTAAAGGTAGGATTGTCCAGTGCATCAGTGCACTAAAACACATTGGGACGCGGACATGTGTCCGTATCCCAACGTGTCCTAATGCACTAGACACAGTGTCCGGTATATACTTGCCCAAAGCTTCATTGAGTTCATGGGATAGAAAATGCTTTTGAGTTTATATTTGTTTATGCTGCGAAATGAGAATCTAATAGAAATTGAATTTCATGTATGTAAAATTGGGAGTGAAAATTTGAGTTTCATCCTTTTTTTTTTTTTTTTTTTTTTTTTTAAGAAGAAAAAGATGTAAAAGCACCAAATATCATTGAGAGAGCTAAGGAAGAGATTGAAGCAATAGTTCACACTGACAATTCACCACACCATCACAAGGAAACGCATGGAAGGAGTGATGACATTGATGAGAACACCCCGGTAGATGAAGTCAAAGGGCCAAATGTTTTTGAACGAGTGAAGGAAGAGATGGAGGCCCTTGTTGGAGCAATTCTTCCTAAGAAAAAATCCAATGGTCATGAGTCATCTTCAAAGTAAGAGGTGGATTGAACATCTATTGTAAGAAGGTTTGAGAAATATTGTTCTCTGTGTGATTAGACAGTAGAAGCTATAGTTGTATTGTCTTTGAGTTTTTAATCACTCTGATTTGTATGTTTTTGCTTTGAAATATCAAATTGAATCCAGCATGATTGTATTTTTTCTGTTTATTCAATTGTTTGATTTGTTTTCTGAAATTATATCTTTCCCTTTCTTTTATGGTGCCAAACTCCCAATTTTCTTGTCTGGAAGAGAACATTTGAGAAGTAATTTTCTTTATTCCTAAAATGAGTACCATGATATTGATATGGAATTCTATTGTTTGGTGGCATTTGAAGTGTAATTTTACACTTTGAGGCAAGTCAGTGTTATTCTCAACAATGTAAACCCTATGACAACCTGGCCGGTGTAGCCATTCTTGGCCATGCAAAGCACAAAAGGGCATGGTCGCAGTTGCATCATAATATGTTTCAGGTAGCGCTAGCCACCTAATATTACTGTTGGATGCTGATACTGTTTTCGTATCATTTTTTTATTGGACAAGTAAGAAGGGTTGGAGAGATTCTGTTAACCTTATTTTCCTTCTATCACTTAGTCAGGTTTAGTTGGGAACATCTGGATTTTTGTGTTATCACCACATAGTGACTTCTTAATGTGATTTGTTATCCATGATCTCAGACATTTACTTATATAATTAGTTACCTGAAGCTTGTAAGATTCCAATAGCCAAACCAGCAGTAATTGATTTCTGATTAGACAGCTAACCCATTATTGGGTAATTCATGTAGATTCTTTAGTACCCTTTAGTTTTCCCAACAAATTGAATGAGTCCATTATGTTTTTAAGCATCAATTATTTGACACTTGTTTAAAATATTGCCATTGGGTGTTAGTAAATTGGATTTGTTTCAGTTATTGTCATTGTCATGTGTGGTGAGGGGCTTTTTATTTGGTGGCTTATCTTGACATACTTTTGCCAACAAATATGAATATAAGGAATGCCATCTTATTCTTTGAGTATCCGAACTTGGCCTCACTTGGTCACCACATGGTTGATAGTGTCAAAAGCCCTCGCTTGATTTCCACGTGGTTGATAGTATCAGAAAGTGAGCAATAGAATTTGGGGGTTTGCCTGTGTTGAGAGTGTTTCTAAAACCTGATATGTTCTATTTGATATGTTTCCCGCCAAATTATAAATGGTAAGTTTTAATTTACTTCTTTGAAAGAAAATTTTGGCTCCCATTTCAGGGCTTGGTAAGGTTCAAGCTTGTGTTAGTTAACTTTTAGTAATTTCAGCTGCTCTAGTACATCATGTACTCTAAGCAATCCTTCTTTGACCTTTGAAGTTGAAAAGGCATGCTTTTTATTGTGATTGGCATGTGAGAACTCTTTCTATTGGATGAGGTTGCAATTCTCCCGAGAAAAGGAAGAAATTTAGACTAGCTATTTAAATTTATGTGATATCAAATTTACTTTTTGGCACTATCACAGTGAAATAGGCAATTTTGTTTTAGGATCTCTGGTAGAAGGAATTATAAAGAGAAATGTACCATGTAAAATTTCTTCATATTGTACTTCTTAAAAAAATTTAATGTTGTATCTTACTGGTAATTGGCAGTGGTACAATACCAACAGAGATCAAAGGCAGGACAACCACTTAAATGTTCTAACATGATCAGAAAACCATGTGGCAGATAATGCTTAGAGCATGAAAGAACCGTTTAATAACATGAACATTTGAGAATTAGACTAAAGGGATTGCACTGAATGAAAATGTGTTGAACCATAACAAGAACAATGGCTTGTAGAAAAGAAAATTGGATCGATGTTTGATTATGTCTTTCATTGTGTTTACCGTATCGCAGCTATTTCTGCTCTTTGATTGCTTTTACCATATTGAAGCTATTTTTGCCCTCAATCTAATAGGTGTTTATACAGCAGTAGTTGTATAGGGAGACTGGTATGGCAAGACTCCTACCCTTCTGGTGTTGGGTTGTTAGTTACACTACTCGTAGACCAGCCAGCATGATGCACGGAAAAATTAGATGATTGTGTAATGAAAAATGAAAATAGTAGATGATACTTATAAGTGTTAATTACAAACCATTCTTAAAATGATGTGATTATTTTCTAACAAAGAATAGTTAATACAATATTTTAGATTATCTCAATTAAGCTATCTATATTTATTATTTGAAAATGTTTTAAATTTTTATAATTTTTTAGGAAATAAAATGCATTTTATATTCAATTACGGAGTACAAGGTGAGATATATTGTAAATAATGTAGTGTATGGTTGAAATTTGTTTCTAGTACTCTTTACAAATGGTTCATCCTCTATAGTTCATGTATAGAATGGCCTAAAGGAAAAACAAATATAAATAAATTCATCACTTGTATAAGGAAAAAAAATACAAAACATTAATAACATAAGAAAAGTGTAATTTTATTAAGAACCTACTAACATTACATTGGAGTGGACTGAAGTGGACCAAAATTGACCAATGGACCAAATTGGATCAAAGTAGATTAAAGTGGATAAAAATAATGGACCAAAGCAAACCAAATGGAACTAAATGCTATGCTGATGAGGCTCAACAAAACTATAGTAATAATAAATGTTATGCTCAATATTTTAGATATTATATAGATGATACAATTTTTTTGAAACTCAAACAAAAGGATTTCATTCATGATGCAAGGGGTACATAGAGGAAAAGCAGAGAACTACAAGAATTATAAATTGGTCCTATACATGATGAAATTTTACATTTGCATTTGGACTTAATATAGAGATAAAACAACAAAGAACAAGCTCCACATTGTAAAATTTATATTTCTGCTTTTGACTTTTATATGTACTTTATGAAAGAAATTTGTGATTTTTTTTCTTCAAAAAAAAAAAGTAAAAATTACTGCATTCTCTATGCTTGGACAAAGTGGAGTATGATGGAGAAGCCTGCAGTGACCAAAATGTTTTAAGAGCTTTTTTTTCTTTTTTGTTATTTTTTATTAAAATGTTTTAATAGCATGATATGCCTCAGCCCTTCTTTCTTTTGTAGTCCTTCTAAAGGACAATGAGAAATAGACCAATGCTTTATCTTCTGTCTACTTACCGTTTGTAGGTGAAGAGAAGAGATATGCAGACTGATTGGGACAGTGTAGCACATTGAATAATCAAATCACTCAACTCATCAAAAACACAAATATCAATGGGAAAGATCCCAGATAAAAATTTTCACCAGCTTAATGAAAAATATATAATATGGGTGCTTGCCTGTGCTGACTATGCTTCCCTTCATCCCTATGATCTATGATCTATTCATGATTTACGACTAACAAAAAGAAAACATCTCTGAGCTGACCAACTTCACTCATTGACCCAAAATATTTTGCAACACATTACACATACATACCAAATGAACAAAGAAAGGAATAATGCTGTCAAACCAAATTTACCACTAGTACAGTCTAGCAATGCCTACCTCCTACTTTTTCCAGAGAGAGAGAAACCATTGGATGATGTAATCAAGGTCCATTTAGGCTTTCTTCCCAAGGTTACTTTTCACAGCTCAAACCTGAAAATCAAATAATCTTTTTATCAGATCATAGTTTACACTTCTACTTTTTTTTCTTTCTTTTTTTTTTTTGCTCTTCATGAAACATTTGCTTATTTATGAGGTAAAAAAAAAATAGGCTAAACAACAAAACTAAGACAAAGAAAAAAAATATAAGTTGATTATATATGTGGTGGAATCTCACTCATTAATGTGCTCATCAGAGGTACCCAAAATTCTTAATTGCCATCGTATAGGTAAACCAAATGGACGGCTCAGATTGGGCAAATGTACATACCCTGTGTGTTCCCCAGCTATTAACCTGCCAAAAAGTTAACTAAAATACTTCTTCTTTTTTGTGGGGGTAGAAAGCAAGTACATTATTTAAATCTATTAACTAACTCATTAAATTTGTTTCTGCAATACTGAATGTCTCAGACATTGATGCCTTTCTCTTCTTCCATATGTAAATGGTTCTCTGCAACTGGATTATTTCTTCCTTTTATGGACATGAAGCTATCAGCCAGAAAGGAAGAGGCTCTGCAGTCTAGGTAGAGAGATTATATATGGGTTTTGCAGGATTTTCAGACCCCAGGAAGAGGAGCTGTTATTCTGGGCTAGTAGCCCACCTCATGTAGTAGTACAAGTACTCTATCAGATTGATTTGAGAGAGAGAGAGAGAGAGAGAGAGAGAGTTGTCTTGTGTTGATAGGTAAGATATATAACACAGAAGAAGGGAGAGAGAAAAACAGATTAGAGGTAAGATTTTCAAGTGAGAAAGAAATATTGTACCAGTGATTTTAGCCAACTGACAAGAAACCAGAATCACTTGGTCGTAAAGTAAAATCTCTCTACCAATACAAAGATAGGAAGGGAAGAGAAAACCAAGAAATCCAGGTTCTGGCTTGATTTTCGGGAAATGGAAATTTTTTTGGCTTGCTTTTCTCACCTTCTTTATATATCCCAGCAATCATGCATGACCTCTTAAAGTGATCAACTCTCTCTCTCTCTCTCTCTCTGTCTCTCACGCACTTACTCATTGCTATCATAATCACCATCATCACTTGAACTTTGAAGAATGAAGAGAAGGTTTTGTTGTTTTATTATAGCTCTGCAAATAGTGAGCTGGGCTTCTGCAACAAGCAGGCCTTTTCCACCAAATGATAGTCTTGGTGCTCCTCTACCAGGTGAGCTACTTGCCCTCCATTAAAGACTCTCTTTTCAGTCACCACACAAGCATAAATGTCCACTCTTTCTTGCAATCATAATACCTATGTTGTTTAGCTTCTTAGCTTACCCTTAAAAACTTATCAAGAAACCCTTTTCCTAACATAATGATTTCCATTATGATTGCAAAGCACCACTATCTAAAAAGGTAAAAGTTAAAGCTTTGTCTTAAAAAAGATCTCAAGAATGTTTTGGCTTAACTTCCAAAGAAGTTGCTTCTCCTTCCAAGCTTCACATAGAGATTGTCCGTGAAAAGCTTCTTTCATTTTTCTTCACACATATTCCACTTTTTCTCTTCCTGCTTAAGCTTATTTGTAGTGTTCTTCTTCTCAAGCTTTTCAGTTTTCAATAGTTTCTTTCTTATATCCGCTAATTCAATTGCTTGATCAGGGCCAGACCAGGGCTCTGAGTCTTCAAATGTTTCCTTGGACAAAGAAGAGGTTAATCTCTCTCTCTCTCTCTCTCTCTCTCTCTCTCTCTCTCTCTCTTTTTGTGGTTACTTATCAGTCAATTACTCTTTCTTAAAGGGTCTCAAAAGCATGAAAGGAGAGGAAAATATGAGCAAAGAAGCAATGTACAAAACAAGCAATATAGGGTCAGCTCCACCAAGCTGTGAGCACAAGTGTTATGGGTGCATTCCATGTGAAGCCATTCAAGTACCCACCACCTTTAGACACAGCCATGTGGGTATCCAATATGCAAACTATGAGCCTGAGGGTTGGAAATGCAAATGTGGTCCTTTCTTTTACAGTCCATAAAGGCTTGAAGAATACCATTAGACATTTGACTACAACAGCTGTCATTTCTCTCCATGTCCTAAATATGTTTTCTCATTGTACAAAAGCCAAATTCAATTTGGCTCCAAAAAAAAAAAACTTTGTTGGGATTATGTTCATGAGTGAAGTAGGAAAAGAAAAAGTTTTGACCAAGGAAATGCCTTGAGCTATATATTATTGTGAACCCTTTTATTTGGAATGAGAATTTTTAATTAATTACAAGTCATGGTAGAGGTCAATGGGATGTACTCATGTACAGTGTTCTTGCCACTTTCTTTCTTTCTTGAATATGCTAACTTTAATGTTTTCATAAACCATCATGCATATGGTATAAGTGAGTGTTTACATTAGTTTTTTATAATTATTTGTTGCAAGTTGGCATAATAATATTGTTCCTCATAAAATGTGAGAAGTTAAAAAAATTATAAAGAGTATAATATAATTGTATTTAGGAAAAAAATTGGGTGCGACTTACAGTAAGTTTATTTTTTTCATTGCTCAGAATGAAAAAAAAATATATATATATATATGTATGTTGCTTTCTCAAAACACCATTTATTTATTATACATTCTCACTTTAACAATATTGCCTACTTCTTATCATTTATTTCACAACTCAATATATTAAAATAATTTTTTTCCTTTCTCACACAGAATTCTTTATTTTTTTTGTAAAAAAAAAAAAAAATTGATGTGCTACAGTGGAGCTTTAAGTTTGAAGCTTCATGGCAGAAACTCTAGAAATTTTGTTAACACTGTAGCTTTAGAAAACCCCGAATGTGGGTGATTTTAAGACTTTTTGATGAACAATAGTATCTAAACAGTATACTAAACAGTATGATCTTGTTTTTTAACCACACATGCAGCTTCTGTTCAATGGAATTACAAATTCATATTTTACAGCAACCACACGTGCTTCTTACCTTTTTAGTTAAAGCAGTACATTAGTTGCAGTTACTACACGGTCTACACCCAACAATTTTGGATCATTATCAAGAATGTGCAAAAGGAAATGTTCGTCCATTACTGGCGCCATAGCATGCACATTGTGCCCGATTGGAGACCAAACCAAGAACCTGCAACATGGTACTGAACTTGAATATCAACAACATCAGTAATTTTTCATAAAACTTGATGCTAAAGTTTCTTGCATATATTATTTTTCAGATAATTCATTTGTTGCATTAAGATCACGTTTCCCCCCATGTCTGTGTTTGGCGTTTGAAACAGGGGGCCCCACGGCTACAGTGCTCTCCAAGATAACCGTAGCAATAACTTTAAAACTGGGTCTCATGGACACTATTCAGTATTCATAGTTTAAAAATTATTTTGCTACAGTGTTTTCAATAATAAATTTTCATTTTTAGTAATAAGTTTTCAGTTTTCAGCAATAAGCAGTATTTGTTTATTTGACAAAGATTATTTTTACTAACTGTTTGACAAAGATTATTTTTACTAACTTATTTTACTATTCAGCTTACTTTTGCTACTATTTATAGGTCTTATTGCACTTTTTGGTATTATACATGGGTCCTACTATACTATTTCAAATAATTTTTGTCTTTATTTACAATATTTTCAGCAAAAAATTTTCAATTTTCAGCAAAATAAACGAATCGTACGTGAGAAGGAGGTATTCGGCCTCTAGTTTGGTTTATAAAAAAAACCAAATAGTTTTTACAGGAATCTTTTAGCTTTATCTAAAGTATTTTTAATAAAAAAATTTTCAATTTTAGCAAAATAAGCAATTCCTAAAAGGACCCTAACTGTGGAGGAGGTATTCGGTCTCTAGTTTGGTTTATAAAGAAAACCAAATAATTTTTACAAGACTCTTAACATTTACGGCATATATTCAATTATGTACTAGTGGTATTGATAAGGAGATATGACATAATACAAATTCCCTTCCTCATAACATGAAAAATTAATTTATCGCAATTTAGCAAAAGTGCAAAAACACAAACAAGATGTTTAAAATAAAATGAAACCATGTAAGTTAATAATATTTAACGTGATACGACTAACTCTATTTCTACAACTCCAAAAATTCTTTTGTTGAACTACACGTGCCTCCCCAGGCTTTTAAAGATTTTGGTTAGTTGCAAGCTAACTTAATAAAGCAGTATTTGAGATTGGATTAATCAAATTTTGGCTAAAACACCCAAATGGATACTTTGATTTGAATTCTCTTAGAACATTCCCAATGAACTCCAAATTACTAACTAAATATTTGCTAGAATATTTTTTTTTTTTACTTTGTGTCAGAGAGAATGAATTATTATTAATTTACTATTAGGGTAAATTTCATTATACATACTGTGAGGACCCAAGGACCTAAGAACCCGAGGACCCGAAGAAAGAAAGGCCAACATTTAGAATGAAAGATGAGGTCTATCCGGGTGTGCCCGAAGATGAGGTGGCGTGGACGATAACTACATAAGGGACATGTTACAAATATCTGGATGTATTAGGCTGATTTGGAAGGTTGCATTAAATGCTTGGCAACAACCATTCTGGCCGCATTAATTAACAAGCATCACCTCTATCCGCCGCATTAATGTGGACATGACCTGAACAGTGCGGGATGCAAAGTGGAATCTTGTTCCATTGCCGACGGACAAGTGTCACGGGAAAAGGACCGCAGATTGCAAGGTGTAAGGCTACGATGAAAACAGAGAATAGTATAAATAGGAATCAAGAGACTACGAATAGGGGCTTTTTGTTGTTGAACCCTCTCTACCAAATGTATTGTATGAGGACTCTTAAATGAATAAAGCAGCAGTAGCGTTTGGAAGCTGATTTTATGAGTTTTTGGTCCTCACACATACTTTGAGATTTAAACTAATGTCAACTAAGACTTGGTTTGGATTGCGTTGAACGTGTCGTTCAGCGTTTTTTTTCTTTTTTCTTTTTTTTTTTCTTTTCTGTTGCGTGTTTTAGGAACAATTCACTGTGCACGCACTATGTGCATACTGTTCATGTACTGTGTGTGTACTGTTCATGTACTGTGCATGCACTTTTCAGCAAATTTTTATTAAAAATGAATCCCACAGTACTATTCACACATTTAAAAATAATTTTGTTATAGTATTTTTAATTTTCAGTTGTATCCAAACGAACCCTAAGTCCAAGACTTTTCAAAATTGACCAATTTAGTTCTTAAAACCAATTTAGTTCTTAAAAATTGTTAGGCCAATTAGTCATTTTCACAGCTATCTTAGAGACTATAAGTTCGTTTTAGGGACCAAATTAATCAGTTTTGAAAACTTCTGAACATGGTTGCCACTAACATCTCAAAATATGTTAATAAAATTTATTCTAATTATTATTTTTGAAAATTTTGAGTTAAAAGTATTTGAACACAATAATGAAGGTACAGTATTGCAATATTTTATTGAGGGAATGGCGAGCTTGTTGTGAAAAGAGTGGGGAAAGGGGGGAGGGTTTAACTTATTAACTAACCAAATTGGAAAAAAAAAACGAGGTTTGTTAAGCTCATAGCAAATGCTCAAATTTTAACTAAAAAGCCTTTTTTTTTAATTTAAAAAAATGAAATTTTAACTTTTATGTTTAGATACACACTCCCACAAACTTTTTCTATATTTTTTTACTCAAGTCCCAACCACATTTTGATTAGAGTTTACAGTTGTAATTAGCCCTTGGGACAATATTAAGGCCTTTTAAAAAGTAGTCGTAAGTTGTAACGAATTGTCATGGCGACAGAAATCGACGCACAGTGGTCAGTACTGTTCCGTAACGATTTCACAAAGCAACAATTAATTTGTCAAGGTGATGATGAAATCGAGGTTATTACCACTTTTTAAAAATAACAGCTCTTTGCAGTATCGTCACAACAGATTTCTACGCGATTTGGCTACCGAGTTGTCAGGTACGATGACGCAATAATAATAATTCTCACAATACTTTAGAAATTCGTTTTTTTTTTTTTAAGATTTCTTTATAACTTTATGAGATCTCTTCTCAAAAAAAAAAAACTTTATGAGATCTATATGACGAAAATCGAAAAATTAACAAATGTGGTTGGAACAACACGTGCATATCACTTCCGAATATTTACAATAATAGTAGGACATGTTTGTGCAATTGTAAATAATTTAGTACTACATCATTCATAACAAAGGATGAAGAAGAAGAGTTTAATGAACTGTTCTAACTTCCAAATGGCGCTTTGTAACTTGTTTTCACTAGTACCTGCTCCTTCTATGAATGGCATTATGAAAGGCCTTGCATTTTCATATTCCAATCAACTACGTCTTTTCTTTTACCAAACATCATGATATTTGAGTCTAAAGGTAGGAACCAGGGTGCTCATAAGAGCATTCGACGTAACAATATGTACACCTTTATATTTGTAATATTTAAACCGGACCATTAAAAAGATATATTAGATGAAAAGGATCTATTCCTGTAATTCAGAGGGATTAAAAAAAAAGTTAATTTTGTCATGGACATCGCCTTAAAGAATACAGATTATCCCTTCATCACAACCTTACATGTATTGATATGACCATATGTTTCTACCCAAAAAATAAATAACATGATTTTTATCAAAGTAGTATAAAGAGACAGAAAATTATTCAAAAGTTTGGGAGCCTCTCACATGATAGTGAACCCCATCATGAATTTAATCAATAGAACTCATTATTATCAAATTACGTGAGAAGAGCATTACTTTGACATATTATTGAATAATTACCCTAGAGTTGTCACAAAAGTTTGGTATGTAGCAAGAAAGGTCCCTCAGACATTGTCACAAGGAAGAGGGGCATGCGTCCCAAATTGTAACTTCATAATCACGAGAGACTTATGAGTTATGAGGAACGAGGGCACCTCTTTGTTACTCCAATCATTGGCCCATCACAATTAGCCTTTCTTGAAGGTAAGATTCCTGATGAACTTATTAGAGGACACTTAGAGGGCGTTTGGATAGCCAAAACGCACGTCCACGTCCAAGTTTTCTTTTTCTTTTTCTTTTTTACGCGTGTTTGTTACTGTTCATTGGCCATAAATTTTGGCATGAGCAGTGTATTTTACCCATTTAAAAATTATTTTGCTACAGTGTTTTCAGTTTTCAGTTTTCAGTTTTCAACAATAAGTTCTATCCAAACGGACCCTTAATGTGACTCGTTGTGCCTGCCTCTAGCTGACACTCATGGATGACAAAAGTGCTAAGAACTAATCCTACTTAAGGTGATTTCTGACATCCAGAACATCAAGTTCAAATGGAGTACAGCAAATGAGAGTTCTAGAAGAATGGAAGTAGTGTCATCTATAAGCTGCTGTTTTCTTCTAATTCAGTCTTGGTGCATACTTTAGATTGAGAATTACAACAAAAATAAATTTGATCCCTATCCTACTCAAACTCAAAACAATTAAATTCATTGCAGTTGAGTGTAGAAAGTTATGTTTCAACATTTTAATTTTGTAATCTAGAAATGGTAGGACAAAACCACTATCAAGTATGAGGAGATTGTTGTGTGATTTGCAGGTGGCAGCAGTGAACAGAAATCCATGCATGAGGAATTTTAATATAAAGTTTTGGCAGACTGAAGTGACAACCAAAGGCAGTTAGTACCACTGGTCCTGTTGTAAGAGATGCTCAACATTATAATACTTGCAAGTGCATTGCTATTCTAAGCAATAAACAGACAGAGCAACATGCAATTCCCTTGGCATTGTAGATTGATAATCATGATTGCTTAATTGAGGATAACAGAGACCCAAATTCAAATCCTTTGGACGCAGTTCAAATATGTTGCATCTGAATGGTGCATTACTTGTTCATGTGATTTCGGTGAAACTAAATCATAGCAAATGTCTGAATACCTCATTTGTTTAGTGACACCTTCCATTTTATTATTTCATAAGACAAATAATTGCAAAAGAAAAGTAACAACAACCAATCCCTTGGAACAGTTGCTACTCCAAACTCTGTATATGAAGAGAACTCAAGCATATAGTATGCTATGAACTCTATGTATGTAAAGAAAACTTGAGCACAGAATAGCATGATCTTCATATAGATGCTATTAACTCTGAAATTTACCAAAGCTGGTAATTGCAGCTTCAAAGCAGTTGAATGAAAAATATAATTGCCAGCTAAGAAACAAGGAAAAACTACAGCAGGGTAAGAAGGTACGCTATGCAATTATGGCTAGCTAACCTTCACTTAGCTCCATCTCCTTCGGTCCTCCTCTTCATCAACTGGAGTATACCATGCTGGCCGTCGCTTTGAGTTGCTCAGCCTGTAGTTTAACAGAATTTCTTCATCATGAAGTGCCCTAGTAGCCACCAGAACAAGAGTCTTCAGAACAGGAACCTCGGGCCCACCATCTCCTGAACCCCCAAATTTGAACCAAAAGCTGCCAAGTCTTTTCATCTTTACTTCTTCAGCTTTTCCAAACAAGACATTGGGAATATAGGCTCTCATATCCTTCTCAGTCAATGGGAAATCATAAGGGCAAATCATGACGTTTGGAACCATACCCTTTGCTGGGTGGTTAGCAAAATGAGCAAAAGCTAATGGGTTTCTCCGCTCCAATACATCTGAACTCAATCCTGCTTGTGTACCTACTAAAGGAGTATTGAGCATCTTCCAGAATCGGTCTGAACCTTTATCAACACCCTGAGTATCAGGCTTAAATTCTGCCAAGCTGAGGCCATCCCAAACTTCCCGGGTTTCACCCCCTAAACCCCATGGTTGGGCATTGATGACAGTTCCATCATACCTTGTGATCAGATATGTGTTATGTGCATCGACTCTTGGGTATCCAGGAATGTAACGATAGTAAGCTGGAGAGTATATTACACCAGGGTAGAAGGCTATCGCAGTACCAACATCAGCTTCACCATCTAAATATAAACCTTGGCCAGCTTCCTTATGGGGTATTTGAGATGGTTTGATATCAAGCTTGTAACCAATGAGGTCCTTTAGTCTTTCAGAGAGTTCAGTACATTTTAAAGACCTTGTTTCAGGTACAACTGTGCTGAAAAATCATTAGTAATTAGTAGTCATACGGTAAACTATAACACAACACAGACAACCTCTTAAGAAATCAGAACCAAACAGTGAAAACTTTGTTATAATTAATTGAGACTTCTTCTGTACCTAAACATATATAGGTACAGAAAACCAAATAATGCAGTAACGGTCAAAACAATGTATACAACAACAACCAAGCCTTAGTCCCAATTTTTTGGAGTCAGGCATGGATCCTGTTAGTTAAGTCAGTGACATGTATTCCTTTCCACCATTTTATTCTATCTGAAATCATATTATCTATTATATGTGAGACATATAATCATTTCTCTTTTATTCTCTTCCCAAATTCAGTAGTTTTATCTTAAAATTAAAATTTTATTTTATTTTATATAAATATTAAAGTTAGAATTCCATAAATTGCATTCTAATGTCATGAAAATTCTAAACATCTTGGCCAAACATGGCATTGCTTGACCATGTTAATAGCAGCATGTGTAAAAACAGTTGATTGTTAGACAACTTTACGAAAGCTAACCATGAAACAATAACTGATAAAATACAAGCAGTTCAAGTATTATTGAAGCCAACAAGGTCAATAAGAAAAAATCATTTGAAAATGTCAGAACCAGACAACTGAAATGTCAAGAAAAATGAAGAAGATAGAGGTGATGCATAATCATGCATATCAAACTATTTCTTAACTTTTTTGTTTTCCACACCAAGTGCAGCAGACAAGACACAGAAATGCTACCACCAAAGGAAACCTATGGTCTTTCTCAATTGCAGGACAAGCAACTCAGCAGATGATAACGATACAGATTTCATGCTTCAGATGTTTCCCTATAACACCAAAGTTATCCAAACTCAAAATGTGTATGTGTGTGTGAGAGTATACACACAAATACATTAAACAAATCTGATTGTCTAGCAGTCAAATCTGGGTACAGAATCACTTTGAATTTGATTCCAGTACACAATATGATATGGGGTACTGCTTATCTGCTCACATGTAATGAGTTCTGTAACAATCAAACATACTTGACGTCTGTGTATAGTGGAACTGGTACTGAGGTTGAAGCCCTCTCATCCAACCTCTGATGTGGCAAGGGTTTATATGGCAGTATTGGGAAATATAGTCAGCAACAGACAAAAGTTTGAGACATTATATTAAAAACAACATCAATTAGCTCTTGCCACATAAGGAGACTGAACAGGAGGACTTAAGTGGCTATTGTACTTCGAGAGATATCGACCCTTTTTTTCCCTACCTGGATTTTTGCTAGTAATTTTTCTTTTATCATCGAACACATTTCCAGGCATTTGTAAGCCAGCAACACAGCATCCAAATATTAAAATGAGAGTTGAACATGATCTAGCAATTTCTTGAATAAAATGAATCTTGAATGCTAGATGTTTTACCTCCCGTCCAACAATTTCCAATCAAGGCCCTGAAGAATATCTATCAAAACTGAGAACTTAATACAAACTCTATTAATCAATTTCGTTTACTAGTTTCAATGTAAATAATGTTACGTTCTTGATGCTGCCATGGAAGATTAAGTTGTTATCACTTCACAAGTTCGACTGTTCAAGATTTATTTTATGAGGCCATGTTTCAAGTCCAATCGAAGTAAAAGTCATGGGGTTTTAAAGGTCTAGTTATATGTGTCCTAAGATTGAAACAGTTTTTATTTGGGTTTTTATTCAACAAGTTCTGGCCAATTTTGTAATTAGGAGCAGAAGTGTAATCTCTGGAATCCTGTGAATATAGGTATTTTTTTATTTTTATCTAGAATTTTCTAGGAGATCATAACTATCTTAGGCTTTATTTTCTTTGAGTCCAAGTTAGTCTTTTACATCTTGGCCTTATTGTTTACTTTCTCCCTCTTTGTTCTCTCTTTTCTTCTTCTCTTTCTTTTGGTACTGTTCATACTCATACAGGCCATACCATAAATTTCTCTCATTTCCTTCTTTGTTATATCCCAAACCCTAAGTAAAGCCCTTCCTCTTGCCTATCAACACCATAACACCCCACACATTTTCTCTATCAAATCACCATACAAAACTCATCAAACCAAGTTTGAGTCTTCACCTTTTCTTATACGACTCTATACCCTAGATCTATTAATCCTCCCAAACTTAAACCATTGAAAGCACCTATATACAAATTCCCAATTTAGGTTACAAACCGGTTGAGATTACATGTTTTGCTGTAATAATGCAAGCAAAGCAAGGAACAAATACTCTTACATAGAGTTTTAACTTCAATGAAATGGAGCCAAGAGATATTCTAGAAGGTTTTAACAGCATGCAAGCTTGCAAGAAATCTTCTTTTTTTTATTGGTAAGTTACACATGTGGGTGGGTCATGATCCCTCAACCTCTCCAGCCACCTTGTTCTTAAAAGAGGAGGAGAATGCTCGTAGCAACATTGAAAAATAAATCTAGCAACTAGAGCATATCATCATTCCAAAAATACATAATATCAAGAACTACCAATGACTCACATCACAAACAAAAAAAACATGAATTCAAGAAAGACCTTATAGAAGTACAAAAGGTTGAATCCTACCAATTGACTTTTGCCTATCAACTCTAGCTTAACTGGCACCTCCTCCCCTTGCAAGTGCTAGATGGAGGGTGAGGTCAGGGGTTCAAGACCCACTAGATGCATGTGTAACTTACCAAAAGAAAAAGGCCGTATAGAAGCTAGAGATAATTGATAGAGCATTAGATACACCAACAGACTCCCAATGAGTTTCTAGAAATAGTGATTCAATACTCCTTGAAGATGCCATCCAATCAACTCCAAGCATCTTCAAGGCATCTTCCCCTCACCTCCCCTACCCCCAAGGCCACCACCCTGTTTCCTCCATTTTGCTGCCCAATACTTCATTTTTAAAAATGAATGGGTGTTGACTTGAACTCTACATGAATAACTTTAAACTTATTAAATAACTAAATTTGTTTAAAGAAACTAGTAAAGAAGTTAAGGTAATTGACGGAACAAATCGAAATATCACTCCTTTGAACAAGATAATCACACTGAGTACACCCCGCTGTATTTGGTTTGTGTTTTTTTAATAAAATTTATCGTTACTTATCCAAAGAAGAAAAATCAAGATAATCCCACTACCGCAAACATAGAAAGGATATGTCATAAGAAAACTCAAAGATTTGACATCTCAAGTCACAATCATGCAATTTCAAGCACATAATGTGACATTGGAAAAGTTTTTTTGATTGCAAACAGAATCTTACCAGGATGGTCAGTAGGTTGGTCATGCCTGCCAACAGCAAAACCAAGGCCACTCCGACGAGGAGCAGCTGTTGGTTGTGGAGGCAATTCGTGTGCCTCACCTATCCTTTTAGAATCAGGAAGTAGAATTTCATCCATAGACATGGAGAAACTTTTAATCTGAGCATGGATGTTTTCTTGGACTAGCTTCTGTTGATCAGCAAGAGAGGCTTTACTAGCCATTTCAATGATCTCCTCAGCATCTGCCTCCTCAGCATCCCTTCCCAAACGGTTGTAGCTGGATGTTTAAGTCTTTCATGAGAAAAAATTTGAGATTAAAGGACACCCAATGAAGTTGAACACTGAGTGACAAAGGAAGCATAAATTCACATGAAGCAAAGTGGTACAGTAGGGAACAAACAAAATAGCATCTACACAAAATGCAATTGACATTATTTAAATGTTCACGTTTGGCTTAATCAATCAAAAAGTTAAAAGAAATTTATCTTTTGTTGAAGTACTCGACATTGATACACAAGATCTAAGAAGCTAAAACTTGGATAGAAGTGAGGCAAACATTAAGATCAGTTATGTCAAGAAGTAATAAACATTTTCATTCACAAGGGATATGTCACAATCAGTGAGAGAACAACCTAAATGTAAACAATGAAATTCTTAATCTCTACATGGTCAATAGCCAGCACAACGCCCATATTTTTCCATTTTCTTATGTTTTGTGGATGCAGAAAAGGGAAAACATAAGGAATGTCTCAGTGAGAAAACAACCTAAAAGATAATCTCTACATGATCACTACATCCCTATCTTTCCTTCTCTTCAAGAGTATGATTCTCAAAAAATTATATCAACATACATGAAATGATCGAGGGCTCCAAGGGTTTTGTGTGATTGCATATGCCTATGGATGAAGGGAATGTCTTTAAGATATCTACAAGACTGAACATTCTTTGTTAAGCAACTTGTTGGGCAAAAAAGTTTGTTATTGTTCATACCATGATCATCGCTATACGTTGAATATGAAATGGATGATTGGTGAAAAGAAAAGAAAATTAATATAGCTATAGTAACAACTAGAGCAAAATGAGATGTCAAGGACAACTAAAAATAAAATGCAGAGAAAGAGTTCATCAGCCAATGATTAAAGGCACTGCAAAGACAATTAGATCTGACACAATTATACCAATTGATAGGGTTGGAATCTAGGTATCTACTCCCTTTTTTTTTATTTAAATATTGGTAAGTTACACACCCAGCAAGTTTTGAATCCAAACTCTTACCCTTAATCCCGTTTTACGGGAGGAAATGTCATTTCAGGTACAGCTAATTGTTATGATAATTTTTTTCTAATTAATTTGACCATAGCATCTACTCCACAACAGTTACTACTTCAAACATCAGCATGTTTATCGACAAAATTGAGGAAAATAATTCACTCAAGAGGTTTATCAAAACCAATCAAATGGTCTATCAAAACACATACTCCCTTTTTTTTAAAATATTGGTAAGTTACACACCCAGCAAGTTTTGAATCCAAAATCTTACCCTTAATCCCATTTTACGGGAGGAAATGTCATTTCAGGTACAGCTAATTGTTATGAAAAAAAATTTCTAATTAATTTGACCATAGCATCTACTCCACAACAGTTACTACTTCAAACATAAGCATGTTTATCGACAAAATTGAGGAAAATAATTCACTTAAGAGGTTTATTAAAACCAATCAAATGGTCTAAACTCTACACTACAATATGCTACCTATATTTGCACATTAACACAAACAACAGCATTACTGAAACTAGCCAGTAGACACATACAGTTCATGTTTAAAGGTAATACATGAGAGATAATTCAATTAACAAATTCACAGCCACAACTGACCTGGTATATAGAAATAATCTATTTATGTCTGCTTCAAATTGTAACTGTCTTGGATCCCTAGCAAAAGTGGGACTTTTTGCAAGAGTTTTCACAGCCTGTAAATACCCATTTACAAAAGAGCAAAAGGGTCATTCAAAAAAAACCATAAAAGAAGAAAACAAAGGCATAAATGAAACAAAGTTTTAATCTTTATGACTAAAACTGATCTGGGTTTGCACTAAGAACAAAAACCCATATCAGATTAGTTCAATAACAGTCATAGATTGTGTTCAATCGAGTAGAACTTAATGGAAAAGTGAAAACCCATTTTTACTAGTGAGAAATGGAGAACAGTATTTTCAGTAGAAGTGTAAAACTAAAACCACAAAGAGAGAAAGAAAGAGAGAGAGAGAGAGACCTCTTGGAATTTGTTGAATAGAAAAGCCATTGTGAAGTGAATCGATGAGTACAGAAAGCAATCTTTTTGGTTCAGTGAGCTGAACTCTGTGAAATTGACTGCAAGGGAAACGAAGAGCGTGCGCTTTCCGTTACGCCCTTTATGGTGGCGTGCCTGTGCCTTGGTGTTACTGAAAACGTCTATTGTGTCGACTTTAGAGTTCTAACGTCGACCATATCTTTGACCTCTCAATTTATTTCCTTGTTTCACATTTCAATGACCTGGCCAAAAACTTGTCTGTGGTCTGTGCCTTGGTTTGTTAGGTCGAAATTAATTCGCCGTAATAATTTTTTTTAAAAAAAACTTTTTTTTAAATAATAAGAGTGTGATACTTAAAACTTTATGAAAATATTATTTCCATCCTTAAACTTTATAAAAAAAATTTCTTTAATAATATACAAAATAAGGACGAAAAATGAATTTTTTTTCCAATATTTTAACAATGAAAAATAATCTTTTTTAAAACCTAAAGACAAAAATTAAAACATTTAAAAATAATTTTGAGATTGCAAACCAACTTTTTAAAATTTAAGAATAAAAAACAAAATTTTCATAAAGTATCAAAATAACATTTTAGTCTTCAAATAAAAAGGATAAGATATAATTTTACCTAAATAGATAATCTTACCATTTATACGGTATACTCTTTTGATTTTTGTTAGCAAGTTGATCCATTCTAATAGTTTTTCCCTGTTGATTATTTAAAAAATAAATAAAAGGCTCATCATTGGCTTCAATAATATAGTGCCCATAGTTGGCCCTTTGAGCATGAATCCCTAGCAAAAGTGGGCTTTTGCAAGAGTTTTCATAGCCTACGAATATCATTCACAAAAGAGCGAGGGTCATACAAAAAAACAGGAAAAAAAACAAAACAAAGGCCTAAATGAAAGAAGGTTTTAATCGCCATGACCAATATTGTAATGGGTTTGCCCAAAGAACAAGACCGAAACTAAGATTAGTCTAACAAAAGTAATTGATTTGGCTCAATTCAGTAGAGCTTGTTGGTTCCATAGTGGAAAACCCATTTTTGCTATTGAGAAATAGATATCAGTATTTTCAGTAAAACCGTAAAAATAAAACCAGAGAGAAACCTCTTGGAATTTGTGGAATGGAAAAGCCATTGTGAAATGAATCAATGAGTACAGGAAGCACTATATTCAGTGACCTAAACTCTGAATTTATGCTAAAGGTGAAATAATTCTTCATTAAATGCCTAGTAGCACTATATAGATAAATAGTTCTTACACATCATATTCAAGAATCATAATTTGTAGCATTTTGTTCTTGTATGTTTACGATACATCCAGGATGAAATAAGATCAAGAAAATATCTTTTGCAAATGATTCTTTTTGGCCTTTTGAAGAGCATGAACCAGTGCCACCTCCTGAAGTATAAACAATGAATTAAATCATATATTTAAAGTAGGCTACTACACATTAACATGAGCAAAACAATATTAAGAATATATTACTTGAAATAGTACCTTTTAGCTAGATAATGATACCTTTCACTTACTAAGGCAGACTCTTAGCTTTTCAATAACCAATTCAACTTTATCACTGTATTCACATAAATCCAATCTCTTATGTCATCAGAAAATCTGAAACAGGAATGCCTCCAGGTCCTATTGAAGAAGAGAGCTCCACAAATTGCCCAAAAGCCAGCTGCAAATCCAACTCCCATACCTAGATAGAAGCTGGAATTTATAGAGTCATCTTCAGCACTGCCAGTTGGTGATCTCTTCAAAGATTCTTCCTCTATTGTGCAATTTTTTGGAAGAGGATCACCACATAGTTGAGGATTGCCAACATAGCTGAGTGCATCAAAAGATTGAAGCTGGGTGCTTGAAGGAATCCTACCATAGAAGTTTTTGTAAGACAAATCCAAGTAACTAAGAAATGTCAAATTAGACACGCTTGGCGGAATTATCCCCGATAGATGATTTCTTGAGAGATCAATTGACTCCAACTCTTTCATGCTCCCAATTTTTTCTGGTATCTTTCCCATCAAATGATTTCGAGACAAATTCAAAAAACGTAATTCAAAAAGAACACAAATTTCAGCAGGGATTGATCCAGACAAGTTGTTATTTGAAAGGTCTATGATCTTAACAAATTCTAGATTCCTTGCATATTCCAATTCCTTACCTTTGGGAACCAACTTAAGATTCTCAATGTAGGATACATAACCATACATATATTTTAAAGGTTCAAAAGGAAAAACTTGAATATTGGGTTCTGGTAGTGCCATGGCACTAATATTTTTCAAGCAATTTGGTATGACACCAAATAGACTATTATCAGCAAGATCCAATACTCTAAGAGAAGAAAGTTGGCATATTTGTGGAGGTATACGACCTTTAAATTCATTTGATCTTAGACGAAGAACTAACAGATTTGTCATTTCTCCAATCCAGGGTGGTATGATCCCTGTCAAATGATTATTACCTATATCAATGAGCCCAAAATTTGAGCAATTTTTGAATGATGAAGGAATATCTCCAGAGATGTTATTGTTTTGTAAACGCAATGATTGGAGATTAACTAAAGCCCCCATGGAGTAGGGAATTCTACCTGTTAGACTATTACTCCCTAAGTTTAAATGGATCAAAGACTTCCAATACCTCCAACAATGAGAAAGTTCTCCTGACAATAGATTGTTTGATGCATCTAAGACCACTACTTTATTCTTTCTAATTACCTTTTGGCATAAGAAAGTGGAAGTGGGTCCAGAATATGAGTTATTAGCTATATTGAGCACTTTGACATTTTCAGACAATAGTGGAAAGCGACCCTTGAAGTGATTAGATCTTAGATTTATAGCAGTAGAATTCAGAAAAATATTCGACAAATCCCCTTTTATGTGGTTGTCAGATAGATCGATAGCTTCAACATTTGAAGTCCAATTCCAAAACCAACTTGGAGCCTTGCTTGAAATTCCTGACGTTGACATATCCAAAAACCCGAGGGATCTTTGTGATTGTAGCCATGAAGGAAAATTAGGACCTATCTTGATTGAGCTCATGGAGACATACTCAAGTTGAAAGGGGGGAACCCAATTGGAATTGACATTGAAGAACAATTGTGTTTGAGACATAGAGAGATCCTTTAGTTTTGATAGTTTTTTGAAATGCCCTTCATTTATTGTTCCTGTTAAGAAATTATTTTGGATATATAACTCCTCTAGATTTGAGAGAAGCCCAAGACTCTTTGGAATGGTGCCATTCAACTGATTTTGGTTGAGGGATAATGTTCTCATATGAGATAAATTCCCAACAGATAAAGGGGTAGGACCATTTAAAGAATTAAAAGAGAGATCGAGATATGTTAGATGCTTAAGCTGGCCTAATGACTCTGGAATTTTTCCAATTAGATGATTGGGATACAAGGATAGATATTCCAATTTCTCTAAATTGAAAATGCTAGGCGGTATCTCGCCTTTCAAAGAACTATCGTCTAGGTAAAGCTTTAAGAGACTTGTACTGAGATTAGAGAACCAATTAGGTATCTCATGATTGAAATGATTTCCAGAAAGATAAAGTACTTGAAGAGATGTGAAATTGACAAATCCAAGAGATGGATTCAAACTATCAAGCTTACAATTGGACAAGTATAGCTCAGAAAGAGAGGAGAACTTACTCATTATTTGAAGCCAATCAGCTTCTTTGTGAAGGTCAACTGAGCTTAGGTCAATGTATTGAATGGAAAAAAGACCAGACATCCAATAAAGATTATCTGCATAGAGATCAAAATTAGATCCAAGATACAGATAGCAAAGGCTTGAAAGGTTCCCAAGCTGATGAGGAATGAGTCCAGAGAAGTTGGCGTCTGAGAGGTCAAGATGTGTGAGATTACCCATTGAGCCAAGGAAAGTTGGAATAGGAGTACGATTAAAGTCATTGAAACTCAAGTCCAAGTAATTCAAAAACTCTAATTTAAGCAATGAGCGACTAATTTCACCCCCTATCCCGGTATACGCTAGGTGGAGCTCTGTGACTCGACTGGTTTTGTTATCACAATGAACACCATCCCATCTACAGCAATCTTCTTGGCTAGACCAGGATGAGAGTAAGTTGAAAGGATCAATGAGGCCTCGTTTGAGGCTAAGAAGTGCTTGCTTGTCTTTTTCATTGCAAGAGACCTCATTTGACATTGTTTTGAAGAAGCTTAAACTGAAGGTAGCAGCAAAGAACCATAGTAAGAAAAGCACATGAGTTGCATAAGAGACACCCATAACAAAGGAAAAACAAAAACGAAGGAAGAGAAGCTGAGTGTGAGTAGTGGAGGTGATGCAATTGGAGACTACTAGCTCGTGATAATATATACTGATGAATCTACTGGGTGTGAACTGATAATATATTCTGATGAGACTTTGACTTGTTCAAAAAATTATAGTGATTCTTCAAAACAATCATTATCTTATCAATATAATTTTTTCAATGAAGACTTTGACTTGTTGACTTAAGCCAAACGCCAAAAGATCAATACCGTCTTTCACTTTAACGTGTAGAAATAATTGTTTATTGTGTATCAAAGTCATCAAGACTTTGACCTATTTACCTTTTTTTTTTTTGGTTCGGTGACTTGTTTTGCAAAGTCATCAGGAAAGGTTTTTTATCCAATGAGCACATTGTATATGTCTTTGGTCTAACCTTCGGCATTTTGTCCCTTTCTTTCGGTTTTGTTACTCCTATATTGCAGAAAAATAAAATCTCATGTATGGAACTCTGTTTATTGCACAAAAGTAAATTCTTATTTAAGTTCAGCATTAAATGACATGATTGCGGATTGGTTACTATTTAAAGGTTGATACCTTTGCCCAATATTCTACTAGTTGATATAAACAATAAGATCTATTTAAATTTAGACATTGGATATTCATTGGAAAAAGTAATGTAGTAATTCTTGTGCTTGTGGTTTCCTAAGTCCCAGCAATTTAGATCTACTCATCAGCCAAATTTGGGCACTTCAAAGTTCAAACTATTGCAGTGCCCATGCATGCTACAATGAGTGGAACCCCAGCTATTCAATAACCATAATATTCCAGACTAGCCAATTACTGCTATTGTTGCCACACCTGTATTGGCATGACAACAACACCAGCGACACCATTACTTCGGGGATTCCATCCCCATGCATGCGCGGAGAATTCCCCTTGTCTTCCAATCCCTCCATTGTCCTTTATGTCCTTACAGCGTGTAATTTGGATCCTCAAGATCTTGCAAAACTAGAGGCATGTAGAGATCATATTAAGTGCTAAAAAGCAAATGCGTTTTAGTTGGGATGTTTTATGTTAGAAGCTTTATTCTAATTAAAGTCCATGCTGATATGTTCCCAATATCATTTTGCATGACCATCCTAGAAGGGCTGATCCTTATCTATATTGACCTATTCATTTCTAGTCAGTTTTTGAAAAATCAGTTTGTCCAAGTACTTATGCTCTGATGGAGTTAATATTTGGATCAAATTTTCCATGCTAAAGGTTGGTTTTTTGGTGAACTAATTTCCATCAGTGCTTTTGATACAATAATTAAGGAATGAGCATCACTAGAATTAGATTAGAAAATGAGAGTACACAAAAAATACACATTTGGAAATTCATTTAGAGGACATTTGTCTAGAACACAAGGCTCATGATTGATTAAAATCTCATATGACATGATTTCATTAGTGATAATATGGGCTTTAAGCCAAACCCTCATAAATCAATGCTCACCCCACACAAGTAATGAGATGTGCTAGATTAATTGGACACAATAAAAATCCCCTGTTACATTTTATCTGTCACCAATTGCCATTTGCTATATGTCATTTTTTTTCCTAATAAAGTAATCAAGTTGATGATGACAAAGAAAATCAGACATAATATAATATAGCTGGTGGAACATAAACTTGAACACTCATAGCAAAACAATGGACTTTTATATTCCACTTGACGATCAATTTTCACATTGCCGCTTAGATTTCTTCACTAGCATCAATGTTATCAGACTTTTTTACTTCTTTTGGTTAACAATTCACTTCCCCCACTGTGGCATAATTTTCCATTATGCATTTTCCACCGTGTGGCATAATTTTCATGTAAGACCATGTCAAACGTCCAACTTCTAGATTTCTTCATTAGTATCATTGTTATCAGACTTTTTGACTTCTACCCTCAACCAAATTTGGGCACTTCAAACTGTGGTAGTGCCCATGGATGCTACAATGAGTAAAACCCCAACTATTCAATAACATTGACATTCCCAACCATCCAATTATTGCTATTGTTACCACACCTGTATCAGCATTCCAAACCCTCCATTGTCCATTTGTCCTTCATGTCCTTATAGCATGTAATTTGAATCCTCAAGATATTCCAAAACTAGGGACAAGTAGAGATTATTTACATTTGAGAATGGAATTCTTTAATTTTTAACATGTTTATACATTTAGCTCCAATAGCTCAACTGCTCAAGACAACTTGGACATGGCACCACTGAAGAGGTCTATCAGGTTGTGAACATTTTTATGTTCTTAGACCAGAGACGATGAATGCAAGATTATGTGAAGGAACTATATTTCTCAGCCAGCAAGAAAGGAAGCAAGTTTCTGTTACAATGGTTTAGAACTTTTATTGACAACATTGCAAAGACAAAAAAAGTAAAAACAATTGAGGAAAGAACTTTGAATGGATTGAAATGGACCGAGATGGAGTAAAGTGGATCGTCTGGACTGAATGAACCAAATTGGACCGAAGTGGATTGAACGGACCAAAATGGACTGAACTGGACTAAAATGGACCAATGTGGACCGCAATAGACAGCTGTGGACTTATATAGACCAAAGTGTACCAAAATGGACCAAAATGAACTGAAATAGACCGAATTTGACCACAATAGACCGAATTGGACTGAAAGGACTAAAGTGGACCAAAATGGAGTGAATGGACCGAAGTGGACAAAATGGGGCGCAGTGGAACAAATACATCATCTAGAAACAACCAAGACACAATTTGGAGCATGCATGAATTAAAAGAGTAAAATTTTGAAGCTTAAAACTGTATGATTAAAGAAATTCCCAAGTTTTTAAACCCTAGATTAGGAAAGTGCAGAAATTCAAACAATGTAGGGCAACGAACTCCTTAAAAAATGGGATATGTGAGTTATTGGTCAAATGGTCCTCTTTGATGTTCAAAATCAACATTTTGAGTCAATTGTTCGATTGGGCTATTTAGCCGTGACCTGAAATTTTTTTTTCTAGGGATAATCCTTAGAGGTACTGAATTTTCTAGTTGCAGAAGAACGGATTTGAAAACGTTAGAGAAGGATCTAAAGGTCAAAGATTTATTATCCAAGTCCAAGGCTTTCCAGATTCCACTCTTCTTGCAACTGTTAGGTTTGGTGATTTGGAAAATAATTATTATCAAATTAATATTATTTTCCAAATTATCTCATTTAGGTTTCAACCTAAAAATTTAGGCACTAAGAGAATATAATAGATGCGTATAGTATACAGAAATGATTGTTCAATTTATACATGTAGTAAAGAATATAAAGAATATTGCAAATACATTATGCCATGTGTTGTGTATTGTCGTTGTGGAAAAGGTCATGTTTACGTGTTGCTCCCATGGGGTTGCTGAAAAATAATAATAATAATTTTTTTTTATAGGCTGAAATCAGAACATCCACCTTCACAATACTTCAATCTCCACATCACTAATTACATAATATCCAGATCATGGCCCACATATTGCCCCCATTGATAGGATCATTGAAAGTATTTCATGACAAAGAATTTAATCAAGAGAAGGGCGGGCCCTTCCCTTAAGCGAGTTAGGCAGTTGTCTAAGGCCCTAAGTGGAAGGAAGACCCCAAAATTTTAGAAAATAAGAGGGAGTAGGGAAAAAAAATAATAGTAAGAAAAGCACATGAGTTGCATAAGAGACACCCATGACAAAGGAAAAACAAAAATGAAGGAAGAGAAGCTGAGTGTGAGTAGTGGAGGTGACGCAATTGGAGACTACTAGCTCGTGATAATATATACTGACGAATCTATTGGGTGTGAACTGATAATATATTCTGATGAGACTTTGACTTGTTCAAAAAATTATAGTGATTCTTCAAAACAATCATTATCATATCAATATAATTTTTTCAATGAAGACTTTGACTTGTTGCCTTGAGCCAAACGCCAAAAGATCAATACCGTCTTTCATTTAACGCGTAGAAATAATTGTTTATTGCGTATCAAAGTCATCAAGACTTTGACCTATTTACCTTCTTCTTTTTTTTTGGTTCGGTGACTTGTTTTGCAAAGTCATCAGGAAAGGTTTTTTATCCAATGAACACATTGTATATGTCTTTGGTCTAACCTTCGGCATTTTGTCCCTTTCTTTCGTTTTTGTTACTCCTATATTGCAGAAAAATAAAATCTCATGTATGGAACTCTGTTTATGCAAATCTGTTTGCACAAAAGTAAATTCTTATTTAAGTTCAGCATTAAATGACATGATTGCGGATTGGTTACTATTTAAAGGTTGATACCTTTGCCCAATATTCTACTAGTTGATATAAATAGTAAGATCTATTTAAATTTAGACATTGGAAATTCATTGGAAAAAGTAATGTAGTAATTTTTGTGCTCGTGGTTTCCTAATTCCCAGCAATTTAGATCTACTCATCAGCCAAATTTGGGCACTTCAAAATTCAAACTATAGCAGTGCCCGTGGATGCTACAATGAGTGGATCTCCAGCTATTCAATAACCATAATATTCCAGTCCAGCCAATTACTGCTATTGTTGTTGCCACACCTGTATTGGCATGACAACAACACCGGCGACACCATTGCTTCGGGAATTCCATCCCCCATGCACGTGCGGAGAATTCCCCTTGTCTTCCAATCCCTCCATTGTCCTTTATGTCCTTACAGCGTGTAATTTAAATCCTCAAGATCTTGCAAAACTAGAGGCATGTAGAGATCATATTAAGTGCTAAAAAGCATATGCGTTTTAGTTGGGATGTTTTATGTTATAAGCTTTATTCTAATTAAAGTCCATGCTGAAATGTTTCCAATATCATTTTGCATGACCATCCTAGAAGGGTTGATCCTTATCTATATTGACCTATGTATCTCTAGTCAGTTTTTGAAAAATCAGTTTGTCCAAGTACTTATGCTCTGATGGAGTTAAAATTTGGATCAAAATTTCCATGCTAAAGGTTGGTTTTTTGGTGAACTATTTTACATTTCAGTGCATTTGATACAATAATTAAGGAATAAGCATTGCTAGAATTAGACTAGAAAATGAGAGTATACAAAAAATACACATTCGGAAATTCATTTAGAGGACATTTGTCTGGAATCGATTAAAATCTCATATGACATGACTCCATTAGTGATAATATGGGCTTTAAGTCAAACCCTCATAAATCAATGCTCACCACAAACAAGTGATGAGACGTGCTAGGTTCATTGGACAGAATAAAAATCCTCTGTTACATTTTATATGTTATGAATTGCAATTTGCTACACATAATTTTTTTTTTCCTAATAAAGCAATCAAGTTTATGATAACAAAGAAAATTGAACAATCATAGCTGGTGGAACATAAAATTGAATACTCATAGCGGAACATTGGACTTTCATTCCACTTGATGATCGTTTTTCACATAGCCACTTAGATTTCTTAATGTATCAATGTTATCAGACTTTTTGACTTCTTTTGGTTAACAATTTACGTAGGATCATTGAAAGTATTTCATGACAAAGAATTTAATCAAGCGTACATACAAGCATGATCGGTTTAGTTTTGCAAATGCAATAGCTCAAGAATTATAGGAAAGTAATATTAGATTAAAATGTTCATAAGCATCCACAATACAATACACAAAAAAGGATTTTAACGAATTAAGGACACTTTGAAAATATGGAAAATTTGTCTACAATGAGCATACAATTGGGTTCATCAATGACTCAAACGAAATCCAAACCTATGTTAATTCATCACCAAGATCATTAAAACCTAGAGCAAACCACACATAATAATACCTACTATGAAAAAATTTAAAATGAATTTTTATCCTATTCTGTGGGCTCCAAAGATTCTGTCAAAGACATGTTAAATTTATATCCAAGGTTCTAATTCCACTAGTTTGAGCCCAAAAATCCAAATTTTATAAATCTATAGGATCTAACAAAACCATACCAATTTTGGTTACTTTAACTTAACTTTATGATTAAAGAACACATATATACATACCTTAACACAATCTAGTAAATTCAACTTGAAAACAGGTGTTGACAGTTCCTAAAATTCCCAAATAAGTCTCAACAATTCCCGAAAAAACCATTTTGAAAAACTCATGGCAGACAAAGGCTTGATGTCAACATAGACTTGAAATCTCAGTAGTACCCATTGAAGTCACATTTTGTGGGGTTGGTCCTAGCCATCAAGATCACATCATTCCATGGTGAATAATGCAGTTCGTCGGTTAGTTAAGGTTTGAACTACATGGGATCACACAAAAGGAAACATCATTTGTGCTTTCTTTTGCCAATGCATTTGTGCTTTGGAAAACATCAGAAGAAGAGGTTTTTGGCATGGAAAACTGAAAGCATAATTTCATACTCACCAATTCAATGAGTTTCACTCATTATTTGATTTACGTTTCATTCTATTGAACCACATCAACATAGTATTTCGGTTAACTTAAGTCTAATTCGGTTAATTTCAATGCATTTACCTAAGAATTTAGGTTGAGAAATGAGAATACCTATTCTAAATCGAAATTTATTAAAAAATACATATTAAAAAAAGTGATATTATTATTTTTAATTGTTCAATTTAATGATTTGTAGTATTATCTTTCTTTATTCCCCCTCCCCCGTTTAGCTGATATTATTATTTTAGTTTTTGAGTGAGTTACACAATTTTAGTGTTTTGAAAAGATATAATTTGAATTTGAAGACCAATTGAGGATAAAATTGTCTAAGATATTAGGGAGAGGCAATGAATTGATGAAAGAGTAATAAAGAAAAAGAAAAGTGTGGAAGGAGTTCTTTCTAAATTAAAGTAGATGAATGTGTAAAGGCAAAGCATATGAAAATTTAAAATTATCTAAGATATTATTAGAAAATTTTTTTTTTTGTCAAAGATGATGTGTAAATTCAATTGGTTAATATATTTAATATTATAAATAAAACTAGGGGAACAAATCAATAAAGAAAATAATGATGTGGCTGGTGATATAGCTTAAAAGGAGCGTAGTATTTATTGTTATTACGTTCCTGTTGAGCCTCATTAGTATAGCATTTCGTTCCATTCAGTCCATTTTAGTACATTTATTTAAAAATGGGTAAAGACAGGTTTGGGTCAAGAATACCTATTCTAAATTCAAATATATTAAAAAATTATATAAATGACAACATTTAATAATATTATTTTTAATTGTTTAATTTAATGTTTTGTGATATTATCTTTCTTTATATTATTCCACCCTTAGCTAATATTAGTATTTTAATGTTTGAATAAATTACATATGTAAGGATTGGATTTGGCAGCTCAAGCCCGCTTAGAAGAGTAGTGCCCTGCGACTATACCCAAGCCTAAACAATAGAACTATTTTGTATAGAGGTGGGAAGACAATTTCAGTATCGTTGCAAGCTAAACCTAAGACCATTGAAGTGGTTCTTGGATAAGGGAGCATAAACCGAATAGTTGTTGATAAAAAAAGTCCTCCTTGGTCACTTCCGAGAAAGAGTTCTTATAGAAGTCTTGCTCTTGTTTTTATTAAGCTATACACTGTTTAGTGTTCACTTTTCTATTTTTCTCTCTCTTTCTCAAAAAGTTCCCCCCCCCTCTCTGCTGTAGAGCTTCATTCCTCTTATATGTCCTCCTTGACATCCTAGCCCTCCACCTATATGCTTCATAGTTCTTCTCTGGATACTTGTCCCATCAAGATTCTGTTGAAGGTGGTAGAAAGAATTGCTAGCTGTGAAAACACTGTTCAGGTGTCATTTCCTCATTAATGCAGCTGATAAAGTTGTTATAGAGCATTCAATGCCGGGGGGGGGGGGGGGAAGGTATACTCTTTCAAGAAGCTTCCTCCCATCGTACCGATCCCCTCCCACAGCCCCATTCCTCTTCTCGAGTAGACCAAATCCTCGGGTCAAATGTGCTTTTATAAATGGTTCGGTGCATGACACCTTGCGTCTTATTCTTCTCGGTCCTTGTACACCCCAGAACATAATCTTAGTATTTTGATATGATATAATTTGAATTTGAAGTTGATCATAGCACCATAGGTACCAACAATGGTATTTTAGGTACTAGCCCACGGCCAGCAGTTAGGTCCGTTACTTTTGATCCCCTGGGTGCAGCATTATCTAGTCTAGCAAACCAAAGGAAGAGATCTTTCTGGATGAGATAGCGAAATCCGAAGGCAAAATCACCAGAAAGTGATGGCCAAGAAGTGCTGTTGTCTCAGTTGTAGAGTTGCGTTGCCGACGGTAACATTACCATTATTTTGAGCAATTTGGTAGCAGAACTAGTAAGACAACAAAAAAGGCTGTGGATAAGCAAAAGCCATGATTAATTTGATATTGGATTAATCAATAGCCTATATATGACAAGAGAATTACTGAGTTTCTAAGTCAAGTATATACTATATGCAAGTCTTCCTTTTGATTTAATCCAAGTCTTCCTTTTATATTAGTACTCTTCATTTTATTGTGTTAAAAAACACCGCCTAATTAATGATCCACACATTGACACATATATAAACCAGACATATACAAGATAACGGAAGCTGGCACCACATATGACTAACCATATTTTGTATTCACATGCTTGATTGGGTCTTTTCAATACATAAAACTTTTCCAAATCACTAGTTTATTCATTCTCACACTCAAAACATATCTAGTTAGTCAAGTTTTAGCTATAGAGGTCATGGATTAAGCTATTCTACATATGAAAATCAATGTCCCTAAGAACCAATGAATAGTGTAGACCACAACTTTGGTGGTCTAGAACTTATATATTAGTGGTTAGTTTACGAGAAACAGTTAAATAATAGAGCAAATTATAACATATCTACTTGTGGTTTGGCCAAAATTTAAGTTGTCTATCTGTGATTTAAAAATTTGACATTTTACTCACCTGTTGTTTGGCTGAAATTTAAGTTGTCTACCTGTGGTTTGAAATCTCATGATACAAGTGTTCAGCACTTCAACTAGATTTTTTTTTTTTTAAAAATCTCATTTGACCTTGTATTTTTATGGTTTTTGTGTTTTTGGAGAAGAGAAATATAAAATGAAGCAAAATTATATATTTAGTCATGTTTTTAACAATGGTAGGTTAAGGAAATCTAACTGAACTAACCTTAGGTGGGTAAACTATCAAATTTCAAATGACAAGTAGACAATTTTAATTTTGGTCAAATTAGAGGTGGGTATGTTATAATTTGCCCTAATAATATATAATATAAAACAAAACAGGCCAAGGATATTCAAACTAAGAAAACTTAGCATATGTATCCGATACACGTAATATTACCTCTGTTCAAACCAGCGTTATTAGAACTCTAGAACCTTGGATATAAATTTAATAGGTCTTGACAGAATATCTGGAGCCCGTAGGCATGAATAATGTCATATTACATGGGAAACTACTTTTCAAAGTCGAAGTACACGTCTTCCTTTGATTATTATTATTTTTATTTTCAATCTAAAGTAGTCCAACCATGCATGCTCCGAGCAAATTGATGTCTTTGTCGCAGCGGCAAAGTGTAGGAAGCAGCATCGCTGAGTTAATCTGAGAGTGAAACATAAGTAAGATATAGGAAGTACGGACATAGACACTAGTACAAGTATAACACAATGACATAAGTAATTTTTGAAAAATTATAACATAACATAGCCGGTATATCACCAATACAAAACAGGTACGACACTCTTAATGAAGTTTTCATGCTTTCTAAAGTAGGCCTAATAAGCGGTTCAAGACTTTTCTGGCCGTTATAACTGTGACTGGGTTTTGTAACAGTGTTTTGGAAGAATATTGTATTGTCATAACATAGAATCGACTCTCATCATACCAGCTGAGGGCTAGGAGTTGCAGAACTGGTTGTGAGTAGACGATATAGAGGGCCAAAATGGCCAAATACCACTTTTTAAAAAAAAAAAAATATTTTGCAATCTACCAATGTTTCTAAAATATGTAGGGATCTACTACTAATTGGAAACTTGAGTTTGGGGAACTCGAGTTTCATAAAAAATAGCACTGCAAATTTGAAGACTATTTTTTCAAAGAAATCGAGTTTCAAGAACTCGAGTTACATGGCAAACTCGAGATTCCAAAATGCGGTAGATTGCAAAATATTTCGCAAACAATGGTAGATCCGTACATATTTTTCCAAATAGTGGTATATGACCATTTTAGCCAGATATAGATCCATAATACACTTGACAGTCAACACCAGTCAATATGTAAGGCAGAGCCTTATGTGTGATATGATCATTAATTCTTAGGCCACTAGTTCAACATCCAGTTCTAAATAATCTAGTATGAAAGAAATATATATATATATATATATATATATATATATGGATGTTGGATTTAATAACTTGTTATAAAATTTATATTTTGAAAATTCCACCGTTGAATTACATATTCTATATGTTCTAAATATTTATGCTAATTTTCGTGACAATTGAATGTTATTTACCATTTAATCCATAAATTCATCTTTTATGCATTATTTTTAACTACAAAAATTTAAATTTAAACAATTGATTGATGACATAGCTATTACTCTTTGATCTTCTTAAAATTTTGCAAGTATAGAGAATATACAAATGTAATGTAATCTCACAGTAGATTTATCAAAATTTGCATCCAATTAAAAATATTTAATGGTGTAATATTGCTTAAAGTTATACTAGGTTTAGCTTGAATCCAACCATATATATATAGATTGGTTCAAGTTACACTTGGTGTAACTCTAAAGAAGTTACATATTTTTTAGACCATTGATTTCTATGAGATTTAATGGTTAAAATTAGTCAACTACCACATCAGCAAAATTTATTTCAGGGTATTTTTATTACAAACATTGATTTCTCTCTTCTTATGAAGGGGTAGGCAAGCCGGAGTATTGGTGCCATCATCTGAAACTTTTCATGAAGATTTACTATTTCTAATGTTGAATAGTTGTCATTCAAGAGTTTGAAAGATCTGATTTGGATGTCAAAAATCTAAGTAGTGGGTTAATGAATAAGCAAGCAAATTATTGATGATTTCCAGATTTTACAATTAGGGTAATGTAACCACAATCTGCTGCTCTGTTTATGTAGTATTTCCTTCCACAATTTATGCTATAAAAGAAACTACAACTCCTACTTTTGTTGGTCTTGACAAAATATATTTCCCCTCTATTTTGTTGAAATTAAATGCTTTTAAATTTATCACCGCAAGACAAAATATATTTTGCCTTTATTTGTTAAATATGCAAGTTAATCAACGAGGTAAAATAAAAATTAGAATACTTGAAAATTGAAGTGGATGAGGTCTACATACAATTACAACTTTGAGAAGGATGGAAAAATTATGCCCAGTGAACTGCATACACATACTGCGTGTATTGTCAAAAAAATTTCTCATTTTGACAGCATGAATAAATAAATAAGGAGAGATAAATCAATGGTTATAATAAATAAGATCAGAGAAAAAAAAAAAAAACCCTAAAATAAATTTTGCTAATACAGTAGTTGACTATTTTTAACCATTAGATCTCGTAGAAATTAATGTACATGACGAATGCATGATAATCAAAGTCAAAACATGATACCTATACAAAGTTGATCCTAGGTCAAACTAGAAATATGAGATAATAATTATGAAAAACGGTTAAAAACTAGGCGTATTATGAATTTCACCTATTAGCGCAAACACATGGTGTGCATGAACATCAATGGGTGTGCATGAACAACAATATGCATGAAGTTCAGCCCACATACATCATCTAGAAACAACCTAGACAATTTGAAACCTGACCCATGAATTAAAAGTGTAACTTGAAGCCTAAAAATGCATGATTGAAGAAATCCCCAACTTTTAGAAACCCTAGACTAGGAAAGTAAAGAAATTTAAACAATGGAGAGCAAAGAACTCCTTAAAAACTGGGATATTTGAATGTGAGTCGTTGTCAAATGGTCCTCTGTGATGTTCAAAGTTTGCATTTTGAGTCAATTGTTCCATCGATATGTTTAGGCCTGACCAATAGAAAATAATTTCTGGGTTCAATCCTCAGAGTTACTGGATTTTCTAGTTGCAGAATGGATTTCAAAATGTTAGAGAAGGGTCTAAAGGTCTAAGAATAATTCAAGTCTAAGGCTGGCCTTGAATTCCCATGTAGCAGGTTCTTAGGTAGCCCACAATGGCCACATATTATAGCTTTCCATGCTACTAGCGGTGGTTCGGTTTGGTGATGGTGATGATGCCAAGAATAATAGTTGCGGTGTGGTCAAATTATGTGATTAAATGATTAAATTTATCATTTTTCAATAATTAAACTTTTAGGAGAATTAAATTTTAACATGATATTAGAGTAGGAAGTCTTAACTATCAGGAAAATTTTGGGAATTGTCACTAAGGTGAATCAAACCCATTATAATTTTTTTTTTTTTTTTTTATGGGAATCAAACCCATTATAATTAATCATGCTTTGTATGGTTGGTCCTAACTATCAAGATCTCATCATTCTATAGTGAATGATGCAGTTTGTCAATTAAAAATTTTAACCATATGAGTTTTGGAAAGCATCTTAAAAATGGATTTTTGGCATGGAAAACTATAGAAGCATAATTGATTTGTTTTTTAACATCGGTGCATTGAGTTTTGATCCTCTAAACCAAGTATGTGACCAAAATAAATTTCTTGGACAATTTCTGCCAAGCCCACAAAAAATTATTTGCAATATATTCGAACAACCCAATTGTAACAATTATTGAGAGAAATTATTATTATAAAAACAAACTTAACTGTAAACAACAAGTAAGGTTTACAAAGTGATTGAAAATCTTCCTTAATGAAGTGATAAATACATGATTAACTAGTCTTACTATAAGGGTAGGGACATGGTGGAATCTGGACTTCAACAATACCCTCAAGCATCTGCGTAACCCTCCTCATGGTAGGTCTAAGAGATGGGTCTTCTTGAATACACCAAATGGCAACCATCATGAACCTCTCTAGCTTCCTTCTATCATCCAATGCTTCCACATCATATTCAACAAGAGAATCTAGTCTTCTTCCTTCTTGATAGCAGTCATAAGCCCAATCAGTCAAAATTGCTTTCTCTTCCCCAATTGACTCCATATCTACGCTTCTTCGGCAGAAAATTATCTCTAGTAGCATGACACCAAAGCTATAAACGTCCACTTTGGCTGTGATTGGAAAATTCCTAAACCATTCGGGTGCAACATACCCTTTTGTTCCTCTTATGTTAGTAAGAGTTTTACTTAGGTCCATGATCAAACGTTTTGCCAATCCAAAATCAGAAATTCGAGCATTGTAGTAGTCATCAAGAAATATGTTCTGAGGCTTTATATCAAAATGGATAATCTGAGTACTGCACTCTTCAAGTAAGTACAAGAGTCCTCTTGCAATCCCCACTACAATTTGTATTTCTTAGATTCCAACTGGGTTTTAAGTCTCCAAAAAGCAAACTTGCCAAAGTGCCATTGCTCAAGAACTCATACTAGCAATCGATGTAGTCCTTCATCACAAAACCCAAGTAGTCGAACCAGATTCTTTGATGTGTTTGACCAATTACAATTACTTCAGTCTTAAACTCTTTCTCGCTCTCTTGAAACAACTATTTAACTTTTTGACTGCCACGAGGACATTAGAACTCATTTGCATTGCTCCTTTGTAAACAACGCCGAAAGCTCCTCTTCCCAATTCTTCCTTGAACCCATCTGTAGCTTCTACAAGTTCCTTGTAAGTAAAACACTGCAAATTCATCTCCACAACATTAAAATTTATTCTCGATCTTTTGAGCTTCTTATTGTAAAGGAAGAAAGCACCTATACAAATTGCAACAATTAGAATAATGTTAAAAAACACAGAGCCACCGAGAAGCATTGACCACATGAAGATCAATTTGTCCTGATTCTTATTTGCTTCTGGATTTGGTAAGCCGCCATCCGGAAGTGTGATGGAATTGTTGTTTCTGATTTTTATAAAAGCCTTCCCGCCATTAAGGTTGCTGTCCATTTTCCCATTTGAGAGAGGCAGCTTCTTCTTCCAACAGCTATCACCTAATCTGAAAATTGCAACAGCACACATACAGTCTTTCATACAAGACGTTTTGCATTGATCTTCTGTACAAGGCTTCAGAAACTCGTAGTCTGAGTTTGGCCAATCTGTATTTATTGGCACTTCAAAAGAATAAAGATCTTTTCCAGGACTTAGCTTGTCTTCTTCACAGCCTTGTATGAAGTCCGGAATGCAGCTGCCATACTGGTCATTTGGATCAAGTAAGGAGTATCCGTTGGGGCATGTACACATCGGCCTTTAATCTGGTTTGAGGGTACATATACTATTATAACCGCGAGTGCCACTACCTGTGCGTACATTACTGGAAACACAAATATTATCTGGCAAAGACCATATCACAGTCCAGCTTACATTGGCGTTAGAAGTCTTTGGGTGAGAACATTGGGTGAAAACTCCATCAAAGTTGAGAGTGGCTCTATAATAGCAATCAGCAGTTGAGCCTACCGTTGCCTGACTTAGAGGAAATGTTTGGCTGTTATTTTTCAAGATGTAAATGTAGCCTGACTCATTGAAGACCAGTTGTTAACCAGGACTTGATGCACTAGAATCACCAGCAGTATAATAAGCATCATTAGCATTATCAGTGGGCAAGTTTATGGTATTGAGCAAAAGATTATCAATGAATAGTAGCTGGAACCTGCCTTTGGAAAAGTTGGTCTCCGATTGTTGAGAAGAAAGCACCCCTCCCCTTTCCAAAATTTGTGTAGGCAGCAATGTATCCCGGGGATTCTTGAAGCTCTCCCATAACTTACTAAAGTTGCTATCTTCAAGCACAAAGTTGCCTGTATTGTTCATAACACCATAGAGAGTACCAGAGGTATTTTTGCCCTTAACTCATCGCTTTGAGGGCCAGTAAGTACTAGCCCACGATCAGTAATTAGCTCCACTTTTGATCCCCTCAGTGCAGGATAATCCACATTAGCATACCAAACTATGGTTTTGTCTGGAATTTTAGCAAACCAAATGGAAAACAGGAAGAGATCACTTTGGCTGAGTGGGCTAAATCCAAAGGCATAATCACCAGAAGGTGATAGCCATGAAGTGGTGTTGTCAGTTGCAATGAGAGATTCTCCAACGCTAACATAACCACTATTATTTTGAGCAACAACACAAATTGGTAGCACAATTAGTAAGAAAACAAAAGGAGGAGGATGAAAAAAAGCCATGATTAACGTGATATTGGACTCATGAATGCAACCACTAAATGGACTGTTGTTTAATAGCCTATGACAAGAGAAACTACATTTTTAACTCAAGTACAAGTTTTCCTTTGATTTAGTCCAAGCTTGCGCTTGTCTTGAAGGAAAACTGATATTAAATTTTCATTTTATTGTGTACACAAACACAGACTAAGATCCACACATATAAACCATACAAAAAAGTACAATACAAAGGAAGCCGGCACCATATGTAATGAACAAAATATATATTTTTTATCCACCTGTTTGATTGAGTCTTTTTTTTTTTTTTTTTGATGAAAGTCTTTGTAATACATATAGCATTTCAAATTACATGTTTGTTCATTTGCAGAGTCAAAACAGATCCAGTTCGTTAGATTTTGTGCTAGAAGTCATGGATTCAGCTCTTTTTCCTGTTTTGTTTAATACCCATTTCACTACAGATAACTGATAAGTAGTTTTATTACACCAAACTGACCTATCTGACGTAGGATTTGGTATTAAATGAAAACCAATTAACCTGATTCAAATCTAGCAAGAAACACGCTTTGCAATTAAATGGGTATATTCCAAATTTAAAATTAAAATTAAGAATTAAAAAAAAATGACAAATTACAACTTACCTACTTATGATTTGACCAAAATTTTAGTTGCCAGCATATTGTTTGAAATTTAATATTTTACCTACTTAAAATTTGACCAAAATTTAAGTTTCTTACTTGTTGTTTGAAATCTCATGATGCAAGTGTTCTGCTAGATTCTTTTTCATCTTATTTGATCTTATATATATATTTTTTTATGTTTTTTGTGTTTTTGGAGAAAAGATATATAAAAGTGGAAAAAAAATTACATATTTAACCCTGCTTTTAATAGAGGTGAGTTACGAAATTCTAACTGAGCTAACTTTAGGTGGGTAAAGTGTCAAATTTCAAATCATAAGTAGACAACTTAAATTTCAACCAAACTACAGGTGAGTAAGTTGTAACTTGCTCAAAAAAAAAAAACAAAAAAAAACAAAACACTTGTGGCATTTTACCTCTTGTTTTCTAAATACACTCCTGCCAAGTGCCAACCAAACGAGAGTCAAACCTCCCATCTCAAATTCAACAACAACACAGAGCCACCGTACATGGTTGCCAACAGCTTCACGACAGTGCCATATATCAATAGTCCACGTAAACACCGGATTTGGATCCTCTCCATTTCAAAGAGAAATGGAGAGTGTCCAATTAAGGGACAGGATGCATCTAAAATAAATCAAGGGTGTAAAAACTGCCACGTCAATTAAAATTTAAAGCACTTAACTCTGAAAAGCTCAACTGTTGTTAAACAAAAGGGTTAACTCAGCAAACCCATCTTATTCTTATCTGAGATTCGAATATATCAAAATCACTCTTGCTCTCTCTCAATCTCTCTTCTCCATCGCCATCTCGCTCAACCTTGCCGTCGCCACCGCCACAACCACCAACGTATGCCATGAAGGAAAAATTCTAGTTTTGCATCTCATGCAAAACCCACAGCGAAAGCGACGAACTAGGATCTATTTCATTCATGATTGATAACGTACACTACATAAATTTCAGAATTTAAGAACAAGATAGCGTACCTTGGTGTGGAGAAATTCAAAACAAAGATTAGAAGCACTTGGGAACACTTTTAATCTTCACTCCAATTCCACTTTACGCCCAAGATGTGTGGTCTCTCAATCAGTTTTTCAAAGGGAGAATGAAAGTGTGTCTCACACTCTCTCACACACCGTTTCTTTTTCTTTTCTAATCTCTTCTGATAAAAATTCTGTATGTTACTCCCTTTATAACTAACTGATTATCTAATTGGGCTGGCCTATTGGGCCTTTTCAATTGGGCTTTAGTGTGTGGCTTGGAGTGGGACCAAAAGGGACCAATAAGACACTAGCTCCAATGGGCCTTGGGCTTTTCCGTCAACTCTTGACAAGTCCAAAGTTACCATTAATTATATTTAATACCACTATATAAATATAATTGCACTCTAGGCCTTATTAATAAATTATATCCCAAGACTTTATTATACACGTAACCCCTTCATAAAATATTCGTAGTAACACAAAGTCATAAATATAGACTGCCACTTTGTAAATTACTACATCTTGTCCTTAAGTACCCGGTTTAATTCTTTAAAGTTATTCATTATATATTTATGAAATCCAATTTCATAAATATATATACTTTAGTAATTTCTTACTAAAGTGGTTAGGCCTAACTCTCTGAATAACTGAAACCATTAAACTTATCTCAAGAGAATATTTTATATCTCCATCAAGAGACTATGAATTCCATCTTGAGAATATATGTTCCATCAACACTAAATGTGGCTGCCCAACATACTGAGGTTTTGGCCGTCACTTCAGGTCTCACTCCTGATATATCAAAGCAACCTACACTTCATGATCAGGTCCATTATTCTCTCAGGATTAAGAGTTCATGCAAATAGAAGTCGTGAGATTTATTATTCATTTGACAGTCGTTAGGAAAATAATAAATCTCACAGCGGTCCTGTTCAATATATTTTAACTCTTAAAACATATTAACATATCAACTAGAAGTTTCCACTTCCATGATCAAGACAAATCATCTTAGTTGACACGTTATAGTATTCGCAGATGAAATGCCCAATTTCATCACCGACTACGAACTATAAATTTTGAGTTTACAAAGAACTTGTGATTTACATCTTCTGTGACTTTTCACATAAATCACATACAATGCATCTCATGGACTATATGATAATGTCCCATATTCATGTTACCATTATTTTAGATAATAATAAAATAACTTTATTAATCACAATATTAAGTCATACATCATGTCATACATAATGTCATACATAATATCATACATAGCATCATACAATAGGATTTAAGGGCACTAATCCTAACATGCCAAGCCACCGTTGTTTCTTCGACCACGTCTCACACCAGCCTAACATCACCGAACCCACTGCTCGGTAAATTTTCTCAATCTTATTTCTTCTTAATATGCTCTGTTTGGTTGCTTGGGAAAACAAAGGAAGATAAATTAGTATACTGCTATTTTTTTTTATTGATTTCTTCATGTTGAGTTTGGTTTCTACTCTCTAAGTGTTTTTTTTTTTTTTTGGGTTTTGAGCTTTGGGATTGTTTGAAAACAAAACAGTTGGTGGGTGTTTAAGCTTTGCAGGGTTTATGGTTTGTTTTGATCTAAATCTGTTCCAAAAGGTATGAGATTTTTGGGTTGTTTTGATACCACACCCAAGTTTCTTGAGACTATGATGAAAAATCTAAAAAATGAAAACAACAAGCAAAGCTAATATTGGAAGGGCGTGGGAGGAAATAGAATTAATGATCAAAATACAAGCTTGCTGTTTTACTTAATCATAATTATTCACTCGATTAATTTTTAATTGTTCACTCTATTATGAAAGGTTTTAGGGAATGTATTGTGTTTTTAATTGTTCACTCTATTATGAAAGGTTTTAGGGAATGTATTGTGACTGTTTCTTTGTTTCCTTGTCATGCTACTGATTGCAGAATTGGGTATGTGTAAATTTTCCTTTGTAGGAATGAAATGCACATAATTATATTTTGATGATGAACTGCTAAAGAAAACATTCAGCCTATGGCTAGATTTATGTTTATTGGTTGTTGGCTGTTGATATACACTAGCTTTTTAGGGTGAGGCAAATGAATTTTTTATTTTCAAAAATCTGAGTTGTTGGGATTCTTGAAATCCCTTTTGTGGTTGGTATTTGAAGCTCTTATAGGAAAATGTTTGACAATTTTTATTTGGTAAGCATGCATGAGTGCACTAATTCACCTTATAAAAAGCTTACAGCCTTGTTTGTTATTGTAAGATCAATCACATTGGCTTGAGGATGCGTAGACTAAATGTATGATACTGTGAATGTTCAATTTTGGCTTTTAATCAGTTGTTAATTATTTTTATTCTTCTTTCCCCTCTCCCCAATCCCACGAAAAACATAATGTTGATTGCGAGTATTCATCAAAATACAAGCTTAGTGTTTTACTTCTTTTTTTTATAGGTACAAGCTTAGTGTTTTACTTAAATCATAATAGTTAAACCTGTTGGAAAATAGAGAAGTTTACAATATGAATGATTGGCATTTGTTGGATATTGCCTGTAGGTTTCATCAATCCCTGCTTGGTATACTTTCCTGCATTATTTTGAATCATCAGTAACTTGAGGGGAAAGACTCTCAAAGTGCAAGGTACTCTAGGCGATTGCATTTCATATGTTGAGAAACCTAGGATTCTAGAGCTTTGGTACAAAAAACTTAATAATGAAGAGACTTCATACCGGGGCAAGCTGTATAACACAAGACAAGTTAAAGTGATCAAGCTAAGACTAAAAATTGCAGACTGTGGGGGGGTATGGTCAAGAAGCAAGAGACACGCCGAGTGTGGAAGTGCCTGACATTATTATCAAAGTGTTTATTTCAATAGAACTCTTGTTATTATGGCTTTTGTAATCAAAATTTACATTTTAATAAAATTTGTTCTATTTTGGATCAAATTTTGATTGTAATGGACCATCAATTATTTAACTTGAAGCAATTTACTTTATTGTTGATGATGCCTTATGAATTCATAGTGATGTGAACGTTACATATTCCTTTGGTTTATGGTTTCTTTAAAACAACACAAAAATAGGAAAATATGTTATACACAAGTACACACCAATTGCAATGATTTAAGAGCTTTGAATATTAATGTAAAAGGGTGATTTAATAGCTTTGAATGTTAATGTAAAAGTGCATCAGCACTGTTATACACAAGTAAGTACTGCTAAAAATATGTACATATGAAAACCAACCTATTTAAGTATCTTTAAAAGCCAACTACAAAAACTATCCAAAAACTTGATACAAAATATGCAAATAATAGTCCAAGACTCCAAGTTGTCCTACAAGCTAGAATATATCAAATGTGAATCTTTACTAAAATTGAATTTTAAAGTTGCTCAGTTCAAGATACATTTTGTCTTCAACGAGGCATGGAATACTTCAAAACCTTTTCTTGATAACGAGCAAAATTTGGTACATGAAACTTTGCATAACAAAGCTTGCACTTGACTTCATGAATAACGCTTATACCCTTCTCTTCAAACCTTTTTATAGTTGGGCTACTAGGCTGCTTCAAGTCTTCAACTCATTTTCTATAAAAATAAAAATCATATGCATTATGTACATCAGAAAAAGAAAAAAACAATAAAATTTCTTAATAATCCATACCATCAAATTAAAAGTTCTACACATATTGCAAATACACCATGACAAACTGAAAGTGGTCCACATACTCAGACATGAAAATGGACCAAAATAAGAACAAAAGCGCTATCTCCTTTTAAATATACCTTCTAGTGGAAAGGAAACTAGATAAGAAGCCAAACAAAATTCCAAGCGCTTCTGTTTCAAAAGAACATGAATTCAAAGAGAGAATAGAATAATGTTCATCCACTCATTAGACTCCAAAGCAAGACAAGAAACTGCATTCAAAAGCTATTTAATAATAGATATTTTGATGATAAATATTTATGCTTTTATATGCAGTAAGCCAAATGTTCAATGCTTTAAACCCCTTCACACAAGCATTTTGACATATCAACCCAAAGGCCATTTAAAATCCAAGCACTAGTTAACTAAGGGATATGATACAATGTAAATGTATGATTCAAGCACGCCAAGATGCAAAACCAACAAATAAAAAAAAAACAACATATATTATGGAGATTCATAGGCCTGTTGTCCACTTTAATAAATTCTCTAAAATAATCATATCCTTTAGTTAAATTAGTTTTCCTGATAAAGAATAAAAAATGGTTTAAAATGTATTTTACTATGTTCCGAATTAACTCGCAAATACAGCTTCTCACCAAGATTCAATCAGCCACTTTCTTTTCATTTGTACGCCACTTCATTTCTCCTAGCTCTTCCCTTTCAATTAGACAATTTCTTACAAATTTCAATCAATCCCCAAGCTCAAAACCAACAAAAAAAAAAAAAAACACAGAAAAGAGATCAAAATCTGCATGAAGAAATCAATAAAAAATAGCCGTATAATAATTTATTTTCCTTCTTTTTCCAAGCAACCAAACAGAGCTTATCAATAAGAAATAAGAGACAGAGAGAGAAAACTAACTGGGCAGTGGGTTCGGCAATGTTGGGCTGGTGTGAGACGTAGCCAGCGCAATAACGGTGGCTTGGCACGTTGGTGGTTGTGGCAGCGGCGACGGCAAGGTTGAGCGAGACGGTGATGGAGAAGAGAGATTGAGAGAGAGCAAGAGTGATTTTGATATATTCGAATCTTAGATAAGAATAAGATGGGTTTTCTGAGTTAACCCTTTTGTTTAACCACAGTTGAGCTTTCTAGAGTTAAATGCTTTAAATTTTAATTGACGTGGCAGTTTTTACACCCTTGATTTATTTTAGATGCATCATGTCCCTTAACTGGACACTCTCCATTTCTCTTTGAAATGGAGAGGATCTGGATTCGTAAACACCATGCATGCAAGCTCAAATCTCTGTCATTTCCTAGTTATTATCTCCCATAAACGACTCTATACAAAATATAAATTCTTTGTATCACATTTTGTGTTTCATTTTATATTCCAACAATCACAAGTTATCATGTGTTTATTTTTTTTCCATTTTAAACTTTGGCTATTTTATAAGAAAAGTTAAATAAATACGTACAACATAAAATGAAATACAAAAAATAATACAAAAGATTTGTATTCTCGCATACAACTCCATGTGCAAGCGAGGAAATTAACAACTTTTTTAAAAAAACATTATTATTGTTCCACATGCTGCTATCATATCCAAGTGCCTCCATGCTCGTTAGAGCATTTGCATCAGTTCATGCAAAATTTTTGTAAATTTACACATCCAAAACTTACTTTTTCTATTTTACACACCTATTTTTACAAAACACCCACATCAGTTTATTTATTCTACACATTTATTCAATAAAATATTCAATTTTTTCTTCATTCTCATCTCTCTCACAGAACCAAGACATCCCACACAGCCAGCATCAAACAACAAGATCGAACCCACATATCAAACAACGAGATCGACGGTGAAGCACTATGATGGATTGAACCCATTAATCGATGGTGAAGCACTGTGAAGCTTGACAGAGAGATTGAACCCATTGATCAAACAACGAGATCGACGGTGAAGTTGGTAGCGAAACTGGGCGAACGGTGAAGCACTGTGATGGATCAACGGTGAAGCTAGCGGCAAAAGCTAGGCCAACGGCGTAGCACTGTGACTGTTCTGCCAAAATGTGTAAAATGAAGGAGTTTTTGTATTATAGAAGAGTATCCACCAACTGATGTGGATGCTCTTAGGCACTCACACAACTATTCAGCCATCCATGATGTCATGAGACCATGTGTCATGGTCAAGCCACATTAACCCTATCATCCACATCACCATCCCTTCAACGTTACTACCATGTCAACAGTATCTTCCACGTTCGAAATGACGCCATTTATTGGATTGACTCAGCCTTGACCTAAGCCGATATGATCCAAATCCAACCCATTGAACCGATCCATGACCCTTTGATTGTTGTTAATTTTGACTAGAGTTGTCATGTCATTTCCCAATTTTTGTATAAATTCTAATTTTGGAGTCCGTTTTCCATTATGAAGAAAATCACTCATATTGAACAATTTCTCATGCATTTTTATTTATTTTGGGTTATTGTCAGGGGTAGACCTAGGATTTCAAGCTAGGAAGGTCGAGGTGTAAGAAAAAAAAAAATCAAATAGGTATCCATATAGTGCTAACAAAATATCAACCAAGATAAATACAAAAAATCATTGTTTCTTAATATATTAAGATGTAATCATCTATCAACAAAGACAAAATAATACAAAATAATATATTTTTTTCTTAAGAACATTAACTGTTACAATATACATATATATATATATATATATATATATATATATATATATATATATATATATATATATATTACAAACCAAAACTTAGTTTTGCTACTTTAATATAGCATTTGAAATGTCTCATACAGTAGTATTTTTTATATTTGATGTTCTAAATATTAAATATTTATTATTTAGAACACATGATGCTAGTACTCTAATATTGGGCTAATTAGGATTTTTTATTTTTTATTTTTTATTTTAAAGTTTTATTTTTGTTAAGTTTTTGTGTTTGATAGTTGCTAATTGGGCTAGGCTAATAAAAAAGGAGGGGCTCTAAGTTTTTGAAAGAGAGAAGTACAGCTTTCGAAATAAAAAATATATATATAACCCATAAAATTTTTCTCTTATTTTTTCTTTGGGCCAAGGGGCCCAAATTTTTTTTTTCCTTTTTTTTCTTAGGGCCGGGGGGCTCAGGCCCCCCCTTAGGTCCGTCCCTGGTTATTGTATATGTGAAATTCAATAACTCACTCTCAAATTCATTAATAGACATTGTGCCCAATTCATCATTGATCCATCCAATCCGGTCATTTAAGGCATTTTCCAGGGATCTTCACAAGCTCATATTCCAAACTCAAGGCATCATTAAACCTCTGCCTTGAGTTTGAGGGGGGAGTGTTAAAGATATTGTGCTTCATTAAAATAATGTCATCTCATTCCTCCATCAACCACATACACAAGAAAATGAGCAGAACTAAACTGAAGAACCAATAGAGCTACATTTTTAAACTTTTGAGGACTCAAAAGCACCAAAAGCACTCAAGGTGTAAACATTAGGAACCAACATTATATTTTAGCCTAACTATAATGTTTACTCTGGGGCCTATAAACAGGGCACCCAATTACATGAAATAAAGAATCAAATCATAATTCATAATTAAGATAGTAATCAAATAGCTGGTTCCCACCTCAAACGTAGCTACAAGCATAATATCACGTCTGAATATGTCATCATTTGTTTAGTGATATCTTTCCATCTTAATTATTTCATAAAACAATTAAATTGCAAAGAAAAGAAACCACAACCAAACCCTCGGATCAGTTGCTAATCCAAACTCTGTATGTGAAGAAAACTCATGCATAAAGAACTGTGTTCCTCCTAACTCTCTGTATATGAAGACAACTTGAGCATACAGTAGTTTGATCTTCATCTAGAGGCTATAACTCTGTAATTTACAGAGATTGGCAATTGCAGTTTCAAAACAGTTGAATGAAAAATATGATTGCTAACTAAGAAAGATGGAAAAAGTACACCAATGTAAGAAGGTGCACAATGCAATTATGCTAACCAACCTTCACTCACCTCCATCTCCTTTGCTCCTCCTCTTCATCCACTGGAGTATACAATGCTAGTCGTTGCTTTGAGTTGCTCAACCTGAAGTTTAGCAATACTTGTTCATTATGAAGTGCCCTAAAAGCCACCAGAACAAGAGTCCTCAGGATAGAAATATTAGGTCCACCAAAAGCTGCCAAATCTTTTCATCTTTACTTCTTCAGCTTTTCCAAACAATACATTGGGAATATAGACTCTCATATCCTTCTCAGTCAATGGGAAATCATAAGGGCAAATCATGACAAATGGGACCATACCCTTTGCAGGGTAGTTAGCAAAATGAAAGCTAACAGGTTTCCCCACTCCAAAACATCAGAACTCATTCCTGATTGTGTACCTACTAGAGGAGTATCGAGCAGCTTCCAAAATCCGCCTGAGCCTTTCTCAACACCTTGCATACCTTGTGATCAGATATGCGTTCTGCGCATCAACTCTTGTCTATCCAGGAATGTAATGATAGTACGTTGGAGAGTATATTGCGCCTGGCTAGAAGGCTATGACAGTACCAACATCTGCTTCACAAGCTAATTATAAACCTTGACTGGCTTCCTTGTGGGGTATATGAGATGGCTTGATATCAAGCTTGTAACATTGAGGTCCTTTTAGAGAGTTCAGCACAATTCAATGGTCTTGTTACAGGAACAAGTGTGCTCGAAAATCATTAGTAATTAGTACTTAAATGGGAGAACTGTGATACACACTACACATACACAAGCTCTTAAGTAAATGAGAACCAAATGGTTGGAATTTTGAATAATTAACAGAGACTTCTTCTGTACCTAAACACAAGTTACATACAGAAAACCCAAATAATGCAGATATGGTCAAAACAATATGGCCTGTACATATAATTCTTTCTCTTTTATTCTCTTCACAAATTCATAAGCATAGTCATAAAAATCTATATATTACTAAAAGCTGAAGCGTAGCGTTTAATGCTGCTGCGCTCATGTTAAGCCACGTCAGTGCCTACGTCATTATCTTTTTTCTTTTCATTTTCTTATAATTATTTTTAATATTTTTTTTATTTCATATTTACATTTCTCCAACCTTTCTCCTTCCCTTACCTTTTCATCTTCCCACTACTTCTCCAACCTTTCTTCTTTCCTCACCTTCTCATCTCCCCACTACCCCCTACATTAATATCATTCTTCATATTTTCCTTCATCTTCTTCTATTTTTGTCTCTTCTAATTTAGATCATCTTACTATAAATTTGTCACTATCTCTTTCATTCTATGCATAGTTTACCCTTACAAAAAAAAAAAAAAGTTCTCTCTCTATCTCTCTCTCTCACACACACAATTTTTGGGTGGATTTTTATTTTTTATTTTTCTTGCATCTTCGCTTTAGGTTGATAATTTTTATATTCTTTAATCTATTTTAGGTTAATGAAATTCAGTTTTGTTTTTTTTTAATTGTTGTGTTTTTTTTTCTCTCTTTGCTTGTTAAATATTATCCTATTGCGTTATAAATGATTAAATATAGCATATAAAAATATAATATTATTCTACTACATAGCATGATTTGGATATTTTAATTTGGTAGTTATTGTAATTTGATAGCATGATTTTTATAGTGCTCAATTTAGATGTTAAACTATGAGACTTTAATCATTTTTGTTTATTTTTTAATCATTTTTAGTGGACAAAGTACTCTTAATAATTGTATTATAAGTACTCTATAATGCCATTTATTTAGAGAAAAGCAAAGGTTGGCTAAACAAAAATTATTGGATGAGAAACAAATTTTATCTTTCGCAATTTTACTTTTATTATTATTATTATTATTATTATTATTATTATTATTATAACAATGCATATATAGAAATTTAATTCTTAGATTTTACTAATAATTGTTTATTTAATAATCTAATTTGGGTGGACGAAATTACAATTTCTACAAAGAAAATAACCTTAGTAGATTATAAACAAAAATTTTTTTTCCTAATTGGTCCAATTAATCATAGTTAAGTTTTATTAATTTCTTTAGTTAATTTTTTTCAATGTTTTGGATTGTAGGCAGAAAAAATAAGTTTGAGAAAGTTTGTTTAAAACTAAAAGAATAATTTTCAAATTTTATATTCTTTTTAATGATTCACAAAATGTTATAAATAAATTTAATTTAAAAATAAATATTTTTGTTAACTTGCCTTTTGAATTTATGAGAAAATTTGTATTTTTTCATTTTAGTACAACAAAAATGATTAAATTTATGATTTATGATTGTTTCTATATTACATTTATGATTATTCTTATAATAAATAAAAATATAATTAAAAAATACATTACTCTTTATTAAATTAGTTTAAATTGTATAAAAAAATTTAATAAAACCACTATAAAAATAATTATCATGCGCAATACGCAGGTTCGCAGCTAGTTAAAATAAATTCTAACTTCATTTGTTTTCTACATATAGACTAAAAATGGCATTGCTTAGCTATCTTAATAGCGGCATTAGTAAAAAATCGTTAATTGTTGACAGTTTGATGAAAAACCGTGATCACAACTATAGTTTGAATATGAAGTGCAAATTGGTGAAAATAAAAGAAAATTAATAAAGTTATAGAAACAAATAGAGCAAAATGAGATGTTGTGGACAAGGCTAATTAGATAAGAAAGGATTCCAACTGTAGAGCCACATAGTTTTAGAACAAAATTAGAAATTGCGCAATGATAAAGCGGTATTTATGGAACAGATTCTAAATTTTTGAGACTTCGGTTGACAAATAGATCTGACACAAGTTATAGCAATTGATAGGGTTTTTTTTTTTTAAAGAAAATTGATAGGGTTGGAATCTCTAAGCATCAACTCCTTTTTATTAATATTTGTATAAGTTACATAGCCAGTAAGTTTTGAATTCAAGACCTTATCCTTGATACCATTATTATGGAGGAGGAAGTGTAATTTGAGGTAGAACTCATTGTATAAGTTACATAGCCAGCAAGTTTTGAATTCAAGACCTTATCCTTGATCCCATTATTATGGAGGAGGAAGTGTAATTTGAGGTAGAACTCATTGTTATGGTAAAATCGCTCTAATTAATTTAATTTGTCCATAGCATCTACTCCATAATAGTTACTACTTCAAACATAAGCATGTTTATCAACAAATTTGGGAATTTGAAAATTGTGAAAGAGCGAGGAAATGCTCATTTGCAACATTGAAGTTTTCAAGAAATCCAACAACCAGCGTAGAACTACCTAGCTATGAACAAACACAAAAACATGATTTCAAGAAAGACCTTATAGAAGCTAAACAGACTTACAATAGGCATTCAAAAACTAGTGATTAAATTTAAACACTCCTTGAAGATGTCTTATTTAGAATCAATTTAAGTGTCCCCAAGGCATCTTCCCCTCCCCTCCCCATCACCCAAGGCCACCATCATTCCCTCACTTTGCTGCCCCATTGTAGATTTCTTTTGCTGACACTTCAGTTCAAAAGTGAATGGATGTTGACTTGAACTTTGCTTGAATAACTTAAAAGTTTTCAAATAACTAAATTTGTTTTGAGGAAACTAGTAAAAAAGATCAGGTAATCACCGAAACAGATTAAAGATCACTCCTTCATCGCATGATAATCCCACTACTTCAAATATAGAAAGGATAAGTCACAAGAATATTCAAAGATACTGAACATCTCAAGCCACACTCATGCAACTTCAAACTCATAATGCAACATGGAAAAGGTTTCTGGATTGCCAAACATAATCTTACCAGGATGGTCAATAGATTGGTCATCTTGCCAACAAACCAAGGCCACTCCAGTGAGGAGCAGCTGTTGGTCGTGGAGGCATTCCATGTTCGTCACCTATCCTTTGAGTATCAGGAAGACAAATTAAATCCATGGACATGGATATTTTCTTGGACTTGCTTCTGTTGATCAGCAAGAGAGGCTTTACTAGCCATATCAATGATCTCCACTGCATCTGCCTCATCAGAATTCCTTTCCAAATGTTGGTAGTTGGATGTTTAAGTCTTTATTGAGAAGAATTTAGAGATTAAAGGACAATCGATGAAATTGTACACTGAGTGACAAAGGTAGCATGAATTCATATGAAGCCAAGTGGTAAAGTAGTGAACAAACAAAATACCATCTACACAAATTGTTGTGGAAACAGCACCCCAAGATTCATATTAATAACCATAAATAATAGGCATATACACACAAAGAACACTAGCATTTATGTTTTTTGGCAAACTGCCTACATCCATGGCAACGGTAGAGAAAGTTTTACTTAAAAAAAAAAAAAAAAGGAGATACAAATATTCGTGGTTCGCCAACCTGCTTCTTTTGCTGCCTCTATTACCACCATATATTCTAACTTAGTGTATAGAGCAATTGTATCCTGTAGAATTGATTTCTAGCAGATTGGGTCACCGGCAAACACAAACACAGCCCGTCAAGGACCTTCTACACATAACATCTACATAAATAATCCAAAAACATCCCAATAGGTGATGCTTGCACCTGCCAAATCATAAAATTCCATTTAAGTTAGTGGAACCACATTCAGCAAACATGAAAGGTAAATTCCCAAATAAAGCACAAGAGAGCCCCATGTTTTACAAATATACCACAAGATAAACAAAACAAAAAAGTTATTTCTTTGAATGGTAAATATATGATCATTTAAATTTTATGAGATTGGCAAATAAAAAGGTGGAGTTGGTATTTTTTTCGGCCTAATAGGTTATTTGATACTCAAATATGCAAAACTACCCATGTCACAATTTGAATGATCAATTGACCAGATTATATTGGCATTTAAGGAATTGGGAAAAAAAGGATAGAGTAAGTATATCTTTCTGGCTAATAGATTATTTAACACTCAAATAAGAAAAAGTGACCGTGTCATAGTTTAACACTCATATGTTTGGGATTATAGTGTATTGTTTTTATTTCAAATACCAAAACAAGCTTGCATTACAATAAGCAAAACAATTATGATCAACAAGTACATAAGAAGCACTTAGTCAATATACTTGTTTTGAAACTTAACTTAGCTAAATAAAGGAAAAAGGTAAATAATTAAGCCAATATTTTCTTTTTTCAATAATTGACACCTAAGTACAGTACCTAAGTTTTTTCCTTAATATTTTATTAGTAAATCTCCCCATGGAATTGAAGCTTATACTGCATAAGGTGAGAAAATATGCTATGCATTGTATTAAAAAATAGTAATAATAAAATTAACAATTTTAATTTTATATTTTTAAAACAAAACAAAAACTACACCACATATTTCATGTATTTTTATATGAGAAACAATTCCTCCTGGCATAGTAGCCCTCTGTTTCTATTGAGAATTTCACATGATCTCTCTATTTGTTCTTTCGAATATCTCTAAAAGAAGTTCAATGGTAGCTCAAAGATAATGATATCCTTTAAGATATCCGCATGAACTTTATTTCTAACACAATGTACTAGTTTCAAATAAAGACGAAGGCTAGAGGTATGCCATATTTGTGAAAAAAAATCCAAATGACTATCACATTTAGTTATGAATTAAATTATATATTCAAAATAAGTGATTGCTACATTAACATGAACGAACTAGTATTTAAGGACATATTATTTGAAGCAATACCTTTTAGCTAGATATTGATATCCTTAACTGACTAAGGCGGTCGCTTCATAGCTTTTCCAGTAACCATTTCACCTTTAGTATTGTAGTCACATAAAACCAATCCTTTGTGTCATTGACAAATTTGAAATAAGCATGCCTCCATGTCCTTTTAAAGCATAGACCTCCACAAACTCCGCAAAAGCCAACTGCGAATCCAACTCCCACACCTATATAGAAGCTAGAACTTTCAGAGTCCTCTTTAGTTTTTCCAATTGATGTTCTATTATGAGATTCTCCAATTGGGGGTGTGCAGCTTTTTGGGAGAGGATCACCACACAATTAAGGATTGCCAATATATCTGACAACATCAAAAGACTGAAGTTGGGTGCTTGAAAGAATTCTACCTGAGAAATTGTTATATGACAAGTCCAAGTAATCAAGATATGTCAAATTAAACATACTTGGAGGAATTTCACCTGATAGATGATTTTGTGAGAGATCCATTGACTCTAACTCCTTCATTAGCCCAATGTTTGCTGGTATGTTGCCCATCAGATAAGTTCAAAAATCGTAATTCGAAAAGAACTGATATTTCAATAGGAATTGATCCAAACAAATTGTTACTTGAAAGGTCTATGATCCTCATGAATTTAAGGTTATCTTCATATTGTAGTTCATGTCCTTTTGGAACCAGCATAAGATTCTCAAGGTAAGAGCCATAGTTAAAGTTGTACTCTAAATTGTCAAAATAAAAATCTTGATTAGGGTCAAGCATAACCATGGCATTGATATTTTTAAAGCAACTTGGTATGGGCCATGATAGGCTATTATTTGCAAGATCCAATATTCTAAGAGAAGATATTTGGCATATATTTAGAGGTATATTTCCCTTGAATCCACTAGATCTTAGACGGAGAACTATAAGTTGTGTCAATTTTGTAATCCAGAGTGGTATGGTCCTTGAAAAATTATTATCACCTATATCAATGAGCAATAATTTTGAGCACCATTTCAATGACGAAGGAATATCCCCGTAGATGTTATTATTTTGTAAACTCAATGATTTGAGTTCAACTAAAGACCCCGAGAGAATAAGGAAAATTCTTCCTGATAGATTATTGCTCCCCAAGTTTAAATGGATCAAAGATTGCTAGTACCTCCAACAGTTAGAAAGATCTCCAAGTAAGAAATTTTTTGATACATCTAGAACCTGCAATTTATTTATTTTTATTCATCTTTTGGCTTAAGAAAGTGGAAATAAGTCCAAAAAATGAATTGTTAGCTAGATTGAGCACTTCAACATTTGCAGACAACCTTGGCAATCACCCCTTAAAGTGATTAGTTCTTAGATTCAAAATTGTAGAATTCAACAAAATGTCTGGTACATCTCCTTCTATGTGGTTTTTAGAGAGATCAACCTTCTGAATGTTTGAAATCCAATCCCAAAACCAACTTGGAGCCTTACCTGAAACTCCTGACAAGGGCAATAATAAAACCTGAAGGGATCTTTGTGTATGTAGCCATGTAGGAAAGTTGGGACCTATCTTGTAGTAGCTCATGTCAACATATTCAAGTTGAAAAGGTGGAACCCAATTGGAATTCATGTTAAAGAACAAAGGTGTATAAGAGATATACAATACTTTTAATTTCCCTAATTTGGAGAAATGTGCTTCATCGAGACTGCCTATGAAGAAATTAAGTGAAATAGATACTACCAATAGATTTGAGAGAAGTCCAAGACTCTTTGGAACGGTGCCATTTAACTTAGTTCCATCAAGGAGTAAGATTTACAATTCAGATAAATTCCCAATGGACAAAGGAATAGGACCACTTAAAGAATTACCACTGAGATTGAGATATTTCAAATGCTTAAGCTGTCCTAGAAAATCTGGAATTTTTCTGCTCAAAGAATTATCTCCGAGATCGAGATATTCTAATTTTTGAAAATGCAAATGCTAGGTGGCATCCCGCATATCAAAGAACTTTCAGCCAGGTAAAGCCTTAAGAGGCTTGTACTGAGATTAGAGAACCAATTAGGTATCTCATGATTGAAATTATTTTTAGAAAGATAAAGGACTTGAAGAGATGTGAAATTTGCTGATGCAAGAGTTGTATTCAGACTATCAAGATGACAATATTGCAAGTATAGCTCCGAAAGAGTTGGGAACTTATGGATTATTTGAAGCCAGCTAACTTCTCTGTGAAGGTCGGCTGAGCCCAAGTCAAGGTATTGTATGGAAGAGACACTAGACATCCAATGAAGGTTATCTGCATAAAGGCCTAAATTACGTCCAAGATTTAGATAGTGAAGGCTTGAAAGGTTCCCAAGTTGATAAGGTATGACCCCACAAAACCCAGCACCATGGAGCTTAAGATGTCTCATACTACCCATTGAACCAAGAAAACTTGGAATGCCAGTACAATTAAATTCATTCTCACTCAGTCTAAGTAATTCAAATGTTCTAATTCTAGCAACGAATGACTAATAGCACCGCCTAACCTCTTTCCGTAGTTGAAATCTTCAGCACCATCCCATGTTGAAAGCTTGAATTTGTGTGAAAACACAAGAGCTTGTTTAGACCCGCAATAAAAATTACGACTCGATTGCTTTTACTCTAACTTAAACTAAGTGCAGTATAAGAGTAAATGAGCGCAAACAACCGATAAAACTACTCTAAGCCATATTTATCCAATATCAACAATAAAAGAAAAGCTTAAAGAGTAGGGAAGAAATATGCAAACACAAGATATCACCGAGACGTGTTATTGAAAAAGAAACTGAAGTACTTGGCAAAAAACCTCTCCGCCACCCTCCAAGCAGTAATCGATCCACTAGATAATAAAGTTGGAGTACACGAATAACAAAAGACCCTCCAAGCTTAGTCTACCAAATGTACTTGAGCCCTGTAAGCTCCTACTACCAACTAGCTTCTCGGAACCTTGTATTCTCTAGCTTGCCCGGATCCCGCAATTCAGCCTGATTGCATCCGCCAATGAAAAGCTTCTTCCAATACTTACCAACAACATCAAAACCTCACTTTACAGTCAAATTGGGTGTGGTAAGTGTTAGGGCTATCAACCTCTCAAGGATTTAAATATAGAGAAGTACAAGTAAAGGAAAACCACAAGAAAATATGTAGATGATTGTGGGTATAACAATTTCTAACTCTCAAGTGTATTTTCTAGGGTTTTCTCTCTGAAAAGCACTTCTTACAATATATGGGTAATGAGGGTATATATAGTGTGGGTAAAGATTTGGTAAAGCAAAACATGACAAATTAGTCAAACAGAATGTTTCACGAGTACTTCGTGCCTTACTCGCGAGACACTTGCGAAAACTCCAGGCTGTCATGACTCTTCAATAATAAAAGAAAAGCTTAAAGAGTAGGGAAGAAAGATGCAAATACAAAATAACACTAAGACGTGTTATCGAAGAGGAAACCAAAATACTCGGTGAAAAATCTCTCCGCCACCCTCCAAGCGGTAATCGATCCATTAGAGAATAAAGTTGGAGTACACGAATAACAAAAGACCCTCCAAGCCTAGTCTACCAAATGTACTTAAGCCCTCTAAGCTCCCGCTACTAACTAGCTTCTCAGAACCTTATCTTCTCTCGCTTTCACGAATCTCGCAATTCAGCCCGATTGCATCCGCCAATGAATGGCTTCTTCCAATACTTCCCAACAACACCAAAACCTCACTTTACACTCAGATTGGGTGTGGTAAGTGTTTGGGCTATTAACCTCTCAAGGATTTAGAGATGGAGAGGTAGAAGTAGAGGAAAACTACAAGAAAATGTGTAAATGATTGTGATATAACAATCTCTGACTCTCAAGTGTATTTTCTAGGGTTTTCTCTCTGAAAAGTACTTTTTATAATATGTGGGTAATGAGGGTATATGTAGTGTGGGTAAAGACTTGGTAAAACAAAACATGACAAATTAGCCAAACAGATCATGTTTCACGAGTATTTTGCGGGAAGGTCTTACCTACGAGACACTTGCAAAAACTCCAGGCTGTCATGACTCTTCACCTTCCAGTCATGTGCTCTACACGTGGCTACTTTGCGGGTTAGCTTCTCACGAAATCCACTTGTTCTTGATTTTATTTTTGAGTCTTCACACTCATCCCTTACAATTAAAAATCCACATAAATACAGGAAAATATGATTGAATAAATTATAATAAAATTTGGCACGGAATTAAAGCCAACACAAAATAGTTGTAAATTACAACTTTACACATGAAAAATTGAGGTGGAGCTCTATGACGCGACCAGTAATGTTGTCGTAGCAAACTCCTTCCCATCTACAACAATCTTTTTGTTTAGTCCAGGAGGAGAGTAGGATTTCAGAATTAATGAAACCTTTTTGGAAGCTTAGAAGTGCTTCTTTCTCTTTGTCATTGCAAGAAACATTTGAGTTTGACTCTGCTTTGAAGAAGAAGCTTAAACTGAGGGTAGCTACAAAGAAGTATAGTAAGAAAAGAACATGAGTTGCAAGATAGGCACCCATTACAGAGCAAAAAATGAAGGAAGAGAAAGTTTCAGAAGAGAAGTATGAAGGAAGAAAAGCTGAGTGTGAGCAATGGAGGTGATGCAATTGGAGGATACTAGCTTAATAATATATAGTGATTCTTCGATTACTTTCTTATTATTATATTATTTTAACGAAGACTTTGGGCCAAATCGGCCCAATACCACCCTTTCTAAAAAAATTTAGGCAGAAACCACTGTTTCGGAACTAATTGGGGATGTACCACTTTTTCCAGTACTCGAGTTCACCAAACTCGAGTACTGGATTTTACACTTCCACCGTGGCATGCCAGCGTGGAATATCAATGTTAAAAAAATGTCCCCAAGTACTCGAGTTTAAAGAACTCGAGTATTGTATGATCTGGTACCCGAGTTTAGGAAACTCGGTTACCAATCTGGATTGACACTGGAACTGCTGTGGGTTATGCCCGAGTAAGACTCGAGCTTCATGTGATCGAGTACTGTGAAAAGTACCTGAGTTTTTGAAGCGCGAGTACTAATCTGGATTGGTCTGATTTGGTCTGATTTGGTCTAATTTGGTCCATTCAGTCCACTTTGTTCCATTTTGGTCAGTTTCGATCCATCTTTGTGTACTTACATATATAATTGGAGACAACAAGTTTAAGTTGAGAGCCCTTATTCAAAATCTAAATTTATTAAAACAAATTCTTGAGTTTGGGGGTCAGCTGTCCACCATTGCTACACTGATATTCATAGTGCTACATGTGCTGCTCAATAGCTCGGCACTATTGAACCCTATCTAGTCATATCATTCACACTCACGTCAATACACAGATCTGCATCATTTTGCAATGCACTGTTTTCAAGGATGCAGAAGACCCCTGAAAAGTTTATGATGCATTTAACACAACTCGGTATTGTCTTGTCAAGTTCATGTCAGATGAAACACAAGCATGCTAAATACTCTTCACATGAATACTGTTCAGCTGAATAGTCATGGCAGTACACTGCAACTACTGCCCAGAATAAGAGAATCTCACTATGACATTGGGAACATTTGAACAAAAAATTCGTATCATGGTTTTCCATCCTGTATTGACATGACAAGCCTGAATATGTTAAATTTTATTATTGAATACACAGTGGAATGAGGTTATAAATGTACCACAATTCTTTTCTTATTCCTACACCACTAACTTTGTAGGTTGAGTAGCTATGAGTCGCAACGCCTCAACATCATCTCGTACACGTAGAAACAAGTTTCAATCTACTTCAACAAATGAATTATCACAAGTTCCAGCAGATCAACAACTACAAACATACACAGACCACTATGGAGGGAAATGGGTTGGAAAGAAGAGAGATTTCGTTAACATGCCAATATACACGTACGAGAGTCTTGGAAGCATTGGCCACATCATGGTCGGCAAACCTACAAAACTAAGTACAGATACCACCGCAATGGAGTTCATCGTAGTAGAACCACCATGGTCAACCCTATACGAGAAGAGGTGTGAGTTGGAGGTGTATTGTCGATGGCACGGGTTACGAGTTCCTAAGGCACGCTCAGCCGAGTTACCTAGAGATGAGCCTGCCAACATACTTGCTCGCCTTGAACAAGAGAACAATCAAATGCAAAGGCGGTTAGACCGTTTTCATGCAGTCCAAAAAGCTAGGAAGCATCTAAAGGGGAAGGCGCAAGAGCGAGCCATGAAGTCTATTAATGAAATTACTGCGTTAGATGATGAAAGTGACATTTCAGACTTCTCAGATTCAAGCAATGATGACTTCCAAAAATTTCTACCTGCGAACATTCAACGTTGTTGTTGATGTCTACACGTTTTGTGCAATACAAAATGTTTTTGATCATGAGGGCAAATGATCCTATTGTACGTGCACCTTTTGCAAATCTAAAGATGAATTGTTCATTACTTTTGGCTAAGTTTATAGGAAATCACTTGCTCATTTTTTCCCTGTTGTTCGTTGTTGGTATGTTACAAAAAGATGTACTTGTATTAGTGTTTGGTGAGAATTATAAGTGCTTGGTGAAAATTATGGTCTAAACTCAATATTCCGTGAGTAAAACTCGCTTTTCTAACGTAATACTAAATGTCATTATTTAAATTCTTTGACAAATTCTTTGAAATCAATTCGTCCATCTCCATTGTCATCAAAGACTCTGATCATCCTTTGGCATTCCACTTCCAAAGGTTCCATGAGCCCCACTGAACAGATTTAACATTTGAAACAACTAAACCACCGAGCTTTTTTTCTCAAATCAAATAATTTCCTACACGTCACACCTTAACTCTCTGCTTTTGTTTCTTTTTTTTCTTTTTCTTTTTCTTGTAAATTTTAAATAAGATACAAATTTTAACCTTAGCATATCAATAAACTTCCCTATTTGACAACAATTGATTTGAAATGACTGGTGGCAATATTTATCCCATATTTTAAATTCATGGTTGAAATCTTTTTAGATCCTTTAGTTGAAAATCCACCGAAATTATTGATTAATTATCAATTTATCTCAATTTTGTCTTCCGCAAGATTGTGATTATTAACCACCAATTGGCAATGCACCAAATGATAAAGTAGAAAAAACATCTCCAAAAGAAAAACCATTGCAGGCCAGTTAAGGCAATTTATACTATATAAGGAGTTTACAAATTATAAAAGTAAAAAATAAAATCTTTGTAACTAGTCTCTATAACCCAAACACCCCGCAGATAACTCATTGATGTTGTGGGGGGCAAAAAGATCCTGATGGGAACGTGGGCCTTTTGGGCCGTGTTAAGGAAGGCCGACTTGATCCTGGGTTTAGAAATTGTTAGTACTATGGGTCGGCCCATACGCCGAGGATCCGAGGATCCAGCCGAGGGTGACCTTATCCTCGGATGAACACCGAAGAATTCGGGGTTTCGTAATAAAGATTAGGGGATGACACGGTTAAGGCCAATGGTTAAAAGGGGGGAACCCTAGAACGCTCCAGAAGTACCGATGTTGAAGAAGTGTCAAAGATAAAGGCTGCTACCTCCACATTAAAGACCCTGCACCTACCACCCTGGCCGCATTTATGGGGAAGTGACACCTGAACAGTAGAAGAGAAACTTCTGGTTACTATTCAAAGGCACTAAGAAGGGAAATATCTAGGCTAAGGGGGAGGTGGGGCAACACGTGTACAAAGTATTCAAAAGGGTAGTATTTAAAGAGGAATCTAAGACAGAAAAAGGGATCTCCCTCTTTGTAACCTAAAGGAAAGAGAAAAAGAGAGAGAGAAATTATATAAGAACAGTTCTCGGCTTACGTCCGAGCAGATTGACTTATAGCATTCTTTGTTGTTTTTAAGTGTTTATAATCTTTGTCTTGCTATTTAATCCTCAAACACTTCTAACCTGGGTCTCAAGCCCACACTCTACAAATTACATTGTTTAAGGCTCGTTGGGCCTGAGCCCGTAACTGTTCTTGGGGCCAGGTGCAATTGTGCACTTACAGATGTCATCATGGAAATTTAACCAAATGTGAGATTATCAACCAAGAGCTTTGTGGCTCAATGAATATGCTCGGTCTCTTTTACGAGGAGAACCTAGATTTGAATCCCCCTTTCCCTCACTTGTTTTAAGCAAACTAAAAAAAAAGTGAGATCAACAATTGAACAAAATTTCAAACCACAAACCATATAAAATCTAGAAGGGCAAGCCCCTGCTTCTCCCTTCTTGTTGAAGTTATGTGATGAGAGGAAACAGTAGTTGGAAAATTATTTTGTGATGTCAAGTATTCTAAAATCTGACTCAGGACACTTTTTGAGACATTAGCTCTTTCACATGCAACATCATGCTATAAACTCAAACATATGGCCTATGTCTTTCTTAGAAGGCCATTCTTCGACCAATCCACTGACATCTTCACTATCTGACCTCTCTGTCTGGGAAATGTCCCTATTAAGCATACAAATAAGAGAGTTCACTGTATCTTGGACCAATATATTTTGACATCCATTGTGGGAGCAGGGAGGAACAGTATGATTCTGACTCTGACAAGGCTTATGAGGATGAGAAAACTGGATACCTTGTAGCTTCATCGCCACAAGTCATTTTCTAATCAACACCACGTTGCAACACCGCAAACATGAGCAAGGTATTCAACTATTAGACGCAGAAGATCCAAAGCTGATACTGAATTTGAAGCTAATGCAGGTCAACAGTTGATTGTTACCATCCTCCAGTGTCATCTTGAGAGTGTAAGAGCCCTGTGAATACCACAAACCATCAGCTGGTTGATGCGAAACACTAGAATAAAAAAATAAAAATAAATGATAGATTAAATTGTTATATTGGACTGACAATGAAAGAAGGAATGGAAATTACTGATTTGCAAGTTTGGCTTCTCTTAGCCATGCATATGAATCCACATGAAAGAGGATACTTATATCATTACTTCTCTTAGCCATGCATATGAATCCATATGAATCCACATGAAAACTAATCTGTACGAAGCTCTAAGACATAATAATTGATGAAGTGACTCTTACCTGGCCAGCTTCAATTTCAGTTTGAAATTTCCTTGCAGCTACACCAGATGTAGTAAATATAGAAGCCCCATTGCCATATCTGTTCCAGAAGTACAAGTCACATACAAATCACATGTAATACTTCTTTAAGAGAATTAGAAAAAGTATGGTAATATTTACAACAAGAGAAGAAAATTTAAGGAAGTACTTGTTTTTGTTAACAATATTTATGGCCTCTTCGAAACTGTCAGCCTGATGTTGAGAGGGACAGAAAAATTGTATGTTAATATCTCCATACTAGCCAATCAATAACCTGATTGATAAAAACAATGGAGTAATGAACACACCTCCATGCAAATAAGAACTGGGCCAAAAATTTCCTCTTGCAAATGCGGAGGTAGAAAAATGTCAGCATTGTTCTGAAGTCACAGTTCAGCTCTTTTTATCCAATTGGAAAAAAGGAAATGCAAATGCAATAGGATCAGAAGAAGAAAAAGAACATAAAGTTACCTTCAGGTGAATCAAAATTGAATTTCCTAGAGCAAACAATAGTTATATATGGCTTCATTGCCTTCTTCTTCTTCTCATCCTCTCCACTCCGGGTAGTAACATCGCACTCTTCCCCCTCTTCCATGACACGAAACTCTTCAATCACTGAGACAAGAAATCCGCACACTTTTGCATTCATCAATCTCCTAAATGTATAGCACTAACCAAGAAAATTAGCAAACAAATTTCAAACCTAAAACATAAGGCCAGAAATTATATGAGTTGAAAACTGGTTAATTGCCTAGCTCACCTTTCATCTACCACCATATAATATGGATTGCACATGATATGTTCCATGATGCACATCCTTGCTTCCATTATGAAATGATAGAGGACCTGCTTCTGTGGCCCTTTCTCAAATGCCCATCCATATGTGAAAATTTGATTCATCACAAAATGTACATCCCTAGATATTAGCATCAGATGTTTGGTTCAAATGAAGCCAAAAAGAATTATATATTTAACATGCGATTATTAAGGATGGACAAAATGATAAGGAAAAACAGACAAATGATTAAGAAGAAAATATCAAGATATATCTCAGAGTAGAGGAGAAAATGATTTTACTAACAAAGCCAAGGTATATGTAGTTTCTTCTTCTTTCCTGCTGTTATCGAAATAAGCATATGATATACCTCATGTAATGAAATACTTCAGATTCCAAAACAATAAAGAAGCATATGATATTTCTTTATGACTTGACAAATAGCAATTACCTAACCCTATAACGGCCTGTACTTGATAATTAACAAAAACATTTTAAAGCCTTGAGGGCTCCTCTCTTTCTTCTTAAGACTAGAGTTACATAGATTTCATTTCATGTGTCAGCAACTTGGATTGACTACAAAAGAAAGCCAACATGTAAAGTTAAAATTTGAGTAACATTCATTCAAATTTTTTTTTCTTTTCTTTTGAATAGAGAATCTTCCACACATTCTGCTAAAGCTTCATATAGTGAGCGTACCAGATTGAACCATTCATGTCAGTGTCTATATGAGTTTGGCCAAAATCTTAAATTAATCTACCAAAGTTGTGATTATTATCTTTTTGAAGGAATTTTTAAGGGATGAGTAGGATAATTAATTGCAACTTTGGTGAAATAAAAGAAGTTGATGAAGAAGAAGGTGTTACCCATGACTGGATCAAAATTGCAAAGCCTAATCAAGCCGATGCTGAACTTGCTGACACACACACAAACACCAATAATTTTTCACCATCATCATCCAAAAATCTGAACTTGTAGCTAAATTTATGAACTCTGAAAAAGGGGAATTTCTCGTCTTTTTTATACCCAAACAAAAATTCTATAAATCAATATCATAATATTTTGCTTGAAATTGATTAATTGTAAATTGAATAAACTCACAATAACAATGATTGTGAAGAGACCAGAACTTTTCAACCAGTGACACATTGGGAAACTAAAAAACTGGAACCTGAAAATGCATTGCATAAGATCAGAACATAATGTTAAACAAATGGTACCACATCAGCACTTCATTTCACCAGAAGGGGAAATTAACTAACGTCATGAAAATGATCAATGTGGACAGAAGTACTGCTTCAAACTTTACATGAACTGAGAATTAACAATTACTGAAGTACATGTTTTAAATCATTAGGTTTATCTTTGCTGAAGTCATATCAATGTGGACAGATCCTCAATTTGTTTATAGAGTCACTCAACAAATTTATAGAGATTAAGATATCCTATTAAAGCATTAACAACTTTAAAAATGTACTCGAAAGGACCTATTTGTAGTTATTTCCATATAAAAGGTCATTGATCTTACAATTGACAGGACATTTTAAAATATTATAAATGAAGTGTGATCAGGAGTTGTTATTTAATACGTATATCAAAAGCACACACAAAAGAGAACATAGGATTGAACCATTGGTGTCGGTGTCTTTGAGATTTTGGCCAAAATCTTATAAATTTAGCTTCCAATGGTTTTTTTTTTTTTAGGAAATTTTTGACAGATGAGTAGGATAATTAATCAATATTTAGTTCTAATAAAAAAAAAAAAGACGAAGCAGAAGAAAAGTTTAAAGAAGCTACCCATGAATGGATTTTAGACTTGCATCACTGAATCAAGCCAAGAATGAACTTTGCCCATGCAAACAAATCATCTCACACCATTGCCATCCAAAAATCTTTGTTTGAACCTAGAAACACAGAAATCATAGGTCCTCTTCTTCGGTGTGCTCTTCTTCATCATGCTCTTCACTGTGTTCGTCATCCTCTTCACTGTCTTCATCATCTGACGAGCTTGAAAGAATCTACATGCCCAAAAGAAAACCTTATGAGTAATTTCAAATTAGTCTACATGCCCAAACTGAAGGAAATTAGCAAGAGCAATTGGAGTTGTTTTCTCTATATGCAAATGAGTAAGATTTGCTACCATGATCATTTTTTATTAGTCTAAACAATTTTAGATCCTCTTCTTCCTCAACCTCTTCTTCCTCATCCTCTTCTTCCTCATCATAGCTCTGAAAATCCTACATGCCCAAAAGAAAACCATATGAGTTATTTCAGTTTAGTCAATAACAGAAGGAAATTAGCGAGAGCAATTGGAGTTGTTTTATCTATATGCAAATTTTTATTAATTTAATATTGATATATTGCAAAATAAAAGAAGAAGCCCAACGAAAAGAAGAAGTGTCCGAAGAAGTTACCTTGGCTCTGGCATAAATTCTTGACTGCCTCGCACATACTTGTAATCAATGATGATGTTAGGGATGTGGGAAATCTTGGGCCAGTCCTCTCCTGTCCCTCTTTTGAAGCATTTCTCCAGAATTGGACATGTTGAGATCTCTAGTTTCTGTAATGGAGTTGTATGAAGGAAGTTCGGCACCAACTTTAACTTTGTGCAAACAAGGATTTCCAAGTTTTGAAGACGTGGCATTATAGTGAATCTTCTGATACAGTCTTCTTCTTCTCCAAGTTTTGGAACACAGACTTTTCTGTTGAGCTAATTAAAACACCAATTACATAACCCCAGTGAAACAACATAATTAACAAATAAAATATAATTTCAAACGTTGTGACAAGCTAGAGATAAATTTAACTGCAAACTATTGGGCAAATAAATATAGTAAACGTCGCTTCAGAGCTAGTAAAAAGTGTAAAATTACCATTCAAATACCATATAAGTACCACTCAAACACAAGAAGTTCACTCATATCTACATGACATACATTAAGAAATAAAAAGCAAGAGTATACAGCATCTTAACCATCCTGTACCAGCAGAAAACATGAAAAAGATTGCCCCATAGTAATATAGTTCCCAGTAAGAGTCTTGATGCTAATCGAACGTGGTGGGAGGGGTTTTTTAGTTGCACCTTTTTTTGTACAGTGGGAGGGATGGCAGTAGGGTTCATTTCTGCCATGAGATGTGGTGCACAGAGACATACCGAAGAGTTTAGTTTACAAATCCTTCTCCTTGCGTACAAGGACACTACAAGTGGTAAACAAGATAGCTTGTCTGCTGGGGTTTTGCCTAGGGGTCCTAATGTTTGACAGACCTCTACAAGAGTGAGAGGTGCACTCCATGTTAATTTATTTTGAGCTCTTGCAGGGAGCTAAGGTGCGGGGGATTTGAGAAGATACATGAGGTTGGCGTAACAGTAGTACTAATTATTTGCGGTTAGCTTTTTAAAATAAGGCCTTTCTTGGCTGCCGCGTACATGTTGCTTGGAATGAAATTTGGTGAACTCACACTTCCACCGAGGAGCTTTTCATTGTTTGTATAGAAGCCCTCCCGTAAAATCCTCAAGGGGGGTTATTAAAAGAAATTGGGATTAATGATACCTAGTGTAAAAGGAATGAGGAGTATGTAGATCATGTCTTACTACATGAGGTTAGCCTGAGGTTTCTGAGATTTAGCATGCAAAGTTTGATGAAAGAGGTTAGCCTGGAATGTGTTTATGTGGAGTATTATGCTGGAATAAGATAAACCTACAAAAGTATAGCATGGTTCACTCACCTTACCAAGCTCACTTTCCTGAAGAGCGTTTTTTATTTGCTTTTGAGATTTGTCATTCCCTATTCCACTTCCATTACTTAATCAAATTTTTCCTATTTTATTTTCTGTAAGTGCTAGCTACTTAGGTGTTTGTGCCATTTGTACACTCCCCGCGTACATTGGTCGCATCTGCTTCAGTGCATTTTAGTAAAATTGCTTACCTATTCATAAACGTGTGTTGTGTGCGCACTAATCAGTAAGCCATATCCAACTGAGTGAAATCCATTTAAGCAAACATAAATGGCTGAATCAAAAAAGAGTATTTCCACTCCTGAAAACCTGATCCAACTGGTACGCAGACCTTCCACAAATTACTAACACTTTTCATCAAAATAGAGTGAAGGGGATATATGAGGCTAATCACCAAATAAGATTCAATAAGCTAACATGGGGGACAATGTAAAAACTTCATGTGAATGGAATGCCAATTTCATTGGCAAACGCCTTCAAAGCCCAATCAAATCACAGGCAACAGTGTTATTTGAGTTCTCAATAATACCGTAAAAGGAAAAAAACAAGGAAGAGCAATTGAAGGACCATGGTTCTACCTTCGCCGTTTCATAAGACACAACTTTGTTAGCAGTGAGGTCAGACTTGTTTCCAACCAGAAGCTTGTTTACATTCTCACTAGCATATCGGTCAATTTCACTCAACCATTGCTTAACATTGTTAAAGCTCTCTTGGTCTGTCACATCATAAACTATCTGGCACATACACCAAGAACATTGTGAAACAAGTTCAACATTCACACCAAATCGTCAGGGCAGAACCATGAGCAAAATGCTGAAAATTTGAGAGAGAGAGAGAGAGAGAGAGAGAGAGAGAGAGAGAGAGAGAGAGAGAGAGAGAGAGAGAGAGCTTACAATAATGCCATGTGCTCCACGGTAATAGCTACTAGTCATTGTCCTGAAACGCTCTTGTCCTGCAGTATCCCACTAAATATCCCAAAAAAAGTTCAACAGCCAGATAGAAACAACAGCAACAATCATAGGATGTTGCACTACATAAACATCATATTATGAACCAATGATCAAATTTCAATCCATTAACAATATTTAGGATATTTAACCATCTTGTTAGTAGTTTCTGCATGAAGATGGCTATTAACCAAAAGTAAACATGTTAAAAATGACCCCAACCCACAAAGAGATTCCACCAAAGGATTATAGTAGATTTTTTTACCACCACCACAACTATCATAATCATTCTTTATTACTTGTTCCCTGTGATAACTAAAAACAACCCATACACCCATGTTGATTTATAACTACAACATCACCCTCCACCGCTTATTTTAGAGGGAGGTGATGCCATTTAGTCCATGGCCAGTGGCTTACTTTTACATCATGCGTTACAACAGATTTAAAGAACAAGAAACACCACCCCCCCCCCCAAAAAAAAACCACCACCAAAAAGAAAAGCAGGAAAAATAAGAAATGAAAGGATTATACAGCATGCGAATGATACTTCTTTGGACTGCTGATTGGGCAGTTTAACAAATTTCCAGGAACTAGTACAACCATACAACTTTACCAAACTTAAAAAGTGGGGGGAAGAAGGCTTACGATCTGAAGTTTTATGGTCTTTCCATCTTGCTCCACAGTGCGTATTTTCTGATAATAGGTGGAATGCAACAATTAGGATCATATTGCTTCAATTGATATAACATCTATTAAAACCCAAAGGTAAATACTTACAAAGTCAACTCCAATTGTGCTAATATAACTGTCCAGATACGAATCATCCTGTGTCAAAGAGACGAAAGAAAAAAAAATCACATTGCATTTATATTCATAAGTTCTGCTCAAGAATTTCAATTAGAGCCAAGTAGGCTTCAATATGCTCAGTAACCAGAAAACTTTCCACTAATGAGTCAAACATTTTTTTTTTTTTGCTGCAGTTCTTTTAAAACACCAAATGTTGCTTGGAGATAATATTAGATAGTATGGTAAGATAACAGTAGGATCTACCAAATACATAGAGTAAATGTTTTGAATATCATAAAACACCAAAATTCAACTCCAAACAGAAATTTTTTATTGGTACAATACCCATGCCCCCCATGTAAGAACCTTTTGCATGTATCGCACTAAAGCTGAATATGGTATGAATAAAGTGTTAGTAACAAGAGGTTAAATAAATTTATCACCATTAAAGTCTATAATTGACCACAATAAAAAAGCTGTAGAAAAAACAGGAGACACCAGGAAAATATCCAATAATTGCACACCTAAACAAGAATAGAGAAGTCTTCTTTTTCTTTTTCTTGCATAAAAGAATAGAGTGGTCGAGAAATGAGAGTATCGAGTACAGAATCACACCAAGTATTAACAAGAAAATAAATCATACTTGCTGCATTGAATGAAAAGAAAGCCAATTGTTCTCCAAAATTTTATTAAAAATTGCTTGGCAAATTTCCGTCTGTTGTGGGGTTGAGGTACGCCCAAATTTATCAAAACTTATACTGAACTAGTCATAGACTTCCTTATGAATAGCATGGTATCTGTAAATGCAGAACACATAAGATGGACTGATGCATGTACATATCGAGTAGTCAAAAAATGTTTGTACTCTGCACGTTCAATAATTAGAAGGATGCCACGGTTCAAACTTAGCGTACCTAGTCCGCGAGACCACCACTCGCCGGGGCCTCATTCCGCTTAGGGCATGTTCTTCGGTTATGCCCCTCTTGGTCACACAACCCGCATTGCACCTTCCTCCCGCCCTCCTTCCATGGTGTGGTTCTAGGCCGTTTCCCACCCTCGTCCATCTCATTCCTGATTCGTGTTGAGACAGGGTGACCTTTCTCTCGAATCAATTGGGGGTTAGGGAGGACCTTTCGAGTTTCTTCAGGATCTGGCCATGATAATCTATCTTTCAAGACAGGGAAAACGGGAGCATAGCTCTGAAACAGTGCGTCCACGCTATAGCATTGGTCAATGTACTGCTCTGCATCATGTCGATACCTAATACAAACTGCAATGACATGTGAACATGGTATCTTATACAATTTCCATTTCTGACATGTGCAAGTTCTTTGCAACAAATTAACTCCATGTGTGTGATCCCCATGTCCAGCAGTCCCTGGATTATGCGGTGTATGTACTTGATATGACTGTTGTTGCGCACTCAATCTTGTCACCCTGTGATGCTCCGCCTTCTCCTTATTTCTCATGAAGATATCTAAGGCATATTTACACCATTTTTTCCCTGAATTCAACTGCTCTATGCTCTTATTGCGACGATCATCGAAATAATCATTCGGTTTGAACCATGTGTATTTCACCATTGCTGTAATGGGCGTGCTACGAGCACCCTTTAGAACACCATTGAAGCACTCGGAGACGTTTGTAGTCATCGTCCCATAACGGTAACCCTCGTCAAAAGTTAGAGCCCATTTCTCTTTGGGCACATCCTTCAGATATTGGTGCGCATCCCGGTTCACATTCTCAATTAAATCGAAGGTGGCATTGAACTTTCGCTCCTGGGTTGCACTTGCTGCCCTCCATACTAGGTTCTTTAAAGTTTCATTGTTCCATCTAGTGTTCACGTTACTGCATAGATGACGAAGGCAGTAACGATGTTCTGTCATGGGAGGCTGCAAATAGTCTCGATTAGTGTCTCTGAAGATAGCTTGTATCACAGGGTGTCTGTCAGATATGACACACAGGTGTCTCCGGTCAGTAACATACCTTCTTATACAAGCCAAGAACCAACCCTAAGTCTCTGTGCTCTCGCTCTCCACAACGGCGAAGGCTAGTGGATAAATCTTATTATTAGCATCTGTCGCCATTGCAATCATCAATTTCCCTTTATATTTTCCATAGAGGTGGGTTGCATCAATACTAATCACAGGCCTACAGTTCTTGAACCCAATAATACATGGACGAAACGCCCAAAATACGGACTTGAATGTACAGGTTCCTGGTTCTTCATTATCGTCCACGTTTAACTTATACTTTGTACCCGAACTTGCATCCTTAAGTCCTGCCAAAAAACGTGGCAACTCTGCATAAGACTCCTTAAAATCCCCGTATATAGCTGCAACGGCCTTTTGTTTGGCATCCCAAACCTTGTATGTGAACCATAATGATTATGTTAGAAATTAAGTACAAGTCAAATAATCATAGTTGAAGAAAACAAATCAAGACTTGTAAGGCTATAAGATGAAGATAATATTTCTTTCTCTTTATTCGTTTTTTTTTTCTTTTTTTCAATTCAATTTCATTTTTCATAACATCAGGTATTCATGGGTTTTGGGAACTACAATCATGCTTATACTTCCATGTATTGAAAAAAGAATGCAAGTTAAAGAATACCTTGTAGTGAGATACTTCATGTTTTAAGTCTGCCAAAGCAACGTGACGTAAGTTCTTTATCTTATACGTGGGGTCTTCTCATATATAGCGCTCAAGTACGTATGCTAGGAACATTGAATCAATCATCCGTCCATCATGAGCATTCTGAATTTTGTCGCACGTGTGGGGGCCCTTGCATTTTGCGATCTTCCAGACATTGTCTCCCTTGCAACAGATCGCACGGACTAACCATGGGCAGGAATCATCCTCACAACTCACCATCAGCCTCTCTGAGTCTGAATGCTCAGTTTTAAACCTAAAATTCTCTCGCAGTGCGTACCAAGTCAATGCATGTCGCACCGCGAATTTAGTCGCGAATACCATTCCTTTCATTGGCTGTTGCCCAGGCGTCCAACTTGATACTTCTACTTGCATAACCGGTGATGGATCAAACATATTATCCCAAGTGTTGTTGGTGAACCATTCCGGCGTAGGATCGGGACCAGGGCATGTGTCTCTATTCTCTTCTACAACCACATCCTCGATATGATCAACATCATCATGTTCACCCATGGTTTCTAGACGCTCCTCAAACTCATCCCTAGTAACATCAATATCGGTTGCATCGTCACCAAGTCCGTGATCATATTCGGGTTCAGATGTGCCCCCATGCAGCTCATCATGAGATAAATGCTCTCCTGCATGCACTTCCTGGGGCCCTTGCTCCTCCTCAATGTGTGAAACATGGGGAAATGTTTGCCACGGTTCAGTACCATACTCATCTCCTGTGTTTTCTGCACACCCTTGATAAGATTGTAATGGTATTGAGTCAATGTGCTCATCTACAGTTCCATCCAAAACAGTGTGTTGTGAACCCTCCCCGGCCTCTACTATGGTGGGCTCAACAGTGACATAGAGATCCGAAGCAAAAAATCCTTTCACCACCATTTGCTCAACAATTTCCCACATCATCTTCACTTGGGCGCCACTCGATAACTGTAGTGAATTGTAGAAAACATGGGTGTCTAGAACCCGTTGAGGTGCTCGATACACGATGGAAATTTTATGCCTAGAGTGGTCTAACCTCATCACCTTCAATATTCTTCGTTGCAATTTCATAAGCCCTATCCCACGCTTTACCCTAACACAATTTTGCTTTTGGTTCGAGCCTTGGTATGACAACCCATGCAAGTCATGATAATACATCTCTCCATCGTAGTATACATAGAAAAAGTGAAAATCCATCACTAACCTGTTGGCATCAATATAAAAGTTGCCATAATGTATAACCACTTGCAACTGATCTTGCGTATGATAAAAACATTCACTAATTAAACTCAATCATAGACATCTAAATAATTGAATATTTGAAAAATATAAAAACAATTAATAGTACATCGAGTTCTGCGTTCTAGTTAACTCAATTTATAACATTTCTCTCATAAAAAAAAAATTATAAAATCTGTTATTGTCAAACTCACATGGTTTTTAAAATCAAATCACGTGTAAAAAAAATTATTAGTGTTTTCACATAATTAAGAACCATAATCAGACTGACAATTTAAATACAATCATATTTACATTATAAATGAGAAAAATAAATAAATAATAAAGTCAAGTTCAAACAACATAGTGTTATGCGTTATTATTACCATATAACTAGGACGATGATTTAAGTTACAAGATTTTCACTATTGTGTTAAGTTTTTACACAAACCAATTACAGAGAATAATTTTTTTTAAAATACTTTACGCATTGTAGTTACAGTGCCAGTTGAATAAACAAAAGGATTGAATAAACGGGAATAAAAAACTGACTAACTAAATCAAAACACTATCGTAGCTACAGTGCTGCACAATGCAAAAATATTGGATGTACAGTGACAAGACACTGTGCGCGCATTCGTGCTTTTATTATAAATAAGTAATGTTCAGCTCGACTTATTACATGTGTATAAGCCTAGGTTGGATTGTCGAAGGGTTGTGCATATATATTTTAGGGTTCGTTTGGTAATGCTGTTCTACTAACGTTATTTGTATTTTCCGGAAATACATGTGGATGAAAAAATGTATAGAAATAGGTGTAATGTTGTTTCAAAATTGAAAATTGTTGCTTAAAATTCTATACCAAACGACCAAGTTTTTATAAACTATTTAAGTACTTTTAAATAGTTAAATAAATATTTACCATTCATATAATTTGCCTAAATTATATTTCAAAATTTCTAATTTGTGAAAATTAATGATTAAGATACCAAACTTAATCAAACTGAAAATGAAAATAATATTATAAAATAAATTTGTATATATGGTGGGTGGAGTTTTTTGCCTACGTGGTTGAAAAAAACTATTACTTTGAATTTGACCCAACTCAAATCCAATCCAACAATGAAAAATGATTCCAATCATCAATAATTTTATGGGTTGGCCACACATTTTTTCCACAGAGAGTCCCGGAAAAACATCTATTACATTCACAAGAAATTACACAACTTTTTCACATGTGTTGAGTTTGTATATTTTTGCAAATACTCGTATACACTGACTGCACATATCACTTCTTTGAAATTGCATGCATATTTTTAAATTTCCAAATTTTTGAAACTTCACTACAAAGGTGTGAATATCAGCAGTTGTACATAGTTATTATTGAAAAATTAGGGAGTACAAAAAACTACTCATGGAGTACAAAAACACCACATACGTAACAACCAGCAAACAAAACACTTAGCTATTACCTCTACGTTCTGGTCACAGCAAGGTTGACCCAACGGATAACTAGACAGCACGTTGGTCTTGCAATAGAAGAGGACCTGCAGATGCCTTCCCAACTACCAGTAGCTTCTGTGCACACGAAGTGCTCTGACTCGTCACGTGGAGCTGGGAAGATGGTCAAAGTTAGAGTTCAGACGTTGTTTAACCAAAAATAGAGGAAAGGTGATGGGAATGTATTCTGAAGAGGTACTCGAGTTCTCCGAACTCGAGTACCATTGATTATGCATTTATGTGGTGGTTGCCATCAGGGAAGTCGGTGCTTGCAATAAGTATGGAACGTATTACTCGAGTCTTCAGGACTCGAGTACTGTGCTAGGAAGTACCCGAGTACGTCAAAGTCGAGTATTCCTCGGGTATGATATAGTAACCATACAGAGTAGTACTCGAGTTCAAGGAGCTCGAGTACAACTAATCAGTACTCGAGATTGGGGTACTCGAGTATCATTTATTATGCATCTGCTGTTGCCGCCAGGGAAGTGGGTGTATGGAACGTGTTACTCGAGTCTGTAGGACTCGAGTACTGTATTATGAAATACCCGAGATCTGAAAACTCGAGTATTCCTCGGGTATGATATTGTAATCAATCAGACTAGTACTCGAGTTTAAAGGACTCGAGTACTATTATCTCCCCAAAACTACTATCTTCATATCTCCCCCTAAATTTTGAATTCTAATAAATACAAATTGACGCTTGTAAAACATGATTATATATTAAACAAGTTTGATTTTTTTTTCCTTTTAAAAATATACATGTTTCATTAAAAAAGGTAGTACATATATTAAATTTAAATTAATACATAAAGGAAATGAGTTTGCAATTTGTATAACTTTTTAATATTAAATTTAGCACTATAATATAAAATGATTATGGTATTATATTATTGCAATTATTATTTTAGAAATGTTACTTTTTTTTATTATCAAAAAATGATCTTACAATAATATAGAGTTCTTATATTTATGTAGAGACAAAACCAAAGGACAATCCTGTAAAAATGCAACTCCAACTTCCACTAAAATATTGCCTAAAAAATAGGACGACACTCCTATTAATTTTTAAATTGATTTATTTACTTATAAATTAAAATTTTACTTGAAACAATGAAACAAATTTGGATAATGAAGCTACAAAAACTATAAATACACTAAAAATCATCAGACCCACAATGGAAACCGAAACCCAGTTGGTAAAATTACTTCAACTTAAGGCTGGCTAGTTGTTTACTAAAGTTACTCGGACATAATCAAGAGAATCAATGTTGAAGACCTTTTGTATTGAATAAAATAAGAGCGGGGAAATATCAACTCTTAATCAACCATTGCTCAAAATTTCATTCAGAATCTCAAACAACAACCAAATGTTATGTTTGCTTAACAAACATTCTCAACAGAGCCTTTATGATAGATCCTTAAATCACATCAAATGCCAACTGTGCATCAACTTTCTTTTATTTGTTTGCTTCTGCTCTTTCAGGCTTCTTCTGTTCTGGTTTAAGAAACGGATTCTGCAAAATATGGAAGAAATGTAATACTGATCAGAATCCCCCTCTAATCAAATTCAGCAAAATTAAATCACCAACTAGCATAAACAATGTGGCAACAAATAAAATGAGTGGCTAAGGCCAACTTTATAGTTTAACAGTTCCAATTAAGACGCTATGGCAATAAACTTTCAAGATTTGTTAAAACATTTGTAAGAGGTCATAGATTATGACTCATAACAAAGTATTCCTGATACAAGGAAACAAAAAATATTTTATCATTTGAAGGCAACAATTTCGTCCTAAATTTCATCTTTCAGAATTCTGTTACAGTAGTTTAGGGAGTTTATTTTTTGACACATTTCCGTTCTAATTCAAAAATCAGAATATGTAAACCAGTGAGTTGGATAGAAGCTCACACTTTCCATCAGTTAAAAAGGTAGGAAAACAAATGAGAGAGAGAGAGAGAGAGAGAAACAGACAGACTGACTGACTAACTAGCTGATAGAGAGACGTAAAATCTTGGCCTTCTCGTTATTAATATTTCAAGAAACCACCCTAAAGTTCAGCTTGATATAACTACTTTGTTCTTCTTCTTAAGGAAACTACAAAATCATTCACAGTTTTAATTTCTTCCAACTTTCTAAAACTTCCCGTGTTCCAACAATGAAACAGAGCATATGAGACTCCACTTACTTTCCTGGAAGCCAGATTTTTAAGTGAAATGTGACCATCAAGTCAGACAAGATAGATAATCAATTCATCATTCTAATTGCGAAGTTTGTGAGATATAAAATAGAGAAGATACAATCCCAGAACAGAAAATGGATAAGGCTAGGAAATATCATTTTTATTGACAAAAGTTCCATCCTAAACATATCAAACAAAGTCACTTTCTATTGTTGTTTCCAAAGTGTGGTACTGCTATCAAGAAAGTACCCTGTACCCGTAACGGTGTAACCCGTCATTCCTTTTCCATGAGAGATGAGAGGGATTTATCAAATGTAAAATCCAATAGTCTAAAACACGAGAAATTCTTAAATTTCACAAAAAAGAAATCTGACAAATTTTTCATCCTATGTTTGTGTATGTAACCAAAGTCATAAAGCATGAGCTGGTCAAACAACAATAGGTGATCTCATTATCTCCAAATCCAAACAGTTGGGATAAATGACTTGGTATATTTTATAACCCAACTAAATAACATTATCCATTGACAAAGTAGCAAGTGAATATGAATACATAAGAGCATTCTAGATCCTACCAACCACTAAAGCTCCATCATCAATAATTTAGACTAATCATCTTTTGGGGAAATACATACAAAAACTAATCCACCATTGACCTAATAATTTTAAATTAACACTAAAATCAAATAAGAGATTTGCAGGTGTCATGGTAAGGTGCAATTAGCATTGGGTCACTGATTTAGTGAGCAAATGCTCTAACCCACATATGGATCAGCAGAAATGAAGATTTTACATTATATCTGTGTGATCATATTACATTGGTAAAATAAAAATATTTATCATTTTACCTGTTGATTATGCCAAATAAGTACTCTGTAAAAGTGTGATATTTTTACATTTTAGGACCCAAACGTCAAAATCAAATTCAATCAAATTCCAGAATTTGTTAAATAAACTGTACTTTTTTATAAGTAAAAAAAAAACTAGTAAACAAAACTAAATTTCAAAACTATGATGTTCTAATCAACACTAATAATCCCAGTTTAACCCCGTAATAACAGATCCTCTGTCATGTAAACCAACTTACAGTCTATAACCAACTCAAAAAATAAAAAAAATAAAAAAATGAAAAAAACAAACACAAACACAAGCACAGAATTAACACAAACAAAAAAAATTCTGGTAGAGATTTTTATGTCAGGTATAATAATAATAATATATAAAACAAAAGTGATAGAGATTTATACATTCTCAACAAAGACATAGTTGGCAATGACCACAACACCGACAATGCCACCAAGAATTGCTGCTGGGCCAGTAAGTAGACTCCATTTCCTGTAGATCATCTTCTTCTACTGCTTCTTTGAGTCTGTTTGGGACAACTATTTGAAAAAATGCATTTTGAAAAATTAGTGATTTGGATAAAACACTATATGAAGTGGATATTTATGAAAATTTAGTGAAGTATTTAGTAAATCTGTGAAATATCGATGATGATAAACATCATAACAATAATAATTGTATGAAATAATAACATTAAATATTTAACACAATTTTTATGACAACCACATAAAACAATGACAAACCAGTCTGAACTTGCAGTCTTATCTAATCACCAATCATTTTGTTCATCATCAAGCATAAATACATAATAAACTTTTGAGTTTTGATCCATGAACACATCACTCACCGCATTCATCTATTACACACTTAGTACAGATGGAACCTCTGCATCACCACTCACCACACGACAATGATACCGCTTCAAACAATACTATATCAGTTAAAAAACTGTTCACTGTACAAAAGCTATTGTCTAGCCTATCCAACAGTCCAACTTCGGACCTCAGGTTGAACCTTGGCAATTGAGGTATTACCAAAACCAATTAATGCTTATCAAAAGATTTAACAAAGACAACCAAATAATAATAATAATAATAATAATTAATTTTAGAAAATTTGGGGTAAACTAGTAAGGGTACCTACCAATCACCCGTCCCAGACCCCGCAAAATGGGATCTTTGTGCACTTGGTAGGACCCTTTTTACTTCAAAAATTAAGCATACAATGATATAGGATGAGATGAGACAGAAATTATCAAAACCCAACTCGAAAAACACCATATATGTTCAGACCCATATAATATTAGAACTTTACTTTCACTGAACATGTCCTAAAAAATCAATACGATATAAATAAAATGAAGGGAAAAATCCCAATTCATGATAGACATAGATGCATTTTAAGGTTTTGGATCTTCAATTCAAGGTCCTAATTTATAGTTACAGACCCCAATATAAGTCAAATCCAATGCAAATGTGAAAATGCTTAATTTATAAAGCTGATAAATCTAGAAAAAGTCCTATCAATACAAAGCTAAAAATAACTAGATACAATTCATACGTACTATTAAAAAAAAATACTAAAGATAATTACACAAACACAAACACAAACAGTCCCTTCAGCCCATTGACGCTAGAACAACATCATGGGTTGATCGCAACATTTTGAGAGAGATAAGGAGCCCAAATGAAAAATACAAGAGCTAGGAGCCCAAGACAATATCTAAAATTAGCTATGTTGTAAAGCTAACATTCTATGCCTCTTTCATGCTTTATTGCAAGCATATGAACTTGGAACACAAGTGTGACACAATGCAAAAGGACAACAATAAATTCGAATTTTGCTTATAATTCATTGATTATACATATAAAATTATCTTCTGATAAAACTATTATATTTTCCAGCTTCCATTACTTCTAAAGTGAAAAAAATCCCTAATTTTTTTTTTTTAATATTTGAAAGTGAAATTTACAAGATTTTCTCTATGATTAAAAATACAAAATTAGCGTGTCAAATCCATAAAAGGAACATATCTAATCATAAATGACATAAAAGTTTGGAAACCATGTAGCGCTCACATAAGTTCTTGCCTGTGCCATTTAGCGCTCACTAAGACCTTTGACTGGTCTCACCCTTTGGTTCCACCAATGCAATTGACCATCGAAAATCATCCCCGTTTTCTTCTCCTCACTGGTTCCTTAACTGGTCTCACCTTGCCTGAAAAGAACACAAGCAAATACTCATATTCAAATCATTTAACCATAAAGAAATGCATATGTAATCAGTATAAGAGGGGAGAGTACCATGTCCAGTCCCACAGTCAGGAGGATGTGTCCGTGTCCGTTGCGGCCTTCGCGGCCGATCCTCACTGTGTGAAGCCTCAGGTGGGGGGGTGGGTATCTCTGTCTGGATGGCACCAGGGGTGGGTAGCCCAGGGGTGGGCATGAATCTCATATCATCTCTACCACATACATCTCCGGGGATAGTGTCGGTAGTCGATGGGGGAGAGGATGTGGGTGGGCAGGTATCATCGCGAACCATGGATGGAGACCGACATGTCTGGGCAAACGTATGGGATGGACCCGCATCATCATGTGCCATGGAGCCCATGTCATAACGAGTGTCCTGCATCATCTCATCTGATGTCTGACTTGCCTCCTCCATCGTGTGGTCATGCACGGGTGTGTGACGGTCACCCGATGTGTGACGGCTCGCGGTTAGCCTGGGATGTCGACTAGATGCATGGCACTGACTAGATTAACGGCCTCCATGCCCTCGACGTCCACCTGCTTGCCGACCATGCCTTACAGCCGGTTCACTTGCGTTGCCCGCAGTGCGTACATCGTCCAAGGTCAATCGACTGATTTCTTCAACAGATTGCAAGGCATTCATACAGTCCGTGTAGATCTCAGACCCTGGTTCGAACTTCGCCATAATCCTCAACTGTGATTCAACCTGTCACAAGTATACAAGAGTAGTGTTAGGATTTGGAACTAAACTATGCACAGCAAGGTACATTTATAATAGAACAATCTTTGTAAACTTACCAAAGTGTCCCAGTATGAGGTCTCTTTTGTAATATGCCGAACAGTGATGGAACGATACCACACCATATACTCGTCATTGTAGCTCATTACCCCATGAAAGGGCGGTGATTCAGCAATTGTGGCATGCGCAGCCCATCTAGCAATATGAGTGGCATGTTCTTGAACCCAATTTTTTTCCTGCTTGCCTTGGAGCGTTATCTTGTGAAGTTCAGTTGAAGTATCGACATTGTTCGGTACGCCTTGCTTCATCCCAAACTATCTCAGAACACGTTCGGGGTGATGGCCTTCAATCACCCAAAAATGTATGAGCGGCACGATGGACCTCCATATGTGTTGGCCTGCCGTACAATATGCGGGCAGGGAACCCAAATAATCTCTATATGGCTCCCAGACAATCTACAATGATCCAACAAATGCAAACAACCATATTAACAATATATGTGTAACGATATCTTACAAAAAACCATACAAACAACCATAAAGTGGTTGGTTCCCACTTGTAAGGGACGATACCTGATTTGGCCGGAGCGAAGCAAGCGACACACGATAGGCGCGTAGGACATGCATTGGATGGTCAGTTGTTATCTTAGCCCCTTTCCATCTATCAAACAACACAGACATAACCTTCATATTAATTACTTACATAATTCCCATGCGAAAGAAATTAATGCGGAAATGTAAAACGATAACTAAGTTGAAGATCCTACATACCCGACAAGTGGACACAGGGGCAAAGGCTCGGTGTGGATGCCTCATCACGGGACATATTTGTGGAAACCTCGCCCACGCCCACAACCGCACTAATAGCGATTGCACCACCAATTTGCTTGGCTGTCTTCTCTGATGCCTTACAGAGGTGTCTATATAGCCAACTTAGTGTTGCACTACCCCAACTATAATTCTTTCCATTGCTGATTGGATTGAAAAATTGTAGATACATGATTGAGAGCCGTTCGCCAGATTTGTCCATAAACAGTATACTACCCAACATTTGGAGTATGTAATACCGAGCATACTGTTGCACACGCACCTCAGTGGCATCAGCAGGAAGAGGGTTGCGAAACTGCTCCTCCAGCCATTTGGCTCTTATCCTCGGCCCTTCCAACACTGCAGTGTTCTTTTTTGTACCAACTGGCCTGTCCGGTGGAAGGAAGCCTAGCAAATCTATGCAAAGGTCACGCCAGTTGTCCATATGGGTAAATCCTACCACCGGCAAGCCATGTACAAGTACCCCCAAGATGACCTCTATGTCTTGTAGCGTGATGGTCATCTCACCGTGTGGCAAGTGGAATGAGTGCGTCTCTGGCCGCCATCTCTCCACTAAGGCCGTGATCAGTGCATGGTCAAGGTCCATATGTGGGACTCGAAGTAGCCCATCTAACCCCGCATCTGTGATGTAAGTGGCAATCCGTGGATCTAACCCACCATCAAACAGACCTTTATCTCGGTGACGACAAGTCAGAACACCTGGCACTTCCTGCAAACAAAGCAGCTTAGTATTAATAATAACATTCACTAACCACGTAATAATTACACTTCAAACATAATGCCCAAAATCTTTCTACTACATATATTGATTACAATGACACAAGTGCATACCTCGCCTGCCAAAGGAGCATCCCAAAGCAAACTTGAACGATGCATAGGTTGCCTCGTCAAGACAGTCCCTATAGAGGGTCCTACTCGATGTGGGTCCATACCTGGCATAAATTAAAGGTGATTAATGGCCCATTAGCATCCTCACAAGTCAAATACCCATAAGCTAAATCAAAATGATAACAAAAAACTATAGAACTTTAAAAGGGGAAGTTCCCTTTTTTTTTTTCCCTCAAAAACTCTCCTAAGCACTTGATTGATTTTCTTTAAAGGGCTCTAATCTAAGCCTTTCAATTCATGTGTTCTTTCTATTTTTAAAACTAATAAGTTCTTTCTAATAAGTAAGTTCTTTCAATTCATGTTTTTCAAATTCACAATATCCAAGATTCAACATAGCACAATCACAAACTAATATAATTCTATAGGGAATATTTCCACAACTACCAAATCAAAAAGAGGAAAAGAATGTCAAATCCGTTCATGACCCAACAAATACAAGATTGTTAAAATAACATTTAAATATAGTGGTAAAAGAATAAAGCATGAAATATAGGGTGTATTGTTAAGTGGTAATGTAAAATAAATAAAGTAGTTTTGGATGATATACGATGCAATTTTTTTGGCATTTCTATATGTGAATGTTCTAACACTTCCTCCCAAAATTGCATTCAGTCTAAAAAAGGCAGTCAGTCAACTTGATAAGATTGATGATGTAAAAATTCCACAATAAATAGTGCCCATTTGGGGGTTTAAGATAGTTCAGTGGTAACGCCCATCCTTTGTGGTATCCCATGTTGACTTATCAAAAAGGTTTGAAACAACATTTTTTCATAGTATAGCCTTTTCTTTTTAAACCTCACTTTTTTCTAAGTACACCTCTTTCAAACAACCCAATTTCAAAAATCTGAAAATAATAAGTTATCCCAAAGTCCAAACAGACATAATGTTAGTTCCAAGTTCAGGTCATATGGTCCACTGTTACCTCTCTCCCTCAAATAATGTGGTTCTAAAAATTACATTGCTGGTGTCTACTTCAAATCCATGGAAAAACCCATAAAACTACTGGCATAATCATATGCTCACCATTAATTATGCTCTCCTTTTTCATTAATGTTAACAATCTAAAAATCTTATTGCAAATTAGAACTCCATAATTGTATAGAGGTAAATATTTTTACTTCTTTATCAACAAAGGAAAGAAAGGAAAAAAAAAAAGGTTATTAGGACAGATTTTGCCACCCCTAGAACATTGTGTCACGGCTCATTTCTCCTGGAAATTCCCACTACAATTTCCATTTCTTTTTTGATAATTAATTCACACTACCATTTCTTCTTTCTCAAGCTTCCTATAAACAGCATTATCATATCCATCATATCACTTTACCCACATCTATTAAAACCTAGGGAGACTTAACTCTTAAGCTGGGATGCCTAGAAGTCAACAGAATTTTTCTCCAAAAAAATCAATTAAAAGTCAACCTACCACTAGGAAGGTATATCTTTATACAACCAGCTAAAATATTGCTAACCATCTCACCTTGAAATTGAAGGCATAGACCTCTACAATCACTATTCCGTCCAGCAGAGACCTTGCATTTCACTTGTTCCATGTAAAGGTAGTATGGTAAATGTGAATTTCCTATTTGAAACTGCAACCAATCACAGCTCTCTCATGTGTGTTTATGCACAACCCGTACGAAACCCCTTCCTCCCCCCCCCCCCCCTCGTCTCCTTAATGGCTAGTTTGGATGATGGGGGAGTATAGTACAGTTGGTTGGAAATTGGCTAGATATAACGGAAGGAATTAAAATAGGCTATTATATATATATTTAAAACAAGGTGAAAATGTGCGCATGGACAGCCAAGTCCAAACACCTAGATATAATAGAAGGAAATATAATGGCTAATATTTAAATTAACAACTGATATGTATAGAAAGGGAAGGGTAAACACAAATGCAGAGTATTAAAACAAATGATCAAATAACCCCAGGATGTGCCTAATCATAACTAGCCAGGGGGGCATTATACCTTCTACAAGCTCAAACAAGAATATAACAATTTAGAGTAAATGTGATGCTATTCCCTAATTTATCCATATTAATCTAATGCTGGTGGTATGAATTCTATTATAGAATATGACCAAAGAGGCACCACTAAAATGGAGCTGGAATGCTTGCTGGGGAATTCATTTCGACCTATCCTAAAGATTTAATATCTACTTGCTAAAAAACATGTTCCATGCAGACTAAGAAGGCTGCTATTGGTTGCTAATCAATCACTACTAAATCCGCCCTCGGACGAGAATAGCATAAATTTCTAGAAATCAACAAGCACACTGGAGGAGAATTTTGCTCAACTTGGCAATAATTATATGATAAGCATCATACATTGGAAATCAAGTATCATGAAAGATGGCAATAGTTCATATTAATGCATGGGCAGGACACCAATTATACACTGCAAAATGACATAATTTGCAAAAAGGAAGAAAACCAACTCACATTTGAAATTGTAATTTAGGCCAATTAAATGTATAACATCTATAATTCGAAACGGCGGGAATAATATTATTGTGTGTGCTAACATAGTCTTAACAAAACTATTTCCCCAATATGTTAGCATCTACCAGTAAAACAAATTGGAGATACATGACTAACTTTTGATTCGGAAATTGCTCCTATTAGAACAACACATTATACTGACAGATGACCACCAAATAATCAAAATGCAACAAAACAGTACCAGTATCCAAAACACAACACAGCTCATTGCAATAAAAAAAATTCCTACATATCAACAACAGAATGAATCAAAAAATTCCTACATACCAACGTTGCCGGCGATGAAAGCGGTTTGGGTTTGGGGTTTCTAGGGCGGCGCCGGTGATGAAAGGGGTTTGGGTTTGGGGTTTCTACGGCGGCACCGGTGATGAAACGGGTTTGGGAGTCCGAGTTTCACCGGCGATGAAATGGGTTTTCGGTTTGGAGAGTGAGAAGTGAGAGTGCAACTGAGTGTGCAACTGGTTTTAGTTCGCCATACTCGAGTATGAAATAATCGAGTACTTTAAAGAATACCCGAGCCCACAAAACTCGAGTATAATGGTCAAATACAAAATTGCAATCCAGATTTATACTCGAGCCTCAGAGCCTCGAGTACCACGATTGGTACCCGAGTTCCTACAACTCGAGTATGAATCTGGATATTCAATTTTGTACCAGTCTGGATTGTCCGGCAAGAAGGGATGGGAATCCAGATTAGTACTCGCGTTTGAAAAGCTCGGGTACCAATCTGGATATTCGTGGTACTCGAGTTCCTACAACTCGAGTACCAATCTGGATATTCAATTTTGTACCAGTCTGGATTGTCCGGCAAGAAGGGTGGGAATCCAGATTAGTACTCGCGTTTGAACATCTCGGGTACTATATTTGCCAGTACTCGAGTTTATTAAACTCGAGTACTTGGGGACATTTTTTTAACATTGATATTCCACGCTGGCATGCCACAGTGGAATTGTAAAATCCAGTACTCGAGTTTGGTGAACTCGAGTACTAGAAAAAGTGGTACATCCCCAATTAGTTCCGAAACAGTGGTTGCTGCCTAAATTTTTTTAGAAATGGTGGTATTGGGCCGATTTGGCCAAGACTTTGACTAGTTAACTTAGGACAAATGCCAAAGCCCAATACTCTTGTCTTGTTTCACTAAATAGCGTAGTAATTGCACTTCAAGAATTTTACTTGTTGACTGCTTTTTTGTTTCTTTTGTTCCGTGACTAATTTGCCAATGGACATCTCATTGTTTTCCGGTAAGGTGTTTTGATAATTTGTGAAGAATTTCAGCTTTTTGTTTTTTCATGATTAAACTCTTCTGTTATGCATATGAAATACTATTTAGTGGCCTTAAAAACATGATTGCAATATAATTACCATTTCAGGGTAGATAGATACCTATGCCCAATATCTACTAGTGAATAAAAATAGTAAGATGTCATCGGAAAGAGTAATCTAGTAATTTTTGTGCTTATGGTTTCCTAATTCCCAACAATTTAGATCTACCTGTGGCAATGCCCATGGATGCTACAAAGAGTGGAACCCCAAGTGTTCAATAACCATAATATTCCAGACCAGCCAATTACTGCTATTGTTGCCATACCTGTATCGGCATTTCAACAACACCAACACCAACACCATTGCTTTGGGGAATCCATCTCCCAGAAGGAATCCCCCTTGTCTTCCAATCCCTCCATTTTCCTTTATGTCTTTACAACGTGTAATTTGGATCCTCAAGATCTTGCAAAACTAGAGGCAAGTGGAGATTATGTACCTTATGAGAATGGAGTTCTTTAATTTTAAAAATGTCTATACATTTCGGCTCCAACAGCTCTAGACAGCTTGTACATGGCACCACTGAAGAGGAATGGCTGCCTCAGTCTATCAGGTTGTGATAATTTGAACATTCTTAGACCTGATACGACAAACGCAAGAACATGAAGGAACTATATTTTTCGGCCGGCATGAAAAGAAGCAAGTTGTTGTTACAATAGTTTAGAACATAAGCAATGGTCTTTGGATGTTTGCATGACCATCAAAGAAAGGTTGATCCTTATCCATATTGACCATGTATTTCTTGTTAGTTTATTGAAAAATCAGTTTTTCAAAAAAAACCTGTGATCTGATGGTGGAGTTAACATAAAGGTTGGGTTTTCGGGGAACTATTTTCCGTTACAGTGCTGTTCATACAATAATTAGGCAATGAGCCTTGTTAAAAGGTCAAAAAATGAGATCATACAGGAAATACACGTCTAAAATTCACGTTGTGCATATTTGTGGAAATTAAGGCTTACAATTGACTAAGATATCACCACACACAAGAGTTGGGATGTAGTGATAGGTTCATTTGATGACCATCTTTCACGAAACTGCATAGATATTTTTCATCAATATTAGAATAATCAAGAATTGATTTACTGACATATTTGGTTTCTTTGTTGGGTGACTTGTTGACCATTAAATTATTAATTCATTATGCAATATTTTCCACAGTGTCACATAATTTTCATGCAGCTTCAAAACAGTAAAATGAAAAATATGATTGCTAACTAATAAACATGGAAAAAGTACACCAGGGTGAGAAGGTGTGTGGAATAAAATTATGGCTAACCAACATACATGAAGCTCCATCTCCTTTGGTCCTCTTCATACATTGGAGTTTATCATGCGTCGTCGCTTTATGTTGCTCAATCTGTAGTCTAACAGCGCTTCTTCATTATGAAGTACCCTAGTAGCCACCAAAACCCCAATGTTGGGCATTGATCACAGTTCCATCGTACCTTGTTATCTTATATGTGTTCTGCACATCAACTCTTGGGTATCCAAGACTGCAATGTATAGTACACTGGTAGAGTATACTACACCAGGCTAGAAGGCCACGACAGCACCAACATCAGTTTCACTTTCACCATCTAAATATAATCCTTGGCTGGCTTCCTTGTGTGGCATTTAAGATGGCTTGATATCAAGCTTGTAACAATGAGGTCCTGTAGTCTTTCGGAGAGTTCAGCACAATTCAATGGCTTTGTTTCAGGTACAACTGTGCTGAACAATCATTAATAGTTAGAACTTAAAATGGGAGAACTAGAGCGTACACACATCACACACAATCTCTTACATAATCAGAACCAAACAGTGGACATTTTGAATCACTAATTGAAACTTCTTCTATACCAAAACATAAGATGGATACACAAAACCCAAAACACTGTGTCCTTTCTCTTTTTTGTATGCACAAATTCACAAGTTGTTATCATAAAAATTAAAATGCCATAAATTGCATTCTAACTTCATGTGTTTTCCATGTTTAATTAGGCCAAAAATGGCATTGCTTAGCTATGTTAATGGTGACATATGTAAAAACAGTTCATTGTTGACAATTTGATGAAAAACTAACCATGAAAACAATAATTATAGTAATAATAATAAAAAAAAGAACTTATCAAGTACGAGGAAGAGCAGTTCAAGTATTATTGAAGACAGCAAGGTCGACAAAAAAAATCAAATGAAAGTGTCAGATGACGGAAATGTCAAGAGAGCCTCTGCACCACAAGATGCAGAAGAGAGCACAATACATGGTCATGTATATCAAACTAAGTGTGGCAGACAAGACACAGAAACGTTGCTACTAAAGGATATCTATGGCATTTCACAATTGTAGGACAAGCAAGCAGCTCAACAGAAGACAACAACGCAGATTTCTGGAGTTTGATGTTTTCCTGTAATATGAAATTTATCCAAACTCAACATGTACCTATAAGCTAGTACAATAAACAAAACTGATAACCTTGCAGAAAATCTGGGTGCAGAAACACTTCTAATTTGATTCCAACAGTTCTTCTAAGAATATTATTTTAGAAGAAAAGTTAAAAAGTATAGAACTACCTATGAATCACATCACAAACACAAACATAATTTCGAGAAAGACCTTATAGAAGCTATAGATAATGGATATAGCATTAGATACCCCAACAACTCCCAGTAAGCATTCTGGACAGTAATTAAATACTCCTTGAATATACCTTCCATAAAATCAATTTAAGTATCCTCAAGAAATCTTCCCCTCCCCTCCCCTCCCCCACCCCTGAAGGCCACCATCCCATTTCCCACACTTTGCTGCCCAATTGTAGATTTCTTTTGTCGACACTTCAGTTCAAAAGTGATTGGATGTTAACATTGAGTCATTAACCCTACTTGAATAACATTAAACTTTTTAAATAACTAAATTTGTTCAAGGAAACTAGTAAAGAAGCTAAGGTAATCAACGGAACAAATCAAAAGATCTTTCCCTCGAATCAAGATAATCCCACTACCTCAAACATAGAAAGGATGGGTCACAAGAAAATTCTAAGATCCTGAACATCTCAAGACACACTCACACAACTTCAAGCTCATAATACAACATTGGAAAAAGCTTCCAGATTGCAAAATAGAACCTTACCAGGATGGTCAGTAGGTTGGCCATTCCAGCGAACCGCAAAACCAAGGCCACTCCAACAAGGAGCAGCTATTGGTTGTCGAGGCAATTCATGTCCATCACCTGTCCTTTTAGTATCAGGAATAAGAATTTCATCCATAGTCATGGAGAAACTTTTAATCTGAGCATGTACATTTTCTTGGAGTTGGCTCTGTTGATCAGCAATAAAGGCTTCACTAGCCATTCTATGATCTCCTCTGCATCTGCCTCATCAGCATTCCTTCCCAAACGATTGTAGCTAGATGTTCAAGTCTGTCATGAGAAAAAAAATTGGGATTAGAGGAAACCCAATGAAGCCGTACCCCAAGTGACAAAGGTAGCATAAATTCACATGAAGCCAAGTGGCAAAGTAGGGAACAAACAAAAGTTGTATTATTTGTTTGGTGATAAAATTCATATAATGGTAGAACTTCAAAACTTGACATAACTTGATTTTAATGTTTGCCTGGCTTCCATCCAAGTTTTAGCTTCTTTGATATTGTGCATCTACACAAAATGCAAGACATGATTTAAAAGTTCACTTTTGGCTTGATTTATCAACAAGTTAAAAGAAATTTTAGCTTTGTTAAAGTACTTGACATAGATACACAAGATCAAAGAAGCTAAAACTTGGATGGAAGTCAGGCAATAATTAAAAACAAGTTATGTCAAGTTTTGAACTTCTATTATTTGAGTTTAATCACCTCGCAAATAGTACAACTTTTGGGTTGATTTTTAGAAGCTTGAAAACCAAAAATAGTGATCAAAATATAAATTAATTAGTGATCATATAAACCTAAAATACCTCATTATTATAGTAATACAATCACTTCTAACTTTAAAAATCATCAAGATAGGAACAAAAAATTAGTAGGTGCCTCTATGAATGTTATACACTAAGGTTCTGTTTGTTTTGGCTTAGAAATATCAGCTTCTTTTCACCATCATCTTATGTAAATCTTTTTAATGCCTCACTTTTTCTAAAAATAGTTGTACTGTTCTACAGGTTATTTTTCAACAAAGTAAGGCAGTCAAAATAAGCTCATCCAACACACACTCGTGAAAATTTATTCAATACTACTTTATGAACATATTTATTCACTTATTACAAAAGGAGCTTAGGATTTTGATTATTAAAATGGGTTATCCTCAAAGTTACACCAGGCTAGAAGGGTATGACAGTACCAACATCAGCTTCACCGTTTAAACATATACCTTGGCTGGCTTCCTAGTGAAGTATTTCACCATCAAGCTTGTAAACAAGGAGGTCCTTTAGTCTTTCAGAGAGTTCAGCACAATTCAATGATGTGCAGAAAAATCATTAGTAATTGTTACTTTAATGGGAAAACTAGAACACACCCACATGCTCTTAAGTAATCAGAACCAAATGTGGAAATTTTGTAATAATTAAATGAGACTTCTTCTGTACCTAAACAGAAGATAGGTACTAAAAACCCAAATAATGCAGTTATGCTCAAAAAAACAAAAATGTGTTGTACATATAAACCTTTCTCTTTTATTCTCTTCACAAATTCATAAGTTTTATTATAAAAATTAAAATGCCATAAATTGCATTCTAGCTATGTTAATAGTGGCATAAGTAAAAACAGTTTATTGTTGACAATTTGATAAAAAAAACTAACCATGAAAAAAAGCAACTTATTAAATACTAGGGAGGAGCAGTTCTATAATTATTGAAGACAGCAAGGTCAACAAGAAAAATCAAATGTAAGTGTCAGATGATGGAAATGTGGAGAGCCTCTGCACCACAAAATGCAAAAGAGAGTGGCAATACATGATCATGCATATCAAATTAAGTGCAGCGGACAACGCAAAGCAATGTTGCCACCAAAGGAAACCTAAGGAATTTAACAATTGTTGAACAAGCAACTCAGCAGAAGACAACAATATAGATTTCTGGATTTTGATGTTTTCTTGTAATACAAAATATATCCAAGCTCAACAAGTACATATACTCAACTACATTAAGAAAAAACTTGATGGTTTTGCAATCAAATCTGGGTGTAGAAACATTCTAATTTGATTCCAGCACAGAGATTATGACATGGGGCCCTGCTTATATGCGCAATTGTAACGAATTTTGTAACAATCAAACATATTTGACAGTTGTGTATTAGAACAGGCACCCAGTTGAAGCCTTCTCATCCAGCCTTTGATGCGGCAAGGGTCGATTTGATGTTATTGGGAAATATATTCAGGAAAATTTTTGAAACATTAACCTTATAATTAAAAGAACACTGATTAGTTCTTACCACACAAGGAGATTAAACTGAAGGGCATAAGTCCAGCTTGGAGGACATCCTTGTACTTCTAGAGATATTGATTCCCTTTTTTTTCCCACATATCCATGTATTTGTTACCAGCAACATGCCATCCAAATACTAAAATAAGAATTGATCACAATCTAGCACTTTCTTGCAGTAAAATAATCTAAACCTCTATATGTGTTACCTCCAATACAATGACTTCCAATCAAGGCCCTGTCGAGTATCAATCAAAACTGAGAACATCACATAACCTTTATAATCAATTTGGTTTCCAAGGTTTCAACCCAAATAATGTCATGTTTTAGGTTATAAACTGGTTGAATTCCTTTTTTGGCTGCAATAAGAATGGCATTCAAAAATGAACATACACTATTTTAGATTTAGAGCTTTAACCTCAATGAAAAGAAGCCAAGAGATATTCTAGAAGGTATTAACAGCATCAAAGCTTGCAAGTAATCTTTTTGTTTTATTGGTAAGTTACACATATGGGTGGGTCATGAACCCTCAATCTCACTTGCCACCTTGTTCTTAAAAAGAGGGAAATGCTCATTCGCAACATTGAAGTTTGCAAGAAATCTAACAACTAGAGCATATTATCTTTCCAAAAAAATATATAAAATCAACATTTCATCTAAGAATATTAATTTAGAAGTAAAAAGGTTAAAAATTATAGAACGAATCACATCACAAACACAAAAACATGATTTCAAGAAAGGCCTTATAGAAGCTAGAGATAACAAACTCCCAATGAGTATTCTGAAAACAGTAATTAAAAGCTCATTGAAGATGCCTTTCCAAAAAATCAATTTAAGTATCCCCAAGGCATCTTCCCCTCCACTTCGCTACCCAAATGTAGATTTCTTTTGTTGACACTTCAGTGCAAAAGTGATTGGATGTTAACTTCAACTCTACTTGAATAACTTTAAGTATTTTAAATAATAAAATTTTTTTAAGGAAAAAATTAAAGAAGTTAGGGTACTCAATGGACAAATCAAAAGATCATTCCTTTGAATCAATATAATCCCCCTACTTCAAGGGTGAGCCACAAGAAAATTCAAAGATCCTGAACATCTCAAGCTACACTCGCACAACTTCAAGCTCATAATGCAACATTGGAAAAGGGTTTTTTATTACAAACAGATCTTACCAAGAAAGTCTGTAGGTTGGCCATTCCTGCCAACAGAAAAACCAAAGCCACTCTGACAAGGAGCATTTATTGGTTGTGGAGGCAGTTCTTGAGCCTCACCTATCATTTTAGTATAAGGCAGAAGAATTTCATTTATACACATGGAGAAACTTTTAATCTGAGCATGAATGTTTTCTTGGACCTGCTTCTGTTGATAAGTAAAAGAGGCTATACAAGCCATTTCATTGAACTTCTCTGCTTTTGCCTCATCAGCATCCCTTCCCAAACAGTTAATGATTAATAAAAATGAGATTAAAGGACAACCAATAAAGTAGTACACTGAATGACAAAGGTAGCATAAATTCACATGAAGCTAAGTTATGTCACATCTACTATTATTTGTCTATTATCACCTTGCAAGTAATTCAACTTTTTCAGTAATTAAGATTTAAGAAGTTTTGAAACTAAAATAGGCACAAAATATATAATTAATAGTGGTGATCTAACCTAAAATTCTTAATCATTATAATACTACATTCACTTCTAGCTTTAAATACCATAGAGACAGGAACTAGAAAATAATTGATGCCTAACCATGAACTTTATATGCTAAGGTTCTGTTTGTTTTAGATTAAAATGTAAATTTAATTTCAACAAACAACCTATGAAAAGTTTTTTGAAGCCTCACTTTTTTTAACTATAGTTGTATTTTTAAACAACGTAAGTTAGTCAAAATAAGGTCATCCAAACACAATCTCAATGATAATTTATCACTTCTTTCAAGTAAATTTAAAATTAAAAAATAAATAAAAATAAAAATCCTTAACTAATGCATTCACCTATTACAAATAGATATGACACAATATATGACAATTGATAGGGTTGAAACTTAGGGAATAGTCTTTTTTTATCATTATTATTATTATTGGTATATTATGCATTCATACTGTTTTGAATGAAAATCAAAACCTTACCCTCTATCCCATTATTATGGAAGAGGAAGTCATTTGAGGTAGATCTCATTGTTATGGTAAATTTGCTTTAATTAATTTGACCATAACATCAAAATCCATACAATTTCTACTTCAAACATAATCATGTATATCAACATAATTGGGTAAAACATTCATTCAAGAGGTTAATAAAAACCAATATTAAATGGTCTACACTATTGATATGGTCCCTATCTTTTCACACACATACAATATCCTTAGTGAAACTGGCCAGTACCAATAGCTGCATATAGTTCGTATGCAGAGGTAACAAACAAGATAATTCAGATGGCAAAGTCATAGTTACACTGACCTGGTATAGAAACAATTTATTTATATCTGCTTCTAATTGTAATTGTCTTGGATTGCAAGAGTCTTCACAACCTGTGAATATTTTTTGCAAAAGAGCAAAAGGGTCATACAAAAGCACGAAAAAGAAGAAGAAGAAGAAGAAGAAGAAGATAAGAAAGTATAGCATAAGTGAAAGAAAGTTCTAAACTTTATTGAGTAGAGTTTATTGACTAATATTGTTATCAAAACCCAACTCAATTCAAAGTCAATCATAGATTTGGTTCAATTGAGTAGAGTTTGTTAGTTCCAAAATGAGAAACCCATTTTTAAAATAGGGAACAGTATTTTCAGTAAAACTATTATGTCATAAACCAAGGCTAAAGTTATGTCATATTTGTGAAATAAAAACCAAATGACTATCACATTTAGCTATGAATTAAATTGTATATTAAAAGTATTTGACTACAACAATAACATGAAAGAAACAATATTCAAGACATAACTTGAAGCAATACCTTTTGGCTAGATAACAATGCCTCACTTACTAAGGCAGACTCTTAGCTTTTCCAGTAAATTCATCTTTATCATTGTAGTCACATAAATCCAATCTTTTATTTCATCCGCAAATCTAAAATAAGCATGCCTCCAAGTCCTATTAAAGAAGAGAGCTCCACAAATTGCCAAAAAGCCAGTTGCGAATCCAACTCCCATACCAATGTAGAAGCTGGAGTTTTCAGAATCATCTTCAACACTACCAATTGGTGATTTATTCAAACATTGTTCCTCAATTGTGCAGCTTTTTGGAAGAGGATCACCACATAACTGAGGATTTCCAATGTACCTAAGGGCATCAAATGATTGAAGCTGGGTGCTTGAAGGAATTCTACCCGAGAGGTTGTTGTATGACAAGTCCAAGAGACTAAGAAATGTCAAATTAGACATGCTTGGAGGAATTTCACCCGATAAATGATTTCGTGAGAGATCAACTGACTCTAACTCTTTCATACTCCCAATTTTTTCTGGTATCTTTCCCATCAAATGATTTCGAGATAAATTCAAAAAACGTAATTCGAAAAGATCTGAAATCTCAGTAGGGATTGATCCAGACAAGTTGTTACTTGAAAGGTCTATGAGCCTAAGTAATTTAAGGTTCTCTTTGTATTCCATTTCTTTCCCTTTGGGAGCCAATTCAACATGCTCAACATAGTCTTCATATACATACGAATACAGAAAAGACATAGAAAAAGATGAAATATCATAGGAATTTGGGAATGCCATGGCGCTAATATTTTTCAAGCAGTTTGGTATGGATCCTAATAAGCTATTATTGGCAAGATCCAATACTATAAGAGAAGAAAGTTGGCATATTTGTTGAGGTATATAACCCTTGAATTCACTTGACCTTAGACGGAGAACTGAAACATTTTTCATTTCTCCAATCCATAGTGGTATGATGGACAAATGATTATCACCCATATCAATGAGCCTCAGATTTGAGCACTTTTTCAACGATGAAGGAATATCTCCACAGATGCTATTTTTTTGTAAACGCAATGATTGGAGGTTAACTAAAGCCCCCATGGAGTAGGGAATTCCACCTACTAGATTATTGCTCCCTAAGTTTAAATGGATCAAAGATTGCCAATACTTCCAGCAGTGAGAAAGTTCTCCTGATAAGAGATTGTTTGATGCATCTAAAACTTTTAATTTATTCTTTCTAATTTTCTTTTGGCATAAGAAACTAGAAATGGGTCCATAAAATGAGTTGTTAGCTATATTGAGCATTTTGACAGTAGAACCCAGAAAAATGTCTGATACATCACATTCTATGTGGTTGTTAGAGAGATTGATAAATGTAATGTTTGAAGTCCAATTCCAGAACCAACCCGGAGCTTTGCCTGAAATTCCTGACATGGACATATCTAATAAACTGAGGGATTTTTGTGATTGTAGCCATGAAGGAAAATTAGGACCTATCTTGATTGAGCCCATGGAGGCATAGGAAAGTTGGAAGGGGGGAACCCAATTGGGATTGACATTAAAGAACAAAGGTGCTTCAGACATATAGAGATTCTTTAACTTTGAGAGTTTTCCGAAATGCCTTTCATCTATGGTACCTGTTAAAGAATTTTTTCCGACAAACAACTTCTCTAACTTAGAGAGAAGCCCAAGACTCTTTGGAATGGTGCCATTCAACTGATTTTGGTCGAGGAATAATGTTCTCATACGAGATAAATTCCCAAAGGAAGAAGGTATAGGACCATTTAAAGAATTAATTCCGAGATCAAGATATTCTAATTTCTCTAAATTGAAAATGCTAGGCGGTATATTGCCTTTCAAAGAATTGTTGTACAGGCTAAGCTCTAAGAGGCTTGTACTGAGATTAGAGAACCAATTAGGTATCTCATGATTGAAATGATTTCCATAAAGATAAAGGGCTCGAAGAGACGTGAAATTGACAAATCCAAGAGATGGATTCAGGCTATCAAGCTGACAATTGTTCAAATATAGCTCTGAAAGAGATGGGAACTTACTCATTATTTGAAGCCAATCAACTTCTCTGTGAAGGTCAGCATCGCCCAGGTCAAGGTATTGAATGGTAGAGAGACCAGACATCCAACGAAGGTTATCTACATAGAGGTCAGAATTATTTCCAAGATCTAGATAGCGAAGGCTTGAAAGGTTCCCAAGCTGATGAGGAATGAGTCCACAGAAGTTAGCGCTAAAGAGGTCAAGATGTGTGAGACTGAACATTGAACCAAGGAAAGTTGGGATCGGAGTACAATTAAAGTCATTGTCACTCAAATCCAAGTAATTCAAATGTTCTAATTGGAGCAACGAACTACTAATCTCACCGCCTAACCCCGAATAATTGAGGTAAAGCTTAGAGACTTGGCCAATTTTCTTGTCGCAGAAAACTCCGTCCCAAATACAGCAATCTTTATGGTCAGACCAGGATGAGAGGACGTGTTCTTGATCAGTGAGACCATGTTTGAGGGTTAGAAGGGCTTGCTTGTCTTTTTCATTGCAAGAGACATTTGAGATTGACTCTGCTTTGAAGAAGAAGAAGCTTAGACTGAAGGCAATGGGAAGGAACCATACTAAAAAAAGCACATGATGAAGAGTTGCAAAAGAGGCGGCCATGGTAACGAATTGAAGGAAGGGAAGTTTGAAGGAAGAAAAGCTGAAGTGCGGGTATATTGCAAAAGAGGCGGCCATATATATAGTGATTCTTCAAACCCTTTCTCATTTTTCTTATTATTATATTATTTTAATGAAGACCTTGATTTGTTGACTTGTGCTTTTATATTATGTTAAGCCAAACCCACAAGGATCAACACTAACCACTCAGGTGATGAGATGTACGTCCGTTTGGGAAGAATTTTTCTTTTTTTCTTTTTGAGAATTTGGGAAGAAATTTATTTAATTTTGTAGTTTTTTTTTTTTACTATTTATGGGTCTCATTGTATAATTGATACTATTTATAGATCTCATTGTATTATTCAACTAGCTTTTAACTTCTTCTTTTTTACATTTTTAGTAAAAAAATTTCAGTTTCAACTAAATAAACTGTTCTTAAACGGACCCGTAGTATTAGATTCATTTCAGAACCATCTTTCACGTAATAATGTAGAGATTTTTCATTAAGGATAAAACTTAAGTATAATACCTTAGGTCATGTTCTTTAGATTCCCCTCTTAAAATTCAGTCATGTGACCACTTAATTAAAAAAATACACTTCCATTCCATAAGAAAAAATCCACATGGCAGAATCTTAAAAAGGGAACCTAAGGAAAAGCACTTAAGTACTATATTTAAGTCTTGCCCTTCCATTAATATTATAATCATCTAGAATTTGAATTATTGAATTTTTGTTTTTATTGGGTGACTTGTTGACCATTAATCTATTATGCAATATTTTCCACCATGTGACATAATTTTCATGTTGGGCCAAAAATTCATGTTGAGGAAATTGTTTTTGGAACTTAAGGCTCATTATTGAATTCAATCTCAAGTCATGTGTATGTGCTCTTAATTACAAGATTAAATTAGTGATAGTATATACTTTTAGCCAAACCCCTAGAGATCATTGCTCAGCACACACAAGTGAAGAGATGTAGTGTTAGGTTCATTTGACAATCATCTTTCATGTAACCGCATAGAGATTTTTCAACAATATCAAAATCATTAAGCATTTGTCTTATTGACATCTTTTTGTTTTTTAGTTGGGTGACTTGTTGACCATTAATCCTTTATGCAATATTTTCCACCATGTGACATAATTTCATGTAAGGCCTAAAATTCATGAACTTAAGCCTCATGGTTGAGTAGAATATCATGTGAATGTGCTCTTAATGGCATGATTAAATTAGTGATAATATTGGCTTTAAGCCAAACCCCCCAAAAATCAATGCCCACCACACACAAGTGATGAGATGTGGTGTTAGGTTCATTTGACAACCGTCTCTCACATAATAGCGTAGAGATTTTTTATCAATATCAAAATCATCAAGAATTTGACTAATTGACATCTTTTGTTTTTTGGTTGTATGACTTATTGACCATTAATTTTCATCTAAGACCATAAATACATGTTGAGTACATTTGTTTAGAACTTGAGGTTCATGATGGAGTAAAATATCTTGTGTATGTGCTCTTAATGACATGATTAAATTAGTGATAATATAGGCTTTAAGCAAAACCCCCATAGATCAATGCTCACCACTCATAAGTGATGAGATGTTGCGTTAGATTCATTTGACATCCATCTTTCAAGTAACCGCGTAGAGGTTATCCATCAATGTCAGAATCATCTAGAATTTGTCTCTCTTTTTTTGACTTGTTGACCATTGATCCATTATGCAATATTTTCCACTATTAGGGGCGGCTCTACTTGTTAATCGGGGTGGTGACCACCTTGACTTGAATTTTATTTTTTATATATAGACCTTAAAAAATTAAATTTTAAATTAATATGTGTTGTTGACCACCCTAAAAAAGATTCGTGACCACTCTAAAAAAATCTTGAACACCGTAAATAAATATTTGAGCCATTAAAAAGAAAATTTTGGTCCAATGAAGATTGAACCAAAAAATTGTTAAAAGTACTATGTTAACAACATTTTCACAAATAAATCTTAAGTGGCATATTGTTACTGCCTAATAGTAGTGAACAAAAAGATAATTTCATTGCTAATTTCAAATTAGAACCAATAACAACTTACCAGTTAGGGTTTATTATGAAAATATTGTAGATATAGCACTTCTCAAAAATTGCCCAAACACATACAAATTAGCCCAAAAGCCCAAATCAAATGTTTAGTTGTGATTTTTTTTTTTTAATTTTGATTTCAAAAGGCATATTTTAAAATCATTATATATTTTTTTTTCTAAAAAACGCATTTTCAAATAGTTAGTCACTTAGTCTGTTCGTGCTTGCTTTAGTCTTCTACTGAATTTGTTGAACTTATTTGATACATTTTCTACACATGCATATGCACTTAATTAATACCTCAATACTTTGTAGAACATGATTAATGTAACAACTGAATGCATAAGTTGAATATATTGAATGAACTTATAGTTTACTCTTTACTTTTTTGCTAGCACTATGAATAAATTTCTTATAAGGAAATCACTTGTATTTCAAGATTCATTTTCTAAGAAAATTCGTATTGCCTTGAATAATTTTCTTTTAGATCCTAGGATATGGGAAAATGTTTCATCTTAATGATCAAGATGAAATAAGAAGAGCATATTTATAAAGAGGTTCTTGTCAACCTCTTGGCCATAATTTCCTTTAAAAAAAAATTTGTGGAGTATTGTGTCAATTTAATCCTAATTAGTTTAAAGAATACAAAAATTAGTTGGAACATATCATAAAAAGGGATAATGCATTTTTTTTTATTTTTACTTATTTTGGTAAGGTATTAGTAATTGAATGGGAGATCAACAGTTTAATGATTGCTTAGTTGTGTACATTGACAAAGATAATCAATCAATCAATATATATATATATATATATATATATATATATATATATATATATAAAAGGAGACATCATACGGAAGTGTATGAGGTCTTTCCAAGTGGTGCACTAATTTTGCATTTAGAATTTTTTTTACCTCTTTCATTAAGCTTTTCTATATCAATATGTGTTGTGATGGTCCCAAGCATTTTCACTTTTCAGTTTTCTATTAAAAAGTGAGAATACACAATTTGACCGATTCCTCAATATTTCATATTTTTTTTCTTTTTTGATGAAGTTTCATACTTTTGTCACAACCCATAATTTTGAGAAACATTTGTGTTCTAAAAATTTTCCTAGCACAATCCTTCAAACAGTCCCATTATTTTTTCAAAGAAGACCTTTCTTTCAAAGAAATTGTACTAATGCAATCCTTCTATGTACAACTCTCTCTTCTTCCCTTTCCCTTCCCTTACTTTTTCCTCCCTTCGTTCCTTTTCATCTCCCTTACAACTAAACAAGATACAAGTTTCCAAATTCAACTAATAATTTTTTTTTTTGAGGATATTAATAAAAAGAGTCTGAATTTGATAAGAATGTGATGTAAAATTCGTGTTTTACACCATCCAATAAGAGATATCACATCAGCTTTTTATTTAAAACTCAGTACATCATACTGCAATTAATAACGTCTTAATAAACTCCCAATTTGGCTGAATTTTCAGATGAGTATTATAATTGATTGAGTGTGGTTGTGCTTATTTTTTTAATATATGATAAGATGATGTGACATGTTGGGATTAGAAAGTGTAAAACTTGGGTTTTAAACCACATCTTTATAAAATTTAATCTTCAATAAAAATATGTAAAAACATGTTTGATTACTGTTTTAGTCTTTAACACTTGTATAATGTATCGAAATGGTTTTTAACATCTTAAATGTGTCAATTTTGTTTCTAAAGTTTTCGTATTTTGTCAAAATAATCCTTATTATTAAGTGGTACATGAAAAGAATTGATTTATCTAACATTAATATCAAAATAATATTTTTATGTCATCTAAGCTATGCTTTGAATTATCACGTGTCCTTAATTAGAAAATAAAATAAAATATTTGAAAATATATTAATTGCATCTCCATAAGTAAATGAGATGTCATTTTATTAGCAGAAATTGAAAAAAATTTTTTTTTTTCTTTTCCTCTGCTTTCTCACCAACCAAATGGGGTTTAAGTCTTGACTTTTTAGTTAAAGTGCTCATGAACATCATCTACAAAACACACTATTTACCTAATTTTAAAATGAAAATTAAAAAAAAAAAAAGGAAAAGCCAAATGTCAATTTTTTACATTATCATTATTTTAAGAAGTTAAAGTTATTGCCAATTATATTATAAAAATCTTGTAAACTAACATGGTAATGAATATAATTAGTGTCATGTCAACAAGGTAATAAATCAATTTCCTAATTATTTTCCTATTTTGTGTTTAAAAATTGATACATCCATTTAATAAAAGTAATGTATAATCCCGTGCATATGCACATGTACATTTAAAAACAATCACAATTATATATATATATATATATATATATATATATATATATGATTTAAAATCTAATTGGATCTAGTCTCTTCGGTTTTTGAATCAAATAATTCACTTGCTACAAAAATTAAAAAATTAGATGGGACACATGGCACAAAATTGAACTCTAATTAAAATTAAATTTAGAATCTAATTGAATTTAGACTCTTTGATTTTTGCACCTAATAATTCATTTGACACACAAATTTAAAAATTAGATGAGACACATGGCGCAAAATTAGACTCCAATATATAGATGTATAGCAACCTACCATCACTCTATTTAAAATTACATGTTGTTCATGAAATCATAGTCCCATATATGGTCCTTTTTTAGGAGCCACTATCTCATCAAAAAAAAAAAAAAGTTAGTATATTGCAATATATTTGAAAGGATGAGTCCATCGGTATTTGGAATCAATGTTCTTAAATTGGACCGTAACACAAAATTAGACAATAATTGGAATCCAATTTAAAATCTAATTAAATTTTCTCTTTGTTTTGGCTTTAATTATATATATATATATATATATATATATATATATATATATATATATATATATATATATATAGACTGGTTATTGGCCCATGCGTTGCACAATTTTTTTTGGTATGATCTTTTTTGGTAAATATTATGACTAGAGAACATTGTTTTAGGGGAAAAAAACTTCTTTCATTTTTATGTAGTGATTTTAAGAAATACAATGAAGGGTTTTATGATAAATTTTGTTAATTTTATGAAATACATTTATATAAAATAAAACTCATAAAATGCATAAGATATACGTAAAGGCATAATTCATGACTACGCATGAAAGTTATTGTATTTTTTAATTTCTATTAGCTAGATCACATTTCTTAAATAAATTGAACAACCATTTCATCACCCCATTGTGCACGAAATGATTGGAATGTTGTTAGTTAGTTTAATTGAACAATATTGTGTTTATTCTTTTTTTAAACTACAATTGATAATTCACAACATGAGTAAACAACTTATTGAGTATTGCAAAAGATACAAATATGAACATTAACATGAGCATGAACATGAAGGGAGATTTCTATTCATTTTCTTGAAGAAAAAATGTACTTACAAAAAATTCCAAACTTAATTAGGTAAAGAAGAATCAAGTTATAGATAGCAAAATCAATAAACCAAAAATTTTACGAGCCTAAGAGGAGCCATTACTCATTTGAAAAAACCCAAAATACTCAAGGTTAAAAAAAAAAAAAAAAAAAACCATTCACTCCACCCTTCCATCATAGCTGCTTTTGCTCAAGGAAAACAATATATATATATATATATATATATATATATATATATATATATATATATATATAGAAATAATTACAATATGTATGTTAATCCCGCGACTTGAACCTTTTCTCCCTGACTCCCACAATTTGAACATTTTCTCCCTTAAACCCTAGACATTTTGTGTATGAGGAGATGCCAATTCAGCTCCATGGCCCTTGTCATATATATATATATATATATATATATATATATCAATCATTCAATAACTATAGAACTTCCTTTAAAAAAATTAATATGTTTATCATAATTAAGGAAAATCCTAATGAGTACTTCACTTGAGCATGTGTGAAAAAAGGCATATACATACCACAAATGGTAAAGGAGAAAGAAAAAGTTGCTAATCCTTTTTAATATGGTTAATTTCTTTGCCTCAATTAGTTGCCCAAACAACATACCGCTTAATCATACCACAACCACAAATGACAATGTAGCATTGGCCATCGGTAATTGCTAATCTGACAGTACAGATTTATTTAATAGCTCTACCTTCGTATCTTTTGGCTAATGTGTCTTTACTAAATCAAAATCAAACCACAAAACTCATATAAAAATCACCAAATTAGAGTTTAAATTATTATTAAATTTTTAAAAGAAATCTAGGCACAATTGCACAAAAATTCCACATGTAACTAAGTCATACTCAAGAGTATTGGACCTTTTTTCATTTGTATAAATAGGGGGTCCCAATGGGATGAGGGGCTAACAATTTTCTCTCCAAAACATTTATTGTAGGAACATAAAAGTTTTCCATTGTAGACTTTTCACGCTTAAAGAACATGACTTGCCAATTAATCAAACTAGAGTTTTTAATACCTACAACAATTTCACAACATCAAGAACAAACCCAAGTGTATGCAGTGTCAAATTCCATAGTCTCCTGTTACATCAAATGAGTGTTTAATTTTTCTCACAAAATATTGAATAGTAAATCTTATGGGCCATAGTCTCAACTACAACTCTCAATCATGTTGGACTTAGAAGACTCCTTTCCACAACGTATTATTATGAGATGCAGAAAAAGTTTGGAGTGTACACAATGTTTGTCGTGGATGGGAAGAAATTTCATCCTATTCCAATTGGTTTGGCCAGTAAGGACCTATTCCAATTTAATGATCCTGGAATTTTGTATACAAGTAATAATCAAGGAAACTTCCACCTAAAATAAGTCGGACTTTTGGCAAGAGAGAATATTGATGTCCAGACAAATCAAGCTAAGGCCAACCAAAATGGACCATATTCTTAATTTCTTATCTCGATTTGTTCCATGTACAAGACTTACAGCCAATGCTTGGTGTATAAAAGTTGAACATCTTATCTAAAGTCCATCTTTTGAAAGGTTAAGAAAAATTTCATGCAGAAAAAGTTTGGAGTGTACACAATGTTTATCATGGATGGGAAGAAATTTCATCCTATTCCAATTGGTTTGGTCAGTAATGACCTATTCCAATTTAATGATCCTGGAATTTTGTATACAAGTAATAATCAAGGAAACTTCCACCTAAAATAAGTCAGACTTTTGGCAAGAGAGAAAATTGATGTCCAAACAAATCAAGCTAAGGCCAACCAAAATGGAATATATTCTTAATTTCTTATCTCGATTTGTTCCATGTACAAGACTTACAGCCAATGCTTGGTGTATAAAAGTTGAACATCTTATCTAAAGTCCATCCTCTGAAAGCTTGAGAAAAATTTCATTTAAACCAACACAATATATAAATTATAAAGGAATCAAAGAAAAATTGTCAAAAATAATGAAAATTTAATCTTTGCTTAAATTCTTATAAGGATGAACATAATAGCAATATCCTTTTAAAAAAAATAAAGATAAAAAAAATCTATGCTTATTTTGTACGTATGATAAAGTCCTATTACAGTTTTTTGAGACTTATGATGATTAGTGATTAGGAGTTATAAATGAATAATCACTATATATATATAGACATTCTAATTTTGCATTTAGCATTTTTTTACCTCTTTCATTAAGTTTTTTTTACTGTTACTCAAAAGTTTACATTAACTTATTTTACTATTATCTCATTAATCTCTCATTATTGCCTAAGCTTACATCACACATTTCTCTATTTTTCATGTCTTTTAGCATACCCACCTTTTTAATATTTAAAAAATAATAATAATAATAATAATAATAATAATAATAATAATAATAATAATAATAATTAAAGACTAATAGTAATAACTAACCAAATAAGGCCTTGGAGAGAGATAGAGAGACACAAAAATGTTATGGATTGTTAAATAAACCACATTCTTTCACTACATATTACCAAAATAAAAGACCTAAGACTAACAAAACATTTGAAAGAGAGAGAAAGAGAAATCTAAGGGGCTACTGCCTCCGTCATATTGGCCTCCTACTACCATCAAGACGCCGAAACCCCTATAAGTATTTTTTTTAAAAAAATTAAGGGATTAAATATGATTTAGGCTTGAGTCATTTGGTTGGATAATTTTTGTTTTGGGTATATAAGTAGAGAGAATACTTGGTACGCAATGTAAAGCCATATTCTACCATGGTTTTAAATCATCTATAAGACACATGCATACACACTTGCTCACACCATGTTTTAATATCGCACTATTGATGAGTGCAAGACAATGAGAGAGTTGGACATACTTTTATTTCATAGTATTAAAAATGTGAACACAACACAAATTAGTTGATTTTCATGGTCCCATTACTCTTTTGCATTTATTTTTGGTTTCATAATTTAAAAAAAAATCATTAAATTTATTTAATTTTGTAGTTTTTTTATACTATTTATAGGTCTCATTGTACAATTGGAATTATTCATAGGTCTCATTGTACTATTCAACTAGCTTTTAAATTTTATTTTCTACATTTTCAACAACAAATTTTCAGTTTCAACTAAGTAAACTGTTCTCAAATAGACCCGTAGTATTAGGTTCATTTCAGAAACATCTTTCACGTAATAATGTAGAGATTTTCCATCAATATCATAATCATCTAGAATTTGAATTGTTGAATTATTGTTTTTATTGGGTGACTTGTTGACCATTAAGCTATTATGCAATATTTTCCACCATGTGACATAATTTTTATGTAGGGCCAACAATTCATGTTGAGGAAATTGTTTTTGGAACTTAAGGCTCATTATTGAGTACAATCTCAAGTCATGTGTATGTGCTCTTAATAACTTGATTAAATTAGTAATAATATATAATTTTAGCCAAACCCCTAGAGATCAGTGCTCAGCACACACAAGTGAAAAGATGTAGTGTTAGGTTCATTTGACGATCATCTTTCATGTAACCGTGTAGAAATTTTTCAACAATATCAAAATCATTAAGAATTTGTCTTATTGACATCTTTTGTTTTTTAATTGGGTGACTTGTTAACCATTAATCCATTATGCAATATTTTTCACCATGTGACATAATCTCATGTAAGGCCAAAAATTCATGAACTTAAGCCTCATGATTGAGTTGAATATCATGTGAGTGTGCTCTTAATGACATGAATAAATTAGTGATAATATAGGCTTTAAGCAAAACCCCCAAAGATCAATGCTCACCACACACAAGTGATGAGATGTTGCGTTAGGTTCATTTGACATCCATCTTTCAAGTAACCGCGTAGCTATTATTCATCAATGTCAGAATCATCTAGAATCTAGCTCTCTTTTTTTGACTTGTTGACCATTGATCCATTATGCAATATTTTCCACTGTTAGGGGTGGCTCTACTTGTTAATCAAGGTGGTGACCACATCTCATTTTTCTAAGTGTTGATAGTTATACCATGTAAATGCAAATATTTCCTTTACCACTTGAGTTGCTGAAGGGACAATGAGAAATTCCTACAAGTTATAAGTTGTCGTGTTGAAAACTTAGGGATGAATGATCTAGACATGAAGACCCATTGCAAGCTACTTTTGATTGTCTCATTCCATGATGGTATTCAAATATAGATTTGAAGGAAATACATTGTAATGGATTTCAGTTGTCAATGAATTTTTTTCCTTCTTGTGATGAGAAAGTAGCAAAGTAAGTAGTAGTTAAGATACTTATAATGGATTTCTTTGTAGTCTGGCTTCTTCCTTTAGATACTTTACAACAACAGACCTATTTGTAGTACATGAAAGTTGGTTATAAATTTTGGGGTCAAATGTCCATAATTTCTAGATCGATTATGAATGTCCTTGCCATTGATAATGATTATGATGTAACAATAAAAATTGTTTTTAGTTATATGATAAATTCATATTTTTCAAGTCCAAGTTGTAACTAATAGCAAATTATTAGTTGTCTATGATGACAGATTTTTAGTCATCATCTTGTCAATTGGATTATCAATAGCTTTTTTATTACCTCGTGTATTTATTAAAAATGTTACTAAAATCAAAATGTAGAAGGTTTAAGAAAAATAATAATTGGAAAAAAATATTTTATGATCTTAAATCCAATTCTAAATCCAAATCCAAATTTAGGTATCCAAATAATGGAAATTCAAATTATGAATTTCAAATCTTGAGTTTTATAAAAAGACCCAAACAAGGAATTTTACAATCAATGGATTTCAAATCAAGGCATTTTAAATCCATTGATTTAAAATCCAAATCCAAATCCAAATGTTGCCATCCAGACACAACCTTAAGTTTTTTTTGCGAGAATTTCAAAATAAAACTTAAAAAAATAGTGTGTGTGTGTGTGTGTACTAGATATTTTTTTATAGATAATTTATCATCTTTTAAATTACAATAAGTATACACCAAAATACAACAATTTAATTACAAAAGAAAATTTTATAAGTTCCACTGAGACTTTTAAGGCGCGGGGGGGGGGGGGGGAAGCAAGTAGAGTAGTTATATAAAATTTTTATTGTCATTTTGGTCTTGCAAATAAAGGTTTCAGGGTCATTTTGGTTATTTTTTGGTTTCAATGGCATCACGGTCATTTTTTAGGTTATAAGGGTATTTCTATCATTTTTTAGGTTTTAGGGGTGTTTCGGTCGTTATTCAGTCATGGTATTTTGGTCATTTTCTAGGTTTTGAGGGTATTTTGGTCATTTTTAGGTTTTAAGTGCATTACAGTCATTTTTTTAGGTCCTAAGGGTATTTTAGTCACTTTTTAGGTTACAAGTTCATTTTTGTCATTTTTTAGGTTTCAAGTTCATTTCGGTCATTTTTAGATTTTAAGGGTATTTCAGTCATTTTTTAGGTTTTAAGGTCATTTTGGTCATTTTAAAGGTTCTATAAGTATTTCGATCATTTTTTAGGTTTTAAGTGTATTATGGTCATTTTTTAGATTTTAAGAGTATTTTCAGTCACTTTTTAGGTTACAAAGTCATTTCAGCAATTTTTTTAGGTTTCAGGGTCATTTAGGTTATTTTTTAGGTTCTAAAGATATTTTGGTCATTTTTTTTGGTTTTAGGGTCATTTCGATCATTATTTAGGTTCTAACTGTATTTCCATCATTTTTAGGTTTTAAGGGTATCCCAGTATTTTCTAAGAGTTTTGGGGATATTTTGGTCACATGTAATGTTGGTATTGCTCAATGTAACAATAGAATTGTCAAATGTGAGGAAAAAAAAAAAAAAAGGGAACCATTGGATGTGATAAAAGTACGGTCACATGTGATATTGGTACTACCCAATATAACGATGTAACTGTCAAATGTAAGAAAAAAAATAAGGGAACCATCAAATGTGATAAAAATACAGTCAAATGTGATGTTGATCTTGCCTAATGTAAAAATGGACCATCCAATGTGAGGAAACAAATAAGGAACCATTGAATGTGATAAAAGCACGGTCACAGGTGATGTTGGTGCTGCCTAATGTGACAATGGAACCGTCAAATGTTAGAAAAAAATAAGAAACCCTCGAATGTGTCAAAAGTATGGTCGCATGTGATGTTGGTACTGTCCAATGTGACAATGGAGCTACCAAATGTGAAAAAAATAAAATAAAATAATGGTGCCACAGATTTTGACAGTACCAACATCACATGCGGTGTTAGGTTCATTTGACAACCATCTCTCACATAATAGCGTAGAGATTTTTTATCAATATCAAAATCATCAAGAATTTGACTTATTGACATCTTTTGTTTTTTGGTTGTGTGACTTATTGACCATTAATTTTCATCTAAGACCATAAATTCATGTTGAGTACATTTGTTTAGAACTTGAGGCTCATGATGGAGTAAAATATCTTGTGTATGTGCTCTTAATGACATGATTAAATTAGTGATAATATAGGCTTTAAGCAAAGCCCTCATAGATCAATGCTCACCACTCATAAGTGATGAGATGTTGCGTTAGGTTCATTTGACATCCATCTTTCAAGTAACCGCGTAGAGATTATCCATCAATGTCAGAATCATCTAGAATTTGTCTCTCTTTTTTTGACTTGTTGACCATTGATCCATTATGCAATATTTTCCACTGTTAGGGGCGGCTCTACTTGTTAATCGGGGTGGTGACCACCTTGACTTGAATTTTATTTTTTATATATATACCTTAAAAAATTAAATTTTAAATTAATATGTGTTGTTGACCACCCTAAAAAAGATTCGTGACCAATCTAAAAAAATCTTGAACACCCTAAATAAATATTTGAGCCATTAAAAATAAAATTTTGGTCCAATGAAGATTGAACCAAAAAATTGTGAGAAGTGCTATGTTAACAACATTTTCACAAATAAATCCTAAGTGGCATATCTAATTTCAAATTAGAACCAATAACAACTTACCAGTTAGGGTTTGTTATGAAAATATTGTAGATATAGCACTTCTCAAAAATTGCCCAAACACATACAAATTAGCCCAAAAGCCCAAATCAAATGTTTAGTTGTGATTTTTTTAAATTTTGATTTCAAAAGGCATATTTTAAAATCATTATATATTTTTTTCTAAAAAACACATTTTCAAATAGTTAGTCACTTAATCTGTTCGTGCTTGCTTTAGTCTTCTACTGAATTTGTTGAATTTATTTGATACATTTTCTACACATGCATATGCACTTAATTAATACCTGAATACTTTGTAGAACATGATTAATGTAATAGTTAAATGCCTAAGTTGAATATATTGAATGAACTTATAGTTTACTCTTTACTCTTTTGCTAGCACTCTGAACAAATTTCTTATAAGGAAATCACTTGTATTTCGAGATTTATTTTCCAAGAAAATTCGTATTGGCTTGAATAATTTTCTTTTAGATCCTAGGATATGGGAAAATGTTTCATCTTAATGATCAAGATGAAATAAGAAGAGCATATTTATAAAGAGGTTCTTGTCAACCTCTTGGCCATAATTTCCTTTAAAAAAAATTTGTGGAGTATTGTGTCAGTTTAATCCTAATTAGTTTAAAGAATACAAAAATTAGTTGGAACATATCATAAAAAGGGATAATGCATTTTGTGTTATTTTTACTTATTTTGGTAAGGTATCAGTAATTGAATGGGAGATCAACAGTTTAATGATTGCTTAGTTGTGTACATTGACAAAGATAATCAATCAATCAATATATATATAAAAGGAGACCTCATACAGAAGTGTATGAGGTCTTTCCAAGTGGTGCACTAATTTTGCATTTAGCATTTTTTTACCTCTTTCATTAAGCTTTTCTATATCAATATGTGCTGTGATGGTCCCAAGTATTTTCACTTTTCAATTTTCTATTAAAAAGTGAGAATACACAATTTGACCGATTCCTCAATATTTTATACTTTTTTTCTTTTTTGATGAAGTTTCATACTTTTGTCACAACCCATAATTTTGAGAAACATTTGTGTTCTAGAAATTTTCTTAGCACAATCCTTCAAACGGTCCCATTATTTTTTCAAAGAAGACCTTTCTTTCAAAGAAATGGTATTAATGCAATCCTTTTATGTACAACTTTCTCTTCTTCCCTTTCCCTTCCCTTACTTTCTCCTCCCTTCTTTCCTTTTCATTTCCCTTACAACCAAACAAGATACTAGTTTCCAAATTCAACTAATAAATTTTTTTTTGAGGATATTAATAAAAAGAGTCTGAATTTGATAAGAATTTGGTGTAAAATTCGTGTTTTACACCATCCAATAAGAGATGTCACATCAGCTTTTTATTTAAAACTCAGTACATCATACTACAATTAATAAATCTTAATAAACTCCCAATTTGGCTGAATTTTCAGATGAGTATTATAATTGATTGAGTGTGGTTGTGCTTATTTTTTAATACATGATAAGATGATGTGACATGTTGGGATTAGAAAGTGTAAAACTTGGGTTTTAAACCACATCTTTATAAAATTTAATCTTCAATAAAAATATGTAAAAAACATGTTTGATTATTGTTTTAGTCTTTAACACTTGTATAATGTATCGAAATCGTTTTTAACATCTTAAATGTGTCAATTTTGTTTCTAAACTTTTTGTATTTTGTCAAAAAAATCCTTATTATTAGGCGGTACATGAAAAGAATTGATTTATCTAACATTAATATCAAAATAATATTTTTATGCCATCTAAGCTATGCTTTGAATTATCATGTGTCCTTAATTAGAAAATAAAATAAAATATTTGAAAATATATTAATTGCATCTCCATAAGTAAACGAGATGTCATTTTATTAGCAGAAATTGAAAATTTCTTTTCTTTTATTTTCGTCTGCTTTCTCACCAACCAAATGGGGTATAAGTCTTGACTTTTTAGTTAAAGTGCTTATGAACATCATCTACAAAACATACTATTTACCTAATTTTAAAATGAAAATTTAAAAAAGAAAAAAAGAAAAAGGAAAAGCCAAATGTCCATTTTTTACATTATCATTTTTTTAAGAAGTTAAAGTTATTGCCAATTATATTATAAAAATCTTGTAAACTAACATTTTAATGAATATAATTAGTGTCATGTCAACAAGGTAATAAATCAATTTCCTAATTATTTTCCTATTTTTTGTTTAAAAATTGATACATCCATTTAATAAAAGTAATGTGTAATCCCGTGCATATGCACATGTACATTTAAAAACAATCACAATTAAATATATATATATATATATATATATATATATATATATATGATTTAAAATCTAATTGGATCTAGTCTCTTCGGTTTTTGTACCAAATAATTTACTTGCTACAAAAATTAAAAAATTAGATGGGACACATGACACAAAATTGAACTCTAATTAAAATTCATTTTAGAATCTAATTGAATTTAGACTCTTTGATTTTTGCACCTAATAATTCATTTGACACACAAATTTAAAAATTAGATGAGACACATGGCGCAAAATTAGACTCCAATATATAGATGTATAGCAACCTACCATCACTCTCTTTAAAATTACATGTTGTTCATGAAATCATAGTCCCATACATGGTCCTTTTTTAGGAGCCACTATCTCATCAAAAAAAAAGAAAAAGTTAGTATATTGCAATATATTTGGAATGATGAGTCCATCGGTATTTGGAATCAATGTTCTTAAATTGGACAGTAGCACAAAATTAGACAATAATTGGAATCCAATTTAAAATCTAATTAAATTTTCTCTTAGTTTTGGCTTTAATTATATATATATATATATAGACTAGTTATCGGCCCATGCGTTGCACAATTTTTTTTGGTATGATCTTTTTTGGTAAATATTATGACTGAAGAACATTGTTTTAGGGAAAAAAAAAAACTTCTTTCATTTTTATGTAGTGATTTTAAGAAATACAATAAAGGGTTTTATGATAAATTTTGTTAATTTTATGAAATACATTTATATAAAATAAAACTCATAAAATGCATAAGATATACGTAAAGGCATAATTCATGACTACGCATGAAAGTTATTGTATTTTTTAATTTCTATTAGCCAGATCAGATTTCTTAAATAAATTGAACAACCATTTCATCACCCCATTGTGCACGTAATGATTGGAATGTTGTTAGTTAGTTTAATTGAACAATATTGTGTTTATTCTTTTTTTAAACTACAATTGATAATTCACAACATGAGTAAACAACTTATTGAGTATTGCAAAAGATACAAATATGAATATTAACATGAGTATGAACATGAAGGGAGATTTCTATTCATTTTCTTGAAGAAAAAATGTACTTAAAAAAAATTCCAAACCTAATTAGGTAAAGAAGAATCAAGTTATAGATAGCAAAATCAATAAACCAAAAATTTTAGGAGCCTAAGAGGAGCCATTACTCATTTGAAAAAACCCAAAATACTCAAGGTTAAAAAAAAAAAAAAAAAAAAAAAAAAAAAAAAAAAAAACCATTCACTCCACCCTTCCATCGCAACTGCTTTTGCTCAAGGAAAACAATATATATATATATATATATATATATATAGAAATAATTACAATATGTATGCTAATCCCGCGACTTGAACTTTTTCTCCATGACTCTCACAATTTGAACATTTTCTCCCTTAGACCCTAGACATTTTTTGTATGGGAAGATGCCAATTCAGCTCCATGGCCCTTGTCATATATATATCATTCAATAAATATAGAACTTCCTTTAAAAAAATTAATATGTTTATCATAATTAAGGAAAATCCTAATGGGTACTTCACTTGAGCATATGTGAAAAAAGGCATATACATACCACAAATGGTAAAGGAGAAAAAAAAAAGTTGCTAATCCCTTTTAATATGGTTAATTTATTTGCCTCAATTAGTCACCCAAACAACATACCACTTATTCATACCACAACCACAAATGACAATGTAGCATTGGCCATCGGTAATTGCTAATCTGAAAGTACAGATTTATTTAATAGCTCTACCTTCGTATCTTTTGGGTAATGTGTCTTTACTAAATCAAAATCAAACCACAAAACTCATAAAAATCACCAAATTAGAGTTTAAATTATAATTAAATTTTTAAAATAAATCTAGGCACAATTGCACAAAAATTCCACACGTAACTAAGTCATACTTAAGAGTATTGGACATTTTTTCCTTTGTATAAATAGCGGGGTCCCAATGGGATGGGGGCTAACAATTTTCTCTCCAAAATATTTATTATAGGAATATAAAAGTTTTTTATTGTAGACTTTTCATGCTTAAAGAACATGACTTGCCAACTAATCAAACTAGAGTTTTTAATACCTACAGCAATTTCACAACATCAAGAACAAACTCCAGTGTATGCAGTGTCAAATTTCATAGTCTCCTGTTACATCAAATGAGTGTTTAATTTTTCTCACAAAGTATTGAATAGTAAAGCTTATGGGCCATAGTCTCAACTACAACTCTCAATCATGTGGGACTTAGATGACTCTTTTCCACAACGTATTATTATGAGATGCAGAAAAAGTTTGGAGTGTACACAATGTTTATCGTGAATGGGAAGAAATTTCATCATATTCCAATTGATTAGGTCAGTAAGGACCTATTCCAATTTAATGATCCTGAAATTTTGTATACAAGTAATAATCAAGGAAACTTCCACCTAAAATAAGTCAGACTTTTGGCAAGAGAGAAAATTGATGTCCAAACAAATCAAGCTAAGGTCAACCAAAATGGATCATATTCTTAATTTCTTATCTCGATTTGTTTCATGTACAAGACTTACAGCCAATGCTTGGTGTATAAAAGTTGAACATCTTATCTAAAGTCCATCATTTGAAAGCTTGAGAAAAATTTCATTTAAACCAACATAATATATAAATTATAAAGGAATCAAAGAAAAATTGTCAAAAATAATAAAAATTTAATCTGTGCTTAAATTCTTATAAGGATGAACACAATAGCAATATCCTTTTTTTTTAAATAAAGATAAAAAAAAAAATCTATACTTATTTTGTACATATGATAATCTATCACAGTTTTTTGAGACTTATGATGATTAGTGATTAGGAGTTATAAATGAATAATCACTATATATATATATATACATTCTAATTTTGCATTTAGCATTTTTTTACCTCTTTCATTAAGTTTTTTTTACTGTTACTCAAAAGTTTACATTAATTTATTTTACTATTATCTCATTAATCTCTCATTTATTGCTTAAGCTTACATCACACATTTCTCTTTTTTTCATATCTTTTAGCATACCCACCTTTTTAATATTTAAAAAAAAGAAAAATAATAATAATAATTAAAGACTAATAGTAATAACTAACCAAATAAGGCCTTGGAGAGAGATAGAGAGACACAAAAATGTTATGAATTGTTAAATAAACCGCATTGTTTCACTACATATTACCAAAATAAAAGATCTAAGACTAACAAAACATTTGAAAGAGAGAGAAAAAGAGAAATTTAAGGGGCTGCCGCCTCTATCATATTGGTCTCCCACTACCATCAAGACGCTGAAACCCCTATAAATTTTTTAAAAAAAAAATTAAGGGATTAAATATGATTTAGGCTTGAGTCATTTGGTTGGATAGTTATTGTTTTGGGTATATAAGTAGAGAGAATACTTGGTACGCAATGTAAATTCATATTCTACCATGGTTTTAAATCATCTATAAGATACATGCATACACATTTGCCCACACCGTGTTTTAATGTCGCACTATTGATGAGTGCAAGACAATGAGAGAGTTGGACATACTTTTATTTCATAGTATTAAAAATGTGAACACAACACAAATTAGTTGATTTTCATGATCCCGTTACTCTTTTGCATTTATTTTTGGTTTCATAATTTTAAAAAAAAATCATTAAATTTATTTAATTTTGTAGTTTTTTTTTTACTATTTATAGGTCTCATTGTACAATTGGAATTATTCATAGGTCTCATTGTACTATTCAACTAGCTTTTAAATTGTATTTTCTACATTTTCAACAACAAATTTTCAGTTTCAACTAAGTAAACGGTTCTCAAATAGACCCGTAGTATTTGGTTCATTTCAGAACCATCTTTCACGTAATAATGTAGAGATTTTCCATCAATATCATAATCATCTAGAATTTGAATTGTTGAATTATTGTTTTTATTGGGTGACTTGTTGACCATTAATCTATTATGCAATATTTACCACCATGTGACATAATTTTTATGTAGGGCCAAAAATTCATGTTGAGGAAATTGTTTTTGGAACTTAAGGCTCATTATTGAGTACAATCTCAAGTCATGTGTATGTGCTCTTAATGACTTGATTAAATTAATGATAATATATGCTTTTAGCCAAACCCCTAGAGATCAATGCTTAGCACACACAAGTGAAAAGATGTAGTGTTAGGTTCATTTGACGATCATCTTTCAGGTAACCGTGTAGAGATTTTTCAACAATATCAAAATGATTAAGAGTTTGTCTTATTGACATCTTTTGTTTTTTAATTGGGTGACTTATTGACCATTAATCCATTGTGCAACGTTTTTCACCATGTGACATAATCTCATGTAAGGCCCAAAATTCATGAACTTAAGCCTCATGATTGAGTTGAATATCATGTGAGTGTGCTCTTAATGACATGAATAAATTTTAATGACATGAATAAATTAGTGATAATATAGGCTTTAAGCAAAACCCCCAAAGATCAATGCTCACCACACACAAGTGATGAGATGTTGCGTTAGGTTGATTTGACATCCATCTTTCAAGTAACCGCGTAGCTATTATTCATCAATGTTAGAATCATCTAGAATCTGGCTCTCTTTTTTTGACTTGTTGACCATTGATCCATTATGCAATATTTTCCACTATTAGGGGTGGCTCTACTTATTAATCAAGGTGGTGACCACATCTCATTTTTCTAAGTGTTGATAGTTATACCATGTAAACGCAGATATTTCCTTTACCACTTGAGTTGCCAAAGGGACAATAAGAAATTCGTACAAGTTATAAGTTGCCGTGTTGAAAACTTAGGGATGAATGATCTAGACATGAAGACCCATTGCAAGCTACTTTTGATTGTCTCATTCCATGAGGGTATTCAAATATAGATTTGAAGGAAATACATTGTAATGGATTTCCGTTGTCAATGAAGTTTTTTCCTTCTTGTGATGAGAAAGTAGCAAAGTAAGTAGTAGTTAAGATACTTATAATGGATTTCTTTGTAGTCTGGCTTCTTCCTTTAGATACTTTACAACAATAGACCTATTTGTAGTACATGAAAGTTGGTTATAAATTTTGGGGTCAAATGTCCATAATTTCTAGATCGATTATGATTGTCCTCGCCATTGATAATGATTATGATGGAACAATAAAAATTGTTTTTAGTTATATGATAAATTCATATTTTTCAAGTCCAAGTTGTAACTAATAGCAAATTATTAGTTGTCTATGATGACAGATTTTTAGTCATCATCTTGTCAATTGGATTATCAATAGCTTTTTTATTACCTCATGTATTTATTAAAAATGTTACTAAAATTAAAATGTAGAAGGTTTAAGAAAAACAATAATTGGAAAAAAATATTTTATGATCTTAAATCCAATTCTAAATCCAAATCTAAATTTAGGTATCCAAATAATGGAAATTCAAATTATGAATTTCAAATCTTGAGTTTTATAAAAAGACCCAAACAAGGAATTTTACAATCAATGGATTTCAAATCAAGGCATTTTAAATCCATTGATTTAAAATCCAAATCCAAATGTTGCCATCCAAAGACAACCTTAAGTTTTTTTTTGCGAGAATTTCAAAAAAAAACTTTAAAAAATGGTGTGTGTTTGTGTGTGTGTGTGTGTGTGTGTACTAGATAGTTTTTCATAGATAATTTATCTTCTTTTAAATTACAATAAGTATACACCAAAATACAACAACTTAATTACAAAAGAAAATTTTATAAGTTCCACTGAGACTTTTACCAAGGGGGGGAAGCAAGTAGAGTAGTTATATAACATTTTTATTGTCATTTTGGTCTTGCAAATAAAGGTTTCAAGGTCATTTTGGTTATTTTTTGGTTTCAATGGCATCATGGTCATTTTTTAGGTTATAAGGGTATTTCTATCATTTTTTAGGTTTTAGGGGTATTTCGGTCGTTATTTAGTCATGGTATTTTGGTCATTTTCTAGGTTTTGAGAGTATTTTGGTCATTTTTAGGTTTTAAGTGCATTACAGTCATTTTTTTAGGTCCTAAGGGTATTTTAGGCACTTTTTACGTTACAAGTTCATTTTTTTCATTTTTTAGGTTTCAAGTTCATTTCGGTCATTTTTAGGTTTTAAGGGTATTTCAGTCATTTTTTAAGTTTTAAGGTCATTTTTAAGGTTCTATAAGTATTTCGATCATTTTTTTAGGTTTCAGGTGTATTATGGTCATTATTTAAGTTTTAAGAGTATTTTAGTCACTTTTTAGCTTACAAAGTCATTTCAGCCATTTTTTTATGTTTCAAGGTCATTTAGGTTATTTTTTAGGTTCTAAAGATATTTTGGTCATTTTTTTTTGTTTTAGGGTCATTTCGATCATTATTTAGGTTCTAAGTGTATTTCCATCATTTTTAGGTTTTAAGGGTATCCTAGTATTTTCTAAGAGTTTTAGGGATATTTTGGTCACATGTAATGTTGGTATTGCTCAATGTGACAATAGAACTGTCAAATGTGAGGAAAAAAAATAAGGGAATCATTGGATGTGATAAAAGTACGGTCACATGTGATATTGATACTACCCAATGTAATGATGTAATTGTCAAATGTAAGAAAAAAAATAAGGGAACCATCAAATGTGATAAAAGTACAGTCAAATGTGATGTTGGTCTTGCCTAATGTAAAAATGGACCATCCAATGTGAGTAAACAAATAAGGGAACCATTGAATGTGATAAAAGCACGGTCACATGTGATGTTGGTGCTGCCCAATGTGACAATGGAACTGTCAAATGTGAGAAAAAAAAAAACCATCGAATGTGTCAAAAGTATAGTCGCATGTGATGTTGGTACTATCCAATGTGACAATGGGGCCACCAAATGTGAAGAAAACAAAATAAAATAATGGTGCCACAGATTTTGACAAAAGTATGATCAGATGTCATGTTGATACTGCCCAATGTAACGATGAAACTTTCAAATGTGAGAAAAAAATAAGAGTACCACTGAATGTGACAAAAGTATGGTCAGATGTGGTATTGATACTGCCCAATGTGATGATGAAACTGCCAAATGTGAGAAAAAAATAAGGGAACCTTTGGATGTGATAAAAGTACGGTCACATGTGATGTTAATATTACCCAATGTAATGATGTAACTGTTAAATATAAGGGAAAAAAAGGGAACCATCAAATGTGATAAAAGTACAGTCATATGTAATGTTAGTATTGCCTAATGTAAAAATGGAACCATTAAATGTGAGAAAAAAAAATAAGGGAACTATTGAATGTGATAAAAGTACGGTCACATGTGATGTTGGTACTGTCCAATGTGACAATGAAACCGTCAAATGTGAGCAAAAATAAGGAACCATTGAATGTGTCAACATGTGATGTTGGTACCGTCCAATATGACAATGAAACTATTAAATGTAAAAAAAATAAAATAAAATAATGGTGCCACAAATTGTGACAAAATTATGGTCAGATGTCATGTTGGTACTACCCAATGTGACGACGAAACTTTCAAATGTGAGAAAAAAATGAGAATACCACCGAATGTGACAAAAACATGGTCAGACGTGATATTGATACTGCCCAATGTGATGATAAAACTATCAAATGTGAGAAAAAAAATAATTGTACCACCAAATGTGATAAAAGTACGGTCATAAGTTATGTTAGTACTGCCTAATATGACAATAAAACTGTCAAATGTGAAAAAAAAAAAAATAGGGTACTACGAAATGTGACAAAAGTACAGTCAGATGTGATGTTGGTATTACCTAATGTGACAATAGAATCATCAAATGTAAAAAAAAAAAAAAAAAAAAAAAGAAAAAAAAAAGGGAACCACCAAATGTGACAAAACAACAGTCACATATGATATTAGAACTACACAATGTAATGATGAAATCGACAAATGTGAGAAAAAAATAGGGTACAACCAAATGTGATAAAAGGACAATCAGATCTGACGCTAGTATTGCCTAATGTGACAATTAATGAAACCATCAAATGTGAGGAAAAAAAATAGAACTACCAAATGTGACAGAAAAACAATCACATGTAATGTTAAAATTGCACAATCTGAGGATGAAACTGTCAAATGTGAGAAAAAAAATAAAAGAACCACCAAATGTGACAAAAATACCGTCACTTGTTATGTTAGTAGTGCACAATGTGAGGAGGAAACCATCAAATGTGAGAAAAAAAATAAAAGAACCACCAATGTAACTAGAGTACTGTCACATGTGATGCTGGAAGCCTGGAACTATACAATATGAGGAAGGAACCATCAAATGTAAGAAAAAAAATAAGATAACCATCAAATGTAACAAAAGAATTGTCACATGTAATGTTGGAACTGCACAATGTGAGAATAAAATCGTCAAATATGATGCTTTGGTAACCTAGTATAACAGGTTGCTAACTAGTGAGTTCAGTACCCAAAAAAAAAAGGTACCGTAGAATTACTCTAACCTCATAGGTAAGAAAGGAAATAAAGGAAACAATCAATGTAGTGACTAGTGAAACATATATAAATGTAGTTAGAAGATGAGCTAGATTTGTAATTAAACCAACTTATTTCAAATGTGGCACAAAGTTATTTATATATCCATAGAATTGGAACTTATTTTCTATAAGAGTACTATTCTCTAGCAATTATTCAAGACATCAGTAATTTTCTTTTATCCTTTTTTATACAAGAGAGATTCTTTATAATAATTATTCTTTAGCAACTAACCTTTTTATTTTTTTGTCATTGAGATTCGATATTAAAAGAAATTTACATTCAAGAAAATGAGTTTTTTGAAAAGTTGAAAAAGTAACATTAAAGATACTACAAATTTTACTATATAATTTTTACAAACTAATGTATCACTAATTATAAAAAAAAAAAATCAGTCATTCATTAATTATGGTTTTTAAATCCACCAATCATATTGATTTTTTTATCAATTTGTAAATATTTTATAATACAATTTATATTAGTTTCAGAATTTTTTTTAAGTTGAAAACTTGAAGATCTAAAACAGGGATTTGAAAGATTATGTTGAAATTATTGATTTTTTATTCAAAAAAAAAAACTAAGTTATAAATTTCACAATTTAAATTTATTCATAGTTCAATTCAATCTTGTAACTTTTTATTTATTTATTTTAGATTTATAACTTTCCTTCCATCAAATTCCATGGCATTGTGCCTTTTAAGTATTCTAAAATGACGTTTTAGAAATTCAAAATACCAAAATCACATTATTTTGGGATACTGAATGACAACCTCTTTAATAGAAGTAAACAAAATAAAAGTGTTATATGCATAATATTTTCGTAATACTTTTACAACAAATCATAGATGGTACGTTGTTATTTGATCTAGTCTAAATTTAAAACTGAAATTACTTTTTTAATCCACCCATAACAATTAATAACAATCTACTATTTAAGATTTGTTGTGAAAATATTGTGAACGTACAATTTTTCTAAATGAAATGGCTACATAAAAAAAATAAAACGAAAGGTACATATACTTAATTAATCTAAGGCTATAAAACTGAATTAATTTTTAGGTAAAATATAGAAAGTCCAGTTTATAATTTAGCTTAAAAGTTGAAGGAAAAAAAAAAAACTGTCTCAACACATTGTTTAAGACTTTTGTGCGGTTATACATATATGACTTGTGTGTGTGTTTAGGAATTGTTAAAAACAAATTTTAATTTTTTTTCAGTGTTATCTTTTTTTATTAATAATATAAATTTTAGATTTTTTAAAATAAATTAATTTTTAGCCTATTTTGTAATATATTTAACATAAATTTTTTTTTTTAAACTATGGATGGTTACATTCCCCTCCCTTGAGATTTAAGGGAATGACACTCAACTCCAAACTTGAATGAAAAAACACCCCCTCTCTTAAAATTTGGAAAAAAAATTAACAACTCCCCCCTTTTATTTATATTAGTAATGAATATTTTAACCTTCTAGTATAAGAATCTCATTACAAAAGTTTAACTATGGTTTATAAAAAAATTGATAAATTTAGAATAAAAATAAAAAATTTATCTAGTACCAAAATAATTGCAATAGCAAATATCTCCATAAGCTGTTGAAAAAGGAAAAATATAATAAACAATATTCTTTACATTTTCCATTCTCTCCATGTATATGTTAAAATAATTAGTATTCTAAAAATAAAAATAAAAATAGTGGGTTAATCCCACATTGAAAAATGAGTGAGTTAAAGAGGTTTAGAACCTATGCTGTGTATCCAATAGCTAGACATTTTTGGGGTGTGTGAGTTTATATACTGCTTCACGGAACAAAGTGTTGCATGCACTTTTGGTTCTGACGTGTAGTATTAAGCAAAAAAAGAGTCTGAGCTTAGTCCCACACCGTGTGTGTGTGTGTGTTGGGGTGTGTGAGTTTATTTACTGCTCTGCGGAAGTAAGTGTTGCATGCACTTTTGGTTCTGACGTATAGTATTAAGTAAAAAGAAAAAAAGAAAAGAGTTAGATCATTTTGGATATACACAACTATTAGTTTCTTTAATATATTCTCCCCTCACTGGGTGTGTTTTAATATACACTTCAATTAAAAATTTAATACAATTACATCTTTTGATAAACTTCAAATATTTTAATACAAAATTAATACACTTTAAAATTCATATATATATATATATATATATTGATATAAAAGATAGAACATATTTAAAAATTTAATACGGATTAATTACTTTACCCGAAAATAAATAATAAAATAAAAACACCATCACCACAGCGAAAAAAATAAAATAAAATAAAATAAAACACTCTCATATAGCTCGTCACCAAAAACTACTCAAAAAGCATACGCTTTTGTAATCTGCAGCATATCTCTCTCTCTCTCTCTGTTCTGAATATTTCATCAATGGCTCGCGTAAGTCTCTCTCTCTATTTCTCTTACAATTGCACACAACGAAATGTTTATTCAACTTTCAAATTCCGAATCCACAAATTAATACAACTAGGACTATTGTTAATCTCTGTTTATTTGGTCGCTGAGAAAATTTTATGATTTCTATGCTTGTTCAGTATGATAGATCCGAAGAAATTAAGCAAATTCTAAATGCCCCTTTTTTGTGTTATTAGTTTTGGATCTAAATTTTCGTACAATTTGTAATTTTTTGGTTTGGATCTGTGCAATGTGTGAATTTATTTACTTTTTAGTAATCAGAGGGTTCACATAATGGAAAAAGAGTGTGTATTTGATGATGTTGTTGAATGTTTGTTTATAAGGTGTTTGTTGTTAATACTGAACCAAGACTTCACTTTGGAGCTCAATGTAATGTTAATGTTTTGGGTTTGATGGGTGTTTTATTTGGATGCAAAGGTGTGATCTGTGTGGCATAGTGGTAGTAATTACATGGTGATGGTGGGGGGTGGGGGATCAGATTGGCTGTGTTATGCTTATTTGACTACGAAATTATAGCCAGTTTTGGGGTTTTGCTCAATGTAGGATGTTGTGTCAGCTATTAGGAGAGTTTAGGATTGATTTTGGAAATGCTGGGTGGTTGGTTGAGCTCTAAAATCTGTGACCTGTGTGATTAGTGGTAGGAATTACATGGTGGGGATCAGATTGGCTGTGTTAGGCTTATTTAACGATGAAACATTATCCAGTTTGTGGTTTTGAACTTCTATTCAATGTAGGACTTTGGGGCAGTTGGTAGGAGACTTTGGAATTGGTTTTGGACATGATGGGGGTTGTTTTGACTCCAAATTGTCTGATCTATGCTGAATAGTTGTAGTATTTAAATGATGAGAATCATATTGGCTTTGTTAGGTATATTCGACAATGTTTGTGATGTAAACTCAATTAAAGAGTTAAGCTTACGGGGCTATGAAATGTTAGCCATTTTGGGCTTTGATTAATTTAGGATTTCCTGGAGTTCTTATTAGATTTTAGGTTTGGTTTTGAAAATGATGGGCTGTTGATTTAAGTCCCAATGTGTGATCAATGTTCATTAGTAGTACTAATTAAATGGTGGTCCCAATGTGTGATCTATGTTCTATAGCAGTAGTTACTACATGGATGAGGATCAGATTGGCAGAGTTAGGTGTATTTGACTATGTTACCTCAAACTCAATCAAGAGATCAATTTATGTGGCCATGAAATGCTAGCCATTTTAGGATTTGATTAATGTAGGATCTTGTGAGACTTGTTAGGAGGATTTGGGATTGGTTTTGGAAATGATGAGTGGTTGATTTAGGTCCTAACTGTGCGATCTATGCTGATTAGTTGTAGAGTATTGGAATGGCTAGAATCACATTGGCTGCCTTAGGTGCAGTAATGCACAAAGAACTGCATGCAGCAATATGCGAATCCCCAGCTTGGTACAGTTATAGAACCTCTAGAATTTGAGGGAATTATGGAGGGTGACTTGGTTGAGTGAGATTATATGGCGTAAGCAATAGCATTGGGGTGGTTACATGGCCAGTTGTGCAGAAATTGACATGAATCAATAGAATGATAATGTTGGAAACACAGCCAATGATACAGTAGTCTTAGTCACATATTTGTTCATGAAAGTGAACTGCTAGTGAGTTCTAGCTCAAACAGAACTCCCTCCTCCCACAAGAATGGATGGAGGGTGAGTCTGTGGGTTCAAAAGCCATTAGATGTGTAACTTATCAATGGAAAAAAGTTGTAAAGGTTCATCAGAGTGATCTTAAAGTATTGGTCATGCAGACTTGAGTCTTGGTCGTGCTAGTAACATGCAATAGATTTTTTTTCCTTTTTTTTTTGGTTGAAAATTTAGATATGTCTATGGTTCAAACCTGTCCCCCCCACCCCCCCATATTGACGTAGCAAAAAAAAAAGATATGTTCTGCATTTTTTTTACTGTTACGTTTTAAACATGTCTTTTTTAGTGTAAAGGGATTTGTTACTCTATTAATCCAGTTATTTTATTTTATTTTTTTTAAATAGGAATCATGCCCTACGGTGAAGAACATTCTTCTTCTAGACTCTGAAGGGAAGCGTGTAGCAGTCAAGTATTACTCAGATGATTGGCCAACAATAGTGCAAAGTTAGCTTTTGAAAAATCTGTTTTTACCAAGACTCTGAAGTCCAATGCTCGGGTTGAAGGTATGCTGTGATAACTCAACTTTAAATAGTACAGTTGTTCTAGTCCAAATATTATCAGCCAATTAATTATACATATGGGTATGCAAACTTTCTCATCTTTTTTTTTTGCCTTCTCAGCTAGTTGTTTGCTATTCAATTGCATTAAAAACTATTTTCTTCTGCTAAATTAGAATGCAGTTTTAATATTTAAACCAAATCAAAAGCTTCCCCTCGATGCCTGCCATTCTGAGCTTTTCTTTCTTTGACTAAAACATTTTACTTATCAAAAAAAAAAAAAAAAAAATCAGAAAGCTTCCTCTCATGTATTTCAGAAATAATGGTGTGTTACATCTGTGGATAACTAGAACCTGTGTGCATGGCTTGCAATTCTATGCATATAAATTCACGTGCGCCATGCTATATTGATCGGGAAAAATGCCATACACTCCCTGAACTTTGAAGTAGTGGTCAAGACACCCCTTGAATTTTTTTATTGGTCAATTTACTCCATAAATTTTTCATACCTGCCAAATCAGTATCTCCAATATATCTATTTTTTGAAGATGATATGTACCCTCTAAAAATTAAACAATTTTTATAATTATTTTTCATCTTTCTATCTCTACCAATATATCATTCTATTATTTTGGGTGTATTTGATTGATATTATTCTTTTATGAGGTGGTCTATATTCTTCGAAATTATATTGCAGTATGCTATTTTTTTTTTTTTTTACAACTAAACTTTCAAAGTTTCAAATAAACTATTCAAATTCTTCATTCTCATAAAGGGGATTATTATGATAATCAAAACTCATAACAAACTTATATTAAATATGTATAATTTATTTTCTAAATTTTATTGTAGATAATTTGTTCACTCTCAAAATTTAACAATTTCAAAAAGTAATTTTCATAACTCTATTTTACAAATATATAATTTTATCACTTTTGATGTTTTTGATTGATATTGTTATTTTTTGAAATGATTCATATTCTTCTAACTATTGTTATTATGCATTATATTTTCTTAATTTCTTTTGGTACAACTAAAGTTTTTAAGTTTCAAATTTATTATTCAAATTCTCATTCTCTTAAGGAGATTATTATGATAATTAAAATTTTTCATATAATTACAATTGATACTACTCAAATAATTGATAGTACTCTCAACTTAAATTTGTATATTCTCATTCTTTAGTAAGTACACTAAAAAGGACCGAAGTGAACTAAAATAGACTAAATGGACCGAAGTAGACTGAAATGGGCAGAATGGACCAAATTGAACCGAATAGATTGAGCTGGACTGATGTGGACCAAATGGACGAAATGGACCGAATGGGACCAAAATGGAATGAATGGATCAAATTGGGCTGAACTGATCAAAGTAAACCGAATTGGACCGGATATACCGAATTGGAAGTATTGGACTAAAGTAAACCAAAATGGACCGAATAGACTAAAATGGACCACAGTAGACAGAATTGGACCAAACAGAACCGAATGGACCAAAATATGCCAAAGTGAACCAAATGGACTGAAGTAAACTGAATGGACCTAATTAGACCAAAGTAGACCGAACTTGATCGAATAGACCAAAGTGGATAGAATGTCAATCTGTAATTAACATAGTCTTTTGATAAAAATTCAAATTCAAATTAAAAAAATGAGCGCTCTAGCTTGGGCTTATTGGCTTGCTAAATGGACTAAACCTCACCAAAAAACTTATTTTTATATAAATGTTATATTTTTTATGAATCATGTTATTTTGATTTGAGTTGAAGAGTATGCACTTCTTTTGAAGTTGAAGGGTCAAGACACAATTATTAAATGGGTTGGGTTCAAATTAAGCTATTTAACTGAATATCCCTACTTTGACACGACATGCTAACTTGAATTAACACCCCATATGAAACAATAAAAGCATTAACATTCAAATTGGCTAAGTGTTTGTCATGTAATCAGACTAGGGGAGTTGCTCCTCGTATTGGATGTTTTCAAAAATACCCAGCACAGCTTCAATTCCAGGCGCTTAAACAAGTCAATCTACCACCTATGACCATGTCGGGATACTTTTCTATCAAAACTCCTTCCTTCGCCAAGATCCAGTCCTAAAATCCATCTATCACCTAGGCTTGCATGTATGGGACTTCCTAACCCAATGGTACATGTTTCAACTAGTGACTAGATTGAAAAAATAACGTATCAATATGTGATATTTGCACTTGTCAAACAAAGCAAATCATGAAAGGTAAATTCACAAATAAAGCACAAGATTGCTCCATGTTTTACAGGTATACCACAAGATAGAGAAATTGTTAGGTCCACCGGTGGATTGCTGACGTGGTCTTCCCTAACCTCCCAACCAATAAAATGTCATTATTTATGCAAATGTAACATTACCTGGTAATTTTTATTTTGTATTCCTTATGTTGATTAGGAAGCTCACTCACACATTTGCATAAATGACATTATCTCATTAGTTGGGAGGATCACGCCAGCAGTCCCCCTAGTGGACCTAATAATTTCTCCACAAGATGGCGTGTATAATTTACTCTCCATAAACAAAAATGAACTGTATCCTTGAATGGTAAGGAAATGATCATTTAAATTTTTCTTGAGAAACAAGAAATGATAATTTAAATTGATTCTATGAGATTGGTAAATAAAAACAAAAAAAGGTGGAGTCAGTATATTTCTCAGCCTAATAGCTAGGTTATTTAACCGAATAGGAGAAAAAATAACCATGTCACATTTTGAATGTTCATTTGACCAGATCATTTGACTTTTAATTTTTAAGGGACAGAAATATAAAAAAGGTGGATTTAATATAACTTTCAAGCTAATAAATTATTTGTCACTCAAATATGCAAAAGTGACCATGTCATAAACTTTTGAGTTTACTCAATTGACAACATTATTACTTATGTTTGCGATTATAGTGTATTGACCAAAAATTTTGTTTTTCTTTAAGTGATTAGCACTATATAGATAAATAGTTCTTACACGTCCTACACAGGAATCATAATCTGTTTCATTTTGTTCATGAATATTTTATGATAAAATCAGAATGAAATAAGATCAAGAAGTTTTCTTTTGTAAACAGTGCATGAATCAGTGTCACCAAATTGCAATATTCAATAATATAGTGATGTGAGTATTAGCAGCATGACTATCTAGGCATCAAGCTTAACTTCAATTCAAATAACGCCATGTCAAAATTATAAGAATTCATGTCAAGCCCACCTCTTTAATATTCAATAAGTAAATCGTCCAATGAATTAAAGCCTACAACATGAGGTGAGAAATTATGCTACGCATTGTATTTGGAAAAAAAAGGGCACTCTACACCACCTATTTGATGCATTATGTATATGAGAAACAATTTCTACCGTCATAGTACAACTTTGGTTCTATTGAGGATATTCCCATGAGTTCCCTCTTTGTCCACTTCAAATATCTCTAAACAAAGTCAAATAGTAGCATAGTAGTAATGGTATTCTTTATGGTGATCCATCCGTAGTCGAAACCCATCTTCCCCTCCACTATCTACCTATCAAAAAAGGTTTCAAAACATTAAAACAAAGTCTGAATTTATAAATGAATTTTATTTCAAACGCAATGGGCTAACTACAAATATAGATTGAAGTTAAAGACAATCTATATTTGTGAAATAAAATCCAAATGACTATCACATTAGCTACGAATTAAATCATACATTCAAAGTAGGTAACTGCTACATTAACATGAACCAACCAATATTAAGGACATAATACTTGAAATAATACCTTTTAGGTAGATAATGATGCCTTTCACTTGCAAAAGCAGACTCTTGCCTTTCTAGACAACCAATTCATCTGTACCACTATAGTCACATACATCCGATCTTTAATGTCATCAGCAAATCTGAAAAAGCATGCCTCCAAGTCCTATTGAAGAAGAAAGCTCCACAAATTGCCCAAAAACCAGTTGTGAATCCAACTCCCATACCTATATAGAAGCTGGAATTTTTAGAGTCATCTTCAGCACTGCCTAGCATAAAATCAATTTAAGTATGCCCAAGAAATAGTTTTCCTTGAATATGCCTTCCATAAAATCAACTTGAGTATCCCTGAGAAATCTTCCCCTCCCCTCCCCTCCCCCACCCTTGAAGGCGACCATCCCATTTCCCACACTTTGCTGCCCAATTGTAGATTTCTTTTGCCAATACTTCAATTCACTCACTGATTGGATGTTAACATTAACTCTACTTGAATAACTTTAAACTTTTTAAAATAAAACACTCACTGGACCAAGCTATCTGTTTCAATTTCATTTGTTGAGGTACCTGCATTAAAAGCATAGGATGAATAAAGTCTTTCATGGACCAAAAGGAAAGGTTTTTGTCAACAATTACCCTGAGGGTACAAGGCATTGCTTGACTATGTCATGAAAATTCTAAACATCTTGGCCAAACATGGCATTGCTTGACCATGTTAATAGTGGCATGTGTAAAAACAGTTGATTGTTAGACAATTTGACGAAAGCTAACCATGAAACAATAACTGATAAAATACAAGCAGTTCAAGTATTATTAAAGCCAGCAAGGTCAATAAGAAAAAATCAAATGAAACAGTCAGAATCAGACAACTGAGATGTCAAGAAAAATGAAGAAGATAGAGGTGATGCATAATCATGCATATCAAACTATTTCTGAACTTTTTGGTTTTACGCACCAAGCGCCGCAGTCTAGGCACAGAAATGTTACCACCAAAGGAAACCTATGGTCTTTCTCAATTGCAGGACAAGCAACTCAGCAGATGATAACGATACAGATTTCATGCTTCAGATGTTTCCCTATAATACCAAAGTTATCCAAACTCAAAATGTGTATGTGTGTGTGAGAGTATACACACAAGTACATTAGACAAATCTGATTGTCTAGCAGTCAAATCTGGGTACAGAATCACTTTGAATTTGATTCCAGTACACAGAATATGATATGGGGTACTGCTTATATGCTTAGATGTAACGAGTTCCGTAACAATCAAACATACTTGACGTCTGTGTATAGCAGAACTGGTACTGAGGTTGAAGCCCTCTCATCCAACCTCTGACGTGGCAAGGGTTTTTTTATTGCAGTATCGGGAAATATAGTCAGCAATAGACAAAAGTTTGAGACATTATTCATATATTAAAAACAGTATCAATTAGCTCTTGCCACATAAGGAGATTGAACAGGAGGACTTAAGTGGCTATTGTACTTCGAGAGATATCGACCCTTTTTTTCCCTACCTGGATTTTTGCTAGTAATCTTTCTTTTATCATCTAACACATTTCCAGGCATTTGTAAGACAGCAACACAGCATCCAAATATTAAAATGAGAGTTGAACATGATCTAGCAATTTCTTGAATAAAATGAATCTTGAATGCTAGATGTTTTACCTCCCGTCCAACAATTTCCAATCAAGGCCCTGAAGAATATCTATCAAAACTGAGAACTTAATACAAACTCTATTAATCAATTTCGTTTACAAGTTTCAAAGTAAATAATGTTACGTTCTTGATGCTGTCATGGAAGATTAAGTTGTTATCACTTAACAAGTTCGACTGTTCAAGATTTATTTTATGAGGCCATGTGTCAAGTCCAATCGAAGTAAAAGTCATGGGGTTTTAAAGGTCTAGTTATATGTGTCCTAAGATTGAAACAGTTTTTATTTGGCCAATTTTGTAATTAGGAGCAGAAGTGTAATCTCTGGAATCCTGTGAATATAGGTATTTTTTTATTTTTATCTAGAATTTTCTAGGAGATCATAACTATCTTAGGTTTTATTTTCTTTGAGTCCAAGTTAGTCTTTTACATCTTGGCCTTATTGTTTACTTTCTCTCTCTTTGTTCTCTCTTTTCTTCTTCTCTTTCTTATGGTACTGTTCATACTCATACAGGCCATACCATAAATTTCTCTCATTTCCTTCTTCGTTATATCCCAAACCCTAAGTAAAGCCCTTCCTCTTGCCTATCAACACCATAACACCCCACACATTTTCTCTATCAAATCACCATACAAAACTCATCAAACCAAGTTTGAGTCTTCACCTTTTCTTCTACGACTCTATACCCTAGATCTATTAATCCTCCCAAACTTAAACCATTGAAAGCGCCTATATACAAATTCCCAATTTAGGTTACAAACCAGTTGAGATTACATGTTTTGCTGTAATAATGCAAGCAAAGCAAGGAACAAATACTCTTACATAGTGCTGGTTTGGATCCAGCTTATTATTGCTGCATCCGCGTTTTGTTTTTTTTTTCTTCTGCTGCGGGGGGACAAGCGCGCAGTGCGCGTACTGTGCGCGCACTGTTCATGTACGTTTTTAGCAATTTTTTATTAAAAATGGGTCCCGCAGCACTATTTACACATTTAAAAATTATTTTGCTACAGTGTTTTCAGTTTTCAGCAAACGGACCCATAGAGTTTTAACTTCAATGAAATGAAGCCAAGAGATATTCTAGAAGGTTTTAACAGCATGCAAGCTTGCAAGAAATCTTTTTGTTTTTATTGGTAAGTTACACATGTGGGTGGGTCATGATCCCTCAACCTCTCCTGCCACCTTGTTCTTAAAAGAGGAGGAGAATGCTCGTAGCAACATTGAAAAATAAATCTAGCAACTAGAGCATATCATCATTCCAAAAATATATAATATCAAGAACTACCAATGACTCACATCACAAACTAAAAAAACATGAATTCAAGAAAGACCTTATAGAAGTACAAAAGGTTGAATCCTACCAATTGACTTTTGCCTATCAACTCTAGCTTAACTGGCACCTCCTCCCCTTGCAAGTGCTAGATGGAGGGTGAGGTCAGGGGTTCAAGACCCACTAGATGCATGTGTAACTTACCAAAAGAAAAAGGCCGTATAGAAGCTAGAGATAATGGATAGAGCATTAGATACACCAACAGACTCCCAATGAGTTTCTAGAAATAGTGATTCAATACTCCTTGAAGATGCCATCCAATCAACTTCAAGCATCTTCAAGGCATCTTCCCCTCACCTCCCCTACCCCCAAGGCCACCACCCCGTTTCCTCCATTTTGCTGCCCAATACTTCATTTTTAAAAATGAATGGGTGTTGACTTGAACTCTACATGAATAACTTTAAACTTATTAAATAACTAAATTTGTTTAAAGAAACTAGTAAAGAAGTTAAGGTAATTGACGGAACAAATCGAAATATCACTCCTTCGAACAAGATAATCACACTGAGTACACCCCGCTGTATTTGGTTTGTGTTTTTTTAATAAAATTTATCGTTACTTATCCAAAGAAGAAAAATCAAGATAATCCCACAACTGCAAACATAGAAAGGATATGTCATAAGAAAACTCAAAGATTTGACATCTCAAGTCACAATCATGCAATTTCAAGCACATAATGCAACATTGGAAAAGTTTTTTTGATTGCAAACAGAATCTTACCAGGATGGTCAGTAGGTTGGTCATGCCTGCCAACAGCAAAACCAAGGCCACTCCGACGAGGAGCAGCTGTTGGTTGTGGAGGCAATTCGTGTGCCTCACCTATCCTTTTAGAATCAGGAAGAAGAATTTCATCCATTGACATGGAGAAACTTTTAATCTGAGCATGGATGTTTTCTTGGACTAGCTTCTGTTGATCAGCAAGAGAGGCTTTACTAGCCATTTCAATGATCTCCTCAGCATCCCTTCCCAAACGGTTGTAGCTGGATGTTTAAGTCTTTCATGAGAAAAAATTTGAGATTAAAGGACACCCAATGAAGTTGAACACTGAGTGACAAAGGAAGCATAAATTCACATGAAGCAAAGTGGTACAGTAGGGAACAAACAAAATCGCATCTACACAAAATGCAATTGACATTATTTAAATGTTCACTTTTGGCTTAATCAATCAAAAAGTTAAAAGAAATTTATCTTTTGTTGAAGTACTCGACATTGATGCACAAGATCTAAGAAGCTAAAACTTGGATAGAAGTGAGGCAAACATTAAGATCAGTTATGTCAAGAAGTAATAAGCATTTTGATTCGCAAGGGATATGTCACAATCAGTGAGAGAACAACCTAAATGTAAACAATGAAATTCTTAATCTCTACATGGTCAATAGCCAGCACAATGCCCATATTTTTCCATTTTCTTATGTTTTGTGGATGCAGAAAAGGGAAAACATAAGGAATGTCTCAGTGAGAAAACAACCTAAAAGATAATCTCTACATGATCACTACGTCCCTATCTTTCCTTCTCTTAAAGAGTATGATTCTCAAAAAATTATATCAACATACATGAAATGATCGAGGGCTCCAAGGGTTTTGTGTGATTGCATATGCCTATGGATGAAGGGAATGTCTTTAAGATATCTACAAGACTGTACATTCTTTGTTAAGCAACTTGTTGGGTAAAAAAGTTTGTTATTGTTCATACCATGATCATTGCTATACGTTGAATATGAAATGGATGATTGGTGAAAAGAAAAGAAAATTAATATAGCTATAGTAACAACTAGAGCAAAATGAGATGTCAAGGACAACTAAAAATAAAATGCAGAGAAAGAGTTCATCAGCCAATGATTAAAGGCACTGCAAAGACAATTAGATCTGACACAATTATACCAACTGATAGGGTTGGAATCTAGGTATCTACTCCCTTTTTTTTTTTTTTTAAATATTCGTAAGTTACACACCCAGCAAGTTTTGAATCCAAAATCTTACCCTTAATCCCATTTTACGGGAGGAAATGTCATTTCAGGTACAGCTAATTGTTATGATAAATTTTTTCTAATTAATTTGACCATAGCATCTACTCCACAACAGTTACTACTTCAAACATAAGCATGTTTATCGACAAAATTGAGGAAAATAATTCACTCAAGAGGTTTATTAAAACCAATCAAATGGTCTAAACTCTACACTACAATATGCTACCTATATTTGCACATTAACACAAACAACAGCATTACTGAAACTAGCCAGTAGACACATACAGTTCATGTTTAAAGGTAATACATGAGAGATAATTCAATTAACAAATTCACAGTCACAACTGACCTGGTATATAGAAATAATCTATTTATGTCTGCTTCAAATTGTAACTGTCTTGGATCCCTAGCAAAAGTGGGACTTTTTGCAAGAGTTTTCACAGCCTGTAAATACCCATTTACAAAAGAGCAAAAGGGTCATTCAAAAAAGACCATAAAAGAAGAAAACAAAGGCATAAATGAAACAAAGTTTTGATCTTTATGACTAAAACTGATCTGGGTTTGCACTAAGAACAAAAACCCATATCAGATTAGTTCAATAACAGTCATAGATTGTGTTCGATCGAGTAGAACTCAATGGAAAAGTGAAAGCCCATTTTTACTATTGAGAAATGGAGAACAGTATTTTCAGTAGAAGTGTAAAACTAAAACCTCAAAGAGAGAAAGAAAGAGAGAGAGAGAGACCTCTTGGAATTTGTTGAATAGAAAAGCCATTGTGAAGTGAATCGATGAGTACAGAAAGCAATCTTTTTGGTTCAGTGAGCTGAACTCTGTGAAATTGACTGCAAGGGAAACGAAGAGCGTGCGCTTTCCGTTACGCCCTTTAGAGTTGTAACGTCGACCATATCTTTGACCTCTCAATTTATTTCCTTGTTTCACATTTCAATGACCTGGCCAAAAACTTGTCTGTGGTCTGTGGTCTGTGGTCTGTGCCTTGGTTTGTTAGGTCGAAATTAATTCGCCGTAATAATTGTTTTTAAAAAAAAATAAGAGTGTGATACTTAAAACTTTATCAAAATATTATTTTCATCCTTAAACTTTATAAAGAATTTTCTTTAATAATATACAAAATAAGGACAAAAAATGAATTTTTTTCAATATTTTAACAATGAAAAATAATCTTTTTTAAAACCTAAAGACAAAAATTAAAACATTTAAAAATAATTTTGAGATTGCAAACCAACTTTTTAAAATTTAGGAATAAAAAACAAAATTTTCATAATGTATCAAAATAACATTTTATTCTTCAAATAAAAAGGATAAGATATAATTTTACCTAAATAGATAATCTTACCATTTATACGGTATACTCTTTTGATTTTTGTTAGCAAGTTGATCCATTCTAATAGGTTTTCCCTGTTGATTATTTAAAAAATAAATAAGAGGCCCATCATTGGCTTCAATAATATGGTGGCCATAGTTGGCCCTTTGAGCATGAATCCCTAGCAAAAGTGGGTTTTTGCAAGAGTTTTCATAGCCTACGAATATCATTCACAAAAGAGCGAATGGGTCATACAAAAAAACAGGAAAAAAAACAAAACAAAGGCCTAAATGAAAGAAGGTTTTAATCGTCATGACCAATATTGTATTGGGTTTGCCCAAAGAACAAGACCGAAACTAAGATTAGTCTAACAAAAGTAATTGATTTGGCTCAATTGAGTAGAGCTTGTTGGTTCCATAATGGAAAACCCATTTTTGCTATTGAGAAATGGATATCAGTATTTTCAGTAAAACCGTAAAACCAAAACCAGAGAGAGACCTCTTGGAATTTGTGGAATGGAAAAGAAATTGTGAAATGAATCAATGAGTACAGGAAGCACTATATTCAGTGACCTAAACTCTGAATTTATGCTAATGGTGAAATAATTCTTCATTAAATGCCTAGTAGCACTATATAGATAAATAGTTCTTACACATCATATTCAAGAATCATAATTTGTAGCATTTTGTTCTTGTATGTTTACGATACATCCAGGATGAAATAAGATCAAGAAAATATCTTTTGCAAATGATTCTTTTTGGCCTTTTGAAGAGCATGAACCAGTGCCACCTCCTGAAGTATAAACAATGAATTAAATCATATATTTAAAGTAGGCTACTATCCATTAACATGAGCAAAACAATATTAAGAATATATTACTTGAAATAGTACCTTTTAGCTAGATAATGATACCTTTCACTTACTAAGGCAGACTCTTAGCTTTTTAATAACCAATTCAATTTTATCACTGTATTCACATAAATCCAATCTCTTATGTCATCAGAAAATCTAAAACAGGAATGCCTCCAGGTCCTATTGAAGAAGAGAGCTCCACAAATTGCCCAAAAGCCAGCTGCAAATCCAACTCCCATACCTAGATAGAAGCTGGAATTTATAGAGTCATCTTCAGCACTGCCAGTTGGTGATCTCTTCAAAGATTCTTCCTTTATTGTGCAATTTTTTGGAAGAGGATCACCACATAGTTGAGGATTGCCAACATAGCTGAGTGCATCAAAAGATTGAAGCTGGGTGCTTGAAGGAATCCTACCATAGATGTTGTTGTAAGACAAATCCAAGTAACTAAGAAATGTCAAATTAGACACGCTTGGCGGAATTATCCCCAATAGATGATTTCTTGAGAGATCAATTGACTCCAACTCTTTCATGCTCCCAATTTTTTCAGGTATCTTTCCCATCAAATGATTTCGAGACAATTCAAAAAACGTAATTCAAAAAGAACACAAATTTCAGCAGGGATTGATCCAGACAAGTTGTTATTTGAAAGGTCTATGATCTTAACAAATTCTAGATTCCTTGCATATTCCAATTCCTTACCTTTGGGAACCAACTTAAGATTCTCAATGTAGGATACATAACCATACATATATTTTAGAGGTTCAAAAGGAAAAACTTGAATATTGGGTTTTGGTAGTGCCATGGCACTAATATTTTTCAAGCAATTTGGTATGACACCAAATAGACTATTATCAGCAAGATCCAATACTCTAAGAGAAGAAAGTTGGCATATTTGTGGAGGTATATGACCTTTAAATTCATTTGATCTTAGATGACGAACTAACAGATTTGTCATTTCTCCAATCCAGGGTGGTATGATCCCTGTCAAATTATTATTACCTATATCAATGAGCCTAAAATTTGAGCAATTTTTGAATGATGAAGGAATATCTCCAAAGATGTTATTGTTTTGTAAATGCAATGATTGGAGATTAACTAAAGCCCCCATGGAGTAGGGAATTCTACTTGCCAGACTATTACTCCCTAAGTTTAAATGGATCAAAGACTTCCAATATCTCCAACAATGAGAAAGTTCTCTTGACAATAGATTGTTTAATGCATCTAAGACCACTAATTTATTCTTTCTAATTACCTTTTGGCATAAGAAAGTGGAAATGGGTCCAGAATATGAGTTATTAGCTATATTGAGCACTTTGACACTTTCAGACAATAGTGGAAAGCGACCCTTGAAGTGATTAGATCTTAGATTTATAACAGTAGAATTCAGAAAAATATTCGACAAATCCCCTTCTATGTGGTTGTCAGATAGATCGATAGCTTCAACAATTGAAGTCCAATTCCAAAACCAACTTGGAGCCTTGCTTGAAATTCTTGACGTTGACATATCCAAAAACCCGAGGGAAATTTGTGATTATAGCCATGAAGGAAAATTAGGACCTATCTTGATTGAGCTCATGGAGACATACTCAAGTTGAAAGGGGGGAACCCAATTGGAATTGACATTAAAGAACAATTGTGTTTGAGACATAGAGAGATCCTTTAGTTTTGATAGTTTTTTGAAATGCCCTTCATTTATAGTTCGTGTTAAGAAATTATTTTGGATATATAACTCCTCTAGATTTGAGAGAAGCCCAAGACTCTTTGGAATGGTGCCATTCAACTGATTTTGGTTGAGGGATAATGTTCTCATATAGGATAAATTCCCAACAGATAAAGGGATAGGACCATTTAAAGAATTAAAAGAGAGATCGAGATATGTTAGATGCTTAAGCTGGCCTAATGACTCTGGAATTTTTCCAATTAGATGATTGGGATACAAGGATAGATATTCCAATTTCTCTAAATTGAAAATGCTAGGCGGTATCTCGCCTTTCAAAAAACTATCGTCCAGGTAAAGCTTTAAGAGACTTGTACTGAGATTAGAGAACCAATTAGGTATCTCATGATTGAAATGATTTCCAGAAAGATAAAGTACTTGAAGAGATGTGAAATTGACAAATCCAAGAGATGGATTCAAACTATCAAGCTTACAATTGGACAAGTATAGCTCAGAAAGAGAGGAGAACTTACTCATTATTTGAAGCCAATCAGCTTCTTTGTGAAGGTCAACTAAGCTTAGGTCAATGTATCGAATGGAAAAAAGACCAGACATCCAATAAAGATTATCTGCATAGAGATCAAAATTAGATCCAAGATACAGATAGCAAAGGCTTGAAAGGTTCCCAAGCTGATGAGGAATGAGTCCAGAGAAGTTGGTGTCTGAGAGGTCAAGATGTGTGAGATTACCCATTGAGCCAAGGAAAGTTGGAATAGGAGTACAATTAAAGTCATTGAAACTCAAGTCCAAGTAATTCAAAAACTCTAACTCAAGCAATGAGCGACTAATTTCACCCCCTATCCCGGTATACGTTAGGTGGAGCTCTGTGACTCGACTGGTTTTGTTATCACAATGAACACCATCCCATCTACAGCAATCTTCTTGGCTAGACCAGGATGAGAGTAAGTTGAAAGGATCAATGAGGCCTCGTTTGAGGCTAAGAAGTGCTTGCTTGTCTTTTTCATTGCAAGAGACCTCATTTGACATTGTTTTGAAGAAGCTTAAACTGAAGGTAGCAGCAAAGAACCATAGTAAGAAAGGCACATGAGTTGCATAAGAGGCACCCATGACAAAGGAAAAACAAAAACGAAGGAAGAGAAGCTGAGTGTGAGTAGTGGAGGTGATGCAATTGGAGACTACTAGCTCGCGATAATATATACTGATGAATCTACTGGGTGTGAACTGATAATATATTCTGATGAGACTTTGACTCGTTCAAAAAATTATAGTGATTCTTCAAAACAATCATTATCTTATCAATATAATTTTTTCAATGAAGACTTTGACTTGTTGCCTTAAGCCAAATGCCAAAAGATCAATATCGTCTTTCACTTTAACGCGTAGAAATAATTGTTTATTGCGTATCAAAGTCATCAAGACTTTGACCTATTTACCTTCTTTTTTTCTTTGTTATCAGGAAAGGTTTTTTATCCAATGAACACATTGTATATGTCTTTGGTCTAACCTTCGGCATTTTGTCCCTTTCTTTCGTTTTTGTTACTCCTATATTGCAGAAAAATAAAATCTCATGTATGGAACTCTGTTTATGCAAATCTATTTGCACAAAAGTAAATTCTTATTTAAGTTCAGCATTAAATGACATGATTGTGGATTGGTTACTATTTAAAGGTTGATACCTTTGCCCAATATTCTACTAGTTGATATATACAGTAAGATCTATTTAAATTTAGACATTGGATATTCATTGGAAAAAGTAATGTAGTAATTTTTGTGCTCGTGGTTTCCTAATTCCCAGCAATTTAGATCTACTCATCAGCCAAATTTGGGCACTTCAAAGTTCAAACTATAGCAGTGCCCGTGGATGCTACAATGAGTGGAACCCCAGCTATTCAATAACCATAATATTCCAGTCCAGCCAATTACTGCTATTGTTGTTGCCACACCTGTATTAGCATGACAACAACACCGGTGACACCATTGCTTCGGGAATTCCATCCCCCATGCACGCGCGGAGAATTCCCCTTGTCTTCCAATCCCTCCATTGTCCTTTATGTCCTTACAGTGTGTAATTTAAATCCTCAAGATCTTGCAAAACTAGACGCATGTAGAGATCATATTAAGAGCTAAAAAGCATATGCGTTTTAGTCGGGATGTTTTATGTTATAAGCTTTATTCTAATTAAAGTCCATGCTGAAATGTTTCCAATATCATTTTGCATGACCATCCTAGAAGGGCTGATCCTTATATATATTGACCTATGTATCTCTAGTCAGTTTTTGAAAAATCAGTTTGTCCAAGTACTTATGCTCTGATGGAGTTAAAATTTAGATCAAAATTTCCATGCTAAAGGTTGGTTTTTTGGTGAACTATTTTCCATTTCAGTGCATTTGATACAATAATTAAGGAATAAGCATTGCTAGAATTAGATTAGAAAATGAGAGTATACAAAAAATACACATTCGGAAATTCATTTAGAGGACATTTGTCTGGAATCGACTAAAATCTCACATGACATGACTCCATTAGTGATAATATGGGCTTTAAGCCAAACCCTCATAAATCAATGCTCACCACAAACAAGTGATGAGACGTGCTAGGTTCATTAGACAGAATAAAAATCCTTTGTTACATTTTATATGTTACGAATTGCAATTCGCTACACATAATTTTTTTTCCTAATAAAGTAATCAAGTTTATGATAACAAAGAAAATTGAACAATCATAGCTGGTGGAACATAAAATTGAATACTCATAGCGGAACATTGGACTTTCATTCCACTTGATGATCGTTTTTCACATAGCCACTTAGATTTCTTAATGTATCAATGTTATCAGACTTTTTGACTTCTTTTGGTTAACAATTTACATAGGATCATTGAAAGTATTTCATGACAAAGAATTTAATCAAGCGTACATACAAGCATGATCAGTTTAGTTTTGCAAATGCAATAGCTCAAGAATTATAGGAAAGTAATATTAGATTAAAATGTTCATAAGCATCCACAATACAATACAAAAAAAAGGATTTTAACAAATTAAGGACACTTTGAAAATATGGAAAATTTGTCTACAATGAGCATACAATTGGGTTCATCAATGACTCAAACGAAATCCAAACCTATGTTAATTCATCACCAAGATCATTAAAACCTAAAGCAAACCACACATAATAATACCTACTAAGAAAAAATTTAAAATGAATTTTTATCCTATTCTGTGGGCTCCAAAGATTCTGTCAAAGACATGTTAAATTTATATCCAAGGTTCTAATTCCACTAGTTTGAGCCCAAAAATCCAAATTTTATAAATCTATAGGATCTAACAAAACCATACCAATTTTGGTTAATTTAACTTAACTTTATGATTAAAGAACACATATATACATACCTTAACACAATCTAGTAAATTCAACTTGAAAACAGGTGTTGACAGTTCCTAAAATTCCCAAATAAGTCTCAACAATTCCCAAAAAAACCATTTTGAAAAACTCATGGCAGACAAAGGCTTGATGTCAACATAGCCTTGAAATCTCAGTAGTACCCATTGAAGTCACATTTTGTGGGGTTGGTCCTAGCCATCAAGATCACATCATTCCATGGTGAATAATGCAGTTCGTCGGTTAGTTAAGGTTTGAACTACATGGGATCACACAAAAGGAAACATCATTTGTGCTTTCTTTTGCCAATGCATTTGTGCTTTGGAAAACATCAGAAGAAGAGGTTTTTGGCATGGAAAACTGAAAGCATAATTTCGTACTCACCAATTCAATGAGTTTCACTCGTTATTTGATTTACGTTTCATTCTGTTGAACCACATCAACATAGTATTTCGGTTAACTTAAGTCTAATTCAGTTAATTTCAATGCATTTACCGAAGAATTTAGGTTGAGAAATGAGAATGCCTATTCTAAATCCAAATTTATTAAAAAATACATATTAAAAAAGTGATATTATTATTTTTAATTGTTCAATTTAATGATTTGTAGTATTATCTTTCTTTATTCCCCCTCCCCCGTTTAGCTGATATTATTATTTTAGTTTTTGAGTGAATTACACAATTTTAGTGTTTTGAAAAGATATAATTTGAATTTGAAGACCAAGTGAGGATAAAATTGTCTAAGATATTAGGGAGAGGCAATGAATTGATGAAAGAGTATTAAAGAAAAAGAAAAGTGTGGAAGGAGTTCTTTCTAAATTAAAGTAGATGAATGTGTAAAGGCAAAGCATATGAAAATTTAAAATTGTCTAAGATATTATTAGAAAAAAAAAATTGTCAAAGATGATGTGTAAATTCAATTGGTTAATATATTTAATATTATAAATAAAACTAGAGGAACAAATTAATAAAGAAAATAATGATGTGGCTGGTGATATAGCTCAAAAGGAGCGTAGTATTTATTGTTATTACGTTCCTGTTGAGCCTCATTAGTATAGCATTTCGTTCCATTTGGTCCATTTCAATACATTTATTTAAAAATGGGTAAAGACTGGTTTGGGTCAAGAATACCTATTCTAAATTCAAATATATTAAAAAATTATATAAATGACAACATTTAATAATATTATTTTTAATTGTTTAATTTAATGTTTTGTGATATTATCTTTCTTTATATTCTTCTACCCTTAGCTAATATTAGTATTTTAATGTTTGAATAAATTACATATGTAAGGATTGGATTTGGCAGCTCAAGCCCACTTAGAAGAGTAGTGCCCTGCGACTATACCTAAGCCAAAACAATAGAACTGTTCTGTATAGAGGTGGGAAGACAATTTCAGTATCGTTGCAAGCTAAGCCTAAGACCACTGAAATGGTTCTTGGATAAGGGAGCATAAACTGAATAGTTATTGATAAAAAAAGTCCTCCTCAGTCACTTCCGAGAAAGAGTTCTTATAGAAGTCTTGCTCTTGTTTTTATTAAGCTATACACTATTCAGTGTTCACTTTTCTATTTTTCTCTCTCTTTCTCAAAAAGTTCCCCCCCCTCTTTGCTATAGAGCTTTATTCCTCTTATATATCCTCCTTCTTGACATCCTAGCCCTCCACCTGTATGCTCCATAGTTCTTCTCTAGATACTTGTCCCATTAGGGTTCTGCTGAAGGTGGTAGAAGGGGTTGCTAGTTGTGAAAACATTGTTTATGGGTCATTTCCTCATTAATGTAGCTGATAAGGTTGTTATAAAGCATTCAATGTGGGGGGGAAGGTATAATATTTCAGGAAGCTTCCTCCCACGGTACCAATCTCCTCCTACAGCCCCATTCCTCTTCTCGGGTAGACCAACTCCTCGGGTCAGATGTGCTTTTATAAATGGTTTGGTGCATGACACCTTGCCTTTTATTCTTCTCGGTCCTTGTACACCCCAGAACATAATCTTAGTATTTTGATATGATATAATTTGAATTTGAAGTTGATCATAGCACCATAGGTACCAACAATGGTATTTTAGGTACTAGCCCACGGCCAGCAGTTAGGTCCATTACTTTTGATCCCCTAGGTGCAGCATTATCTAGTCTAGCAAACCCAAGGAAGAGATCTCTCTGGATGAGATAGCGAAATCCGAAGGCAAAATCACCAGAAAGTGATGGCCAAGAAGTGCTGTTGTCTCAGTTGTAGAGTTGCGTTGCCGACGGTAACATTACCATTATTTTGAGCAATTTCGTAGCAGAACTAGTAAGACAACAAAAAAGGCTGTGGATAAGCAAAAGCCATGATTAATTTGATATTGGATTAATCAATAGCCTATATATGACAAGAGAATTATTGAGTTTCTAAGTCAAGTATATACTATCACTACAAAAAACACGCGCTATAGCCGCGTTTTTTAGCCGCGTTTATAAAAAAACGTGACTATACCTAACCTATAGCCGCGTTTCTAGGAAACGTGGCTATAGACCAAACCTATAGCCGTGTTTCTAGGAAACACGACTCTAGACCTAACCTATAGCCGCATTTTTTAAACGCAACCATAGGCTAGGTCTAAAGCTGCATTTGTAGATGACTTGAGCTGAGTTTTATGTTAGGCCTATAGCCGCGTTTTCAAAAAACGCGGCTATAGGTCCAACCAAATAATATTTTTTAACAGGTTAACATGTACAGTCGAACAAAATATTTTTTTATAAAGGCGGGGCTATAGCCGCGCTTTAAAAAACGCGGCCATAAGTTAGGTCTAAGCTGCGTTTTTTAAAATGCAGCCCTAGGTTATATCTAAAGCGGCGTTTTTAGGTGCCTTGAGCTGCGTTTTTTACTCTGGCCTGTAGCCGCGTTTTTGAAAACGCGGCTATAGGTTTAGCAAAATAATATATTATTTTAAAAAGATGGCCTGTGCATCCGAATAATTTTTTATTTTTATATAAGGGAGGGCCTATAGCCGCGTTTTCAAAAACGCGGCTATAGGTCTAGCCAAATAATATATATATTTTAAAAAGATGGCCTATGCATCCGAATAATTTAGTTTTTTATATGAGGGAGGGGCTATAGCCGCGTTTTTAAAAACACGGCTATAGGTAACACCAATAAAAAAAAGAAAAGAACCCCACTTTCCCACCTACCCCCACTCTTATCTTTTCTTTCTTTGGTCCTTCTTCAGTACGCTCTCTTTCCTGGGTTTCTTTGCTCAAGAGTTCATGGGTTTCTCTCTTAATTTCTTCTCTGCAAATCATGCCAAGGTCTTCTTTCTTTTTTTTTTTTTTTTTTTTTTTTTCCTTTTTCTTTCTTCCTTCTTCACTCTAGCACAACACTTTTTTTTTTCTTTGTTTCTTTGCTGCTACTTGTTTTTTTCTCTTTTTCTTTCATTCCTTCTTTTTTTTTCTTTCAACACAACGCACACACTCCATTTTTCAGGCAGGGGTCACCAGGAAACTTCATAAGAAAAACTAAAGGTTCACTCACCTCTACTATTTAAGGTAAAAATTTTCTAATCTTTTTATGGGTATTATACTTTTGCTAGAAGTTATTTTTGCTATTTTGTTGTTGATATTGTGTTTATGTTTAAATGGGTTTGTGTTCTTGAGCTTGTTTTTGTGTTTCTGAGCTTGTGCTTTTGTGTTATTTGAATGAATTTAGTGTTAAATTTGGGTTGGTTTTTTTGAATGAGAGGAGATTCATGGGTTTGTATTGTTATATTTTGGAGCACGCTGTATTTGTATTGACAGTATGTTGTGTTTGATTTTAAATTTTTTGGGTGTGTTTCTATTGTGAATATATTGTGTTTGATTTTAAACTTTTTGGGTTTGTGTTTGATTTTGAATTTTTTGGGTTTGTGTTTAATTTTGAATTTTTTTTTTTTGTTTTTAATAAAACCTATAGCTGCGATTATAAACGTAGCTCAAAGTGGGTCTGTAGTCGCGTTTTTAAAAAACGCGGCTATAGACCCGATGCCTATAGCCGTGGTTAAAAACGCGGCTTTAGGCCTGACCTTTAGCCGCAGTTATAAAAATGCGGCTACAGACCCGCAGGGGCTATTGCTGCGCCGCTTAGGCCTGGGTTGTAAACGCGGCTCTAGAAAACGCGGCTATAGCCTATAGCCGCATTTTCGGGGTCTATAGCCGCGTTTTTGAAACGCGGCTATAGACCCCATTTTTTGTAGTGTATATGCAAGCCTTCCTTTTATATTAGTACTCTTCATTTTATTGTGTTAAAAAACACCGCCTAATTAATGATCCACACATTGACACATATATAAACCAAACATAAAAGTACAAGATAACGGAAGCTGGCACCACATATGACTAACCATATTTTGTATTCACATGCTTGATTGGGTCTTTTCAATACATAAAACTTTTCCAAATCACTAGTTTATTCATTCTCACACTCAAAACATATCTAGTTGGTCAGGTTTTAGCTATAGAGGTCATGGATTAAGCTATTCTACATATGAAAATCCATGTCCCTGAGAACCAATGAATAGTGTAGACCACAACTTTGGTGGTCTAGAACTTATATATTAGTGGTTAGTTTACGAGAAACAGTTAAATAATAGAGCAAATTATAACATATCTACTTGTGGTTTGGCCAAAATTTAAGTTGTCTATCTGTGATTTAAAAATTTGACATTTTACTCACCTGTTGTTTGGTTGAAATTTAAATTGTCTATCTATGGTTTGAAATATCAAGATACAAATGTTCAGCACTTCAACTAGATTTTTTTTTTTTTTTTGAATCTCATTTGACCTTGTATTTTTTATGATTTGTGTTTTTGGAGAAGAGAAACATAAAATGAAGCAAAATTATATATTTAGTCATGTTTTTAACAGTGGTAGGTTAAGGAAATCTAACTGAACTAACCTTAGGTAGGTAAACTATCAAATTTCAAATGACAAGTAAACAACTTTAATTTTGGTCAAATACAGGTGGGTATGTTATAATTTGCCCTAATAATATATAATATAAAACAAAACAGGCCAAGGATATTCAAACTAAGAAAACTTAGCATATGTATCCGATACACGTCATATTACCTCTGTTCAAACCAGCGTTATTAGAACTCTAGAACCTTGGATATAAATTTAATAGGTCTTGACAGAATATCTGGAGCCCGTAGGCATGAATAATGTCATATTACATGGGAAACTACTTTTCAAAGTCGAAGTACACGTCTTCCTTTGATTATTATTATTATTATTATTATTATTATTATTATTATTATTATTATTATTATTATTATTTTCAATCTAAAGTAGTCCAACCATGCATGCTCCGAGCAAATTGATGTCTTTGTCGCAGCGGCAAAGTGTAGGAAGCAGCATCGCTGAGTTAATCTGAGAGTGAAACATAAGTAAGATATAGGAAGTACAGACACGGACACTAGTACAAGTATAACACAATGACATAAGTAATTTTTGAAAAATTATAACATAACATAGCCGGTATATCACCGATACAAAATAGGTACGACACTCTTAATGAAGTTTTCATGCTTTCTAAAGTAGGCCTAATAAGCGGTTCAAGACTTTTTCTGGCCGTTATAACTGTGACTGGGTTTTGTAACAGTGTTTTGGAAGAATATTGTATTGTCATAACATAGAATCGACTCTCATCATACCTGAGGGCTAGGAGTTGTAGAACTGGTTGTGAGTAGACGATATAGAGGACCAAAATGGCCAAATACCACTTTTTTAAAAAAAAAATATTTTGCAATCTACCAATGTTTCTAAAATATGTAGGGATCTACTACTAATTGGAAACTTGAGTTTGGGGAACTCAAGTTTCATAAAAAATAGCACTGCAAATTTGAAGACTATTTTTTCAAAGAAATTGAGTTTCAAGAACTCGAGATTCCAAAATGTGGTAGATTGCTAAATATTTCGCAAACAATGGTAGATCCGTACATATTTTTCCACCTATTGGTATATGACTATTTTAGCCAGATATAGATCCATAATACACTTGACAGTCGACACCAGTCAATATGTAAGGCAGAGCCTTATGTGTGATATGATCATTAATTCTTAGGCCACTAGTTCAACATCCAGTTCTAAATAATCTAGTATGAAAGAAATATATATATATATATATATATATATATATATATATATATGTGGATGTTGGATTTAATAACTTGTTATAAAATTTATATTTTGAAAATTCCACTGTTGAATTACATATTCTATATGTTCTTAATATTTATGCTAATTTTCGTGTCAATTGAATGTTATTTACCATTCAATCCATAAATTCATATTTTATGCATTATTTTTAACTACAAAAATTTAAATTTAAACAATTGATTGATAACATAACTATTAATCTTTGATCCTCTTAAAATTTTGCAAGTATGGAGAATATACAAATGTAATGTAATCTCACAGTAGATTTATCAAAATTTGCATCCAATTAAAAATATTTAATGGTGTAATATTGCTTAAAGTTATACTAAGTTTAGCTTGAATCCAACCATATATATATAGATAGGTTCAAGTTACACTTTGTGTAACTCTAAAGAAGTTACAAATTTTTTAGATCATTGATTTCTATGAGATTTAATGGTTAAAATTAGTCAACTACCACATCAGCAAAATTTATTTAAGGGTACTTTTATTACAAACATTGATTTCTCTCTCCTTATGAAGGGGTAGGCAAGCCGGAGTATTGGTGTCATCATCTGAAACTTTTCATGAAGATTTACTATTTCTAACGTTGAAAAGTTGTCATTCAAGAGTTTGAAAGATCTGATTTGGATGTCAAAAATCTAAGTAGTGGGTTAATGAATAAGCAAGCAAATTACTGATGATTTCCAGATTTTACAATTAGGGTAATGTGACCACAATCCGCTGCTTTGTTTATGTAGTATTTCCTTCCACAATTTATGCTATAAAAGAAGCTACAACTCCTACTTTTGTTGGTCTTGACAAAATATATTTCCCCTCTATTTTGTTGAAAATGCTTTTAAATTTATCACCGCAAGACAAAATATATTTCCCCTTTATTTGTTAAATATGCAAGTTAATCAACGAGGTAAAATAAAAATTAGAATACTTGAAAATTGAAGTGGATGAGTTCTACATACAATTACAACTTTGAGAAGGATGGAAAAATTATGCCCAGTGAGCTGCATACACATACTGCGTGTATTGTCAAAAAAATTTCTCATTTTGACAGCATGAATAAATAAATAAGGAGAGATAAATCAATGGTTATAATAAATATGATCAGAGAAAAAAAAAAACACCCTAAAATAAATTTTGCTAATACGGTAATTGACTATTTTTAACCATTAGATCTCGTAGAAATTAATGTACATGACGAATGCATGAAAATCAAAGTCAAAACATGATACCTATACAAAGTTGATCCTAGGTCAAACTAGAAATATGAGATAATAATTATGAAAAACGGTTAAAAACTAGGCGTATTATGAATTTCACCTATTAGCGCAAACACATGGTGTGCATGAACATCAATGGGTGTGCATGAACAACAATATGCATGAAGTTCAGCCCACATACATCATCTAGAAACAACCTAGACAATTTGAAACCTGACCCATGAATTAAAAGTGTAACTTGAAGCCTAAAAATGCATGATTGAAGAAATCCCCAACTTTTAGAAACCCTAGACTAGGAAAGTAAAGAAATTTAAACAGTGGAGAGCAAAGAACTCCTTAAAAACTGGGATATTTGAATGTGAGTCATTGTCAAATGGTCCTCTGTGATGTTCAAAGTTTGCATTTTGAGTCAATTGTTCCATCAATATGTTTAGGCCTGACCAATAGAAAATAATTTCTGGGTTCAATCCTCAGAGTTACTGGATTTTCTAGTTGCAGAATGGATTTCAAAATGTTAGAAAAGGGTCTAAAGGTCTAAGAATAATTCAAGTCTAAGGCTGGCCTTGAATTCCCATGTAGCAGGTTCTTAGGTAGCCCACAATGGCCACATATTATAGCTTTCCATGCTACTAGCGGTGGTTCGGTTTGGTGATGGTGATGATGCCAAGAATAATAGTTGCGGTGTGGTAAAATTATGTGATTAAATTTATCATTTTTCAATAATTAAACTTTTAGGAAAATTAAAATTTAACATGATATTAGAGTAGGAAGTCTTAACTATTAGGGAAATTTTGGGAATTGTCACTAAGGTGAATCAAACCCATTATAATTTTTTTTTTTTTTTTTTTATGGGAATCAAACCCATTATAATTAATCATGCTTTGTATGGTTGGTCCTAACTATCAAGATCTCATCATTCTATAGTGAATGATGCAGTTTGTCAATTAAAAAAATTGAACCATATGAGTTTTGGAAAGCATCTTAAAAATGGATTTTTGGCATGGAAAACTATAGAAGCATAATTGATTTGTTTTTTAACATCGGTGCATTGAGTTTTGATCCTCTAAACCAAGTATGTGACCAAAATAAATTTCTTGGACAATTTCTGCCAAGCCCACAAAAAATTATATGCAATATATTCGAACAAACCAATTGTAACAATTATTGAGAGCAATTATTATTATAAAAACAAACTTAACTGTAAACAACAAGTAAGGTTTACAAAGTGATTGAAAATCTTCCTTAATGAAGTGATAAATACATGATTAACTAGTCTTACTATAAGGGTAGGGACATGGTGGAATCTGGACTTCAACAATACCCTCAAGCATCTGCGTAACCCTCCTCATGGTAGGTCTAAGAGATGGGTCTTCTTGAATACACCAAATGGCAACCATCATGAACCTCTCTAGCTTCCTTCTATCATCCAATGCTTCCACATCATATTCAACAAGAGAATTTAGTCTTCTTCCTTCTTGATAGCAGTCATAAGCCCAATCAGTCAAAATTGCTTTCTCTTCCCCAATTGACTCCATATCTACGCTTCTTCGGCAGCAAATTATCTCTAGTAGCATGACACCAAAGCTATAAATGTCCACTTTGGCTGTGATTGGCAAATTCCTAAACCATTTGGGTGCAACATACCCTTTTGTTCCTCTTATGTTAATAAGAGTTTTACTTTGGTCCATGATCAAACGTTTTGCCAATCCAAAATCAGAAATTCGAGCATTGTAGTAGTCATCAAGAAATATGTTCTGAGGCTTTATATCAAAATGGATAATCTGAGTACTGCACTCTTCAAGTAAGTACAAGAGTCCTCTTGCAATCCCCACTACAATTTGTATTTCTTAGATTCCAACTGGGTTTTGAGTCTCCAAAAAGCAAACTTGCCAAAGTGCCATTGCTCAAGAACTCATACTAGCAGTCGATGTAGTCCTTCATCACAAAACCCAAGTAGTCGAACCAGATTCTTATGATGTGTTTGACCAATTACAATTACTTCAGTCTTAAAACTCTTTCTCGCTCTCTTGAAACAAACTATTTAACTTTTTGACTGCCACGAGGACATTAGAACTCATTTGCATTGCTCCTTTGTAAACAACGCCGAAAGCTCCTCTTCCCAATTCTTCCTTGAACCCATCTGTAGCTTCTACAAGTTCCTTGTAAGTAAAACACTGCAAATTCATCTCCACAACATTAAAATTTATTCTAGATCTTTTGAGCTTCTTATTGTAAAGGAAGAAAGCATCTATACAAATTGCAACAATTAGAATAATGTTAAAAAACACACAGCCACCGAGAAGCATTGACCACATGAAGATCAATTTGTCCTGATTCTTATTTGCTTCTGGATTTGGTAAGCCGCCATCCGGAAGTGTGATGGAATTGTTGTTTCTGATTTTTATAAAAGCCTTCCCGCCATTAAGGTTGCTGTCCATTTTCCCATTTGAGAGAGGCAGCTTCTTCTTCCAACAGCTATCACCTAATCTGAAAATTGCAACAGCACACATACAGTCTTCCATACAAGACGTTTTGCGTTGATCTTCTGTATAAGGCTTCAGAAACTCGTAGTCTGAGTTTGGCCAATCTGTATTTATTGGCACTTCAAAAGAATAAAGATCTTTTCCAGGACTTAGCTTGTCTTCTTCACAGCCTTGTATGAAGTCCGGAATGCAGCTGCCATACTGATCATTTGGATCAAGTAAGGAGTATCCGTTGGGGCATGTACACATCGGCCTTTAATCTGGTTTGAGGGTACATATACTACTATAACCACAAGTGCCACTACCTGTGCGTACATTACTGGAAACACAAATATTATCTGGCAAAGACCATATCACAGTCCAGCTTACATTGGCGTTGGAAGTCTTTGGGTGAGAACATTGGGTGAAAACTCCATCAAAGTTGAGAGTGGCTCTATAATAGCAATCAGCAGTTGAGCCTACCGTTGCCTGACTTAGAGGAAATGTTTGGCTGTTATTTTTCAAGATGTAAATGTAGCCTGACTCATTGAAGACCAGTTGTTTACCAGGACTTGATGCACTAGAATCACCAAAAGTATAATAAGCATCATTAGCATTATCAGTGGGCAAGTTTATGGTATTGAGCAAAAGATTATCAATGAATAGTAGCTGGAACCTGCCTTTGGAAAAGTTGGTCTCCGATTGTTGAGAAGAAAGCACCCCTCCCCTTTCCAAAATTTGTGTAGGCAGCAATGTATCCCGGGGATTCTTGAAGCTCTCCCATAACTTACTAAAGTTGCTATCTTCAAGCACAAAGTTGCCTGTATTGTTCATAACACCATAGAGAGTACCAGAGGTATTTTTGCCCATAACTCATCGCTTTGAGGGCCAGTAAGTACTAGCCCACTATCAGTAATTAGCTCCACTTTTGATCCCCTCAGTGCAGGATTATCCACATTAGCATACCAAACTATGGTTTTGTCTGGAATTTTAGCAAACCAAATGGAAAACAGGAAGAGATCACTTTGGCTGAGTGGGCTAAATCCAAAGGCAAAATCACCAGAAGGTGATAGCCATGAAGTGGTGTTGTCAGTTGCAATGAGAGATTCTCCAACGCTAACATAACCACTATTATTTTGAGCAACAACACAAATTGGTAGCACAATTAGTAAGAAAACAAAAGGAGGAGGATGAAAAAAAGCCATGATTAATGTGATATTGGACTCATGAATGCAACCACTAAATGGACTGTTGTTTAATAGCCTACGACAAGAGAAACTACTTTTTTAACTCAAGTACAAGTTTTCCTTTGATTTAGTCCAAGCTTGCGCTTGTCTTGAAGGAAAACTGATATTAAATTTTCATTTTATTGTGTACACAAACACAGGCTAAGATCCACACATATAAACCATACAAAAAAGTACAATACAAAGGAAGCCGGCACCATATATAATGAACAAAATATATATTTTTTATCCACCTGTTTGATTGAGTCCTTTTTTTTTTTTTTGATGAAAGTCTTTGTAATACATATAGCATTTCAAATTGCATGTTTGTTCATTTGCAGAATCAAAACAGATCCAGTTCGTTAGATTTTGTGCTAGAAGTCATGGATTCAGCTCTTTTTCCTGTTTTGTTTAATACCCATTTCACTACAGATGACTGATAAGTAGTTTTATTACACCAAACTGACCTATCTGACCTAGGATTTGGTATTAAATGAAAACCAATTAACCTGATTCAAATCTAGCAAGAAACACGCTTTAAATGGGTATATTCCAAATTTAAAATTAAAATTAAGAATTAAAAAAAAAATGGCAAACTACAACTTACCTACTTGTGATTTGACCAAAATTTTAGTTGCCTGCATATTGTTTGAAATTTAATATTTTACCTACTCGAAGTTACTTTGACCAAAATTTAAGTTTTCTACTTGTTTGAAATCTCATGATGCAAGTGTTCTGCTAGATTATTTTTCATCTTATTTGATTTTATATATATTTTATGTTTTTTGCGTTTTTGGAGGAAAGACATATAAAAGTGGAAAAAAAATACATATTTAGCCCTGCTTTTAATAGAGGTGAGTTATGAAATTCTAACTGAGCTAACTTTAGGTGGGTAAAGTGTCAAATTTCAAATCATAAGTAAACAACTTAAATTTCAACTAAACTACAGGTGAGTAAGTTGTAACTTGCTCAAAAAAAAAATAAAAACACTTGTGGCATTTTACCTCTTGTTTTCTAAATACACTCCTGCCAAGTGCCAACCAAATGAGAGTCAAACCCCCCATCTCAAATTCAACAACAACACAGAGCCACTGTACATGGTTGCCAACAGCTTCACGACAGTACCATATATCAATAGTCCACGTAAACACCGGATCCGGATCCTCTCCATTTCAAAGAGAAATGGAGAGTGTCCAATTAAGGGACATGATGCATCTAAAATAAATCAAGGGTGTAGAAACTGCCACGTCAATTAAAATTTAAAGCACTTAACTCTGAAAAGCTCAACTGTTGTTAAACAAAAGGGTTAACTCAGCAAACCCATCTTATTCTTATCTGAGATTCGAATATATCAAAATCACTCTTGATCTCTCTCAATCTCTCTTCTCCATCGCCATCTCGCAAAACCTTGTCGTCGCCACTGCCACAACCACCAACGTATGCCAAGCCACCGTTGTTTCTTCGACCACGTCTCACACCAACCTAACATCACTGAACCCACTGCTCAATAAATTTTCTCAATCTTATTTCTTCTTAATATGCTCTGTTTGGTTGCTTGGAAAACATAGGAAAATAAATTAGTATACTGCTATTTTTTTTTATTGATTTTGTCATGTTGAGTTTGGTTTCTACTCTCTAAGTGTTTTTTTTTTTTTTTGGGTTTTGAGCTTTGGGATTGTTTGAAAACAAAACAGTTGGTGGGTGTTTAAGCTTTTCAGGGTTTATGGTTTGTTTTGATCTAAATTTGTTCCAAAAGGTATGAGATTTTGGGTTGTTTTGATACCACACCCAAGTTTCTTGAGACTATGATGAAAAATCTAAAAAACGAAAACAACAAGCAAAGCTAATACTGGAAGGGCGTGAGAGGAAATAGAATTAATGATCAAAATACAAGCTTGCTGTTTTACTTAATCATAATTGTTCACTCGATTAATTTTTAATTGTTCACTCTATTATGAAAGGTTTTAGGGAATGTATTGTGACTATTTCTTTGTTTCCTTGTCATGCTACTGATTGCAGAATTGGGTGTGTGTAAATTTTCCTTTGTAGGAATGAAATGCACATAATTATATTTTGATGATGAACTGCTAAAGAAAAAATTCAGCCTATGGCTAGATTTATGTTTACTGGTTGTTGGCTGTTGATATACACTGGCTTTTTAGGGTGAGGCAAATGAATTTTTGATTTTCAAAAATCTGAGTTGTTGGGATTCTTGAGAACCCTTTTGTGGTTGGTATTTGAAGCTCTTATAGGAAAATGTTTGACAATTTTTATTTGGTAAGCATGCATGAGTGCACTAATTCACCTTATAAAAAGCTTACAGCCTTGTTTGTTATTGTAAGGTCAATCACATTGGCTTGAGGATGCGTAGACTAAATGTATGATACTGTGAATGTTCAATTTTGGCTTTTAATCAGTTGTTAATTATTTTTATTCTTCTTTCCCCTCTCCCCAATCCCACGAAAAACGTAATATTGTTTGCAACTATTCATCAAAATACAAGCTTAGTGTTTCACTTTTTTTTTTTATAGGTACAAGCTTAGTGTTTTACTTAAATCATAATAGTTAAACCTGTTGGAAAATAGAGAAGTTTACAATATGAATGATTGGCATTTGTTGGATATTGCCTGTAGGTTTCATCAATCCCTGCTTGGTATACTTTCCGGCATTATTTTGAATCATCAGTAACTTGAGGGGAAAGACTCTCAAAGTGCAAGGTACTCTAGGCAATTGCATTTCATATGTTGAGGAACTTGGGATTCTAGAGCTTTGGTACAAAAAACTTAATAACGAAGAGACTTCATACCGGGGCAAGCTGTATAGCACAAGACAAGTTAAAGTGATCAAGCTAAGACTAAAAATTGCAGACTGTGGGGGGAATGTATGGTCAAGAAGCAAGAGACACGCTGAGTGTGGAAGTGCCTGACATTATTATCAAAGTGTTTATTTCAATAGAACTCTTGTTATTATGGCTTTTGTAATCAAAATTTACATTTTAATAAAATTTATTCTATTTTGGACCAAATTTTGATTGTAATGGACCATCAATTATTCAACTTGAAGCAATTTACTTTATTGTTGATGATGCCATATGAATTCATAGTGATGTGAACGTTACATATTCCTTTGGTTTATGGTTTCTTTAAAACAACACAAAAATAGGAAAATATGTTATACACAAGTACGCACCAGTTCCAATGATTTAAGAGCTTTGAATATTAATGTAAAAGGGTGATTTAATAGCTTTGAATGTTAATGTAAAAGTGCATCAGCACTGTTATACACAAGTAAGTACTGCTAAAAATATGTACATATGAAAACCAACCTATTTAAGTATCTTCAAAAGCCAACTACAAAAACTATCCAAAAACTTGATACAAAATATGCAAATAATAGTCCAAGACTCCAAGTTGTCCTACAAGCTAGAATATATCAAATGTGAATCTTTACTAAAATTGAATTTTAAAGTTGCTCAGTTCAAGATACATTTTGTCTTCAACAAGGCATTGAATACTTCAAAACCTTTTCTTGATAACGAGCAAAATTTGGTACATGAAACTTTGCATAACAAAGCTTGCACTTGACTTCATGAATAACACTTATACCCTTCTCTTCAAACCTTTTTACAGTTGGGCTACTAGGCTGCTTCAACTCATTTTCTATAAAAATAAAAATCATATGCATTATGTACATCAGAAAAAGAAAAAAACAATAAAATTCCTTAATAATCCATACCATCAAATTAAAAGTTCTACACATATTGCAAATACACCATGAAAAACTGAAAGTGGTCCACATACTCAGACATGAAAATGGACCAAAATAAGAACAAAAGCGCTATCTCCTTTAAAATATACCTTCTAGTGGAAAGGAAACTAGATAAGAAGCCAACAAAATTCCAAACACTTCTGTTTCAAAAGAACATGAATTCAAAGAGAGAATAGAATAATGTTCATCCACTCATTAGACTCCAAAGCAAGACAAGAAACTGCATTCAAAAGCCATTTAATAATAGATATTTTGATGATAAATATTTATGCTTTTATATGCAGTAAGCCAAATGTTCAATGCTTTAAACCCCTTCACACAAGCATTTTGACATATCAACCCAAAGGCCATTTAAAATCCAAGCACTAGTTAACTAAGGGATATGATACAATGTAAATGTATGATTCAAGCACGCCAAGATGCAAAACCAACAAATAAAAAAAAAACAACATATATTATGGAGATTCATAGGCCTGTTGTCCACTTTAATAAATTCTCTAAAATAATCATAGCCTTTAGTTAAATTAGTTTTCCTGATAAAGAATAAAAAATGGTTTAAAATGTATTTTACTATGTTCCGAATTAACTCGCAAATACAGCTTCTCACCAAGATTCAATCAGCCACTTTCTTTTCATTTGTACGCCACTTCATTTCTCCTAGCTCTTCCCTTTCAATTAGACAATTTCTTACAAATTTCAATCAATCCCCAAGCTCAAAACCAACAAAAAAAAAAAAAACACAGAAAAGAGATCAAAATCTGCATGAAGAAATCAATAAAAAATAGCCGTATAATAATTTATTTTCCTTCTTTTTCCAAGCAACCAAACAGAGCTTATCAATAAGAAATAAGAGACAGAGAGAGAAAACTAACTGGGCAGTGGGTTCGGCAATGTTGGGCTGGTGTGTGACGTGGCCAGTGCAATAACGGTGGCTTGGCACGTTGGTGGTTGTGGCAGCGGCGACGGCAAGGTTGAGCGAGACGGTGATGGAGAAGAGAGATTGAGAGAGAGCAAGAGTGATTTTGATATATTCGAATCTTAGATAAGAATAAGATGGGTTTTCTGAGTTAACCCTTTTGTTTAACCACAGTTGAGCTTTCTAGAGTTAAATGCTTTAAATTTTAATTGACGTGGCAGTTTTTACACCCTTGATTTATTTTAGATGCATCATGTCCCTTAACTGGACACTCTCCATTTCTCTTTGAAATGGAGAGGATCTGGATTCGTAAACACCATGCATGCAAGCTCAAATCTCTGTCATTTCCTAGTTATTATCTCCCATAAACGACTCTATACAAAATATAAATTCTCTGTATCACATTTTGTGTTTCATTTTATATTCCAACAATCACAAGTTATCATGTGTTTATTTTTTTTCCATTTTAAACTTTGGCTATTTTATAAGAAAAGTTAAATAAATACGTACAACATAAAATGAAATACAAAAAATAATACAAAAGATTTGTATTCTCGCATACAACTCCATGTGCAAGCGAGGAAATTAACAACTTTTTTAAAAAAACATTATTATTATTCCACATGCTGCTATCATATCCAAGTGCCTCCATGCTCGTTAGAGCATTTGCATCATTTCATGCAAAATTTTTGTAAATTTACACATCCAAAACTTACTTTTTCTATTTTACACACCTATTTTTACAAAACACGCACATCAGTTTATTTATTCTACACATTTATTCAATAAAATATTCAATTTTTTCTCCATTCTCATCTCTCTCACAGAACCAAGACATCCCACACAGCCAGCATCAAACAACAAGATCGAACCCACAGATCAAACAATGAGATCGACGGTGAAGCACTATGATGGATTGAACCCATTAATCGATGGTGAAGCACTGTGAAGCTTGACAAAGAGATTGAACCCATTGATCAAACAACAAGATCGACGGTGAAGTTGGCAGCGAAACTGGGCGAACGGTGAAGCACTGTGATGGATCGACGGTGAAGCTAGCGGCAAAAGCTAGGCCAACGGCGTAGCATTGTGACTGTTCTGCCAAAATGTGTAAAATGAAGGAGTTTTTGTATTATAGAAGAGTATCCACCAACTGATGTGGATGCTCTTAGGCACTCACACAACTATTCAGCCATCCATGATGTCATGAGACCATGTGTCATGGTCAAGCCACATTAACCCTATCATCCACATCACCATCCCTTCAACGTTACTACCATGTCAGCAGTATCTTCCACGTTCGAAATGACGCCATTTATTGGATTGACTCAGCCTTGACCTAAGCCGATATGATCCAAATCCAACCCATTGAACCGATCCATGACCCTTTGATTGTTGTTAATTTTGACTAGAGTTGTCATGTCATTTCCCAATTTTTGTATAAATTCTAATTTTGGAGTCCGTTTTCCATTATGAAGAAAATCACTCATATTGAACAATTTCTCATGCATTTTTATTTATTTTGGGTTATTGTCAGGGGTAGACCTAGGATTTCAAGCTAGGAAGGTCGAGGTGTAAGAAAAAAAAAATTCAAATAGGTATCCATATAGTACTAACCAAATATCAACCAAGATAAATACAAAAAATCATTGTTTCTTAATATATTAAGATGTAATCATCTATCAACAAAGACAAAATAATATTTTTTTTTCTTAAGAACATTAACTGTTGCAATATACATATATATATATATTACAAACCAAAACTTAGTTTTGCTACTTTAATATAGCATTTGAAATGTCTCATACAGTAGTATTTTTTATATTTGATGTTCTAAATATTAAATATTTATCATTTAGAACACATGATGCTAGTACTCTAATATTGGGCTAATTAGGATTTTTTATTTTTTATTTTAAAGTTTTATTTTTGTTAAGTTTTTGTGTTTGATAGTTGCTAATTGGGCTAGGCTAATAAAAAAGGAGGGGCTCTAAGTTTTTGAAAGAGAGAAGTACAGCTTTCGAAATAAAAAATATATATATAACCCATAAAATTTTTCTCTTATTTTTTCTTTGGGCCAAGGGGCCCAAATTTTTTTTTTCCTTTTTTTTCTTAGGGCCGGGGGGCTCAGGCCCCCCCTTAGGTCCGTCCCTGGTTATTGTATATGTGAAATTCAATAACTCACTCTCAAATTCATTAATAGACATTGTGCCCAATTCATCATTGATCCATCCAATCCGGTCATTTAAGGCATTTTCCAGGGATCTTCACAAGCTCATATTCCAAACTCAAGGCATCATTAAACCTCTGCCTTGAGTTTGAGGGGGGAGTGTTAAAGATATTGTGCTTCATTAAAATAATGTCATCTCATTCCTCCATCAACCACATACACAAGAAAATGAGCAGAACTAAACTGAAGAACCAATAGAGCTACATTTTTAAACTTTTGAGGACTCAAAAGCACCAAAAGCACTCAAGGTGTAAACATTAGGAACCAACATTATATTTTAGCCTAACTATAATTTTTACTCTGGGGCCTATAAACAGGGCACCCAATTACATGAAATAAAGAATCAAATCATAATTCATAATTAAGATAGTAATCAAATAGCTGGTTCCCACCTCAAACGTAGCTACAAGCATAATATCACGTCTGAATATGTCATCATTTGTTTAGTGATATCTTTCCATCTTAATTATTTCATAAAACAATTAAATTGCAAAGAAAAGAAACCACAACCAAACCCTCGGATCAGTTGCTAATCCAAACTCTGTATGTGAAGAAAACTCATGCATAAAGAACTGTGTTCCTCCTAACTCTCTGTATATGAAGACAACTTGAGCATACAGTAGTTTGATCTTCATCTAGAGGCTATAACTCTGTAATTTACAGAGATTGGCAATTGCAGTTTCAAAACAGTTGAATGAAAAATATGATTGCTAACTAAGAAAGATGGAAAAAGTACACCAATGTAAGAAGGTGCACAATGCAATTATGCTAACCAACCTTCACTCACCTCCATCTCCTTTGCTCCTCCTCTTCATCCACTGGAGTATACAATGCTAGTCGTTGCTTTGAGTTGCTCAACCTGAAGTTTAGCAATACTTGTTCATTATGAAGTGCCCTAAAAGCCACCAGAACAAGAGTCTTCAGGATAGAAATATTAGGTCCACCAAAAGCTGCCAAATCTTTTCATCTTTACTTCTTCAGCTTTTCCAAACAATACATTGGGAATATAGACTCTCATATCCTTCTCAGTCAATGGGAAATCATAAGGGCAAATCATGACAAATGGGACCATACCCTTTGCAGGGTAGTTAGCAAAATGAAAGCTAACAGGTTTCCCCACTCCAAAACATCAGAACTCATTCCTGATTGTGTACCTACCAGAGGAGTATCGAGCAGCTTCCAAAATCCGCCTGAGCCTTTCTCAACACCTTGCATACCTTGTGATCAGATATGCGTTCTGCCCATCAACTCTTGTCTATCCAGGAATGTAATGATAGTACGTTGGAGAGTATATTGCGCCTGGCTAGAAGGCTATGACAGTACCAACATCTGCTTCACAAGCTAATTATAAACCTTGACTGGCTTCCTTGTGGGGTATATGAGATGGCTTGATATCAAGCTTGTAACATTGAGGTCCTTTTAGAGAGTTCAGCACAATTCAATGGTCTTGTTACAGGAACAAGTGTGCTCGAAAATCATTAGTAATTAGTACTTAAATGGGAGAACTGTGATACACACTACACATACACAAGCTCTTAAGTAAATGAGAACCAAATGGTTGGAATTTTGAATAATTAACAGAGACTTCTTCTGTACCTAAACATAAGTTACATACAAAAAACCCAAATAATGCAGATATGGTCAAAACAATATGTGCTGTACATATAATTCTTTCTCTTTTATTCTCTTCACAAATTCATAAGCATAGTCATAAAAATCTATATATTACTAAAAGCTGAAGCGTAGCGTTTAATGCTGCTGCGCTCATGTTAAGCCACGTCAGTGCCTACGTCATTATCTTTTTTCTTTTCATTTTCTTATAATTATTTTTAATATTTTTTTTATTTCATATTTACATTTCTCCAACCTTTCTCATTCCCTTACCTTTTCATCTTCCCACTACTTCTCCAACCTTTCTTCTTTCCTCACCTTCTCATCTCCCCACTACCCCCTACATTAATATCATTCTTCATATTTTCCTTCATCTTCTTCTATTTTTGTCTCTTCTAATTTAGATCCTCTTACTATAAATTTGTCACTATCTCTTTCATTCTATGCATAGTTTTTCCTTACAAAAAAAAAAAAAAAAAGGTTCTCTCTCTATCTCTCTCTCTCACACACACACAATTTTTGGGTGGATTTTTATTTTTTATTTTTCTTGCATCTTCGCTTTAGGTTGATAATTTTTATATTCTTTAATCTACTTTAGGTTAATGAAATTCAGTTTTGTTTTTTTTAATTGTTGTGTTTTTTTTTCTCTCTTTGCTTGTTAAATATTATCCTATTGCGTTATAAATGATTAAATATAGCATATAAAAATATAATATTATTCTACTACATAGCATGATTTGGATATTTTAATTTGGTAGTTATTGTAATTTGATAGCATGATTTTTATAGTGCTCAATTTAGATGTTAAACTATGAGACTTTAATCATTTTTGTTTATTTTTTAATCATTTGTAGTGGACAAAGTACTCTTAATAATTGTATTATAAGTACTCTATAATGCCATTTATTTAGAGAAAAGCAAAGGTTGGCTAAACAAAAATTATTGGATGAGAAACAAATTTTATCTTTCGCAATTTTACTTTTATTATTATTATTATTATTATTATTATTATTATTATTATTATTATTATTATTATTATAACAATGCATATATAGAAATTTAATTCGTAGATCTTACTAATAATTGTTTATTTGATAATCTAATTTGGGTGGACGAAATTACAATTTCTACAAAGAAAATAACCTTAGTAGATTATAAACAAAAAATTGTTTTCCTAATTGGTCCAATTAATCATAGTTAAGTTTTATTAATTTCTTTAGTTAATTTTTTTCAATGTTTTGGATTGTAGGCAGAAAAAATAAGTTTGAGAAAGTTTGTTTAAAACTAAAAGAATAATTTTCAAATTTTATATTCTTTTTAATGATTCACAAAATGTTATAAATAAACTTTATTTAAAAATAAATATTTTTGTTAACTTGCCTTTTGAATTTATGAGAAAATTTGTATTTTTTCATTTTAGTACAACAAAAATGATTAAATTTATGATTTATGATTGTTTCTATATTACATTTATGATTATTCTTATAATAAATAAAAATATAATTAAAAAATACATTACTCTTTATTAAATTAGTTTAAATTGTATAAAAAAATTTAATAAAACCACTATAAAAATAATTATCATGCGCAATACGCAGGTTCGCAGCTAGTTAAAATAAATTCTAACTTCATTTGTTTTCTACATATAGACTAAAAATGGCATTGCTTAGCTATGTTAATAGCGGCATTAGTAAAAAATCGTTAATTGTTGACAGTTTGATGAAAAACCGTGATCACAACTATAGTTTGGCTATGAAGTGCAAATTGGTGAAAATAAAAGAAAATTAATAAAGTTATAGAAACAAATAGAGCAAAATGAGATGTTGTGGACAAGGCTAATTAGATAAGAAAGGATTCCAACTGTAGAGCCACATAGTTTTAGAACAAAATTAGAAATTGCGCAATGATAAAGCGGTATTTATGGAACAGATTCTAAATTTTTGAGACTTCGGTTGACAAATAGATCTGACACAAGTTATAGCAATTGATAGGGTTTTTTTTTTTTTTAAAGAAAATTGATAGGGTTGGAATCTCTAAGCATCAACTCCTTTTTATTAATATTTGTATAAGTTACATAGCCAGTAAGTTTTGAATTCAAGACCTTATCCTTGATCACATTATTATGGAGGAGGAAGTGTAATTTGAGGTAGAACTCATTGTATAAGTTACATAGCCAGCAAGTTTTGAATTCAAGACCTTATCCTTGATCCCATTATTATGGAGGAGGAAGTGTAATTTGAGGTAGAACTAATTGTTATGGTAAAATCGCTCTAATTAATTTAATTTGTCCATAGCATCTACTCCATAATAGTTACTACTTCAAACATAAGCATGTTTATCAACAAAATTGGGAATTTGAAAATTGTGAAAGAGGGAGGAAATGCTCATTTGCAACATTGAAGTTTTCAAGAAATCCAACAACCAGCGTAGAACTACCTAGCTATGAACAAACACAAAAACATGATTTCAAGAAAGACCTTATAGAAGCTAAACAGACTTACAATAGGCATTCAAAAACTAGTGATTAAATTTAAACACTCCTTGAAGATGTCTTATTTAGAATCAATTTAAGTGTCCCCAAGGCATCTTCCCCTCCCCTCCCCATCACCCAAGGCCACCATCATTCCCTCACTTTGCTGCCCCATTGTAGATTTCTTTTGCTGACACTTCAGTTCAAAAGTGAATGGATGTTGACTTGAACTTTGCTTGAATAACTTAAAAGTTTTCAAATAACTAAATTTGTTTTGAGGAAACTAGTAAAAAAGATCAGGTAATCACCGAAACAGATTAAAGATCACTCCTTCATCGCATGATAATCCCACTACTTCAAATATAGAAAGGATAAGTCACAAGAATATTCAAAGATACTGAACATCTCAAGCCACACTCATGCAACTTCAAACTCATAATGCAACATGGAAAAGGTTTCTGGATTGCCAAACATAATCTTACCAGGATGGTCAATAGATTGGTCATCTTGCCAACAAACCAAGGCCACTCCAATGAGGAGCAGCTGTTGGTCGTGGAGGCATTCCATGTTCGTCACCTATCCTTTGAGTATCAGGAAGACAAATTAAATCCATGGACATGGATATTTTCTTGGACTTGCTTCTGTTGATCAGCAAGAGAGGCTTTACTAGCCATATCAATGATCTCCACTGCATCTGCCTCATCAGAATTCCTTTCCAAATGTTGGTAGTTGGATGTTTAAGTCTTTATTGAGAAGAATTTAGAGATTAAAGGACAATCGATGAAATTGTACACTGAGTGACAAAGGTAGCATGAATTCATATGAAGCCAAGTGGTAAAGTAGTGAACAAACAAAATAACATCTACACAAATTGTTGTGGAAACAGCACCCCAAGATTCATATTAATAACCATAAATAATAGGCATATACACACAAAGAACACTAGCATTTATGTTTTTTGGCAAACTGCCTACATCCATGGCAACGGTAGAGAAAGTTTTACTTAAAAAAAAAAAAAAAGGAGATACAAATATTCGTGGTTCGCCAACCTGCTTCTTTTGCTGCCTCTATTACCACCATATATTCTAACTTAGTGTATAGAGCAATTGTATCCTGTAGAATTGATTTCTAGCAGATTGGGTCACCGGCAAACACAAACACAGCCCGTCAAGGACCTTCTACACATAACATCTACATAAATAATCCAAAAACATCCCAATAGGTGATGCTTGCACCTGCCAAATCATAAAATTCCATTAAAGTTAGTGGAACCACATTCAGCAAACATGAAAGGTAAATTCCCAAATAAAGCACAAGAGAGCCCCATGTTTTACAAATATACCACAAGATAAACAAAACAAAAAAGTTATTTCTTTGAATGGTAAATATATGATCATTTAAATTTTATGAGATTGGCAAATAAAAAGGTGGAGTTGGTATTTTTTTCGGCCTAATAGGTTATTTGATACTCAAATATGCAAAACTACCCATGTCACAATTTGAATGATCAATTGACCAGATTATATTGGCATTTAAGGAATTGGGAAAAAAAAGGGTAGAGTAAGTATATCTTTCTGGCTAATAGATTATTTAACACTCAAATAAGAAAAAGTGACCGTGTCATAGTTTAACACTCATATGTTTGGGATTATAGTGTATTGTTTTTATTTCAAATACCAAAACAAGCTTGCATTACAATAAGCAAAACAATTATGATCAACAAGTACATAAGAAGCACTTAGTCAATATACTTGTTTTGAAACTTAACTTAGCTAAATAAAGGAAAAAGGTAAATAATTAAGCCAATATTTTCTTCTTTCAATAATTGACACCTAAATACAGTACCTAAGTTTTTTCCTTAATATTTTATTAGTAAATCTCCCCATGGAATTGAAGCTTATACTGCATAAGGTGAGAAAATATGCTATGCATTGTATTAAAAAATAGTAATAATAAAATTAACAATTTTAATTTTATATTTTTAAAACAAAACAAAAACTACACCACATATTTCATGTATTTTTATATGAGAAACAATTCCTCCTGGCATAGTAGCCCTCTGTTTCTATTGAGAATTTCACATGATCTCTCTATTTGTTCTTTCGAATATCTCTAAAAGAAGTTCAATGGTAGCTCAAAGATAATGATATCCTTTAAGATATCCGCATGAACTTTATTTCTAACACAATGTACTAGTTTCAAATAAAGACGGAGGCTAGAGGTATGCCATATTTGTGAAAAAAAATCCAAATGACTATCACATTTAGTTATGAATTAAATTATATATTCAAAATAAGTGATTGCTACATTAACATGAACGAACTAGTATTTAAGGACATATTATTTGAAGCAATACCTTTTAGCTAGATACTGATATCCTTCACTGACTAAGGCGGTCGCTTCATAGCTTTTCCAGTAACCATTTCGCCTTTAGTATTGTAGTCACATAAAACCAATCCTTTGTGTCATTGACAAATTTGAAATAAGCATACCTCCATGTCCTTTTAAAGCATAGACCTCCACAAACTCCGCAAAAGCCAACTGCGAATCCAACTCCCACACCTATATAGAAGCTAGAACTTTCAGAGTCCTCTTTAGTTTTTCCAATTGATGTTCTATTATGAGATTCTCCAATTGGGGGTGTGCAGCTTTTTGGGAGAGGATCACCACACAATTAAGGATTGCCAATATATCTGACAACATCAAAAGACTGAAGTTGGGTGCTTGAAAGAATTCTACCTGAGAAATTGTTATATGACAAGTCCAAGTAATCAAGATATGTCAAATTAAACATACTTGGAGGAATTTCACCTGATAGATGATTTTGTGAGAGATCCATTGACTCTAACTCCTTCATTAGCCCAATGTTTGCTGGTATGTTGCCCATCAGATAAGTTCAAAAATCGTCATTCAGAAAGAACTGATATTTCAATAGGAATTGATCCAAACAAATTGTTACTTGAAAGGTCTATGATCCTCACGAATTTAAGGTTATCTTCATATTGTAGTTCATGTCCTTTTGGAACCAGCATAAGATTCTCAAGGTAAGAGCCATAGTTAAAGTTGTACTCTAAATTGTCAAAATATAAATCTTGATTAGGGTCAAGCATAACCATGGCATTGATATTTTTAAAGCAACTTGGTATGGGCCATGATAGGCTATTATTTGCAAGATCCAATATTCTAAGAGAAGATATTTGGCATATATTTAGAGGTATATTTCCCTTGAATCCACTAGATCTTAGACGGAGAACTATAAGTTGTGTCAATTTTGTAATCCAGAGTGGTATGGTCCTTGAAAAATTATTATCACCTATATCAATGAGCAATAATTTTGAGCACCATTTCAATGACGAAGGAATATCCCCGTAGATGTTATTATTTTGTAAACTCAATGATTTGAGTTCAACTAAAGACCCCAGAGAATAAGGAAAATTCTTCCTGATAGATTATTGCTCCCCAAGTTTAAATGGATCAAAGATTGCTAGTACCTCCAACAGTTAGAAAGATCTCCAAGTAAGAAATTTTTTGATACATCTAGAACCTGCAATTTATTTATTTTTATTCATCTTTTGGCTTAAGAAAGTGGAAATAAGTCCAAAAAATGAATTGTTAGCTAGATTGAGCACTTCAACATTTGCAGACAACCTTGGCAATCACCCCTTAAAGTGATTAGTTCTTAGATTCAAAATTGTAGAATTCAACAAAATGTCTGTTACATCTCCTTCTATGTGGTTTTTAGAGAGATCAACCTTCTGAATGTTTGAAATCCAATCCCAAAACCAACTTGGAGCCTTACCTGAAACTCCTGATAAGGGCAATAATAAAACCTGAAGGGATCTTTGTGTATGTAGCCATGTAGGAAAGTTGGGACCTATCTTGTAGTAGCTCATGTCAACATATTCAAGTTGAAAAGGTGGAACCCAATTGGAATTCATGTTAAAGAACAAAGGTGTATAAGAGATATACAATACTTTTAATTTCCCTAATTTGGAGAAATGTGCTTCATCAAGACTGCCTATGAAGAAATTAAGTGAAATAGATACTACCAATAGATTTGAGAGAAGTCCAAGACTCTTTGGAACGGTGCCATTTAACTTAGTTCCATCAAGGCGTAAGATTTACAATTCAGATAAATTCCCAATGGACAAAGGAATAGGACCACTTAAAGAATTACCACTAAGATTGAGATATTTCAAATGCTTAAGCTGTCCTAGAAAATCTGGAATTTTTCTGCTCAAAGAATTATCTCCGAGATCGAGATATTCTAATTTCTGAAAATGCAAAATGCTAGGTGGCATCCCGCCTATCAGAGAACTTTCGGCCAGGTAAAGCCTTAAGAGGCTTATACTGAGATTAGAGAACCAATTAGGTATCTCATGATTGAAATTATTTTCAGAAAGATAAAGGACTTGAAGAGATGTGAAATTTGCTGATGCAAGAGTTGTATTCAGACTATCAAGATGACAATATTGCAAGTATAGCTCCGAAAGAGTTGGGAACTTACGGATTATTTGAAGCCAGCTAACTTCTCTGTGAAGGTCGGCTGAGCCCAAGTCAAGGTATTGTATGGAAGAGAGACTAGACATCCAATGAAGGTTATCTGCATAAAGGCCTAAATTACGTCCAAGATTTAGATAGTGAAGGCTTGAAAGGTTCCCAAGTTGATAAGGTATGACCCCACAAAACCCAGCACCATGGAGCTTAAGATGTCTCATACTACCCATTGAACCAAGAAAACTTGGAATGCCAGTACAATTAAATTCATTCTCACTCAGTCTAAGTAATTCAAATGTTCTAATTCTAGCAACGAATGACTAATAGCACCGCCTAACCTCTTTTCGTAATTGAAATCTTCAGCACCATCCCATGATGAAAGCTTGAATTTGTGTGAAAACACAAGAGCTTGTTTAGACCCGCAATAAAAATTACGACTCGATTGCTTTTACTCTAACTTAAATTAAATGCAGTATAAGAGTAAATAAGCGCAAACAACCGATAAAACTACTCTAAGCCATATTTATCCAATATCAACAATAAAAGAAAAGCTTACAGAGTAGGAAAGAAAGATGCAAACACAAGATATCACCGAGACGTGTTATTGAAAAAGAAACTGAAGTACTTGGCGAAAAACCTCTCCGTCACCCTCCAAGCAGTAATCGATCCACTAGATAATAAAGTTGGAGTACACGAATAACAAAAGACCCTCCAAGCTTAGTCTACCAAATGTACTTGAGCCCTCTAAGCTCCTACTACCAACTAGCTTCTCGGAACCTTGTATTCTCTAGCTTGCCCGGATCCCGCAATTTAGCCTGATTGCATCCGCCAATGAAAGGCTTCTTCCAATACTTACCAACAGCATCAAAACCTCACTTTACAGTTAAATTGGGTGTGGTAAGTGTTAGGGCTATCAACCTCTCAAGGATTTAAATATAGAGAGGTACAAGTAAAGGAAAACCACAAGAAAATGTGTAGATGATTGTGGGTATAACAATTTCTAACTCTCAAGTGTATTTTCTAGGGTTTTCTCTTTGAAAAGCACTTCTTACAACATATGGGTAATGAGGGTATATATAGTGTGGGTAAAGATTTGGTAAAACAAAACATGACAAATTAGTCAAACAGAATGTTTCACGAGTACTTCGTGCCTTACTCGCGAGACACTTGTGAAAACTCCAGGCTGTCATGACTCTTCAACAATAAAAGAAAAGCTTAAAGAGTAGGGAAGAAAGATGCAAATACAAAATAACACTAAGACGTGTTATCGAAGAGGAAACCGAAATACTCGGCGAAAAACCTCTCCGCCACCCTCCAAGCAATAATCGATCCATTAGAGAATAAAGTTGGAGTGCACGAATAACAAAAGACCCTCCAAGCCTAGTCTACCAAATGTACTTAAGCCCTCTAAGCTCCCGCTACTAACTAGCTTCTCAGAACCTTATCTTCTCTCGCTTTCACGAATCTCGCAATTCAGCCCGATTGCATTCGCCAATGAATGGCTTCTTCCAATACTTCCCAACAGCACCAAAACCTCACTTTACACTCAGATTGGGTGTGGTAAGTGTTTGAGCTATTAACCTCTCAAGGATTTAGAGATGGAGAGGTAGGAGTAGAGGAAAACCACAAGGAAATGTATAAATGATTGTGATATAACAATCTCTAACTCTCAAGTGTATTTTCTAGGATTTTCTCTCTGAAAAGCACTTCTTATAATATGTGGGTAATGAGAGTATATGTAGTGTGGGTAAAGACTTGGTAAAACAAAACATGACAAATTAGCCAAACAGATCATGTTTCACGAGTATTTCGCGGGAAGGCCTTACCTGCGAGACACTTGCAAAAACTCCAGGCTGTCATGACTCTTCACCTTCCAGTCATGTACTCTTCACCTTCCAGTCTCGGGCTTATATGCCATGCAAATAAACTTTATCCGGTGTCCTTAGTTTTGTCATATCTTGTATTCCTAATGTTATAGAGCATCTTCTTCATCCTTGAGTGTTCACTTGATAATTAGATAAATTAGCCATCATATCTATCAGAGCCTTTTCTGTTTCTCTATAGAAATAATTCACAATTTCCACTGCCATCTGAAACCTAACTGATAGAAGGAACATACAATGGAAACAAAAGCTGCAAACTAGGGGATAAAGTCATTTTTAATTTGGAAATCCACATCATTCTGACTTCACTGAAGATAATCATCAAGTAAGATGCCACAAAATGAGGAAAAAAGGCAGGTGCACACATTGATAATCCTTTGTCCCCATAACCTTCTTAATCTTTTATAGGTAAATCTAGTTAGAAAAGTTTATGAAGACTTTGCAAAGCAACTAAAAACAAAGCTATCAGTAGAAATAGAAAGCAAACATAAGCAACAGGCTTGATCAGTACATACCTAGGGCAAATGTGACACAAGTCGTCGAGGATAATTCTTTTTGTTCTGGTAAAATATATGTCAACAGCGCAGCAGTACCACCACCAAGTGAAGGCCCAACAATCTGAAAATGAAAAAATGAAAAACTAAGGCAAAATAAAATTATATACATGAAAACATATATTGCATGAACTAATTCTGTACAGTAATTTAAATTTCAAAATTGACTGGATGATGACATAGCATGGTAGAGAGTTACAAAGAATTAGAGGTTTATATCTTAGGGAAAGGATCCTCTCCCATCTAGCTAAAAATTGGAAGGAATTGGAGGATACAAATGGAGTGGATCTTATCCCTATATGTTACAGAGAAGATCCTAGCAAAGCAAAGTACCTGCAGATATCATATTCTAGCAAAGCAATGTAGTTTGTATCAGAGTGTTAATTTATCTCATGTATTGAAACTCAATGCCCCTCTTCGTAATTTGCAATTATGGTCCTACTGTTGATTACGATTAATTGTTGTTACTTGTTCCGATTGTTAAACTCCATATCCCCCATTTGCTATCAACTTGAACAAGAGCATTTCTAGTTGAATCTGTAGCTCACGAACTAAACTTGAGCTTTTTCTTGAGATTGGCAATTCTACAGTCTTTCATCTCATATTAAGGAGACCGATCAATATATATATAAAAGCAGAGGCCTCATGCGTGAGAGCATAAAGTTCTGCCATGTGGCTTTCTAATCTTGCATACAGCCTTCTGCATTAACTTCTTTTCGCCATTCTTCACAAAAGAACGTTTTAAAGTAGCCAAAAGTTGCAACTAAAACACCATACATCGTAAAAAAACTCAAGCCCATCTTTAATAGCTTATGTAAACGATGACGATTAGATAATGGGTAATAAATAATATGCCATCCCTTTTCACCTCTGAGTCTTTGACTCTTCTAGTTCTTCAAATGCTTCAGCTACCACCCCCGAATATAAATTCCTTAAAGATTTCCAATTTCTCTTTCCTCTTACACTGTTTTTTACCAATATGAATTCAAGGTGAGTTTTTCCTCTTTTCCTCCCATGATTTTTTTTTTTAATGGATTTGTGGCTAATCCGCTTTAGATGTGTTTATCCATGCGTACGTAATCGGTTTTCCCTGTGCTGTTTTGTTTGACAACTTTGTGCTTTTTGGATTCACAATTCCAGTTTAATGTATAATCTTTTGGTATTTCATGGCAATAATTTGTTTTGAAAATCCCATCTCTTTTTGCTTCAATCAGTGGAGCTTGGGTTTGGTTCTATCGGCAATTGCAACCCCAAATTCTATGGTCTGCAATGAAGAGGCTTTCACAGGCCTTTGTATTAAAGGTACTTTCTCTTTTGTCTATTTTGATTATGTTAGTTATATTTTTCCGCAGTTGCTGATTCAAATTGTTATGAAGTTTTTGGGTTTAGACTACATGATTGTTGGATAATCATTTTTTATTTAAATACCATAGTTGTTCAATATATTATTCCTGTTAATTGTTAACTATGTAGAAACAAATCAAAGGAGGTGTAATGGAGAAAGGAAAGGAGCACTTTGAACACCCTAAGAAATAGGCTTTTGCTTAGGTGTAATATTTGGGTGGATTCATGTTGCAAAATATTCATCTTATTCCCATTTGGAACATGCAAATCATGTGGTTGATAAAATGCCTCACTCACTTTTGCATTAGTTTAAGTCAGATTCACACACTCACATTATAGCTAAAGATAATTATGCCATACGTTTACAACTTCCAAATTTCATTTTCTCATGTTGATTAATGGTTTAATTTTGTAGGATTTGAGGATCGTTATGGCATGTTGTGTCTATGGAAGGCTATAGTATAATTACAATTCCAATGTCACAGAAGTTGAAATGGAATTCACTATACAGAAGCTGCCAATGCAATTTACGCATCCAAAATACTCTCTACTGGCGATGACAACGTGAGGTTTGCTGGGCTTTTTTCTCCTCTATTTTCTCAATTCCTCCAATAGAATTCAAAGAAATCCTTGAACCAAATTTCCCCTACCTCCATAAAAAAATTTCTACCTTTGTGTAGATTGTTAATATGGACATGCAATTTATATTGGAGTTACATGCGCCAAATGTGTGACACATACAAATTAAGGAGATGTTTTATTAGTTAGTTAGTGCCAAGAATTTACAAATATTTATTATTATCTTGATACAAATATAATAATTCTGGGGTTTTAAATGGATTGTAGCATTTGGGTCAGTAATGAGCTTGAGGTAGGACATCCATTTTGTTATATTAATGATAGCAGATCATAGAGAACACATATCTTGAAGAACTAAAAGAAAATAGAGAGGAATAGATGTTGCCATTTAAAGAATGAAAAATAGTTATTTTACATGTTGCTCATTGGAGCAATGAGCAAGGAAGATTGTTGAGATTTCTTTCATTTGATGGTTCTATCAAGTGAAATTTAATGATTAATTGTAAGGATATGAATGAGTCAATTATCAAAGTTTCAATTGCAATGTGAAAGTCAAGATGCCTATTTAGCATTTCATTTATTTTACATGACTTATGATCTAGAAGCATGGGAAAGAGTTATATTCCCAATTTTCTCTTATTATTATTATTATTTTTTTTTTTTTGGAATCAAACACACATTCACACACAAGGGATTCTGCCTTTCTGTTTGATTCTCTTCTTAATCTATCTAAAATCATGAATAACTATTAATATTTGTGATTCTAAAAAAAAGGTTCATGATAATATAAGGCGGAACCTATATAACATCATTTAAGTATGGAATAAGTCTAACTCACCCTCTCCCACCTCTATCTATCTACATCACCAACATCAAGTGAGCTTCTCATATATGTAACTGATTAGCTAATGTCACTGGTATAAACAATTCTAATTGAAAATTTAACTACAAGTATTTTTTGGAATTGGAATGTGTTACTTTGTGTTATTACTTTAAAATATGTTAAATGTTCTACATAACATTTTCAAATAGAAACTTACAACATTATCCGCGCATCATGCGGGCCCCTCAACTAGTTTTATATAAAGAACAGAATTTCTGAGGATCTAGTCTTTTGCTTCAGGCTCAAGGTGAAGTTGTCACTAGCACCAATGTCTAGTAGTACTAGTTCTTGAATCAGCACCTGAAGTTGTTGATTTTAATTTCAATTTATCCAGCTTATTAAGATATGAAATTTACATCTAATCAACAATTTCTTATGTATTTGGTCTGGGAGATGAGTGTGGTTATCATACCTTCCTTTGATTGAGCTCATTATATTGAAGCATTTGGATGGATTGCTTTTCTGTGACTTCTATGAGTTCACTATTGTTGTGACATTATTTAAAGCATATTGGGAAACATGTCTTCTATACTAGACTGTTCTTTCCTCCCCCCACCCCCCTCCCAATCCTCCTTTCTTAATCTTTGGATCTTCTCTAATTTCTGCTATTGTCCCCTTAGAAATATTTCTTTAACTAAGTCAGATCACTTACCTTGTGTTTGGATGAAGTAATTGATATATATAAGGAAAATCTAAAATGAATGGATTTATAATCTCATAATTTAAAATCCCATCAATTATTAATTCCACTGTTTTGTCTTATTAAAAAACATAATAATTTCCATTGTTTGGATTTAAGTTGGAAATTCCATTTATCTAAATCCACACAAAAATTGAGAAACAACATCCATGGTTGATTAGAAACTCATCCCATCTACCATCAAGCTAATTAGAATTTAAAAATCATTTTTAAAATTTTCAAATCAAGCTTAATCTTTTGAATGATTAAATCTTAAAGCATTCCACACAAATATATACTAAAGCAATATATCCACACCAATAGGACCGTTGTCTATAAAAGGAGGATACAGTACCATTAAGTATATAAAAGAAGTAATGTGACAATAAAATTCAAGGTCTCCAAATTGCCTGGTTAAACTTGACAGAGTAGGAGCTATGGTGGGTTTGTCTTGCCTTAAGTTCTTGAATCTAGAAAATACTTTGCTGGTGGGGTATTCAGTCTTATTTAGAATGACTCACTCTCTCCCTCTCCCCCTCTCCCTAGAGCTCTTATCTTTCAACCTCCTTTTCACCCATGTAATCAATTTCTAAATTGAAGAGATGGGTCAACAAGCATTTGTTCTATCTGTGGTGGAAATAGATGCAATTGGACAAACGAGTGAACAACAACTTGAGAAAGAACTTGAGATGTACTCAAGCTGACCCATGATAGGGTCGAAGTTGATCTTGTTTTTTAGATGTATTGGGGTGAAATCTGATCTATGAGGAATTTTTGCTTATGCGTCGGACATTTTAGCATTGGTAGAGAGGGGAGAGGTTAGGGGGATAGCGCCAGAGACTATTGCTGGCAACAGAGATTGTAGAGGAGGTGAATGTGGGCAAGGGCAGAAGAGAACATGCCAGATAGGTTGAGGTCAGATTTTTCAACTGTCGTCCTCTTTGATATTTGCTAAGCCTTATTTATAGACCTTTGTAAATAATAGTGATATTTTGAACCTCATGGTAGGTACTTTAAATAATAGTGAAAATTGATTTTATTCGTCATTCTAACTACGGTGTGGCAGGCTATTAGAGAGGATATAACTGCACAAGGTAAGCTTCAGGGAAGGGGTAGTGCGTTACTGTCAATAACATAAGATGCTTGGTAACACGAGATTCCTTCATAGGTTGATCTAGAAAAGATAATATTGAATGTAATATTCACGGAAATACAAGCAGAAACATAAAAAAATAAAAAATAAAAATGAAATTTTTAATAGGAAAACATCAAGAAAATTAATTTATGCTTTTTATCCTTTTATTTTCCATCCAAAAAGAAAAGATTAAGATCTACCACAAGATGCCATTTTATTCTATTTTATTTTTTGATAAGTAAGAAAAAACAGTATAAACAAAGCTTCTTTATGCAAAGGAGGACAAAGAAGTCAAAAAGTATGCCATTTTAATTTGTTTGACAGAAAGAAAAGTTATCAGCAGAATTAGCACAATTAAATAGTGATTTATAATATCAAATGCTAACTAACAGCCCATACCTTAACTTTGTAGTCAGGATATTTATCAAGAGCTTTGAGCAGAAAAAGGAGCGCTAAGCTTTGCAATCCAACGAGCAGCAGCAACCATTACCATTCCACAATGAGCATATCCTAAAACTAAATTGCTTATTCCACGATCATGTAAAACTGAGTGGTGAAAAGGGACCACCGCTCCAGTTGCTGCTGTTAGTGTATCTTTAATGCTATGAGTACCACGAATCAATAGAAGGAAACATTTTGAGTCTTTATCTCATATAAATGCGAAAGCAGGCTTCAAAAGCTGCAATCATTGTTCTGGTAATTAAAACAATACTCAATTATAATTTTAATTTAAAAACGAAACACATAAGCAAACTAGCAATACATGCTTGATCGCATATATCATGATTAGTAAGAAGACAAAAAGGTTCAACAACCACAATAGGAGAAAGCCAAAACCTAATAGTTGAAATTTGTCAAGTTTAGCACACATCAGAAGTCTCATAAGTTTACAGGAAAAATATGCAAAAATTTAAAAGGCTATTTTTCTCAAGTTTTAAACTCCTTTCTGTTATTTAGCTCAATGGTTTCTTCTTATAGTCTACTATTTTTTATCTCCTCATAAATTGTGGAGCCAGGCATCAACTTATGGCATCCACTCAGTCCTGTGGGTAATTGTTTCCCATGCGAAGAGCCCTCTGACACAGTAGCATTCATATGGGAAATAGCTAGTCTCAGATGCACTTATAATGTTTAAGGTCCACTTCCAGACAACCTCTCACTGCATCATAGCTGGAATTTTCTATCATCACCAACAGAGTCATGCAGTTTACCTCGTTTTATCTCCTATTACACATTTCTTCATCCAAGCAGAATTAAAATATTTGTATCATCTCTTTTTCTTTTTGGATAAGTAAATAAATTCATTAAAAATCAAAAAGAAAAAAGCACTGCCCAAGTACACAGGCTGTATACAATAGGGAACCAAAAAAAAAAACCCATTTTCATCTTCTATCAAATTTTTTCTAAGAAACAACAGCAACTCATGAACAAACCCAACAAAAACTATAAAACCCATTTTCATATTCGATCAAAGTTTCTCGAAAACCGCAGCTAAACATGAAGTAACAAGAAAACGAGGAAAACATTCATAGATTGACACGGGACCCAGAAAATAATCACCGAGAAAGGAGTCGAATTCCTCAATCAGCGTCGCGGAGGACACGGCTGTCTTCATTACTCGGCGTCGCACGGCACGGCGAGTCTCTCTGTTTCTGTATCGAAAAAATTTCAGACTAGGGGCTTTGATTTTGGGGGAGATTTTTTAAATGACATTTTCTTACCCAGGCTGTATACAATAGGTCGGCGGCAAGAGATTGATGGTGAACCAAAAAAAAATGATCAGTTTTTTATTTTATATTTATGCCAATCCTATAGCAGCTATAGGCAAATTCTTTTTTTCCCCTTTTTCCAGATAAGGCCTATGGCCATGTTTTATAAACGCAGCTACTAATATGGTACCTATGGCCACTCCCAGTAAAAATTTATCTTTCCTTATGCTGGAAGACATATTGCATCTTTAATTTTTTGGATAATTACACTTTATCCATCTGTGATTTGCCTCTAATTTGATGTGCCTACCCGTGGTTTAAATTTTGATACTTTACCCACTCGTGATTCTCACAGTTACTGTGCCGTAACTCACCTCTCCCTCTGCCATTACTCTAACACACATATGTAAAAAACAAAAACCCAAACAGATCAAAACTCACTCACTCCCATCCGGCTTGCTCACCAAACTAAGATCCTACAATGGGCTTCACTTGAGATAACTGGGTTTTGATCGTGTATGCAAACCAAGCCGAGGAAGAAGAAGACACAGTTGCTCCTCTGTTCAGCTGTGGCAGGTAGATTAGAATCACCTAAGACAATGCAATGCGCTTCGCTTCGCTTGAGATAACTAAGTTTTGATCGTGCATGCAAACCGAGCAGAGGAAGAAGGAGACACAGTTGCTCTTCTATTCAGTTGTTGCAGGTAGATCAGGATTATTACTTTTTAATTTTTGAAACCTAGGGTTTTAAATTGGGTTTTAAAATTCTTTCTTCCAAATTGGGTTTTTGCTTAACCATGGAACTAGTACTGCTTGTGATCTAACTGGTAGTGCTGTGATCGAACTAGTAGTGCTTGTTGAACAACTATGTTTCAATTTCATCAAACTGGTTTTTGCTTCCTAAAGTACAAGTTGTGATCTACCATGGAACTTGTTAAACAACTGGTTTTTGCTTCCTAAAGTACAAGCTTTTTGTTCTATTAAACCTGAGGATTACTATGTTTTACATACTATGAATATGTTCTATGCCAACATATATACTCTGATTTTCAAAACAAATGTGAAAAAAAAAGGAATATGCTTGTCATAAAAATATGTTCTATGCCAATAACATCCATTTTGGGTCACCAGCAAAGGAATATGCTTGTCATAAAAAAAAATAAAAAATAAAAAGTGAAAATAAGAAGGGGCAATGCAGATAGGTTCAATTCTAAGCTATGTTTTCTCATGAAATTGGGTTTTTGCTTCTATTCTTCAATGTGGAGCTGCTGGACCATAGTATTGATTATTGTTTTTCTGCTTTCCCTTTCCATGGGTTTGTCTCCCAAAAACAAAACAAAAACTTTTAATAATATTGTCTGTTTTTGTGTTGTGCTTTGTGTGGACCACAGGACCACATGATACTTTTCCACATGCAAGCCCATCTCATACTTTATTCTATTGTATTTTATATGAAAATGGTTGACTTGACATTCAATTTTGAGATTCATCATGGTGGCCAGTTTGTGTGGAACCCAGATTTGGTATATTTAGGAGGTAGTATTTCTTTTATTGATAATGTTGACTCAGATAAACTTAGTTATTTTGAAATACAAGATATTTGTTCTGATGTGGGGGCAGTTAGTACAAGTAGATTTCATTATCTTATTCCTGGAGGTAATTTGGAGCAAGGGTTAAGGCTTATAAATGGAGATGATAATGTAGTTTATATGTGTGAGAGTCATGCTGCATGCCCTACAGATAAGATAACACTATATGTTGAGGGTGGTGAGGAGCCACTTGCAGTTGAACAACCATTTGGTAATGAGGAAGTAGCAAATGATGATGATGTGCATGAGGCACCTCAAAATGGTGATGATGTGCATGAGGTGGGTCAGAATGATGATGATGTGCATGAGATGCATAAGCGAGCTAATGTGGATGTTGAAGGAGATGGTGGACAAGATTTTGATTGGTTGGAGGAAGAGTTTAAAGGGCTAGATTTTGATGATGATGTATTTGGAAATGTAGATGATGGGTCATCTACACGTGATGGAGTTAGTGTCAATGCAACAGCCCCACATAGGCCCTTTGAGGGAGATGATGGGCCATCTACACATGAGAATCTACCTGTGTATGTAGCCCCACATAGGACTACTGCAGCTGACAATGACCCACCTCTTGAAGATGACATGGAAAGTCTAGTAGGATTTGATGATGATCAACCAGCACCAACTACTGCAAAAGAACCTGAGTTTAATGTCCAAACTGACATGAGAAAACCAAAGTTAAAGAAAGGAATGAAGTTTCCAAACTCTGAGGTATTTAGGGAGGCATTGAGGGAATATGCTATAAAGAAGCCAGTAGATATCAAGTTCAAGCTGAATGAGAAGAAGAAGATATCAGTTTATTGCATAAATGAATGTGGATGGAGGTGTTATGCATCTCAACTATCTAGGGAGTTGACATTCCAAATAAAAACATTCAATCCAGAGTGCACCTACCCTAAATCCTTCAAACACAACCAAATGACTTCAAGTTATGTTGCAAAGAAGTTTATGGAGGAGTTTGACAAAAATTTCAATTGGAAAATGGCTGGTGTTCAACATCATGTGAAGCAAGCACTTGAAATTAACATAAGTTACAGTCAGGTGTATAGGGCAAAAAGGAAAGCTACTGACTTGATTACTGGGGATGAACAGTTGCAATATGGGAAGCTTAGGGATTATGCTGAGATGATAACATTGAATAATAAAAGAAGTAGGGTTATTTTGCAAATTGAAATGAAAGATAAAAATGCATAGCCCCAATTTAAGAGAATGTATATCAGATATAATGCACAAAAAGTTGGTTTTTTGGGAGGTTGTAGACTAATCATTGGTTTAGATGGGTGCCACCTGAAAGGGAGATTTGAGAGGCAAATACTTTCTGCCATAGCTAGAGATGCAAATGATAACATTTTTCCAGTTGCATTTGCTGTTGTTGAGCAAGAGAACAAAGATTCATGGGTATGGTTTCTGCAGCAGTTTTATAATGACATTGGGAATCCAAAACAACTTAATCTAGTCTTCATCACTGATAGACAAAAGGTATGACCTACAATTGTACTAACATATTTAACCCATATATTTAAAGTTCAATAATACATGCCTCAGTTCATTTTAACATGTTTAACTAACATATTTACTTGATCTGTTTTGTATATGAATTAGGGCCTTACACCTGCAATTGAGATGTTGTTCCCAACTTCTGAGCATAGGTATTGTGTGAAGCATATCTATAATAATTTTAAAGTGGATTATAAGGGCTTGGAGTTGAAGGATGCACTGTGGAGATGTGCTGGAGCCACAACAATCAGGGAGTTTAAGAGAAGAATGCAGGAACTGAAGGATTTGGATGTCAAGGCATGGGAGTATCTTGCTGACATCAACCGTAATGGTCTAAGTCTCACTTTAGTAGTAGAGCTTTGTGTAACTATTTAGCTAATAACTTGAGTGAGTCTTTTAATGCCATGATCTTAGAAGCTAGGGATAAGCCAATTTTAGCAATGTTGGAGTGGATCAGAGTTAGGCTTATGACCAAACAATACAAAAAGATGAAAGGTATAGCAAAATACACAAGAAAGCTGTGTCGTAATCTTCAAGACAAATTAGAGAAGTTAAAACATGAATCTATACCTTTCAGTGCTACTCCAGCAGGCAGCTTCATGTATGAGGTTGATAATGGTTGTGAGAGACACGTGGTTGACTTGGCTAGGAAAGCATGCAGCTATAGGATTTGGGATTTAACAGGACTTCCTTGCAAACATGGGATCTCTGCTATTGTTAAGAACCTGGAGAAAGTGGAGAACTATGTGCATCCTTGTTACTTGAAAGAGACATTTGTTAAAACTAACAAAGAGATAATACAGCCAATGTCTGGCCAGACTGAGTGGGTTGAGACTAACCAACCTACTCCTGTTGCTCCTTATGTGTATAAACCACCTAGCAAACCACCAAAGCAAAGAAAAAGAGATCCTGGAGAGCCAAGGAACCCTTATAGAGTTTCTAGGATGAACAAGACAATCAAGCATGGGAAGTGCTAGAAAGAAGGACATAATGCAAGAGGGTACAAGGCAGACATCACTAGTGAAACTCCATGGCAGAGAAGAGATAGACTTACTAAATCAAAAGTCGTAAGTATTTCCATGCTTTGAACTGTATTCATTTCCTCAAGTATTTCATGTGTATGTAACTTATACAACCCTCTTTGTAGGCACAAGGCAGTAAATCTACAAAAACAAAGCAGACTGCAACACCTCAAATTGCATCTCAGCCACCAAGTACTAGATCTCAGCCTGCATATAGAGCTTTTGGTCAAACTACATCTTAACCTGCACCAAACAATAGATCTGAGGCAGCAACTCAACCTCCAACTAGATCTAGGGCAAACTGGTTCTCTTCATCCTTAATTAATCATGCTCAAAAAGATCTTCCAGTCACTATTTATGAAAGTGGTATGTAACCTGCATCATTACCTCTTAGAAGGAAGGATAATCCCAACTAAAATAGCAAAGGTATTAACTTTAATTTTAACTAAAACAAGTTCCCTCACAGTACAAGTACAAGATAAAGAGACTTAGGTTCATGCAGCCCCACATTGATGAAGGAAAGGTCCAGCAGTCCCACATTAATGAATACAAAAACAAACAAAAAAAAAAAAAAAACAAAACATAGATTTGCATTTAAATTGTCCTTGCAACAACCCAATTTCGAATTTTTTTTTTTAAACCCTAGGTTTCAAAAAATCAGATGAATAGAGCATATGAAAGTAAAAAAACAAAACTTAAAGCTCACCTAAGCAACAGATGAACCCATAATCAAAGCTCTTTCTTCCTCGGGTTACTTGCACGATCAAAGCCCAGATGGTTCTCGGTCTAGAGTCTCAAGCGAAGTGCATTGCATTGTGTAGGATCTTCGTTTGGTGAGCAAGTTGGGTTGGATGGGAGTGAGTGTGTTTTGATCTATTTGGGCTTTTGTTTTTTACATATTCTGTGTTAGAGTAACGGCTGAGGGAGAGGTGGGTTATGGCACAGTAACGGTGGGAATCACAGGTGGGTAAAGTATCAAAATTTAAACCACGGGTTGGCACATCAAATTAAAGGCAAACCACAGGTGAGTAAAGTGTAATTATCCCTTAATTTTTCTCCAAAAAATAGAGATGCTTCATCTGTCATGTATAATTAAAAAATAATAATTAGTAGAAATTTCAACCCAAAAACCAAACCCACGATTATCAACGTGAGTCTAACATATCTAATAAAAATTTATTGTTCCCTGAGCTGGAAGACATAGGTTGCATCTTTGATTTTTCTCCAAAAAAATAGAGATGTTTTATCTGCCATGTATAATAAAAAAAAAATAATTAGTAGAAATTTCAACCCAAAAACCCAACCCCCGATTATCAACGTGAGTCTCTTTTTTTTCTAAGTTAGTCTTTTTTCTTTTTTGTTGAGTCCTATCATAATTTTTGTTTTTATATAGATTATCAACGTTTAAGATAGAGTGTCACTCATTTTTAAGTTTTTATTAAACAAAAATAATTTTATTTAAAAAATAATAATGCTGAGTTTGAGTTTAAGTTGGGCTTATTAGAGAAATAGAGTTTCACTCCTGGTTAAGTTTGAACTAAAAATAATAATTTTATTTAAATATTATGCTGACGTGGAAAACTGTGAGAGTTTCAGAGGTTTCGATTTTATATATATATATATATATATATATATATATATAGATTATTATTATTATTATTATTATTATTATTATATAACTTAAGGCTTTGACTTAGTTTTGACTTCTTCTTTTTTTTAATTTTAACTTCCTCATTTTTACAAATCAGTATTATTTAAAAAAAACTTATTATGTCTGACCCAAAAATTTTACTGTAGCTTAAAAAAAAAAACTAAAATCCTCAAACACTCTGGAAAAAACCTGACTACAACACCAATACGCATAAAACCCCCAAACTGAAAAGAGAAAACCTTCGGTAAGGAGCTGGCGTGAAGAGCCTTCTTTACGCCACCAATGAATAAACGCCACGTCATATTTCTATTGAAAACCCAATGCACTCAAACACACACAATTATAACCCAATCTCAAACACGTATCAGACCTGAAGAACTAAACAGCTCCAACGCCTAAACCCATTCCACCTCCTCTCCTTATACCACCGGACCTCCACCCCACCGTTGAAGCTGCCGCACATGTCAGTTAGGAGTTGGCGCCACCGCACCGGAGCTCCACCTCGTCGTTCAAGGTTTCTTACTTAATGGGTCTTTGTTATTTTGATTTTTTTGGCTCTATACTTGTTGTTAACATTATGGTTTTGCCTTTTTCTCATCTGGGTATTGATTAGTTATTGATTTTTCTCTACTAAACGTTGATTTCTAATGTGCATGTATATTTGTTATCAATTTGTGATTGTTCTTTTTGTTTACTTCAGGGCTTGTTTCTCTACCTACGATGCTGGTTTGGCAATATGGTTCTTGATTTTGGGCGATTCTTGGTCATATATTGACTACTTGTTCTTGTTTTGCCATGAATGTATTATATGAGTGTGTTATCTAGAATAGAAGGGGAAAATTTGAGTCTTTCTTTCCTATTTTGTGGCTTTTCTGTTTTCTGTTGTGGGTGTTTTATTTGCTTTATGTTACTTGGTATATAGCCCACAAAGCAAATACAAGATTGTGAGGAGTGTATGGAGATTTAGTTAGTTAGTTACAATTCCAAGCATGTTAATCACATGAGCACATGTTCGAATTATTAATACACATGGAGAATAATAGAACCAATGTTAATCACATTTAGCACATGTTGGAATTATTAATGCACATGGGGAATAATGAATTTTTTTAAAATAACATTAAATATTAAAAAATTTAGTTAGCTATCATATTTCAAAAGAATGTTGAAAACTAGCATCTCGAGTGTCTAAAACTCGAATTCCAAGATAAAACTTGAGTTTTTAAGTCTCGATTTGTAAGTGATAGTAGCTAATGTGGAAGAAAAATCCATGTGGAGCCACGTGGAACTCGAGTTTTTAAGACTCGAGTTTCACCATCCGATTTTCCTTCTTCTTCCTCAAGCTCTTCTGACCCAGCGTTGTTCTTCTTCGTTCTTCGACACTGCAAATCGTTCCTCTTCAGATCAGAGCTCCAGCGTTCAATCAACAAGCTTTCTTCATTCAATCGACCAGATCGGAGCTCCGACGTTCTTCATTCTTCCTCTGTTCTCCGCTTCAGTTCTTCTTCTGTTCTCTATTCTTCATCAAATCGTCGACGCTGCACATCGTTCCTCTTCAGATCAGAGCTCCAGCGTTCAATCGACCGGCGTTCTTCGTTCAATCAACCAGATCGGGGCTCCAACATCTGTGTTCTTCCTCTGTTCTCCTCTTCAGTTCTTCCTCTCTTCTCTGTTTCCTCTGTTCTCTGTTCTTCGTCGTTCGTCTTCCTCTTCAGGTACCAAAATCGAGTCTTAGAGACTCAAGATCTATCTGGCAAATACTTCCCAAATCAGCCAGCAGAATTCGAGTGTTTGAAACTCGATATTTAGATTGAAATCGAACCTTTAAAGCTCGATATGCTAGTTTCTAATTTTCTTTCTACGGCATGTCAACTTATTATTTTCTTTCCCTCACCGATGTTTTTCTGCAAATATCCTCGGGGAATAATAGAACCAATAGAATGAGGCTATGTGGGCCAATGAGATTAGAGATAATCTCCAATAAATACATGATTGTAATCCAATATGAGATATCAATTGAAGAACAAACCAACTTCTTAGTGCATTAGTGCATCTCTCTCTTTCTTTTAATCTCTCTATTTATCTATGGAAGGTGACTACCTCGAATTAAGTCAATCTCCCTACAATTTCCATCAATCCCCCTACAATTCATACTCATCCCCATTAGGAACCTCTAGGTTCGTAACAAGGAGAGGAGAGGAGGAGATGAAATGGGTTTAGACGTTGGAGCTATTTAGTTCTTCAGGCCTGATTATGTTTGAGGATTTTGAGTTTAATTGAGTTATAATTATGTGTGCTAGAGTGTATTAGGTTTTCAATAGAAATATGATGTGGTATTTATTCATTGGTGGCATAAAGAAGGCTCTTTATGCCAGCTCCTGACCAAAGGTTCTCTCGACTGAAAAACCCTATTGCTCAATTGCTCTCTTCTCTCTCCATCCAGTCGCTATCTCCAAAACTTCTACCTTTGCCGATCCTTTTGTTTACCAAAGGGTGGTTTTATTACTGTTCTTTGAGGCAGGCTTGCTTTCGCTCTCTTTGTCAGCGTCGCAACATTCATTTATATATATTTGTGATAAAAAGCCACTCTTATTTGACTCTCTTTCAATAACAAATTTTCTCCTTTTCTCAACCTTCAACCCCCAATACTTTTCTAGTCTCCATTGTTTCCACCAACCCTCCCCTGTTACTGCCTCCAGTCATCAATTTGCTACCCTCACCGAATCTGCTTCTCCCCTCTCTTTCTTTTCTCTAATTTACAAACAAAACCCAATAACCTCTCTGTCCCTCATAAGCCAAACGAAACCATTTGAGTACTTTTTGATATATTACTATCAAACGCAGACACACAAACGTCTCTCGCCAATTCTCACTTCCTTCCTCTCCTAATATTGGGACGGCAACGAGTATACTCCTCCATTCCCGACTATGCTCTGGTAACAAGGTCAGGTCAGGCGCTCCAAGATTGGGTTTTTTTTTTTTTTTTTACTTTTTAATAATCATGAAGTGGGATGAATTATGATTTTGATAAGCTACCTTATAGTTTTTACTTGGTTGATTCACTTTTGATTAGAATATGGGAAGAGCTAAGCTAAAGCTGTTTCTAGAAAAATTTTGGAGTGGGTATTGTCAAAGAGTTTGGAGAACTTAGTCTATCAAAGGATTTAGTTGCTGGCTTTTGATTTGAATGTATTTGTGGGTAGTTCTTTGATAAGATTATATGCAACAGTGGTTGCAACAATAATGCATGATGTGCGTTTGATAAAATGCCTCGAGAAGATTATATTATATGAAAATATTTTGCTAAATGGTTTACTTATTGTAGTAATTCTCTAGAACTTTTTTTGAAATCAGATCAGCATGTGCATGAATTGCTTACTTATTGGGTTAATAATAGATTGTTAGTGTTTAATTGGAACAAAAGCTAAGATTGAAATTGATCCAATCAAACTTATCCAACATAGGCATTTTTGCAAGGCAACTGCTAGGTCCTAAGAATGGCCTTAAGTTCAAGCTTTGTACAAGTTGCCTCGAGGTCCACTTAAGTTTGTAGCCTAAGATATATGGTTATTGATAATTGTATAATTGTGGCACGTAAGGATTGATCTGAAAGTATGTACGTAATCAGCTATATGTGCTGATTCAATAATTACAGAGTATGGCCTGCATGATTGAATTTATGGCCTATGGGACCAGGGTTAGTGTTAGATTTGGCCCTTATTCCCAATGTTAACCATGCAATTCATTTTGTTATGAGTTTTCCTTGATAAGTTGTTGATAGCATGGTCCTTAGAAATCAACTATTTTTAAATTTGTGATTACCCCTTCCTACTGCTTGCAGTTCAGTTGGACGGCCATGTTGTAGTTTTTGAAAGTTTTTGAGCACTATGCTTAGTAGCAAAAAAGAAAAAAAAAAAATTAATGTTATGCAGAAGGTAGAAGTGTTTAAGGGTATGAAACTGCCTTGAGTACTGTTTCTTTTTTGGGAATTTTGGTTGACAAGGCCAATGATAGGAGGGTTTAAACCTTGGTTTTCCTCCTTATTTGTTTATTTTCTTGCTCAAACAAGTATTAGAAGTCTAATGAAATTTTTGATTGGTCAGTATGGTTTTTTACACAAGTTTTGTAATCATGTTGACTCGCCCAATATTTTGTTCTTAATGGCTTATGAAAGCTAGGTTGCACTGACACGCCATTTTTGGCGTCGTGTCGATGTCAGACACGTGTCGGACACCGAAACTGGTACGACTCGCCAGACTCCGATGTCCAAGCAGTGTCTTTTTTTTTTTCTTTTCTTTTTTCGCATCTCCGACGCGGCTCCGACACATCCGACACGCTAGCAATGAAAAAAAAGGAAAAGAAAAGAAGAAAATTACAGATTTTGAAACCTACATCTCAAATTCTCAACCCACCCTCCCTCTAACCTCTGCCCGCTGCCGCTGGCCTCTATCCCTAGCTGGAGCTAGATCGGGCCGATCGGCGAGCTCCATAGACGTCGACACCGCCCTTGTCCCTTCCGATCTCTCTCTCTCTCTCTCTCTCTCTCTCTCTCTCGGTGTGGACAATAGGTCCGGCCGCTTCTCTTCTCTCTCTGTTTTTTTTTCTTTCAGATAATTGGGTGAATCTGAATGGGTTACTATTTACTAACACATTTTGTGTTATAACTTATAACGCGTTTTGTGTGTGTGTGTGTGTGTGTGTGTGTGTGTTTTTTTTTTTTTTTTAATCCCACGTATAAGTCACTGTGTTATACTTATTATTATGATTTTTTTAAATTTTTTTTTGTTTCTTCACTAAGCCTTTTATTTTTCCTTATAAATTATAATGTTTATTATGAATTTAGTGATTTTTTTTGTGTAGTCCTTACATAATTTAAATTCTAGACATAAACATATTTTTTGTCTAAAAATATTAAAAAATATGCATAAATATAAATTTTAATTAATTATTTAATTGTAGTGTCCACGCCCTGTCATATCCTTATTTTTCAAAAATTGCCGAATCCCTTTGTCAGTGTCTGTGCATCATAGTATGAAAGTGATCAAGTCTGCTAATCATAGCACTATCTAGCTCATTTTTTTTTGAACTGGTGCATCCATGTCTTCCTAGGTCCCTAAAAATCAGGCTGACTTCTCACAAAAAGCTTTCCTCTTTGCTTATCGGACTGTAGTTCACCATTAGGCCTGCTTCCTCCCATTGTATAGCGTCCTGCTACCATCTTTTCAAAGTCACTGCCTTACAGTTTGACGTCAAGAACATGTTTACCATGATCAGACCGGTCTTTCTCCAAAAGCTTTACCATTAATGTTTCCAATTTTGTTTTTTTGTTTTTTGTTTTTACTTCCAGTTAAATATGATTCAGGCTTTTGGCATTTCAATTGGCTTGATTTTGATTTAGGGTCACGTTTGGGGGTGCTTTTATTTTGAATAATTAGCAGAGATTAATGAGGTAGAGTGGTTTTTGATAATTCAATTATTCGGCACATTGCCTTCTGTTTGGAAAAAAAATAATGGCAATTGCAAGGCCAGAACAACACAACAGGTTCAACACATTAGATATTTGTAAATCGCTTTAACTTTTATTCAGTTTAGTTTTAGTTTCAATTTTAATTTATTAACTGTTGTCAATTGACTTTTAATTTGAGTATTATTGATTTCTAAAGTCGATTTGGATTTAAAGAGTGTGATATGCACCCAAAAAATTTGTAAATTAGATTGCATTTGTTTGTTAATATAATTCATAGTCAATAAGACACTTCCTCCCCGCTCTTTCTTTTGTCTAATTTAGATTTGTCTCTCTTCACTGCTAAAGCACTTCTCACAGTCCCTAAAAATCAAACTTTTGGGTATTAGATTTGGGTTGTAAGTTTTGTATTATAGTTGTTTTTACAAGTTGGTTGAATTGTGGGTTAGTTTGCAAAGCCAGCATTTGATCCATTACAATTTACAAAGTGGACAGTTTGCCATTCAAGAAGCTTTGCTACTGGAGCCTATATTGGCATGCTAGAGATCGGTATGTGACATGTGATTACCTTTATCCTATGATGCATAGACATGGACACGGACACGGGGATTCGGCAATTTTTGAAAAATAAGGATACAACACGGTGTGGACACGACAATTAAATAATTAATTAAATTTTATATTTATGCTTATTTTTTAATATTTTTAGACAAAATATGTTTATGTCTAGAATTTAAATTATGTAAGGACTACAAACAAAAAAAATCACTAAATTCATTATAAACATTATAATTAATAAGGAAAAATAAAAGGCTGAGTGAAGAAACAAAAAAAAAAATTTAAATCATAATAATAAGTATAACATAGTGACTTATATGTGGGATTAAAAAAAAAAAAAAACACACACACACACACACACAAAACGCGTTATAAGTTATAACACAAAATGCGATAGTAAATAGTAACCCATTCAGATTCACCCAAATATCTGAAAGAAAAAAAAAAAAAAGAGACAGAGAGAAGAGAAGTGGTCAAACCTGTTGTCCACGCCGAGAGAGAGAGAGAGAGAGAGAGAGAGATCAGAAAGGACAAGGGTGGCGTCAATGTCTATGGAGCTTGCCAATTGGCCCGTTCTAGCTCCGGCGAGGGACAGAGGCTAGCGGCAGCGGGCATAGGTTAGAGGGAGGGTGGGTTGAGAATTTGAGATGTGGGTTTCAAAATCTGTGATTTTCTTCTTCTTCTTTTTTTCATTGCTGGCGTGTTAGCCGTGTCAGAGATGCAAAAAAAAGAGAGACACTGCTTGGATACCTGAGTCCGACGAGTCGTATTGGTTCCGGTATTCGACGCAATGCCAAAAATGGCGTGTCGGTGCAACCTAGCCTTTATCTACTTTTTTATTGTTAGCCCACCAAAAACATAAATATACTTTCAAACCATTAATATTGAACCATCACTTGCTTTTATATTTTGTTCAGAAAGATTAAAATGTAGAATAGTTATAAATATACTACAAGTTGAACATTTATATGTCTGCAAATCACATTCACAAATATGCAAAGACGGTAGTGTGTGTGGATGTGTGCAATTGAACCATCTATCTTAATTGATTCCCTTGCTCCTGCAGAAATATCTTCTGAGGGTGGGCAACACCTTTACTTGAAATGTTGAGGCTGAATTGCATGAAATAGAGATTGACTCTATTGATGTAACTAGAAAAGCAGGAGGATGCAGAAGAATGCACTATTATAATGGTAAGTTTTCTCTAATGGTCAGATTTGCATGAGTTGCGTGAAATAGCAATCTTCCTATGCCTTTGATATACCTCGCAACCATAGTCAGATTTGTTTGAACCTGAATCTTCATTGCCTTTTCCCTTTATGTTTTATTGTTTCTGAATATGCCTTAGTAAAAGGAAAACGTCACAAAATACAATGAGATTATGGTTTTTGTAAGAAGAAACAATAGTCATGTGGATTTTGTTAGGTTTTACGAACTACATAAATTATAGTAATAGTCATAAAAAAAAATTTTAAAAAAAGTTCTAATAGTTAGAGTTAACATTATGAGACAAGGGTTTATGTTTTTAGGTTTTTTCTTATTTTTTGGTCTAAATTTTATGATTTTTTACTTGGCTTCATGTGCCTTTTTTGTTTTGTTAATTAAAGCTATGATTTTTGGTTAATTAAAATTGTTATTATGTGGGCTAATTCTTAAAAACTTGATTTTTTTACACTATTGCAAATCAACCATTTAGTAGGTTTGCTCTGTCATTCTTATTTATGAAGTCTACCCAATATATTCTAATCAATACCTACAAATAAAATTAATTAAGAATGCATTGGATGCTATGAAAGCAAACTTAGTTGTTGATATGACCCTTAGTTGAGAAAGAAAAGAAAAATTATGATGGGTTGATTAAAATTTAGTGTGTTTGATGCTCACTAATTGTTTATTATGTTTAAGATAATTTTTCAATTGACTCTTACTCAGATAATAGCTCATATTGAGGGAACAATTTTGCTGGTAGTCTGCAAAATTTTCAAGGAATCAATTAAGAAAAATATAGAGGAAAAGAGACAAACATGGTTGCCATTGTTCTCGATCTCTGACCTGGCCTCGACATCTCTCTAGGTTATTCTCAATTAATTTAGGTCTCTACATTAATAATGTAATTAATTTTAGGTTCAGGTTTTGTAATTTTCTTCCTCCTTATGTACTTTTTATCTCTTTTTACTATTCCTAAAGCTGTGGCTGCTAGATTGGAAAGTATTCAGAGGAATTTTCTATGGGGGTCTTCGGAGGGGAGTTTCAAGTATCCTTTGGTGGCTTGGGAAAAGGTGTGTTTACCTATTGAGATGGGTGGATTGGGGATAAGAAGTGCGGTGTCTTTCAATCAAGCTCTATTAGGGAAATGGCTGTGGAGATATGGTCATGAAGTTACCGATCTCTGGCGGAGAGTTATCTCCACTAAATATGGCGAGGGTCAAGGGGGGTGGAGTACTAAAGTCTGCAGGAGGACTCATGGGTGTGGCCTTTAGAGAAGCATTAATGAAGGGTGGGAGAGCTTTTCTAAGCATCTATCTTTTGTAGTGGGCGAAGGCACTCGTATCCGTTTTTGGCTAGATAGGTGGATTGGTAATAATACTCTAAAAGATCTCTATCATGAGCTCTATGTGTGTTCAGTGATTAAGGATGCTTACATCTCTGAGGTCTCGTGGATTCCAAAAGGGGGTACTGTTAGAGTGTGAAATTTAAGGTTTTATAGAGCTTTTGAAGATTGAGAGTTGGCTGCTTCTTATTCTTTGCTTCAAGTTATCCAAACTCATATTCCTCGGGCTGAGAGGAGAGATACTCTTTGCTGGTGGCTAAAAGGTGATGGTAAGTTTGACTCCCGGTCTTACTATAATGCGATTCGGGGTGATTCAAATTCTTTGTTTCCTTGGAAGGGGATTTGGAAACCAAAGATTCCTAAGCACGTGGTGGTCTTTCTGTGGACAACTACTCATGGTCAGATCCTCACTTTGGATAATCTAATGCTTAAGGGTCTCCCCTTGGCTAATTGGTGTTGTATGTGTCGCTGTGATGGGGAGTTGGTAGACCACTTTCTTCTTCATTGTCTTGTTACTCATTCCTTATGGTCTTTTATGCTTCAGGCTTTTGGTTTTCATTGGGTTATGCCAAGTTCGGTGGCAGGTTTGTTATCTTGTTGGCATCAGTGGCTTGGAAAACATAAGTCAGACATTTGGAATTTGGTTCAAGGTGCTTGTTATGGACTGTGTGGTTGGAATGAAATAGCCAATCTTTTAAGGACAAGGAGAAGACGTTGGATGAGTTAAAGGTGTTAAGTCATCGCAGTCTTTTGGAGTGGTTGCGTTGTTGGGGTTTTACTGATTGTTTTTCTATCTCTGAGTTTATGTCTTCCCTTAGCTTTGTTTCTTAATTTCCCTCTTAGTGTTGTGCTGTGTGCTCTTTTTTTTTTTTTTTTTTTTCTTGTTGTTCATCATCATCAACATGTTGTACTTTTCTCTTTTTGTTTTATCATTAATATATTTTTTCTGTTTACCTATCCAAAAAAAAGTCTTTGTTCTCTTTCTTCTTTTCCTCAAACCTATTGTAGTCTGCCTCCTCTGTAACTTCTCTCCTTGCAAACAAAATCCCAACAAAATTAGCGGTATTTTGCACCTAAGTTGTCCACCTATTTCAGACCTATGCACCACTCCTTTCAGTTCTGACTACAAAGTCTCTCTCTCTCTCTCTCTCTCTCTCTCTCTCTCTTTGTATATGTGTATACGAAGTTTGTCTTTTACAAGTTTTCAATGGGTAATATTTTTGTTTTGATTGGGATTGCTTAGGTTTTTTAAATTAGAGTGTGTTTTGAGAAGGATGTGCAAAGCAAGAGGCAGCCAAGAAGATATATGCTAGGTACAAGAAACTTTCCCTTCTAATTTTAATTGAGTTTTTGTTTTTGGGAATTATGGTGGGGTAATGGTTTAGTTAAAATTTTACCCAATTTTCCTTAAAAGCGGGAATTTGGAGGATCATTTTTAGGGTGATTCAAGTGTGGTTATTAATGCTCTGCAAATTGGTTCAGAAAGTTCATCAACAACACCACCAGTTGTTGAAGAAGCTAAGGCCATATTTGCACACTTGTGAGAATGGGAATTTCTGCATACGAGGAAGGATGCAAATGAAGCTGACTATCCTGAATGCCTAATGTATTAGGCAAGCAATACAAAATGTTTTAATGCTGTTGTGGTTTTGCTCTATTATTATTTTGTTTCATCATTGATAGCTATAAAGATTCTTTCTTTCTTTCTTTTTTTTGGTGGCATATTGAGTTCTTGTTGGGTTTTCATTGTTGGTGGGAAAGTAACTTTTTCCTCTTTATTTTATGAGAAGAGTTTTTGAGAAATTCACAGTTTATTGATCACTGACTTTTTGACATCTATGTCTCTCATTGTTCCCTTTTATTTGATAGTTGTGGCTTAGTTGATCCTTTTTAATGTTTGGCTTATAAAAAACTTCTTCAAAGATGTAACACCACTAATGGCTGTTGGTAAAAGGACTAAGACAATTGAGTTTTAAAACTTGAGGGAACCACTATGCTCGCTTCAAACTTAAGAGACCAATTGCGCACATAGGGCAAACTTCAAGGACCACTTATCAAAAAAAAAAAACCTTCTTTAAAGATAACGTTCTTAATCTCTCTCAAAGATTCAAATAAATATGTAGCCAAGTATTTTCCAAACTCCAGTGTGAATGTTCAGTTATTTATTTGTAGTTTTGGTTGTATTTTGATTAGAGCAATGGTTATTAGTTCATCTCATACGCACAATCGTGCAATAGTATTTTCCATTTTTATTATATAGTGTTTTTTTACAATTTAATTTTAAAACCAACCTTTCATGATTTGCATTTATTCATATGCTACGCATAACCTGTCCCCTCTCTCATCCGTCGTTCTTCCCACTATCAATCTCTAATACGTAGACCCAACACAGTAATACCCTGCAAGGGCATGACCATGTCTGCCATCTCCAACTTGACCTCAGTATTAGACCATTCTCTATTGGTAATTTTTAATTAATCTATGACTAATTTCTTTTCCTATTGTCTATAATTAGGTTTGCTATTAATTTTGGGATTTTGATTCCTAATCCTTTTTCCTCTCTATTCTATTTTTGGTTGAAGTCAAGGAAGCACCCTAGAAGTTCAAATACTACCACCTGAGTTGTTATTAGGGTATGGGTTTTGTAAAGCATGGAGAGACAAAATAGAGGGCTGTCTCCACTAGCCTACAGCCACCGTTAAAGAGTGGAACCACTACAGGTAAGACCCTACAATTCAATCAAACCCAGATATATCTCCTTACTGTATTCTTCTATATTGTAAAATTGACTTTTTTTGTTTGTTCTTTCTGTTTTACTGATTCTTTTTTGCGATAAGAGTTCATAACCAAGTAAGTATGCTATTCATAAATTACCATTGTTTCTTTCCTCTCTTTTAAATATTTATTTATTAAAGTTTAGGCAGTTTCTCTTTACCTATGTGCTTGAGATTTTCTTTCTTAATCTTCTTCTATTTTGTTTAGAATTGGTTTTTGTGGCATTGCATAATCTAGTGTATTCAGTATTCTTTTCCATTGCCAACATTAATGTTGAAGCAGTTTAAGATATCAAAAGGCAAAGAAAAACCTATGGAGGCATTCCCTAGAATTTTGATATTTTTCTTCTGGGTTTTAATTTCGTATTCTTTGAGGATTTTCAGTTCAATTGGATATAAAGTTCTGTATTTTTATATTCTTCTTATGGGTTTTCATTTCGTGTATTCTTTGAGAGATGAATGGCCATTGATGTAAATTAACTAAATTTGCTTAAAAATTTAGACTACATTTAAAGTAGACATATAAGTTCAGTTGTTTGATGCAAGGTGTTTTACTTTGACATCTATCATCTATTACTGTGTGAAACTATTATAGTGGGCAAAAGATAATCTTTCTTCCTTGATTTTCCTACGCACATACCTCATTTTAAATGAATTAGAAAGAAAAAAAAAACTTTTTTTGCCCCATTCTCAATACTTTTTCCCTTAGAACTTGGTTGACAATGATAAACCATGCCTTTTATTCTTTATATTTATGCAAGTTCATTCATTATTTTTAATGTTTGCAATATTAGGTGAAGCATATCAGTTTTAAATGATCCACTGCATCTTCTCAAAAAAAAAATGATCCATTGATCGAGATGGAAAAATTTTGCATATCTAGGTATGATTTTATGCTTGCACTTAGGGAAAAATTTGTGAGTTTCATATTACCATTAAAGTAGAGTGAGGATTCTACAAGTAGAACAATATTTGAATTTCAAATTTATTTCCTCTACTTTAGGTTTATGGGAAATCGGGATGACTTTTTTTATGCAAATTTTGGCTTCAGTTCTACGGAGTTTGTTTCATAATGAATTGTTATACCAAAAAATCCCACTCATCTTGCTAGACCTAATAGTTAAACACAACATGGAATTGTCTTAAACTTAATTTTGATTGCATATTATTAAAGAAATGTGACTAGAAACACTTATAATATAGCAAAATGTTAGTTTTATGAATGTTTTTAGCTACTTGAATTTTGTCAAAATCAAACTTACATTTAAAACGTACTTGGTATGCTGTTGAAATAATTAATGTTGAAGATTAATTTTGGGTTTGAGACACAGTCCTATCTATGCAGATAATCTTTGACTCTAATTTTCCCCCCCTAATAATAAAGCAACATTTTTGCATGTGTAAATTTTAGGTTATTTATAATGGGTAAGATTCAAAATTGTAGTGGTCATTGATCTGAGCATCCGTTTGATATGAGTGGGAGGTTTAAAATTTTAGAACTTTTACCCTGGTCTTTTCATAATTTTTCCCGGAGTCGAAGTGGTATGTGATTAGTTTGAGGATAAATTATGATGGATAAGGATAAGGATTTAGATTTGTGTTTGTAGCTACTACTTCTATTGCATATCACAATGAATTTTAGTTACATAAATGTATTGATTGACCTAAGAAAGCTGCTTTTCCCAAGTTTCTCAATTGGTTGGGTTATGACAATTATGATTTGAATACAAACAATAATAAAAACATCCCCGTTTTAGGAACCATCGTTTTGGATGGGTGGTAAAGGGAGGGAAGTGGATAGTGCATACGAATTGCAAGTCTCCATTAACAGGAGAAAATAGATATTGATTCCTTTTATATCCTTTTAAATGAATTATTTTTTAGTTATGAATTCTCTTATTTTGCAGATAATATTTTCAAGTGGAGATTAGCAGTTGTGCACAAAAGATCTCGTTTTGCCATTGTGTGTAAAGACAAACCACACCATTGTTTATGACAACTCTTAAGTGAAATAGCACAATATCTTTTCAAAGGGTCAACAAAGAATGCAATGGCATTATCATGAGAATATTATTTTCTTAGGAATTTCTAGATATTGATGTGAAAACCATTTTAGTAGTTCTCTATTTAATGCTGCTTTTGCATAGCAATTTTTTAAAGTTTGTGAGAGAAAGGGTATTTATAACTTATGGATGAATTTAGTAATAAAATTATCTCTAAAAATAGCTAATCATTAAATTATTATCCCTAATGTTTGTTATGAGTTTTTTCCTTTATATTTTTTAGAAAAATTGTATTCTCTTGATATTTTTCCTCCTTTAACTCTTATATTTTAACTACTTTGTGCTCATGTAGAATATGAGTATCATTTAA